>NC_088991.1:3060769-3672923 GCF_963932015.1 Anas acuta
TGCATCACAACCAGGGCCACAAAAAAGGAACGGAGAGTCTTAGTGATCAGAGACTCCTTGCTGAGGGGCACTGAAGCTCCCATTTGTCGCCCAGATAACCTATCCAGAGAGGTGTGCTGCCTTCCTGGGGCACGTGTCAGAGATGTTAGGAAGGCTCTGCCACAGCTCATTAAACCAGAGGATTACTATCCTCTTGTTGTTATTCAGGTTGGATCCCGGGAAGCTGCAACTAGAAAAATGAGGAATATTAAAAAGGACTTTGCATCTCGGGGAAGGTCGTTGAAGGGATCAGGGGCACAGGTGGTGTTCTCCTCTGTCCTCCCTCTGGGTGACTGGGACCCAGAAAGAAGGAGGAGAACGGGACCGGTGAACGACTGGCAGAGGGGGTGGTGTCTGGACCAAGGATTTGGGTATTTCAGTCTTGGGCAGCCCTTTGGGAAGCCGGGTATGTGGGCTGCTGACTGACTTCAACTCCGTAAGTGGGGCACAAGCACATTGGGGAGCAAGCTCTCTGGGCTGATCACCAGGGCTTTAAACTAGGTTTGATGGGGGAAGGGAGGGGAGCCAAAAGTGACAGAGAAGGGCTGGGGGAAGTTGTCACTGCTGTCACTATTGAAGATAGTAGACAAAAACCTTTGAGTTGTCCCATAGGATTGTCCGAGGGCTCCTCAGAGAAAGTAATGCTCCTGGATACCCCATCCAGAATTTTCTTCTTCTTGCATCCCCCCAGGGGTAACTGTGCCTGCTGCTTCCCTAAAGTGCCTGTACACCAACGTGTGGAGCACGGGAAATAAACAGGAGGAGCTCAAGATCTGTGCTCGGTCGCAGGGTCACAATCTTGTTGCAATCACAGAGATGTGGTGGGACAGCTCGCATGACTGGAATGCTGTCAGGGAGGTCTGTATCCTCTTTAGGAAAGACAGACTGGGGAAACAAAGGGGTGGGGTTGCCCTTTATGTGAGGGAGCAATTAGAGTGTACCCAGCTCCACCTGGGGGAGGGTGAAGGACAAGTGGAGAGCTTGTGGGTAAGAATTAAGGGGTGGGCTGGTATGGGAGACACTGTTGTGGGGATCTACTCTATCAGGAGGAGGAGGTCGATGAGGCCTTCTACAAGCAGCTGGTAGTAGCCTCATGATCACAGGTGCTGCTTCTCATGGGGGACATCAATTACCCAGACATCTGCTGGGTAAGCAACTCGGCCAGGCACGTACAGTCCAAACAGTTCCTACAATGCGTTGAGGACAATTTTCTGACGCAGGTGGTGGAGGAGCCGACGAGGTGGGGGGTGCTCCTGGACCTTGTCCTTACCAACAGGGATGGGCTTGTTAGGGATGTGAAGGTCAGGGGCAGCTTGGGATGCAGTGCCCATGAGATGGTGGAGTTCCAGATGGAATCAGGCAAAGGAAGTAAGGCTACAAGCAGGATTGCAACCCTGGACTTTATGGAGAGCCAACTTCAACCTCTTACAGGACCTGCTTGGGAGTATCTCATGGGCTGAATGAGGGGGGTTGTCCTGGTAATGGGAGATGCTGAGAAGGCAGAGATACTGAATGCTTTCTGTGCTTCAGTTGTCGCTTCAAGGACTTCCTCCAGGACTCCTTGACCCTGGAGGGAGGAGAACGAGTCTGGGAAGCGGAGATCTCCCACCCTGTTAACAAGGGAGTGGTTTGGGAGCATCTGAGTAGGCTCCACACACACAAATCCATGGGTCCCGATGGGATGCATCCACATGTGCTAAGGGAGTTGGCAGAGGTGATCGCTGAACTGCTCTCTATCAATCTTTGAAAGGTCCTGGAGAACAGGAGAGGTGCCTGAAGACTGGAGGATAGCCAATGTCATTCTGGTCTTCAAGAAGGGCAGGAAGGAGGATCCGGGAAACTACAGGCCAGTCAGTCTCACCTTTGTCCCTGGAAAGGTGTTGGAGCACCTTGTTCTGGATGCCATCTCCAAGCAATTGGAAGAGAAGAAGGTCATGAGGAGTAGTCAGCATGGATTCACCAAGGGGAAGTTGTGCTCGACCAACCTCATTGCCTTCTGTGATGGCATCACCAGCTGGGTAGATGAGGGGAGAGCAGTGGATGTCATCTACCTTGACTGTAGCAAGGCTTTTGATACTGTCTCCTATGACATCCTGATAGCAAAGCTGAGGAAGTGTGGGATAGAGGAGTGGACGGCAAAGTGGGTTGAGAACTGGCCGAGCTCAGAGGGTGGTGATCGGCAGTGCAGAGTCCGGCTGGAGACCTGTGACTAGCGGTGTTCCCCAGGGGTCAGTGCTGGGTCCAGTCTTGTTCAACATCTTCATCAACGACCTTGATGAGGGAATACTGTTTGCCCTCAGCAAGTACGCCGATGACACAAAGCTGGGAGGAGTGGCTGACATGCCAGAAGGCTGTGCGAGACCTGGACCGGCTGGAGAGATGGGCAGGAAGAAACCAAATGAGATTTAATAAGAGCAAGTGTAGAGTCCTGCACCTGGGAAGGAACAACCCGAAGTATCAGTACAGGCTGGGGGATGACCTGCTGGAGAGGAGCTCTGAGGAGAAGGACCTGGGGGTCCTGGTGGACGACAGGCTGACCATGAGCCAGCACTGTGCCCTCGTGGCCAAGAGGGCCAATGGGATCCTGGCGTGCATTAAAAGTAATGGTCACAAGACAGAGCACAGGCAGTTCCGCACCAACATGCGAAAGAACTTCTTCACTGAGAGGGTGACGGAGCACTGGAACAGGCTTACCAGGGAGGTTGTGGAGTCTCCTTCTCTGGAGATATTTAAGGCCCATCTGGACACCTACCTGGGCAGCCTGCTCTGAGGAACCTGCTTTGGCAGGGGGGTTGGACCTGATGATCTTTTGAGGTCCCTTCCAACCCCTCCAATTCTGTAATTCTGTCAAAATCCCAGCTATTTTCTCCTGGGGAAGAAAAAATAAACTGTCCATGGGCTGTGTCTTTGCTGAACAAACGAAGGAAAAGAAAAAGGTTTTCCATTTCCTCATGTTACTGGATGCAAGAGAATCTGGGACTTCTTCAGTTCTTCAGACATTGGTTTACCATTAGTATCAAATCACTACTAAGTTTGATAGCAGTTCAAGTCACCACACTACTACACAGCTCATGCTGTATTTGACAGAGAAAGAACTAACAATTAAGACTATTTTATTTTCCTTTCCACTGAAGCAATGTGAAGTGCATATCCTCAAAGGCTTTATCATACCTTTTTTCAGTACTTCCAAGTCCAACAGCTTTTAATGAAAGCAAAATAGATCAGATCCTCCCATGTTTTGCACTTGCAGAGACAATACTATCTTGAAGATAACTTATGTCACTGAATAAAAGTCCAAGTTATGCAATCTACATACCTTCAGCCATCAAACGATAGGTAAATTTGTGACTTATTTTATTTTTTTTTAATTAAACAAAAGAAGGCTGAAGCTTAATTCGTGCTCTAATGACTAAGCATAGGACATTCCACAGCTTCTTGTGGTGTTTTCATTGCTCCTTAACTCTGTTGAGAGTATGCATAATCTGAGAACACACTCCGGTGCTCAAGTACAGACATCTGTACATTCCCTGCCCCCCCTCCAAGCCCACATCAACTCCAGGGTAGGCTGCAAACGCACCAGCATGTGCTTGCCTCAATTACTCCATACCAACATACTCTCAGACTCGTCCTCTGGTTCATGTTCCTTGATTGTCTCATCCCTCAACACTGCTCGCAGGCACACTGGGGATCATTTTAAATATGCTGCGGATCCACTAAATCCCTATTGTGCCTGCATCAAGTCCAAATGCTCCACAGTTTAAAGCAGATGGATGAAAATCCAGCTTGGCCATTGTGTCCAGCTACAGTTTGGGGTAATTCCATGGTTTTGTCCCAGCTGTGTGTTTTTCCACAAAAAAAAAAAAAAAAAAAAGTAGATTTAATGCTTCTAAGAAAAGTTTTTTGGTGCAAAGCTTTTTCTGTTTTTTTATACAAAGCACAGTTGATCCTGATGTGTAACTGAGGTCCCAGGGCCTGCTGTAATGTATCGGAAACATTAGACCAAAGAAACTAGAGTCTTTGCAAAAACGTTCCTTTTAAACTATGGACCATTTAGATGGTGTCTTCCAATCCTGCTGGAAATAGTGTTTTACTTCCTAAATTAATATCTATATTTCTAACTTACTGGAATGACTTGATTTTTCTACAAAGATTGTACAAGAAATCTCTCTAGTACTTGTAGTGGTATTCAAGTTCAATGCAATGAAAAAGTAATTAATAAGTAAAAAGTAATTAATTTATAGAAAAACTCTTTCATGACTATTTTTTTTTGTTAGGTTTAAATACAGGTATCAGGAAATACTGGTATTTTTGCACTAACGTATCAAGAGAATAGTATCTCATACTGTGCTGTGTGGCAAGAACCATATAAATTAAACTAACTAGACAATTTGTAAATACGCTTTTTGTTTAGACTGGAATGCAAATTTTATACAGCACATACAACTCTTAAATCCTATCCAAACAAATTCAGAGACAAAGCAGGCTTGAAGAGTACACACCTAGAACTGCAGGTTTTGTTTATTTTCAGAACTTGTGCAAAATATTTGGAAATTAATTTAAACATGGGAAGTATTAGCTCAGAAAGACTCACCAGAAAAAAAAAGCAAAGCGCATTAGTCATAACTCCACGTCACCAGTTCTTCATCTTACAAGAATAAACCTCCTTTACTCATGGAGTACAATGGTTAAAACAGTTAACTCTGCAAAGCTAAAATCAGATCAAATGCTATCTATTTACAAAAAAAAAAAAAAAGAGTAAACACTACTACTTCTGACAAGCAAGTGGTGCTTGCTATGGTTTTGGAAACCTTCCAAAGTTTGTAACTTGAATAGATAGTTGTGCTTAGAAAGAATTAGGGAAGGGAGTTTATGATACTCAGTGGCATTTAGGAGCAAGCAAAGGGCACTAGATCTTAGAAAGGGGCATAGATTTGTTCAGAGGGCATTTATATTAAAAGCTGCCCAAGACCCCAAGGCCACTACACTTGAGAGAAGCACTTGATGTTCATGGCTCATGGTGAAGAGAGCAGATACTTAGCAAACAACCTAGCAAGACTAGAGTTAGATAACTAGCTTTCACTTTGAATGGCTACAGCTTTTGCTCTCCAAATCAGTGAAGCATTTCATTCACACTTATGTATTTTAAATATTGTTAACGCTTTCACATGTTTCTTCAGGTGGTAAAACTGTTGAACACACAAGCCATCAGTGTTTCATACCAATAAATTGAATTATCCACTGCACATTAAGTTTAGCTCACTGCCTAGACAGAAAAACTGTTTTTGTACTGGTTTAAATTCTGGATATCTGAGTGTATGTACAGTTACATCCAAAGGACAGAAAGGAAGGATAACTGTACAGCCCATCAAGGAAAGAACACTATATAGCCAGAGCATCCATAACGCTAGTTCAGGATCCCATTCATTCACTTTTTACATAAATCATGAGTAGCATCACTGAAGTCAGCCAAGTGACTTCGCAATGCTGGCAACTGTTTTTCACTAGCGTAAAACCAGACCTCCAGCAAGCTAGACTAGGGGAAACTCTAGAATTTCTCTCGTATTTCTAATACTTCTCTGTAGGAGAAGAATAGGAATGCAGCATAACCAGAGTGAAATCAAGACCTGGTATTCACCAATATTTTGTTAATCGCATGCCTGAATTGTAGAAATGTACTTCTGGAATTGATGTTTCACTTCAAACTCCTCCATCACATACTCAGACATTCAGTGAGCTCAGTCTTTAATTTGGAACATGGAAGCAAACTTAAGACCTCACTAAAGCCCAGGTGTTCTGGATCTTCCCAATGCAACTCTCCTATGAGGTGCAAAGTAAACAGTCTAGCCGAAGTATAAATATTTAATAAGATGCTTGCATCTGGAGCAAAATGGAGCTAAATTAGCGTTCCCTACTTATAATGTAAACAGATTAGTTGCATGACAGTGTTAGCACAAACTTCCCTTGACTATAAACATTTGCTGATGTATTTCACCAATAACGTAATGTATAGGAGCAGAGGAAGGATTTATCCTGAAGAGGGGATGTGGCTAAGCTCCAGTTTCGCAGCCTCATCCCACCTGACAGCACCTGTTCCTGAGGACCTCTAAGGGACAAGTATCCTGTGCAACACGCTCCTTTCTACTGGCAAAGAGGAAAATGAACCCAGTTAAAAGCCAATGGCAAACACCATGAGAAGGTGTTCATGAACCTCCATTCAAAATATACTACCATGCTCGTGATAGTTTGCTTGCTGAAGGACTGCCTCACCATTTACCCCAAATGAGGACCTGCAAGTCAGATTTCTTAAAACTAAACAACTGTAAATATGTTCATGGACTTCCTTAAGGAAAATTGGTTCTGAAGACATAGTCCTGCAATGTCCTCACTGTTCTCAGCTTTTGTTTATGTCTTCACTGAGGATGTCAGTTGTATTACTGAGGTTGGGCCTGGCAATGACAACTAACTGATGCTGAAGACAACAGAAGCAATGGCAAGAAAACCAGCCCCATTTTAGTTTCCTTCTCCCACAGCCTCCCTTCTTTTGGTATTTATGTTGCAAGCATGAATGTCTCCCTAGAGCTCTGGCTATCATTTACAAAGCTGCAAGTTTCCCATACCTACATAGTCTCATTTCAACATCAGAGTGCAGGATACCTTAGTGCCAGTATTTTTGGAAAGCCTTCTCTGTGCAAGCTGGTTGTGTTCTACTATCATAGACTCTCGGTGCTATCTAGCTGAGCCAGTTCCTCACTTTGCACAAGGGATAACAATAGAGTACGTTGTCCTTAATGCTGGAGGGAAGGAAATAAAAAGAAAAGGAAATAGCAGGGAAAGTGACATCATAAACACATGCTGAGTTGGAAGGTAGGCCCCGTCAGAAGCAATTAAGTGTTCCCAGAAGATGACTGGTACAACAGGCACTCTGTAGTCACTGTTGTGTCAGAAGAAATTCAGCAGCTCATCAGAAAACCAATGATATTAGGAGGTCCAAATACCATTAAATAGCAGGAACAAGGAATTCAGTTCAGTTTCAGAACTCTTCTTAGATGGTTCTTGAAAAACACAAGCCTCAACTCACAATTATCTGTTAAAGAAAATTCAGCTAAGAACAAGAACAAAAAACAAACAAACAAACAAACAAACAAAAACAGATAAAACAAATGTACTGTTTTTTTTTCCAGAAGGAAATTCTCATTCCTGCTTTACTCTTCCTTCAGCAAGAAACCACTGAAAGGTGGGTGGCAATATATTTTCTCCACCATCCTTTGTATTAATTCTATTTGTATTCTATAAAATCAGACCATTTTCATGAGGCCTTGTAACTTGAGACAGGATGACAAGAGAATAATTGTGTGAGTGCTTTTTCTCATGCAAGTTTCATATGCCAGAACCTTAGTTCTTCGTTTTACCATAGTAAAACCACACTGGCTTCAGGGCTCCTTAACCAATCTAACTTTGATGAGAAACAGTGCCTTTACAGGGGATATTTCTATTGTTGAACTCTTGAGGGGACGGAAAAGCAGCTATGAATCTTGTAGAAGCATGCAAGCCTCTTCTAACTCTCATGTTCACAGTTTAGTTTACATTTATTCCCAGACCAACATCTCCACACAGAATAGGCACATGAGAAATGAACTCTTCATTGAAGTGATTTGATGTACATTTAGTATTTCAGAGAGGATTATTTTAAGAAATAACCAGACGGACAGACAGAAAGTAAACTATTTACACTGACACTTATCTTGACCGGGGCTAGTCAGCTTCCAGGGGATGGACATTTGCAACTCAGAGCCATTTTTTCACTCTAGGTGCCCACGATTGGCTTTAGTCTTAGGTACACCTGACCTGAGCTCATGAAGACAGTACAGACACAGCCCTAGGATAAACAGCTGAGCCCAGCAAAGAATGGAAATGCAAACAGTCACAAAGATGAAATGACTTTTCCAAGGTAATTTCTGCCAGGTTCTCTAAGAATTTTATGGCTGTAATCTGAAGCACTCAAAGCAATTCAGATTAACATAGTTGGCTACTAAGATAATAACTGCAGCTGTACCATTAACAACGTGGAAACTTGCCATTGTTTTTTGCCATTTTTTTCTAGTACCTTCCCAATTATCAAAAAGGGAACTTACGATACTTGTTTGTCCTCACGTACTCACAAAACAGAAGCCAGTTGTACCATCTGCTTTCAAATACATAACCAAAACAGTTAAAAAAAAAAAAATACTACAGATGGAGCTTTGGGCTTCAAGTCAAATATTTTTAATCTATTAGGCTTTACTCGTAAGTAACCCTAAAGTACAAAGAGGAAATGTGAAACAAATGATGAACTTGTTAGTAAAGCGTAAGTGAAAACAAAATTAATTACGTATATGCCAGACGGATCTTATCAGAGCTAAGTCAGTATTCCTCAAGAATCTTTATTTTTGTTTGTCACAGTTATTTGTTACTATGTCCAGTTAAAACAGAGGAAATTTAATTAAGTGTAGGATTATTTAATGAGGATGTTATTTTTGTCTTAAATGAAACACACTCCCTCTTCAATTTCCCTTGTACCAAGACAGGCATTTACTAAAAAAGTATAAGACAGAAGAAAAGTCAAAGGCTACCTTTTCTAAAAGACCCTTGCAGGTCTTTATAAGTGATCTGGTGTATCACTGAAAGATAGAACAAGCACCACGACTGCTCAGAACTCAGCAAGTCATGCTACAAATGAACAATAAAAATCCCAAACTCATTTTGCAAGGGTAAGGAAAACACTCTTCTGATGTGGCACAGCAAGTCCCAGCTTGGGAACACAGCAGAACTGTGCTGCTCAAAGAGGAGGCCTGGAAAGGATCACAGATATGGAGGTTTCTAAGAAGCTTATTACACAAGATGGAAAAACCATGTAAGCTTGACCATCCTTCAGGGACATATAGCTTGTTTCTTTCTCCAGGGCAAACTATAAGGTGATGCTGTAGGACAGGAAAACAAACAAACAAACAAACAAAACAAAACAAACAAACAAAAAAAAACACACAATCATGTTCCTACCTTTTCCTGGTCCATTTCTGTATGCCCATCTCCTGAAGAGAAATTCACCTCTTGTAAGTAATCAAAATCCTTTGTGAAGTCAGGAGTGAAATCAAGAAGCGTAAGGTTTTGCTGTCGATAGAGGCTGAGAGCGTAGGCTAATGAGCAGATGATACTTTCCTGTTTTCCTGTAGCCATGTCAAGCCTCATGCCATATTGATATTTTGAAAGAGACTGAGAGTTTTACTCTTCCACTCAATTTGAGTGATGAAAACAAATGACTATTGAGAGGCCGTGTCAATGTTACAGAAAGATGTCATGCCCTAGCCATGGAATAAGCACAGTAAGTTGTTTACACTTCTCAGCACGCTCATGTCACGACCCCTCAATGACACGGGGATGAACCCCAGGAATGGGAAGATGCCAGGGATAACCTCGAAAGGGCATTTTAGTTGCAAGTGGTCTCTCTTCCACCAGCTTAGTGAAAAATCATTATCACAGGAGATTTTTATACATTTGCTTTAACAGCAAAGAAACCACAACCTCATTAGAGGGCCAGCACACTTTCTGCTAGCCTGGCTGAAAAAGAGTAGATTGTCCATATACAACACCATGTACCACTGCCTTAAGTGTCCCATACATACCCACAGACATGCGCCTGTATTTCATTTATTTCTACTTTGTGAATTATTATTCATGTACTGAACGGATTCATGAAAAATATTAAATAACACAGGGGCAGAAAGGAGGGTAGGGTATGTCTACACACTCTCTTCATAGGGAGAAAAGTGTCCCATGCATGTGCACACATGTGCTGATGAGAAGTTCAACCCTGGGAACCCGTGTGTGTTTCCAGCAGGCAGCTCACAGACCGGTTCCTGAGACCTCCTCCAAGGGCACTGCCCTGGGCTGGAGCTCAGTGAAGGCTGATGGACACTGCTCTCAAGTGCCACATCTACCCAGCATGGCCACAATCACCATTTCCAAAATAAAGTCTTTATTTTGCAAAGGAGATTTGGGTTTACAGAAGTGCACTTCCTTCAGCTATAACATCCTGCCAATATCACATGTAGCACGTGCACAGCTTCCGCTAAGCAAGTGTGGAAAAAAAATACACCAGGCCATGTTTCTCTTACCTGAAATGAACATAAAATGGCCCACATAAATAGCTGTGTGAGCAGACATTCTTAGAAGCCTAAAAGCAATTTGCTTTAAAGGCTTGAAAATGAAGATCCTGGCCTCCTTCAGTACAGTGAAGAGTTCCTAACACCGGTAACAATAAAAACACGCAGAAAGCCAAGGCACTGCTTAAGGCAGATACGATGTTATCAGATGAAATAAGTCTAAAGACACCTAAATGTGATACACCTGACATGTGCAAGGAGGGAAAAAATGCAGAACACATCAGCTACGTTAACACCGTGAAGAAAACCCTGCCTGCTTTCTGTCAGGCAGTGCACAAATAAAGGCGCTGTAAGCAGAACTGTGATTTAGCCAAATGTTCTCAGGAGTTAACACACATTCCGGCTGATAAAGAGAAGGGGATGGTTAGAATAGATTAGTTCTGGTTTTAGTCTCTTATGTTTGACAAACAAGGAAGTTTAGTTACTTCACCGCTCTGGAAAAAGTCTGGAGATAACACTTATGTCATTTATTGTTTCTAGAGAAAACATTAAATCTTAGGAAAATTTCCTTTAATGTCCCAGGAACACTGATCCAAGCCTACAAGGAACCAACGGGTGTCCTGTTGCTGGTTTTGTAATGCTTTTGGATTTACAGCTCAAGTGCAGCTGGAGTTATACAGGGAATGACCACCTGCTGCTTCAATTTTGCATGCAGACTTTATTTATTTCTTTTGAATTTGCTGTGAGACAGGCTGGATTATACTTCAACTGCTAGGGATATTCCAGGGGCTGATAGCCTCCAAAAACATTTTGGACTGTTAGGGAGACATGCCATAATTAAAATGAGGCAAGAACGATGACTTTTGCTATTTTGTCTTTCACATGTCTCCAAATTGGGAGAGTAAATATATTTCAGAGGAATACATAAACTATTTCTTAAGATGAGACCTCTGAAAACACAGAGTGGCAAGCTTCTGGTAGTTGATGTCGAAAGATTTTCTATAAAGACATTTGCTTTCCTGAAAATACTGTTGGGTAAGTAAAGATTCTTGACTGAAACTGGAGAAAACACATCTAAGTAGTTCTCAGAATGCGAGGCCTCTGGAGCACCAACCATCTCCTAGCGTATGTCTGCAATTGCCCTGCCTTGCAGGACTTCCCCATCTCAGCTGGGATCCTCGGTCATTAGGCACCACAATAAAAGAAAGGGCACAACAACATCATGTCAGTACTCAAAATGGCCAGCGCAATCAGTAAGTATCAAAGGAAATCAAGCTTCACAAAGACAAAAAAAGAATAAAAAAAAATCTATTCAAAGATTTGCTAGCAAATACCTATTACCTATACTTCTCATGTACAAATACCCTGTTTTATACATGTATCCCAGCTATTCACAAAGCGTGGTTCACAATGACAAGGCAAGCTGTCGTCAACGTACTTGTGGAAGTACAGTAAACTGCGTTTCCAATTAAAAAACTTACTGATAAGCCTGCGCCGTGATGCACAGGAAGGGCTGAGGGTGAGCATTACTACTCTGCTCCAAATAATTGGGACCTGTTGTGCTGTGCATCTCCCAGAAGTATAACTTCTGCATTTCTGACAGTGATTTCTTTCCTTGTTCATCAGTCCAAACAAGCCATCGCTGCAGTTACAAATTCAAGATAAAAAAAAAAAACCAAAAAAAAAACATTTATGATAAACAAAGAAAATGACGTTACTGAACCGGGCTGTTGATGAAGCCTGCAAACACAGGGGACAGGACTCTTGGATCCAAGACACCTCCTTGGCTCTGTAACCTACATCCATTATGTCCCTACATCCATTATGTCTAACACACAGGCACAGCCTGAAAATATGCCATGAAAAGTGACTGCCTCGCAGAACTCAGGCTCTGCATATATAGAAACTGCTTACAGTTCTTTTTTCACCAAAATCTATTTCCTTAACTGTATCAGTTTGCAGTAAACATACCTATATCCTGGCTGATGCCTTTGTTATTTCTTTTTTCTACATTTAGAACTTCTGCTTGTATTTTTGGAATCTGCCAGGAGAATGAAATGCTGAGCTGCACAGGCAGACATGTGCTGCTGGTCTGGTAACAGAGATGTGAGCAGAATTCATGTGGTGTCGAAGCAGAATTGCTGCTGTGCTAACATGTACTCCAGCTTCAGGAGCAGGCGGAAAGGACACAGCTCAGCTAAAAAGCAGAACAAGTTCAGTTAGATTGTTCCAGCACAGTATTGCATATACATGGACGTGCACACAAATTTGCGAGATCTCAAAAGATAACAGCATTACAGAACTTTCGAAGACAAAACCTAGCACAGTTGCATCACCCACAGCTCTGTAACTGGATGCTAAGAAATTCATTTACTGTTCACTGAGGATTCAGCACATGTTGAGTGGTTTTATTTGGGATCTTTCTTTGATCATTCAAAAAATTACAAGAAGCTTTAAAAGAACTGTAGATTTCTTTTTAATAGTCCTTCAAAGCTGTGTATTGTTTGTACTGTATTTAACATGGATTAAAACCAGATATTTTTAAAATTACTTGGACTTTTTGTTTATTACTTTTGGCAATGCTCTACTTGATTAAAAAAAAAAAAAGAACAAAATCTTTTCAAAATCACCCACTATTAAAAAGGACAAGTACATCTAGGCTGCTCTTCAGACCACTAAAATGGTACGACCCAGACATCCCTTTCTTGTTCTAGTCCTAGTCTTACCTTCAAGTTTTCTGTGTTGGCAATCCCACAGGAGGTCACACAGTGTGAAATGTCACTCATAAAAGGAGCTTAACATCAGTTAGAACAAGCACATTTTCACAACTACCTAATGGATTTACAACATACTAGACAGCAACAGCTTAAACATCTCTAAAGAACAGCCTAAAAGGAGGAGAGTAGCAAACACTTGAATTCTGCCTCTTATTTTTACAGAATAAAGTGGAAGGAAAATTGATGCTCCTCCTTCTTTACCTTGTTATACTGGTTTCTCAGTTTTATCATACTTAAACTCTGCAGTCTTTCATACAAGATCTTTTAAAAACTGTCATTTTTCCCCTCCATCATGCTACATCTCATTCCTACGTACAAGCTCAGAACACATCATCCTGCCCACTTCTCTCTCATCTTTCCTAAGGGTTACGTGCTCCATCATTTTCTAGCTGTTTTTATACAACTTACATCCAAATTCATAGCCAGACCATATCCTGTACACTCTTATCTCCTACTCCCACTGTGTTCGGTTATTTGAATGCCCCCTTTTTAGCCCAAAATAAAGCCACTAAACCCCTTTTTTTTTGGTTAGATCTCCATGCAAGATGTCTGTTGCAATAACAATCCCTGCTTCTCTCCTTTGTTTCATTTTCTTCACCGCCAAATATTTAGAAAGTCAGTCCTGACGTCTTCCTGGACACCCCCAGGCATTCATATTCTCGATACACAAGGAAATACCTTCTCCCCTTTCTCCTTGCCTACCAAATGCAAGATTTATACCAATCTTGCATTTGTTCTAAGAATACTTTATAATGTTGATGAAGATCAATCAGACAAAATTTTAAGTTCTTTGTATTCATTTCCCCAAATCACTGACTTTTCACTTCTCAGATGACTGGCAAATGGTTCTCTTGCATTTTTCCATGATCTTAAAATAATTCCTTCCTACTCCAGACAGAATTCCTTTTTGAGGAAGTCATCTTTTGTTTGAAACCTACCAGACAGATTGTGTCATCAGCAGGATCAGGTAACAATCAGAACCCAGACAATTCTAAGCAATAAAAACTCATGTTTGAAATAAACTCTTTTCCATCAATAAAGCATGAACAGGGTTGTGATTCAGACTTCCGTTCCTTTTGTTGTTGCTTTTCTTCTTCTTTTATTACCTTTTCCAAGCTCGGAGAATGTCTGCGATCTCCATTAAAGGCACACAAGGTATTATATACCAGAGGTAAAGAGAAGCACTAACCTACAGTTATTTATTTTTAAACTATAGATACACGTCCTTTTCTCTTCAGAAGCAAAGAAACTACCTCCAAGCAGCTTTCCAGCCTCAGCCACCATAGAAAGCTGAGATGCATCAGGATGTTCTCCTTCTTTATGAGATGTGTGGTTTCCCATTCAGGAAAGGCTGTGATTCACACCAAAAACACTGCACATTTTTCCCAGAAAAGGGGACAGCTAGCCTGGGGAACCCATGGATTTGGCTTTACTTCCAACTAATTGGCACTATAGCCTCTTTTTACGACCACAAACACAGTTTTGCCTGGTTAACCATCTTCATTGTTTGCTCTATCTGGCTGCAGGCTCCACGACTGGCGTACTTCCTGCCTATCTATTGCTTAATTAAGTTTGCTTTGTAGTAATCCCTGCTGTCGGCTGTTTTCCTGGCTCATGAATCAACTCCTAACCTGACTGTCAGCCAAATCTCCTAGAACTGGGCCTTGCTCATAGATTGGTTCCGTGATAACTCCGTTCCTGATAGGCTAACCTACTCAAGTGAACACAATGAAAATCTGTCCTACCTTTCATTTCCTGCCAACGGAAACTCTTTAACAAAGGCTCTTGGTCCTGCAGAGGGTACCTCTTCTCATTTTAAGGAGCGTAAAAATAATTAGTACCATGTACAGGACCAAATATACTGAAACAATCACAGTGAGAAGATGGGCAATTTGGGTATGGGGTGAGGGAAGTAGGAAGAAAATGGGGTCTTAAAGAGAAGTTAACCTGGAGGAAGACTGCTGGGACATAGTCTCGGTGGCAAATCCTATACACGAATGACATAGAATGGGATGGAAGACAATGCCAACTGGGTAATTTTGAGGCAGGATAATGGCTCTTCTTGTCTGTTAACTGCTTAGAGAGGAATGGCAAAGTCCTGTGTGACTTCACAGATCTAAGAGGGCACTAATTGTCTCTTCAACCAAGACATTGTTGCAGGAAACATCAGACAAAATTCTACAGCCTTACTTAAGCAAAGGCCCAACTAGTTCCTAAGTTTTTGAGGCTCATGTTAATATTTGCTTTTCCTGTCTTTGGCAGGATATTGGAGAGTTTCTCTTCCTATAAGAATTATTATTTGTTTTCTGACTGCTAGGTGAAGTGGCTGATAGAAAACAACTTTAGGAACATTTACAGCTCTTCTTGTGAAAATACCAGCAAACGAGAGAAACTGAAGCATCAACGTTCACCCTATTCTAAGAAGTTATATGCAAACTAAAACATCACAGATTCATCAAACACTTCATTTCATAGCTATGGAAGACTTGATAATTTTCATAAACGAAAACAACTGGGTGTGTGGATTTTTTTTGCTCCAATACTTAAGAAGCAGAGGTACTTACTAGGGAAACAGTTGTTGAACTCTCTGGTTTGTCCATCTGGGGCAAATCTGTAGTACAGGTAACTGTTATTGTTATTGGGCTTAGAGAAAGTGGTCTTAGAGGAAGATACAACACTAGAACGTAAGTCCAGCCAAGGCAAGGCTCCATGGAGAGAGCAAGAAGGCTAATCTGGTTCTGTCTTCTGATCTGCCTGTATACATGAAATGAAATCAGAGGGAGCGATGGCATTGGCCTTAAAGGGAACAAGACTCTACCCATCCAGATCACCAATGGTAGCCATGGTAGCTGGTATAAAAAAGAAATTACAAAGCATTTATTCCCAGGGGAACATGCCTGCACCCTCAGCTCACAGCACCTGCATCAGAACAGAGAGAATCAGTTTCCTCTTTCTTCCGAGGAGGAGGACACACCACAGTACGTGGCAGAGCAGTCTGGCTCAGCCAGCAGCTGACTACCTTTCAGTAGTCAGGAACAGCTCAGCTTAAATCCATAGCAGTAACACCTCACTTTTGGGAAGCTCTGAGATAAGCAGAGTATTTTTTAGACTAGAAAGGAGAAATAGAAAACTCATTCACCCAGTGGAGTGAGACTCCGTATCTTCCCAAGCTAGTACATCTCACAGCATTGTAGGACACAGCAGCAAAGTTTTTAAATGCTCCAAAACCAAAGGAAAGGAGGAAAAAAAAAAAAAACACAACAAGAATCCTGGGTTACAGCTATTGCTTGAACAGTGACAGATCCCTCTTTGCTGGGATTTTCCAAGCCATCTGGAAGTACTCTATGGAGCACAGTTTGAAGACCCACGTTCTGGTTGATCTCATAAGTAAACACAGGCCCCCAGCACACTTACAAAATATGCTACCCTTGCAGACAGATTTAGAAACAGTTTCAGGTCACAGAGTCACCTCAGCCACCCCGGTGACACCGCTATGCTATGGTTTCTGGTTAGTTTCCAAAGCTGTGGAAAGCTTCTTAACAGGATATGTTTCCTAGAGTACATTTTGCCTCATTTAGCACACAAATCCTTTCAGCCAACTGCAAAATAAATCATCGAAGTGGCTACCAGAGACTCCCTGGCTAACTTGCTTAAATACAGTTGTACACCAGCACCGAATTTTAAGACGACTAAATAAGATAAGGCTTGTCCCCTTGGGAAGTCCTTACAAATGTACTCCAGGTTATGCGAAATGACGTTGGACTGTACGTACAAGCACGTCTAGTCTTGACACCCACTGCACAAGGGATACTTTCAGATGCAACAAGACCTGCTTTATCCATGTTGGTTTAGTATATGATGTGGTTCTCATCAGAGGGCTAGGCTCAGTGTGTTTAGGTTGGGTCAGGAGGATATGTACAATAATTGCTTAATGCCGCACTTGGCAGAGTTAGTTTTATTACTTAAAAAAAAAATCTTGGCAGTTGTTAAAAAAGCAGCTGATATATAAGTTGTTTGACTTAACTGTTACCTCATTTTCTCTCAAAATATTGCCAAAATTTAACAACAGAGAACAGATGGCCAACATTTTTTAACTTTATAGATAATCCTCTTCCCAAATCTAATGACAGTGCTTTAGTTGCTTACCCAGAAGGGGATTTGAACCGCAATTTGACATCATTTGCATAAATTCCATGACCCATATTTACTAGGGGTGAAAGCACTGCAATATTGTCAAACACATCGAGATAATTTAAAAGAAAGTCCAGCTCTGTATTCACTTCTGGAGGTGAAGGGTCTGCCTTCTGGTGCTCAGAAGCCTTGGTAGACAGCAGCCTTGCACCCTAAGCTGCTGTGCACATTCTGTCCACCTCAGAGTTCAATCTAAGGCTTTACACAGGCAGCTGGTATAGAAAGGATGTGGACTGCAGAGAAATTGGAAAGGCATGGTGGAGCCTCTTACATGAAGCAGACATATGCAAAAGTCCAAGGTCTTTCCTCTTCGGATACAAGGACAATAAAATGACACAAACAGATGAAACAGAGAAACAGAGAGAAGCAGGCCAGAACTACATTATAAGCAGTACTTCCAGGCACCCATCAGAAAGAGGACTATAGTTTGAGTATTGAGACCTAATACAGTCTACCAGATCCAAACCCCTGAGGTCTGGACACAGGATTTTATCAAAGCTGGAGTGCAGGTTATCTACAATGCAACTGGAGAGAAAGAACAGACAGTAACAGTTGCAGAAGCCTGGAGACCACTATCTTTGATTTTTACAAAACGTACAAGTAGCCTGGTTCAAACTTTCGGATTCTTTTTGCAGCAGGAAAGAATAACTGGCTGTACTCATCCTAAAGAGGAATGATCCTGGAGAGAAACATTTGCATGTAGGTAACATGCAGAGAAATCCAGGCTTCACACAGCAGTTTAATCTGGATGATGAAGAACTCACTCTAGAATAAAGCAGCATTTCCTTCCCACCTGATTGATCTAAACTCCTTTTCTGAGCTCACACTAACTAGAGGACTGACTCCATCATCTTGTATATGAATTCAGTAGCATTTGCCACTGTATATTGTCTTGCTTGACCAAGATTATGCATATTACAATAACTAGCAAAGTACGATCATTGTTAAATGGTCATTTCTCAAGAACTTCTACTATAGCACAATAATCCCTCCTTGAGTGTGAAAAGATCTTCCAAAATAACTATATGGTGATCCCAGCACTAAGCTCTACCATGCTGATTAACTCCAGTTAGTACACACCAAGATAAATGTAGAGCTGGACATATCACGTCACTGCTGGTTTGAAAGAAATGTCAACATCTCGTAGCCTGGTTCAATTCTAATTGGTATGGTGAGCCAACCGGCAGCCCACAGATACTGAAATGGCATCACTGTGTCCTAAAATGTTTGGCAAGCCTGGTAGAAGGAAATCAGACAGAAAAACAAAGAAGTTGGAACCAATGGCTTAACAGAATTTTATCTCCAGCAAATATGTTTACGTAAAACACTTGTGAAAAAAACTCTTGAGCTGACATTTCCAAAGAAATCATGTTTCAGCAGAAAATCCCTAAACTGCTCCAATTAGAGTGTTTAATCAGTCAAAGCTGAATTCAGCAAATATTATTCAAAAATACACGTAATTATCACAATTTTATAGCAAAGAAACATCAACTAATCTTCAACTAATTATCACAAGAGAGGCACTTTGTGCACCCTGTATTAAGTTGAGGGGATTAGTTCCAGACAAACATTAATGTAAGATCTCTTGCCAATGAGATATTAGTTTATACTAGACAACAATTAGATTAAATCATCCAGAGACATGTCCTCAGGTTATGCCGTTCAGTACCTGGACAGTGGGGAGCTACCTTTGTTAGACTGTGTGATTTGCAATAATTCTATCGGAAACTCTTTGACTGTCCACATGACTTGCACTACGCTTACTATCAATTTTTTAACTTCAGAGAAAACCTGTGGACTCGCATATATCTCTGGGCATACTAGCCTTTAATTCACATTATGACTGCATTTTCTGAGAAAAATCTCTCCATCTTATTCATTTTTTTTTTCTATTTACTGTGCAGAAATCCATACGCAGGATTTCTTCTGAGTGAGGCTAGGCCAGGAGATGAACTCCAAGGCATGATGCACAGCAGCGGTCCTTTACTTCATGTGACTAAGCAAAATTTAGCATAAAGTGCCAGTCATGTTCTCAGTACCATCTCATCCTAAAGACACACTCCTTTTCCACCACATCAGTTGCTAGAAATAGGATCTGTGTGGATTTTTTCCTGTGTGGACATGAAAGAGGTTGTAGGTACCATGAATATTTTTGTAATTGATCATATTACATTTTATGGGTGTTAGAGAACACACACCGCGTAAGAAATAACTTATTTGACATGACAATATATCACACCAAAAATAATTTATATAAAAAAGATAATATAAATATAAAAAATAATATAATTGGAAACACCAAGCTCTCCTATTGTACAGTAATTCCAAGCTATAAAAGCTGCCTGGGATGCCAACTCTGGTGATTAATTTGGGGAACTTTTGAAACAATTTCCAAATATTTTTTTCCTTGAAATTCTTCTTTTGGAGGGAGAGGTGAGGACAGGACTTTGAATCAAAAAATGAAAGATTAGTATCGGCTGAAGAGCTCCAGCACACGTTGAGTACAGCTTAAAACAAATCCTAATACTGTTTTAAATTCCATGATAAGTGAATGGGCAACAGGAGGAGGTCTACTTGCAATGAAGCCTACGGCTGCTAGTTTATCTTTGCAAGTGTTTGAAAGTAGATGACAGCATATAAAAACAAAAAAGCCAGCATTATCATAAACTAATGCAAAATGAGCTGCAGAGATGAAATGGTGCAGGCTGTCTACCATTCCTGAAATTGCAAACCAGGAAAAATGTTCTCCTGTTACTGCTGACTTATCTGCAGAGCACTGCTTACCAAGATAGTTATCAATACAGAATGAAGTTTTCAAAGGAAGGGCATCATCCCTACCTGTAAACTATGGATTAAACAGTGAGAAAGAAGAAAGAACATTTTTTAAAAAAAAAAACAAAAAAAAAACATTAACTTCTCTTGACAGTCCCACAAATGTTCTAGCTGTAGGTTACTCACCTGTAATAGGACTGTATATTTTAGAAATCCAGGCTTTCATTAGAAACAAGCATAGAATGGCTTGCGTTGGAAGGAACCTTAAAGATCACCCAGTTCCAGCTCTCTGCCATGGGCAGGGACACCTCCCACCAGCCCAGGCTGCTCAAAGCCCTTCCAGCCTGGCCTTGGGCACTTCCAGGGATGGGGGCATCCACAGCTTCTCTGGGCAGCCTGTTCAGTGCCTCACCACCCTCAGAGTGAATCATTTCCTCTTAATACCTAACCTAAATGTCCCCTCTTTCAGTTTAAAACTGTTCTCCTTTGTTCTATCACTATCTGCCATTGTAAAAAGTTGCCCTCAATCTATTTTATAACCCCCCTTTATGTACTGAAAGGCTGTAATGTGGTCTTCCTGAAGCCTTCTCTTCTCCAGACTGAACGTCCCCAGTACTCTCAGCCTGTCTTGGAGGGCTCCAGCCCTCTGAGCATCAGGATTTACACTTTCTTACTTCCATTATAATTTAATACAGTTGCTTTTTCCACCTCCCCTTTTGTACCCATCAACTATTGCTCTGAAACAGAAGGATTGCATGTAAAAATGTATGCAGAAATGGGTTTAATAACCGGAAGTTTGTATTCAGACTGCCTCCCTTTCCAAAAGACTGCATGCACACACATTTGGGTACCTCTGCTGTCAAAGCAGACTGCCTTTTAAAATTGCCAGGTTGTACTAATTGAGAGCTGGCATCTCAGCTGGCCAGAAAAATGAGAGCAGGGACACGGATTTAGAAACCCCACGTTTTCATCTAGAGACTACAGCTGTAGTGTGGGCTTCTCAATCTCAGTGATTCTACTTGGTACTTTTTACATTATGTTAGATTTCATATTAAAAGTCAGCCTAAGTTCTAATAATGTAGTTTAAAGGAACTGAAACAACCACATCCTAAGTTCTTAGATTTATAACCAGTCAAAATCAGTTTGGTGGGCTTCTCCTGCTCTTACATTTACCCTTAAAACTGTTGTGTCACATGCAAGCTAGCTTCTCTCACTGCCTCAAATGAACATGCTAAGGAGAATCAACTGGGTATCTTCTTGTGAACTTAAATGGTGAGAGCCACAAACTCAGTTTAATCTTTTCATTTGACCTCCAAGAGAACTTCCAGAGGAGGTCCTAGATGGGACCTTTCAGAGAAGTTGACATCTCTCCACCACAAAGTAGATTCCTGTACAATCACTGTACTGGTACCCGTGAATCTTTACCAAATTGGAACGAATAAAAAGAGGCCACAACGTGGCCCAGGAGTTTTCCCATTAAATTACACAGAGTCAGGCTTTTCATCAGGTTGTCATTGGATACAAGGACCAATTCTGAATCACTGGCTAAGATGAAGGATGGTTCAATAACTGATTTATTCTCATGTGGGCTTTGAAATACTACAAAAAACATTACTAAACAGCCTAAAATGGGTATCAGCTACCATTATAATGGGTATCAGCTACCATTATAACTTGGAAAAGCCAATGCAAGCCACAGGGACAACTAACTGGCTGCTCATGGCTTGGACTGGCATATGCTTGGCTGCTCGTGGTGTACATG
Organism: Anas acuta; assembly: GCF_963932015.1. Lineage (NCBI taxonomy): Eukaryota > Metazoa > Chordata > Aves > Anseriformes > Anatidae > Anas > Anas acuta. Next base: position 3,082,450 of record NC_088991.1, read on the forward strand.
AAATTGAGGTGACAATTCTGCAAGCCCTGGACTTTCGTCTGGGTCATCGTCTTCCAATACATTTCTTAAGAAGAGCTTCGAAGATTGCAGAGGTGAGTGTGGAACAACATGTTCTGTCCAAGTACCTGCTGGAGCTATCCATTCTGGACTATGACATCGTTCACATCCTTCCATCCAGGACGGCAGCTGCTGCTTCCTGCTTGGCTCTGAAACTTCTCAATGGAAGCCAGTGGACAACAACTCTGCAGTACTACATGTCCTACAGTGACAGTGAGCTTGTCCCAGTCATGTAGCACTTGGCAAAGAACGTAACTTTAATGAACCAGGGCTCTATGAGGCACGTGGCCATCAAGAACAATTACGCCACCTGGAGCAACATGTGAGTAAGCACTCATGAACAGCTGGATTCTGCTACCATAGAAGACAGCCAAACCCATGGCTGAATTCCTATAACTCTGTGAAAATTCTAAACAAACAAACAAAAAAAACACATCAGAGCTTTGTCTATATATACTCTTAGCTTTTACTTGCGTGTTTCATGCTTTTAATACAGATAGTTTTGTCTTAAAAAAAATAGAAATAAGGGAGTTGGCAGAGATGATCACTGAACTGCTCTCTATCAATCTTAGAAAGGTCCTGGAGAACAGGAGAGGTGCCTGAAGACTGGAGGATAGCCAATGTCATTCTGGTCTTCAAGAAGGGCAGGAAGGAGGATCTGGGAAACTACAGGCCAGTCAGTCTCACCTCTGTCCCTGGAAAGGTGTTGGAGCACCTTGTTCTGGAGGCCATCTCCAATCAATTGGAAGAGAAGAAGGTCATGAGGAGTAGTCAGCATGGATTCACCACGGGGAAGTTGTGCTCGACCAACCTCATTGCCTTCTGTGATGGCATCACCAGCTGGTTGGATGAGGGGAGAGCAGTGGATGTCATCTACCTTGACTGTAGCAAGGCCTTTGATACTGTCTCCCATGACATCCTGATAGCAAAGCTGAGGACGTGTGGGATAGAGGAGTGGACGGCAAGGTGCGTGGTGATCGGCAGTGCAGAGTCTGGCTGGAGACCTGTGACTAGCGGTGTTCCCCAGGGGTTGGTGCTGGGTCCGGTCTTGGCCTGGTGGCCAAGAGGGCCAATGGGATCCTGGCGTTCATTAAAAGGAGCATGGCCAGCAGGTCAAGGGAGGTGATCCTCCCCCTCTACTCTACTGGTCAGGCCTCACCTGGAGTACTGTGTCCAGTTCTGGGTTCTCCGCTACAAAAAAAAGACAGGGATCTCCTGGAAAGAGTCCAGCAGAGGGCCACAAAGATGATACGGGGCCTGGAGCATCTTCTCTATGAGGAAAGGCTGAGAGACCTGGGTCTGTTCAGCCTGGAGAAAAGAAGACTGAGGGAATCTCATCAATGTGTATAAATACCTGAGGTGGGGGAGACAGAGGGATTTGGCCAACCTTTTTCAATGGTTTGTGGAGATAGGACAAGGAGCAATGGTCACAAGACAGAGCACAGGCAGTTCCGCACCAACATGTGAAAGAACTTCTTCACGGTGAGGGTGACGGAGCACTGGAACAGGCTGCCCAGCGACGATGTGGAGTCTCCTTCTCTGGAGATATTTAAGGCCCATCTGGATGCCTACCTGGGCAGCCTGCTCTAAGGAACCTGCTTTGGCGGGGAGGTTGGACCTGATGATCTTTCGAGGACACTTCCAACCCCTTCAATTCTATGATTTTGTGAGATGAGGGGTTTCTACATGCCCGAATCCCATCTCTAGAAGTACCTAACTCATCTGAGGACTTGGGCACTTCCGTCATTTTTCTTGCCTAAATATATATATATATATATATATTTTTTTTTAAAGTATCTGTTCAGAAACAAGTTCATCACAGCCTGATCTGATCAGCAGTACTTCCAAGGAAAAGGACATTTGAGGACATTGTCAATATTGTTTCCATTGAGGTGTCAGCTTATTGTCATTTTTATTGTACATTTTAGTTATTCCTTCCTTTTAAAAAGAAAGCTTAACTTTACTCTGATCTAGTTAGTTGTGTAAATGACAGCTGAAACCTTTTTTTTTTTTTAAACTAAAAAAGGATTCAGGGCATTGGCAGAGTCCCGTCTCCTACTTGCCTGTCCTGAACTCAGAGGTCTTGCAGCAGTGGAGGTGAAGCTAGGCAGGAAGCCAAGGAATTAGCCTCCAGCTGTATGGTCTCCTCCAAGAAACAAGCAGTGCTGTAGGACAGATAATCACACCAACCCCTTTCCCAGTTCAGCCAGTCACCTCCCTGTCCTCTGGCATGGCAGGACTCCAGCAGCTGTCTGCAGATGTCCAAGAAGGTGTCAGCAGGACTTGGTATGGCTTGATGGAAGCAGTGTTGGTAGAAGGGACCGATTACCACTTCTAGCAGACAATTAACTCCACAGACAGGCCTCAGTAGGATGAAACACATGTTTAAAGGACTGAAAATGCCTATCGATACACGTCACATAAGAAACAAGCTAAAATCCAAATGAGTTCTCAGGTCAGCAATGAAAACAGACTGAAATCTTTGTGACATCTTAACAAAAGAGATACGAAGAGCTCAAACAGCAAGGTCAACAGCATTGTGGCCAGTTCAAACAATCACATTCAACCCCAGCAATCTAAAGAGACAGAAGGATGATGCTCATTGCTATCCAAAGGTCAAAGCATTTAGAGGATATTCTGTTCCAGAACCAAAGCAGGCTTGTGCCTTACCGCACCTAATCACATAAGGTGTTGAGTAATTGGCTTTAGCCCATATTTTAGGTTGAGAATTTCCTTGCAAAGTTCTTTCACTTATTTGTTTAGGCATGTTTGCACCACATGATGATTTGAAAGAATTTTTATCCTTCCAGAGCAAACATATCATCAGTTATCAATTAAGAATTCATGCTCAAGTCTGTCTGCAATTAGTGAAGCATTTAAGCACCTGCTTAGGTTCATTTCTATATAACTACATTTTCCTAAGCTCAGTCCTAGAAAGTGATGTCTGGAGTTTACCCATGTCACTGAAATACACATGAAAAAAAACAGGATTGCTAACGTTTAAGACTTCATTTCTTTTTCCTTTTTTTCTTCTGAGGCAAAAAAAAAACAAACAAAAAAAACTTTTCAATAAAGAAATAAATTATTTCCAACCTGCTAGCATCGTATTATTTTAGGAGAGCTAATGATTTTATTTTTATTAAGTTCTCAAGTGGGATAACAGTCAGCTGCAAAATACATTTTCACATTATAAGCTTTGCTTCAGAAATGAAATGGAGGAAATGAGAGTTGAAGAAATACCTTTAAAATGAACAGAAAACCCGTTGTATTACGGTATGAATCTGACATATGTTCATCTGAAATAAACAGCTAGGAATTATTACTGAAATATTAATGACATATTGAACAATGAATTGAAATACTGGAAATTTGATCACTTCAGTGAACGGATATATTGTTACTCCCATTTTTACCTTATTCCTGTTCTATAAATAAACAATAAATGCAAAGATTTTTTTCTTACATAACAGACTGAACACATCATATGTTTTCAGTAAGAATAGCAAAAACAATTTTATTACCATTAACCAAGACAAATGGTATTTCCCCCCCAACTTAAACCCTTCCAAATTAATTCTTCAGGTACCTGCAATGCAGATCTTTCCTTTTCTCATCTCTGTAAGCAAAATCTATCAGATTCATTTTGATATATGATGAAACATTTCAGAGAGCTTACAAGAGATTATTAAGTAGATAGTGTATGGATAAAAATTAACATTGCAATTTAAGGTAAAGTGAAGTCAGCAGCTCTGCATTACCCTAAGCCTGGAAGTTGCCAGCTGCACTAACATAAAGGTTATAACCCTTTCACAGGAACAAAAGAAATTAAGCAGTCTTAGAGAAATCTTGCTTCAACATTTGATCGCTTCAAATGCATACCTCAAAGAGAGGTGCTCTTCCCTCAAAGGGAAGCACTTAGATTCAGAGTTACTGTTTCAGGGGAGTTTTAGGTTGGATGTTAGGAAGAACTTCTTTACTGAAAGGGTTGTTAGACATTGGAACAGGCTGCCCAGGGAAGTGGTGGAGTCATCATCCCTGGAAGCCTTTAAAAGACGTTTAGATGTAGAGCTTAGGGATATGGTTTAGTGGGGACTCTTAGTGTTAGGTCAGAGGTTGGACTCGATGATCTTGAGGTCTCTTCCAACCTAGAAATTCTGTGATTGTGTTTCTTCACAAGCAACTACTGTACTAATCTGTACTGGACGCCCACAGTACTTAGATTTTCCTTTTTAATTGTTGGATTTTACTTTAAAAAAAATCTTTTTTTTAAACTAAGGCTCAGATCACATAAAGAAATTAGATCCCATTAAAGAGCTGTTGCAAAGCTAACAATTTGTAAAGCCTTCAGAGAGATTTTGAAATCTTGGCCAGGAACATTAGTAACGCAGCTGGTCTTCTTCACTTCTCTTGTTTTATGAGGTCATTAGATTGAGAATTACACATATTAACTTGGTTCTTGTTCACGCTCCTCTTCTCCCTCCCCCTCCAAATTGGTAAGGGACACAAGGAATAGCTGTATTAATGAAAACAAACTTACCCTTGCGCCCTTCTCTGGAAAACATTTGCATCCAGCGCTGCAGTCACGGCCCCCACATGGCCCGGTGTAAGACTTCTTTCCACCCTGTTAAAAGAAAAAAGAAAATTCAATGTTATAACTATTTGTCTGTTGGAGATCTTTAATTAATTTGCTCAAGTTTCAAGACTTTCTACCCATGTTACATTTGTCATGTGAATTTATTGGGAAATAAATGGTAAAATGTAATTACTTTGTAAATTCTCTGTAATTGGGTCATTTTCAGAATTAGCAAATATCTGTGATTGGATCATTTTCAGGATCACCAAATACACCAAAAATTATTTGGTAATACTTAGAGGACAAGTAAATTGACAGGAGTTGGTGCTATTCTGCAGGGTGATGCGTGTTTTCTAGGGCTACCAAAATCTAGAAAACTACACGATGTTGGCAATATTCAGCATGCTAATTACATTATGATCATGCTCATTAATTAGAACTTGCACCTCAGCCATCCTGCATTCCTAAATATCTCTACATCACGAGAAATACCAAAGACAGAAATAACACTGTGACCCTTACATGTTTCTGTCAGTAAGCAGCTGCAGCCTGAACCACAGGTACAGAGAAACCAGCAGGTGTGAGAAGATGGTGTTTGTAACAATGGGTCTAGAAGAAGAGCTAGGTATGCTCTTATTTCCTCCGTTGTTAACATAGAGACACGCTTTGTGCCCTTGATACTAAATGCATATTTTGCTGTGGAGGTGGATTTACATGAAGGTTGTGGAAAGACTAACCAAAGAACAAGAAAGGGTAATAACAAGGGTCATCTCTCCAGCAATGAGCTTCCACCAGATGGATGCCATGCCTACTGCACTTCTGAACCACCACAGATCTGGATTTCATCTTGGCACTAGTTATTTCAAGAATAATAGCAATATTTATATAAAGTTGAGGTTCCTATATCAGTATCTAACATTAGGCCACAGATTAAAGCCAACTACATCAGTTAGAGTTTGACCTACTCCCTGCCATGCTCAACGGGCTCGAAATACGGGGCTGGCAGAAGCCCTGCATGCCCGTACAACCCTGTCACAGTCCTGGGACACAAATGCAAGCAGCAACATCTGTCTCTAAGGGAAGTGTCTTTCAGCATCAAGCTGAAAGGTACTCAGGTACCTTTGCTCAGGTACAGTCACTGGGTTTGGAAAGCCTGAATGAAATTGGGATTTAATTTCTCAAGGAGACCAAGCTAAGTGCTGAAACAAGTTTCGACTGGAATTGAACATTTCTTTCCTGAAAGCTGAAAGCATTCACAGAAAATATTTTTAAACCCTTTAAGGTTTCCTGACATCTGTTGAGTGAGAAACATGAAAAATGAAAGGCGAGTCATGCAAGTTTCTTGTGCACCTTTGAACTTCTTTACATCAGCTTTCTCAATGAAAGTGACTAGTCTGATAATTTTCCTGCTAGAAGTAAGTGTTATTAGTTTACACACTGATGTTCACATCATTTTGCTACATTAAAACCCTCTCTTCTTAAGGCAGTGTAGAATGAACAGAGATTAAACAAAACCTTAAATCCAACCACCCATATTTCCCTAGCCTGAAGGGAGCTTTACCTCTTGCTGCAAAGCAGCTATACCCACCTTCAAGCACTTCTAAAAACGCATCAGGTGGGCAAAAAACAAAAACCCAAGCAAACAGTATTTTCACAGACTTGTTCAGATGAAGCCCCATTAGATATAGGGCTTTTGGACTATTCATCAATAATACAGAGTAGCACCTAAGGCAATATTTGAGCAGAGTGATAAAATGCGAGAGTCATCATCACACAGTGCGCTGCAGACAGTTCTGACCCTTGGTGTCAGGAAATATAAGCAAGCTTAATGCAGTAATGGTTACCAAAAAATAAAAATGCTGCATATAGAGGATAGGCAGTGAGTTCATCTCCAAGCTGCCTGCACAGACAAGGAATGAACAGAATGAATTTGAGTCTGCAATGTCCATAAAAACTGGTCCTTGTTGTAACAGACATCTCTGAGAGGTCACTTACAACAAGAAGCATTACCAAGAGTTTAGGCTCTGATTCTAAGACCCAAGAGGGAAGTGCACCAGGACAACTTTGGGCATGATTATGTGCCTACTTTGCCAGGGAAATCCGGACTCATTGCACACCGATGTATACCTCTTCTCCTGACACTTAACCTTACATTCACTCAGTTTGCAGATAGTTTCATGCCTCCGGGGAATTAGATTGTGCCTTTCCAGATGCTTATTCAACTCAGCCTTAATTTCTTCAAAGATTTTGGCTTCCAATTATTTTTTCTCCCCAGATCATTCTTTGTTCCAACAGCCATTTCCACAAGCCTTCAGGCTCTAGGGTTCTGTTGATTGTGCTTTCCTCCCAGGAGCACGGTGTGGAAGAGAACCACTACTTCACTGCAGCTCTGGATTCCTCCACAGCCACTGCCACATGACAGTTGCCCTCTTTGAGCACCAAAGCTCACATTGGCAGAAGCCAGAAGTCTCCCATCTCTGGCGGCAGTCAGGCCCTTCCCACTGGCAGAGGACTGGATAAAATTCACGAACTCCTTCCGTGCCCGCTGCTCGCACCACTCCCCATTGCTGTGGTTAGCGCACACAGTCCAAGACAAATGCCCGCTGAAGTCAGATGAAATCGTGCCATTGATTCCACTGGGAGCTGGATCAAAGTCTCACTGAGGTTTAATAATGAAAATTGAAAATATGGCCATACTTTTTATAAAATTGTGTTCTCAATGAGTTTCTAGGTTCCTTTTCATCACAAGAGGAGTCATTTTGCTCATTTATGAATGAAAGCATTCGGGAAGGAAGCAAACCAGAGCCAGTTGGCTCTAAGCCAGGTGTTACATGTCCCAAGGATTTTATTTAAGGGAAGGAGCTGACATCAGACACTCCAGGACTACTTAAATAGCAAACAGCCATGTGCAATAATAGTCACGTATACAAGGCTAAACGCTGCTTATAACATTCTGGAGTACAGTCATGTCTTCTGAAAAGCTTTAATACATTTCTCCATTGAAATGTACAAATGCATAGGTTATGCAAACATTTACAGACAGCAATTTGAATGTGTAAGCACGCGCCCTTCATACTTGTTCAGGGGGAACTCGTATTGAGGGCACGTATTCAGAGCTGTATTTCAGAAGTAAAGAAATGAAGATGTTTGCTAACAGTGGTAAGCGCCACCAGTTATAACAGAAATTAAACTGTTAATTTCATTGGCTAGAAGTAGATCAATGATTTTTTAAACAGAAAACCTACAAAAAAAAAAAACATAAAACAGTAATGATGATAACAAAAAGCAATTTCTGAGATGTAAATAGCTGCAATATAAATGGAGTAACACCCATACTGATTTTCCTTGAGCTATTTCAGTCTTATGTGCGTATCACTAGTGCTTCAATGTAGGAAAAAACACTAAAACATTGATAGGAGTGAAAAGATATTTTAAAAAGGCCATCAGAAACAGGAGTCAGTATGCAAACAACCTTCCTCTCCCGCCTCTGGTGTCCCTCGGCCAGGCATTTCTGCGCAGGTGGCTCATTCAGAGGGAGCGCTGTCTGGATCTTTCCATGGGCTTCAGCACGTCCTGGAGCCGAGCCAAAGACAGTAAAGAAACCTAACAGCTGGGATGCCCTCGGAGGTGCCCCAGGCTCCCGTTCATTCCAGCTCTTCTCTAGCAACCCACAGCACCACAGAATAACTGCAAATGGTACCGAAGGCCTTGTTTGCAGCTCCCAAGCAAGCTGTGCCTGCAGCACAGGTGGGAGGGAACCACTAACACAGGACCTCAGTGAGAGGCTTCCACGAGGCACGGCTCAGATGAGGGAGCTGGGCACTATTTGGCCTTAAAACTTCTTCCCCTCTTCTTTCTTACTTATTTCCAGTGACTTCCAAGTGCCAGTTAAGGAACACTCTGGTCAAGATCAAAATCCTGACAAACTTCACAATCACAAGCTGGAAATGAATCACAACGAAAGCTTCTGGGACCTGCAAATAAACATTTTTTTCACGAAGCTCAGGACCCTATTATCTGTTGATGACTAATAAGGAAATTATATTTACAGGACCAGACATTCAGACACCCTGGTAAAATGTCAGAGTAAAAAAACTAGCGAAACATAATATCTCTGTTTACTTCATGTGCTAAGTAACACTGCAGTGTTAACATTACCCTTTTTAGCTTCCATGGCTTTGAAGAATTCAACCCTTTATAACATTTTTTTTTTCTATTATTCTTCTAGTTGTATTAGAGAGCTCAGAGCCCAGCTCTGAAAACAAGCACTTATCCACATGGTTAACTCCTCTCTTGGAAATCCATCAGGTTCCACTTTGTGTGTGTGTGTTAAAGAGAAGTTGCCTTAGCAATTTGAAACAAATTTTTCAAAACTAAAAACCCTTGGCAAAAGAAAATGATAAACCAGGAACTGCAGCAACATCTGCAGTCAGAAATGGCAGTGTGACCCTGCAAAGACAGCGTAATGTCATGCAGCAGATTCAGTAATTCTTCCTAAAACACAAGGTGTCATAGAGCAGAAATAAACCAACAGGCTTGCCAGTCAGACTGTAGGAGAACAGTTGCTGGGATTTGTTTGGTACTGAAGCACTGAACAAGTGAAAATACTATTAATCATGTCAGCAAAGCATCAGATAAATACAGACACATTTTTCTCATTAAGAATATCAAGTATTTGAACTCATTTCAACTTTTTTCTTAGCAAGATGCCCCAAACTTTAATTTGTTTGTCTGCTCACATTGTTTTGTGATTTATTTTTCATAGTAGAAAGAGCCAGGTCAAGCCTAGGAACTACTGACAGGAGTTTTGGACAGATCATGGGGGGTATGTAATCAATGGGAAGCAGCAGACAAATATCCTGAGTAACCACCAAAGGACAGAAGAATACAAGGCTCTGAGCAAAAAAACTCACCTGACGCATCCCTGGAACTCATCTTTTTCAGGCCACACATTACAGCACTGCCCTGGAGCTGTACACACACAGAAAAAGTGACTACAGAGGTATTAATGATGCTGTAGGCACAAGAGTAGAATTTCAGCTGGGATACAGCGCACAGTTGTCTCACTTACTTTCAAGAAGGATGAACTCACAGGCACAAAGCTTGAAAACCCCTCAGATGATAAATGTGTGGTCTAAGATCTGCTCCTTCCTGCTACAGAGCATGGTTCGTTTGGACCAGCAAAACAAAGACGTGGAGGTGATGTCAGTGCCATCTACACGTTCATCGGAAAGGTGAGCGCCAGAAGTGAGCGCACCTTACCTAACCGATGTTCTGGATACCACCCTGCTGCTTTGGAGCATTTTACACCTCTGCCTGCCAGGAACTAAAAAAGTACGTCAGCAGAAAGCTCCTTGTGGTAGGAGTATGTAAAATGGCACCACAGTGACTGTCAGGGGCTGAACAGGGGTTAGGTTATCCCCAGCAGTTAGAGGAAGGGACAGGAGAGGCACAAGAGCACGTATGTATATGCTTCCAGGAATGTATGTAGGAGAAAAATAGGTAAGCAGGGAGCAGCAGCCTTCCAGCCACAAAGGCAAGAGACAGATGAGCTGGAAATCCCTACCAGTGAAGGTTGTAAAACGACATAAAACATTTTTCATCTACTAACAAGATTAAAAATATATGAAAAACCAAATTAAAAAGTAAGAATCTGTACAGTTTCAATACTAACACATAGACCACATGTAAAGCCAGACAGCAAGCCCTTCTCTCACCCAGGTACCACTCTTCTTGCAGTCCCATGTAAGCGATTGGCCCTCACATATGACAGCAGTAGGAACATCACTTGGGTTCTTTCGATGTAAACTGATTCAGACCTGGTTCTGTACTGCTCTGTCCTCAGATTTCCAGCTTTGTTGTTAGGATTACACAAAGCAGTACATACTTTTTTCTGACTACCCTACCAGTCAGTGAGCACGTAGTTAAAACCAGACAGTTTATTTACAGCCTACATGAGGAAGGACACAACACAAAGCCACAAGCTTATCTCTTACTGCACAAAAGGCCTTTCAAACACAGCTATTAAATGTGAGTTTGTAGCTAAGATACTAATTCATTTCAGGGTTCACCGATTTCTTCAGTAAACCAATTTCCTCAAACTTTTTCATTCATTTCATAGAGCTCGCAAACATCTAAACTGGCAGCTGAGGCTAACTGATAGTTTCTAATAGAAACCAACCCTCCTCCAATTCAAGTGGCACACAAGGTTACAAAACTTGGAGGAAATCCTGGCCTAGAGAAACCAGCAATAAATTCAGACTCAATCGAATTCCATCCCATACCCACTCCCTGCTCCTAGCCCTGCCAGTGAGAAAGGACTGCTGCCAAACCGAAAATGAAATTGAAAATGTAATAAAATAAGCGTTCAAGGTCAATTCCTCAGTTTTATACAGACAGCAAAAATGACCTGATGTCTTTTGAACAATGTGAGGGGCGACTGACCTACTTTTTTCTTTTGAAGAAATGTGAATTTTTCATCAGTTGGCTGCAGTCTGAGGATAGAACTGGCAGATTTTTTTATTCACTGAAGTTATTTAGTGGCACTGGCAGCTGTCAGGCTCTGAGCATCCCCCAGATATTCCAGCAGCCACCTGAGTGCTCAGAACGCTGGCTCAGCCACTTGGTATTCAAGAGCAATGAGCACCACTCATGATGAAAGCGCTGATTTCCAAATCCTCAATATGACGACAAGTACCATAACACATTGTACACTGCCCTAATTTCTTTAATGACTTCATCCACACTGAGAACATTTCCTGATCTGCCAGAGATCCTTGAAAAAGAAAGGCAAAGCCAGCTTGTTGTTTTCATTTAAATAGAAGCTATCCATTGGTATTGTTTATGCATCCCCAAATTCAAGCATTTGCATGGAGTCAATGAGGAATTTGCATGCAAGTGAATTTTAGAAGTACATTCACATATTGCTGCAGCACAAAACCTAAGAAATTCTACTGGCAAAGAATTTGCTTTCTTTATATTGCTTTCCATCAAAGCTGGGCATAAGCCAAATGAAGAAAAAACCCCATTGCCCTGGTTCTGGAACTATACAGAGCTGTAAGCTATGGAGCCTGAAGATTACAAAATCAGAGATAACTGTTATTGATAGTACTTAGCACAGCTATTTACCAAGTTTGTACCTGCCCAACAGCTTCATTAGCCTCACTTAACCCTCTGCCACAACCCCCAGCTAAATCCAACACACATTGCCATAAGCGAAGATATTTATTGTACTGAAGTTGCTAATCAGGTCAACATTTAGGATACTAAAACCCTTGCTAGCATACAGCTGGATATTAAAAGAAATATCAATGTAGCTGAAGGAGGTGGGCCTTATGATTAATACATACTGTGCATTGTACATGTATGACAGACACCACCAGGAACTAAGTAAGCCTTTATAAGCAACACCAGCAAGTTGGCTAAAAGCAGTTCTTAGAAAAAACACACACACAACTTCCCAGCAGAGGAATGTGCACTTTTCCACCAAACCACCTGCTTTTAGACAACTCACTTTATCCTTAAATGTTCCTGTGATACGGAAAGGATTGCACACAACTTTAGAGGTCTGCATATGGCTTGGAAACAAACCTTCATGAGGTGCTGTATCCCTCCATCCATGGACTGAATGTACCAGATGATTCAACCAACCCTTCTGTTTGTGATTGCATTATAACTTACAGAAAGCAGTGTAGTAGAGAAAATGTGATTTGCCCCTCCCCTCCCCTCTGAACCACTTAGTTTTATCTCTAAGTAGCTGAAGCTTCCAGAGTTGTAGCTGAAAAAGTCCCAATATAGATAGCACCCTCTCAAATTACCTCGTATCTTGCAGAGCCTTCTTTAAAACGGTTTCATTTCTTCTTACCACTTGCCAAAATGGTAGCACAAATTACAACTGTAGAGCACTTGCAAGCAACATAACGTTTACTTTGAAAAAGAAATCCCAGACAATTATAAGCCCATAGAGTTTTCTGCAAAGTCCCTACAAAACTAACCATTCCCCTGTCAATCCCCTTTCTTTGAGGGGGGGGGGGGGGGGGAAGTCTTGCACCCAGTATATTTTGTAAGGACATTGCTTGACCTATGCACCAACTAGTGAGATTTTCAAGCCTGCTTTTCTGTACTCAACACCTACATAGTTGTGTTGCATGAGAAGTCACCGAAGACTTTTTTTTTTTCCCCAAACGATATTCAGTGAGGTTTTGAACACAAAAAAAACTTTTCATTTGACCACAACAGAAATAAGGAAAATAATGAGTAACTCCATCCATTTCACCTAAAATGTTTGTCCATAGGTTTACATAACTGAGGTGAACTCCTTACACAGGATTACACATTGCCTTACCTTTGCCTTCATTCCAGATGCAGCTGGTCAGTGGACGAGCACATCCTGCATCTGACTCAGCTCCTTCATCTTGTAAATATCTAACAATTAAAATACTACAGAAGGAAAATTTGCACCAAAATGTCACAGAAGGGCACGTAATGCTTAGCAGCAAAACATGTACCAGAAGGTAAGCTGGAACATTTCCACTGTGATTTATCTTCCACTTTTATAGTCAACACAGCCCACCAACTGTGAAAATATTGCAGTAATTTATTATTTGCATTTTATTTCAAAATGCATCATTCCCCAAAGCTATCAGCTACAAAAATGTTTCTTTTTTGTTTATTTCATTTTATTTTTAAATCAAAGTTCCAGAGCTGACAACTAAATAATGATCACATTTTAAAAGTAAAATCCAAGGACAACATTGGTAGAAACTGGCTGCAGTTTCGGTGATGCTCTTAGCAAAATGTTGATGGATTAAGAGGAGAGAGAGGAAACCGCACCTGACCTTCCACTCCAAAGCTAACTACTAATCTCTCTCTCTCTCTTGGATTTGAGTCAGATAAAAATTCTCTGGTTACACCTCTGGTGTAACTGCTTACAGCAATGCAGTTACACTAAGGGTCAACACAGCCTTATGTGTGGGAGCCGGCTGGTAGAAAGATGCTTGATCCATCTCCTGGGGACCCAGCGAAGAGTGGGAAGAGCACAAGGAAATACAAAGCTGTGAACACGAGTCCAGCCTCTTAGCAGAGGTGACCTTTGAGCCTCTTCTGCACTCAGACAAGTTGGTGTGCAGGCTCAGAACACTGCCTGAAACAAAAGGAAATTGGAAAATGGGAGCTAACGCCATTTAACCATTGCTGTACTTGCAAAAAAAAAAAAAAAACACCAAAACCTCTTACCAGTTCTAGTCAGGCTCCATTTCCTTTGCTATTCTGTTCATGACCTTCAAGATATCGTAAGAAAAAAAAAAACAAAACAAAACACAGTTTGTGTAATCATCACTTCTTGAAGACACCTTGTGCAAAAGGACACTGTTGGTTTCAGTAACTTCCTTGCCAGTATCTTCAGGTAGATTCTCATTTTTCTCTTGCAAACAAAGTAAATCAACTAGTAGTGAGTGAAATAGCCAAACACTACCTAGTTCTGCTTTGTTTCAACTTTGTGCACATACAATGCACATATCAGCAGTTCTCTGAATCTCCTTCTTAGCTACTATCTTAATTTATTTCCCCAATGAACACGCTGCCTTCCACATTGCTATACACTGTTAAAATGTTTAGTGAAGAAACATTAAAAGACCCAGTTCCTCAATGCATTGAGATCCATGCTTAATTCTGACGACCTCCATGAGACCCATCACCACAGCAGCATGCCTTACTAAACAGAAACCAACCTAGGTATGTGCTTTTTTTGTTCACTAAAGGCCTGGGAAAAACACAATTCGTTCTGTTCTCTCTTGAGGAATAAGCAAGTTCTTAAAGTTTAGACAGATGAAAACAGCATCTTTAACAGCATAGCAGCAGCAGTGTTATTCCAAAAACACAGGGAGGGAAGCATGCAAAACTCACTCTTATCTGACACTTATTTTAAATAAATATGCCATGTAGGTTTCAGCTGGAATGTGGCATACATTTTGTGTGATTAGCCCAAAGGACACAATAAGTTGTTTAGAATATTTCAGATTCCTTCCTTGTCAGGATTAGGAAAAGGTTGCCCTCAGCACAGTATACTTAAGTATGCACATTTCTAAAGATACTGAAAATACCTAGACAGCTAATTTTCTCCACAATGAAGTGACAAAATAATCCTGAAATAGCCACAGCCACTATTATTTCCAGAATAGGTATACTAAAAGCCTCCTGTATCCATGTGCGTGATTAAAAAAATACTGAGGACTACTTCAACCACCACGCTAGTTCGATACATAATTCTCATTTTACATAAATGCATTCCCTTCCCCAAAATACGGAAGTCTCGTTACTAAACTACAGTAGATACTCCCAATCTACACTGGTCTCACACAATGCTTTACACTCAAATTCCCTGTCACATTATCAACAGACACCCGTTAAGAAACTCTGGTATCCCGTCTTAATGAAAGAACTACAGGTTTGAAAATGAAAGTGAGCAATTAAGAACTGAATTTACTTCAAAAAAGATTTCTGCAGCAAGAAGTCAGTGTTAAGAGTCTGTCAAAAATAATGGAAGTTACTGTTTGGTTGGGCATTTTCCATTTTTATCATAAATAATAGGAGCTATATGAGATTGGTGGGGCATGTCCATTTGGTATAAAACCAGTTAGCTTTGCCTGTAACCCAAATTAATGGTTACGGACGTGGCATTTGTCTGTTCAGGTTACTAATATACCCACCCCAGATTAAGTTTCTGAAATAGGATGACACACATCAGCTGCAGACAGGATGGAACCAACTACAAGCCACTCCCATGGGCAGCAACGGTTTAGTTAGCAAAGTTTTATGGCCCAAAGGCAAAAGGTTTACCTACCTTTTCCAGTTCACTTATGGTTTCTAAATTAAGGTCACTCCTTTTGGGGATGGGACACACAAACAACTCAGCTCATTCATTTCCTCTCACTTAACCTTTCATCCTATTTTTGAAATGGGAGATCTACATCCCAAGTTACAAATGGATCAAAATGACCAAACAGCTGGAAGCCTATGTAAGTGTAGTTTAGATAAATAAAAACATATGCACTCATCTTTGGGAACAGTGGGGAGACTATCTATTATAGTACTAATATTATTAACTCTTTAACCTCTATCTGTATAGCTTCATCTGTTTGCTTTCTTTCTCCCTTTAATCATTTAATCTCAACTCACTTTGTACTCTGTGATCCTGCAAACATGATCTGGCTGATGTTTGGATACCTCCTCACTAATACCCCTGGAGGTTTTGTCATTGATTGAAGCAAGAATAGTCTAAATTCATAGCAAATACCACTGCAGGGCATCCCACTGTATTGAAGTTCCTAAGTCTTCTTGTAAAGACTTACTCCATCAACATCAGAAGGTACCAAGCACTTTGTGTGCTCTTGGTTAATAAAACTACGGAATAAATTAGGGAAGCACTTGGTGTTCCACCCACAAAATACCTCAAATAGTATCACTGAGAAATTACTCTCCTTTGGGGGCAAAGGACGACTGCTTCTCTTTGTTTCAGGCAGCGCACAATGGGTCTTTGCTGGTGATTAATCTTCAGGCACCATAGTAGCAACCACAATTTAAGTAAACATTTTTGGAGCTGTTCCTCTATACTATTGTGAGGATTTTCAAGGAGTGGACTTGTCAAATCAATGTGTGGTTCTCCTAGGAATGCACAACTGTTGACTTTTGGTTGTTAACTACCTTGCAATCTTGATCAGTCATTTTCCAGAGAGGTGAGATACCACCCAGCCACCTGTGTCACCTACAAAAGTTTTTGCACTAAAATAAACGTCAGTGTGAAATCAGTTGCTTCATGTTAAAATGAAAAAATAATGAATGGTAAATATAGCATAACTTTTAAATTGTATACTCTCCTGCATGCACATGAAACTGACTGAGCAAGCAAACCAGAAAACAAAAATCAGACATTGTTCTTCTGTAGCCCTCCAACTCTACAAAAGAAAAGTTAAATAAAAGGCCCAACCGAGCAGCAAATGCAGTCAAAATGCCCTTTGAAGTCCAGGTTTCCCATTTAGACCCTGCGAGAGGATAAAACAGTTGGTAATTAAGAACTTTCCAGAACCGTGAAGGTATCAGAAATACAAAGAGTACACAAGGGGCGCAAAATCAGAAAAAGCAAATTATATTTAAACAATAGTTTGCATCAGAGATTGCCTATACCACTATGCAAGCATGCTTACATAATTAAACGTGGCTTTATTACAGTAGTTCCCTTTTCTTGCCACAGCTGCTGCCAGTAAAGTGACTTCAATGAGTCTTCCCATCATACCGATGACAATAACCATGTGGTTTTAAGCATGGCTTATCTGTAAGCACATTTATCTCAAAGTCCTCTACAAACACAGTGGTTGTCCTGCAAAGCATTTCTCAAACAAGCCATCTCTGTTACAGCTGGGAGGAGACAGGGAGGGCAAAACTTACTACCTACTGGAAATACTACATTTTAGTCATTTTTTTCATTCCACGGGGAAGAAAGGTTAAAAAAAATAAAAATTCCTAGAAAATGCAAGTCTTTTTTAGGATAGAATAAAATTGGTGTTTCTAACACCGGAAAAAGAATCTAGGGCACACCTTTTTAACTCTGCAGCAAGCCCCTGGAGCTCTGGTTTCAGCAGCTTGTGAAATCAGGAGCCTGGAGGCCTAGGCTGATGAGCAGCTGGGAAGAAAGAAAAGCTGTCGGAGCCTAGGTAGGTTTTCTAGAGACAGACCTTGCCAGCTTCCGCCTGCTTCAAGAGATTCTGTGTGGCCTTTCAAGTGCTACCTGAGTGGCATTTCCCAGAGATAGACCATTCTGGGTAGGTTTTTCAAAGCCATCTGGGCAAAGAAAACTGTCCATTACTTGGAACAAAAAAAAAAAAAAAAAAAAAAAAGCAGACAGCATCCCAAAATACAGATACAAACGGCAAGGATGAAGGAGTGCAGGGAAAAAACAGAACAGCTCCAAATCAGGCAGTGAAAAACAAGAGATTGGAGGATATAAGGCTTGGAATTCAAAACTTTTAAATGACAGAAGCAAAATCCTTTTCCAGTTCCACCCACTGGGAAGAAGCAGAGCAATGACCCACTTCCTACGCCCCAGCATGGCACTAGCAAGTTGCCTGCAGCCAGCCAGCTCCTGCCTTCTTCTCAGGTCCCTGTTCTAGCTTTGAAGTCATCCATCAGCTCTGTGGGGCCCACTCCTGTGCCTCTGAAATTCAAGAAAGGGGGCAAGCCAAATTTGCAGAGGAACTTGTAAATGAAAGTGTGTTTCTCTGTACTTTTTTTCTGCTCAGGAGAGCAGCAATAGCATGGCTGCCCAGACCACGTTCCTGGACCATATCTTAGAACCTGGTTGAATCTGAGTACAGAATAAACATAGTACCACGGTCCTGAACTTGGGACTGGCACTCAAGACTTTGAGGACTGTGGTGTGTCTAAGGAATCCAAGACATGAAATCATCAAGTTTCTTACTACAGAACAACTCCTCTTTCATCATACTTACATATAGTGCATCATGTGCACAACGGGATGTTGCTTTTGGTATCACAGCTGTTAGTGCAGTGATTTTCTGAGCTGCCCTTTTCATTTCACCAAGGCTTTGGCCTTACAAGAGAAGGCAAGACAACTGCTCTTTCACGGTAAAACAACCCTTTCACAGTCATTCAGCCAGTCAAGCCCTTCAGGACAGATTTATTTAAGGATTCCTCCTCTCCTGTCTACCCAGCGAGTACACTACTACACAGCTAAGCCAGATACGAACTAAACAGCAACGTGAGAAACCAAAAAAGGATGTACCCCACACCTTGGAAAAGGCCAGGACTATCGTGCTAGTGCTGCTGCCTCCTGACACGGGAAAAGGAGGAGGGAGAAAATATAAAGTGAAGTAAACAACTATAAAACGTCAAAAGAAATGTAAGTGGTTCCATTGTGTACCCATGTATTTAATTTACTGTTGGGACTATTTAATTTCAAGTAACACCTCTAAGCAAAGCGGATGTCTATTCATCATCTGGGGATGTTGCAAGCTTCTGCCAAGACAAAATGTACGATCTCCTTTAAGGATAATCTTACCTGTCTGGAACGGGAAGAGACAGAATGCCTTCCTAACATTTATCTAGATTAAACAGAACAGAGGAGGTAAAGCTCGATGCACTATTTTGACAGGATGAGAATGTGTTTGCTGAGGAATAGGCACTGATTAAATCTGAGACAATGTGTGCCACAAACATTTCTACTAAGAAAACCAAAAAAGGACAAAACATAGAACTGGCAGAATAAATGCACGATTTTATTTACAAATATCCTATTTTTAGCGTGTATCTAGGCTACTAAGCAGACTATTAACTTTAGAATGATATATTACAAAACAAAAAAATTGTCATAGTTAGTTGGAAATTATTTTTAGCAACAGATAAAAAATAAAAAAGGACAGTTCTTTGAGGCATCATTATCAAAGCTCCACAATTTGAGTACAAAGGATTTGTTTTATCTTTTAATTTTATTTTTTTCTGGACTCGTCACTTTTTTCTTTTGGAATTTTCATTTCCTGTATTAGTTCAAATGGGAGGGGAGGGGAGGAGAAACAAGGCTTTGCATTACCTTATAGACCAAAAAGAGGGCATGCAGTAAGCATATACAACACCAGCTTTCATTTGTCTAGTTTGCCACAGAACATACAATTTTTTCAGTCTTTACTAAACCATGCAAAGGAAAATCTGTCATCAGAAGGACTAAAACTACAAAATTAGACCGGGGAGTCTGATGCAATTTAGAACTGAAATATCTACTTAATATAATCTCCAGAACTTTTTTTTGCCAAAGGCATAGATCTTTATCAATAGGTGTGTGCCCTTGCAAGCAACTGTTTGAAATGGTGACTTGTTAAAATGCTTAACCCTCTAATTCCCATATACCTACTAGATACAGTATTGCCTAACTAAAGACATACAGCCTGGACTAATCCAGCGACTCGTGTGGGTAGACAAAAAATAAAGCAGCTTAGGAAATAAAAGCAACTAAAATAAGTCTTAACCAATTAATCTAAGGAACCAGGCAAGGCTAAATACTGATTTGATCCTGGAAGTCCAAGCAAATAACTACACTTAGAGTAGTTAGTTTGTAAAACAAAGTTACCTATAAGAACACATTTAATCTGTTTAAGGCTTTACTACATGTATGCCCCATCTTTCATGAAACCCACTACAGCTGATAATGGACAGATGTCATCTAAGCAGCATAAATGAAGATGGTGGTAATAAAAAACACAACATTTCACTGAAATCAACATCTTACAGCCTGATTCTATAAATCCTCTTGTTAAGCAGTCCCTCAGGACTCACTGTGTTATCGTGGTGAGAGCCAGAAATGCTCCAACACAGAGGCCTTGGAGGGGAAGGCTTTTAGGAAGCAGTTGCCACCATATTCAAAACAGCTTCTGCCAAAAAAAAGAGAGAAGTTCAGTACACTACGACACTTTCAATTCTGAGCGTTATCTTAAGGAATGAGTAACATCAAAAAGCAAAACATCTTAAGCTTTCAAAACGTCCAAAACTGTTGACAATTTGGGAATATTTATTTCTTCTTAGCTATCAGACATAGCACAGTAACGGATGAGCTGTATTAGACACAGAGCACTGGTGCACCTAGCAATGCACCTGAGAGGCACTGTACATGCAATGCAGGAAGCACACTACTAGAATATTCTTGGTAATTTAATATCCAACCTGACATATTATCACTCAGAACAAACCCAGCAATTCATGAAAAAAAATAAAGAAGGAATAAAGATTAATGCTATGAGCAAAAAAACTTCTTGTCTGGTTGTGCAAAATGCTAGCTAAGCACAGATGTCTCTTCTGAGCCAGTAACACCCATGCTATTCCAAACAACTTTCTTCAAGGACATTGCCGACTAAGTAAAGGCTCCTTAAAAAGCAATTATTTTAGCTACAAGCATCATAAATAAAAAACAACACCTAGGACAAACATAAAGACTATGAGAAGAACAAACATTTTTCTCTGTGTTGGTTCCTAATTTTTACTATGTGTTTCCGTACAATTTGCCTCATTCTCCTCTGTTCTTTTTAGTGTGAATCTTTTGTGCATAGAGATGTAATAGATTACAGAATTTAAACTGGAAAGTGGTATCATAAACAGGTGACTGCAGGCAGGAACGGACCAAGCTTTTGTTTGAACAATGACTACTTCAAGTTTCGCTGTTTTGAGAAAATGACATTTTTTCCTTAATGGAAACCTCTACTGGCTCCAGCTGAAAAATATCATTGTTTGTACCAAGAAACAACAGATGTATTTAGAATAACAGCCTGATATTTCCAGCTGATATCACACAGAGAGAAATGCCAAATAACACGGGGCTCACCCAGGTCTCGTCCCACAAAGTGCTGAGCCATCTGGGCAGCTTCAACGAGAGGGGAGCGCGCCCAGCAGTTCAGGGACTATCTCAGAGCTGACAGAAAACACGCCTACCAGTTTTGCTGAAAAATCACCACATTTTTCTAAGTGCCAAACTGTGCCTAGGCTTGCACAGCTACACAAAGGAATAAAAAGCGGAGTCAAAGCAAGCAGCCCCTGTGGTCCCACCAAGACTGCAGAGCACAAATAGCCCGTATGTGCTCTGCCTCTGGCTCCGATGCCCAGGGGGACAGCTCAATCGAAGCATTTCCTTGTGGAGGGGGTGTTCTAGAGGCTGCACATCTGGCAGCACCAAGCAAATGCGGCACTTTTAGACTGACACCTTTTTCCCACTGAAATACAGATGATGCCCTGACAAGTGACTCAAGAACCCAGTACAAGGAAGTTGCTGAGGTTTCCAGGAGGTGCAGAGGATGCCTCCTTTAGAAACCATTTACAGAGCTTGCATCCTTCTGCAAAACTGCAGACGTAGCTGGGACCGGGAAAATGCTTGCTTGCTTTCTCTGTGCTGCACACTTGGTAAGATAGAGGGCACACAGTTCATTTCTGGAAGACCTCACTTCATGCTGCAGAACACTGCACGGCTGTTGGGACTCTCCCATTAGGAGAGCGATGGATTTTCCCAGTGAACCTTTCCTCCGTCAGATCTGCATTGCTCGCAAGTCAGACCTGCATCTTCCAGTGCTACAAACCCAGGACTTCTGGAATCGTCTTGTACCACGTCCCAGTTTAATTCCTGTTCAAACTAGAACGTATCTTTTAGGAAATCACACAACCTTGATTTGCATATCCAAACATCAAAGTTCTAACGACAGAACTAGATGCAAAATGTTTTGATTTTTATCAAAATGTTTATAATTTCCCGTACAACAGGTCAACAAAAATTGATCCATCATCTCAAATTCCTTGAGTTCATTGAATCAACATATTTCAGCAGAAAAACCATTCCATCTAAACTCTTAAACAGTTTTATTAGACAATGTGTTGGTAGGTTCCGAGTAAAACTCCTTAAACACATGTGTAGGTTTTATTAAACAAGTTAGCATCATCTCATTAATTGTGCAGGTTACAAATTACCACCAAAAGTACCGCTTCCTTTTCCATCTCGTTAGCTCCGTAGTACTGCTGTGGATTTTAAAAGTTTTAAAAGAAATCTGCTTGCTTTACTTGTTAAACGCATCAGCATGTTAATCCAACATCAACTTTCCTGTGTCACACAGATTACAAAATGCAAGTTAGCAGCATTTCTGTTTATCTGCCCTACCTCTTTCAACCAAGGCTTATCCCAGGATTTTATTTTCACTCCTTATATTTCTTCATCTGGTTAATCAAGTAGGTCCTGCACCAGCCTTCAGACCATCCAAAGCCACTCACAGATCACCTGTGCTAATTTGCTGAAAAAGCTTCTGAGATTACAAGCAAGTATCATTCAGGAAGGAAAACACGCTGGTTCCATGGCAACGTGCAAGTCAATGAGCCCACCTTGAAACCTGGAAACAATGGTCCCTTTCAGAACACTGAGCAGAGGGGAGGGACCGCGTCTTATTGAGATGTTGGATTCTTTCAGATTATTTGAGGATTTTTTCCCTTCCTTTTTTTTCTTAAAAGAAAAAGAAAAGGCACACCGCAAATTTGCTTTGCACAAGTTGGTAATAGTTTCCAAAAAATCAAATCGATTCACTGTTGAATTTCCTCCTTCTCCATCCACCCACCTCGGTCCTCTCCAAAAAAGCAGCAGCACATAGCACAATGCACACATGTTTATGACATCAAACACACAGAAATCCTGATCCTAAAATGACTGAGGAAAAGGGATGGCCCCTGGAATCATATGCTATCTTGAAGAAGAAAATCTGTAGAAATCTCATGGGGGAAAAAAAAAAAAAAACAGCAAATTTTGGATTAAAAAAAAAAAAAAAAAAACTATCCTCTTGAATTGATAGAAAATTGACAGAGATCCACTGCACTTCCCAAAGGTAGTTCTGCCTGGCCATTAGGCACTTCAATCCAGGAGAATACTGCACAACTGTGGCTGGTCATGGCAGCCTGCTTCCCATTTTTGATTTTAGGTTTATACTACTGCTTTCCACAAAGCTTTTCTATATTCTCTTTAGTATCCTTGGGAGACCCAGCCTAATGATGATCCGAGCATTTGTATGAACATGTCGTTTAACCAGCTCAAAGGCAGTCACCTAATAACTGGTTCAAAGCACAACACCACGCTGCACACTGAATCACTCTGGCTGCTTTTCAGCTCCTGTTTCTCCAGCTTCGTCACACAGCAGAGGCTCAGTGAAGGGGGACACTGTGCTCAGCCAGTCCGATAGGACAGGATCTATCCCAGTGCTTGACACAGGCAGACTTGGTGTTGTATTCAGGAGGGCCACAAGAAACAGCCACGGCACTAAGGTCCCCGGTGCTGCTTCTTTCACAGCACGGTAGCCTTGCTCCTTCCTTCACCTCCTCCTGGTTTGCCTCCTTGTAGCCTGCTCCAGCACCTTCTTCCCCTCTGGTTGTTCTTTGGCTTCTCAGGTGCCCTGTGGACAGCCGTGCAACAATCTACGTTGCAAAAAGATGGGTAATTTTGTGCTGCACTGTCCCTACCAAAGATAAGGCTTAGTTTTGTTGTTAGTGGTCTGTCCAGCGCTAGCCACCAGCAGCCTCCAGGCTGTGCTAGGTTTCCAATCCAGGTGACAGGCAATCTTGCTCCCATTGCCTTTTGAAAGGGTTAAATGAGGAGCAAAACGCAGTCTAGACCCTGACAAGAAATATGCTGACATTTAAATAGAATTTTCTTGTTTCTCAGAACTTCAGAAAAAGCAGGAGTTGACAGAATTTATACTTTGTACTGTCCAGTGAGAACAATACTCCTTGACACTGTTAGTTAGGTAACTTCAGATTAAATACATTGGATTTTTAGAAGATGATTTTACTCATCAGCTCTCAACAGGTGTGAGTCCAGAGCTGCAAGGTTAGAGCCCGCATGTACTCACAGATGGACCCGGCCACTACCTTGCAGCTTATAATTACAGACCACAACTGCCTCACCCACAATTTGAAGAGACCAGGTGTGTTCTGCCATTGAGTGTGTTTCAGTTCCGCTCCCCAGCCTCCTTTCTTGCCTAGCTCCTCTTTTATTTCAGCTAGAAAGCCACTGCATAAGGCTGGCAATGCTTCCTACCACATGCACCATCCCTGCGCTTTGCACAGCGTTACGAACGCGTGCCAGAACTGACCACACAGCTCAGGGGCAGCCAGCACAGCAGGCGGGACAGCCCACTCCAGGACAAGTCTTGGTAAAATCACGTCCATTTGGCTCTATTTGAGAGAATGGCAGTGAAAGGAAAAGCCGATGATTTTCTTTCAAAGGACTGCTCATCTGAGCTCAAAACGCACTGAAGCAGAGAAAACCTTCCAGGACAACCAACAGAATAAGAAATGTATTAAAATATATCGCCACAACTTACTTTTGATTTTTTTCATTGATAACCCCCCAAGAAAGAATTCAAAAGCCCTTCACAACAGATTATATACATAATCATATATCTTTACCTGCACACAATTATATTTAATTCCCTGCGTGTTTACCTATCTCTCGGAGTGGCAGAAGAGCACATCAGCCCAGACCAGCAACCCTTCAGATAATTCCCAACAGCCAGTGGCATGAAGGTGGGCTGAGTACAACTATTTATGGAGATCTTCCCCTTTTTGAAAGATCCTCCAAGTTTATTTATTTATTTATTTTTAAGTTCAGAGGCATCCACCACAAACGGAACAGACCTAACTCCGGGGCATAACACAGTAATTGTGAAAAAAAAATCTCCAAGCAGTTACTATGGGGTAAAACAAAACAGAAAACAAAACCACCCCCTGCAGTTGAAACAAGTACTCTGAAATAGCAACAAAACGTCGCTTGGAAATGAAAGCTTTTTCCAGGACACAGTCAAGCATCCTCACGTCAGTGAGCAGTCACATCTCTCGCTGCCATTTACAAATGACAGGAGGAAGAACCTTCAGAGCAGCCACACCTGAGGCAACTGGTGCTCCTCTACCTTCTAGCCAATACCTGTCTCAGCAGCCAGACCGAGCCCTGGGGTCTCCGAGGACACCTACAACTCAATACAGGCACTGCATTGTGCTCCAGAGGCAGCATATCAAGCAGTGGTGGGAAAGCTGTGCAGTTCTTCATCCCCTGAAAGCATCCTGCTGGAAGCAACCTATTGGGTATCTCTGCCACAGTATCACCTCTGAGATAAGGCACACGGCTCTATCTGGTTTCAGTGGCACCAGACAGAGGAAGCATGTTTGTTTGAGAGGCCCTCTTTATTTGTACAGTACTCAGAGGTTAAAGTTTTGGCATCTTATTCATTTGATTTAGGAAAACCACTAACACAGCCTCCGTTGAAATCACTGGATGTTTGTCCTGACATGAAGTGACTAGAAAGTTGGTATCATGAGGAGAAGGTTAAAAAAAAAAAAAAAAAAAAAAAAGGACAAACATCAAACATAAACATTTATTCTTTCCACCTTTAGCACCCAAAGTACACCAATGTGCATTGCTATAACTTCCTTCCTCTACCTGAAATTTAAGTAACAAGCTCAATGAAAAGATTATGAAAAACACGTTTTTTGGCATATTGCTTAGAACAATGCTTGACCAATTACAAAACCTTCCTTGGAGAAAACAGCATGTACATCTGGGCTTATCTCAGCCTGATGCAACTAGCAATTGCTGCTGTGTTAGCCTTTCAAGGTAAGGGACAAAAGGCAGCTGCTGCAAAACAAGGAACAGCTTCACTGCTACAATTCTGGCAGACTTGGTCCTTTCACTCTGCTCAGTCAGTACAGGTTTGAGTAAATTTTTGATGGGTTTTGGCACCTAAATAGGCCAGACTGAGAGTTCATTTTGACAACCTTTACTCATAAGAGTCTTGTTAGTTTCAGGTTAATTCCACAGGACTGAAGGCTGATGCCCGAAGTCTCATTTTCATTCCTAGATCCCACTCCTCCTCTTCTCCTCTCTGCATTCCCACCTCTTCAGAGGTAGCAGTCATGAGAGCGTAGCAGTAACAGCAGGTCGGATTATCAGCAGGGCCTGACTCCGGTCACAGCAATAAGACCACCTCACCTTGTCTTCGCCTGATCCAACACGAGGTAGGAACCATCACCCTGAACCATCATCGGGCAGGAGGGCAGCCCAGACTTGGAGTGGATTAACTGCAACACAAGACTGCACTTCAGAGAAGACAGAATATAAGGTTTGAAATCAAGTATTCGATTATATTTAGTTCCCCCACATTGATGGGCACAGCTCTTTGTAGGATCAGTCCTTTTCTTCGCTGGGTGCACTAGCACAAGGGGCAAAGCACCTGACCTCACTAAGACTTGCAAGTACTTGAGAATCCTGCACTCACTGAAGCCAATGGAAACTTCTGGTTGACTCCAAAAAAGGCAAGATTAGGCTTGTTATCAAAACGTCCTCCTCAGGAACGTCCAAATGCCATTTTATTCAGTGACTAAGTATAGGCTGCATCCTGCGCATGCAGATTATATGGTGTGCCCAACCAGAAGTCCATGTTTAGACAAAGCACCTGGTGCAGGCACCAGAAATTTTATTTATATAGATATATACACACACAGGTATATATACATACATAAAAAAAAAAAATAAAAAGTTCCCATGCAGCTCACAGTTTAAAGCTATGTATAGGGAACAGCCATGGCCAGTATTTAAATGTCTTTTGGCAGGTATCTTCACATTTATCAACAAGAGAGGACATATGGACTTTAAAACTAGATCTCTATAACGTACTCCACTATAAGAAAGAACAGGCTTCTATCATCTTCCATCTTGCTTGCTTGCTCTTGTACTTATGCTGTTGCTCCCTGGCACCTGGGATTTCTCAGACACCTCCTGCCCGAGCACTGGAAATGCCCACAGCTACCCAGCTCTCAAGATGAGGTATATTTAACTCTGATCACAGTTACTTTCTTGCCCTACTGTGAAAAATGACACGTCTCATTTCAAACCATACTAACAACTATATAGAGGAGGGTGGAGTAGGTGGATCTGACACACAAGACAACTGGACAAACCCTCCAAGGCTGCTGCTGACCTTGCAGCATACCAGGATGAGCTCAGCAGCACGTCCTGCAGAGCAGCAGCCACCACATATACCTATCCCAATCTAGTGGTCTCACAGACTAAACTGTGGTGTGGGGGATCTACTGATGCTTCCCCAAGACTGGAACCACTCGGCTACATACACCGCGCTCTTTCCTACACAAAACTTTTAATATAAAGACTACATATGGTGTAGGAGTACTTTTCCCAGCAACTACTAGCCACCAGATCATCAAAATCACCATCATAAACCAGTAAATAATTACATTCAGATTGATAAACTTCCTTGCCTCAGCTGTTGGATGTTAAGTTAAGACTAAACACTGTTGTACAGCACTAGTAAACTTTCACCATTTGAGTAGCTTTCCTGTTATTGTCAGACCCATAAGCAAATAATCCTTCTGTCTGAGCACATGGCCGGAGTAAGGCAGCCCCGGGAAGGAGCAGTATGGGAGAGGAATTTAACACATCAGTGCAGTTTTGTAGAGGACTCTCTCAAAGCAAAGACTAGCCAGTCCTTGTAATGACAGTTCCAAAAATGTCATTTTAAGAACAAAATGCTCTGGCCTATAGTTCTGCCTGACACCCTGTCTTTACAAGCAGATGTTTTAAAGGTCACGTTAGGTCCTTTTATAAACTAACTCAAAAGAACAGCAATGTTTGTTCATTTCACAGCCAGACTCTAAATCTTACCCTGCTCATTTTAGTCTGTGAGACCTGCCCTTGGTGGAGGAAGATCAGGACAGGGAACATTTAAACAAGCTACAGATGGGATGCAGAAGATGCAGAAGTCCATGGGATGTGACAAACGCACCTGGGAGCACTGATGTTACTGCAAGGCCACTCTTGATCATCTCTGAATGGCAATCAGGAAAGGTTCCCAAGGTTCCTCTCCTTGGGCGATCAGGAGAGGTTCCCAAGAGGAAAGCAGATGTTGCTCCTGTCTTAAAGACCAGCAAGAAGAAGGGAACTACACCCTGGTCAGCCTCACCTCAGTCTTTGGGAGGCCAGTGGAGCAAATCCTTCTGGAAACCATTCCCCCACGTATAAAGGACAAGAAACATAATCAAGGAAACAATTTTTATTTCAAAATCCACACAGATTTATGAAGGGGAAATTGTGCTTAACCTTCCTGATAGCCTTCTAGGAAGATACGATAGGCTTGGGCAATGAGGGGAGGAGTGGCTGGCATTTATCATGACTTCAGCGAGGCACTCAGCACTGCCTGCCTTAACACCATCAGAGACAAACTGATGAAGCACAGTGAGATGCACTGAAAACTGGATCAACTGCCAGGCTCAAATGGAACTTCAAAACTAGCGCGAAGTTTTACTATTTATGCACATAACAACACAAGTGAAGTCCTCATGATCAACATAGCGGATGGGGACTTTTGTTTCCATGCTTACAATTTCAAGAGGACCTGATGCAATCCAGCTGCAGCTGGGATGAAGGCACCCTGTACAAGTGACAGCCACATCTCAGACGTCATTATCAGCTAAAGATTCCAGTTCCTTGTCATCTGAAGGCTAGTAAATAATTAGTTTCACTAAGCAGAGGAACAATGAAGTAGCAAAGGCCAGCACAGGTGACTGATTTCAAAGAAGATAGCAGGGTGAATGAAACACAGGTCCTAATTCTGACTTCACATCACGACAACCATGCCATACTACCACTAATGCCAGAAGGTAGAAGTAGTTCAGCAGAGAACCCATTCTAGCCTTCTCAAGAGCATCTACTAGTTTGAGACAAACCAGAACAATTTTACTACATTGCTTTATGTTGTAGAAGATAAGCTTTAGCAGTACCCAAGTTTTTGGGCTGCATTAAAAACTTCTCTCTACTTCCTATACAAAAGTATTTTGAATAAGTAATTTACCTAGCAAAATCCCTTCCTTTCCCCTGCAAAAGCCTTTTCTATTGGTTGATTTGAGGATAGCAGAAATAGTCCCTCTGAATTCAGAGAACGCCACCCTAAAAAACAACCTGCAGGCAGAACCTAAGACTTGAGGACAACCGATAGGTCAGTGTCAGCACAGGGACATTCTAGACTTGTTTTCTGGCAAAAGGTCTCTCCATACAGAGCATCTGCTGATATTTAGAGCTTGAAGTATGTTGGAAAAGCTATATAATTCATCCAAGTTAGCCAGCAACTTTTCGTCACCTATCTCACAATTCCCATGGACAGCTGCAGAGCGAGATGCAGAGGGGAGCTAGAAAATGACTCACGGTCACACAGCACTTCCACAATCAGAACTCTGACTTTTTGGACTCCAGCTTGGCACTTTTACTGTGACTCAGGGCTGTTTATCTTGCAGTAGACCATCTTCAAAGACTCCTTTTATGTCAACAATGAGAAGCAAATGAGTTTTCAGAAAACAGGAACCGATCAGATGCAAACAATGATGAGAAAACATCTGGGAGGATATCATCTAAAGGCACCACACTACAGCAATTTACGTTCATTCACAGAAGAAGATTATTCATTTTCCAACCACCCACATCTTGATTAGGCCAGTTCTGCCTTCATTTGTACATATCCTTTCTGTCTTTAAGCAAATACATGGTGTCTCTGTTAAAGCTAAGCAAACAAAACTCTGTTGGCCACGGAGATCTGTTCAAATCGCTTTTTGTTTCTCTGGTGAGGAATTTCTACAGCAGGCTTGCGCTGTTTGAAGGAGACAGCTCACAAGGACAGCTTTACAATCTCTGACATTTTAAACAGTGAAGACACTCCAGACCTTCTTAAATCCCCAAATCTCCCCATCCAGCTCAACAGCTGGAATACAAGAACAACTGGATGTTGTGCCACTTCTGCCCAGTTTGAACACAGCGGAAGAAATCAAGCAGTGGAAGCTAGAAGCATAAGAAAACAGTCAGATGGCTGGGCTTCCTGACCCTTAAGGTATCCTTGACCACAGATTGAATGACTGCATACCAGCAGAGGAAATGTGATTATTTTACAACTTTCTAACAGTTCCTTTGAACTGAAAATAGCATCTCTTCTAAGCATAATCAAATTCTTAACAAAAATTTCTGCTAGCCTAGGTAATATACACAGGCTGCCTGCTCCTGCTACTCCTGAAGAGCCTACGCTACTCCCTCGCACATGTTTTTTTTCCTTTGCTCAGCATACAAAGCAAAATACAAGGAGTACAAGCTGTGACTAACAATCCTATCCATAACTATCGTTGCATTTAGAGCTACTCACCACAGGTGCGGTTAACTCTGCTTTCACTAGGACAGCTGTAGAGTCTTACTGGTAAGTCATTTTCTCCCCAGTATTCAGGGCGTTCTTTGTGTATTTTTGAAAACACAAGAGATACAGGGAAGGAGAAAGGAGAGGCCACTTCACCTGGCCCCTTATTCAGTCTCTGAAAAAGGTATGTATTTAGATGAAGGCTGGGATCCCACTTCACAACTGGTGCAAACAGAGACATTAAAGGCACCACAGCCAAGAACACATTCGGCTCACTTTTGCTGCTGCTGCCTCATGTTTCTTTTGACTTGTTTTGACACTGACATGCTTAGAACAGAATACATCAAATCGGTGAATCCTTTCTTATCGTGGTTCTGTAAATTACAGTACTGACATTGTCCAGCATACAGTGGAAAATAATGGTGCCCGTGTTTCTTTTTAAAGAAACATGCAAACTTCTGCTGCAAGCTGTGTACCACAACACAGCGGGTCATTTAGACCTAGTTGAAGTCAAACAATCTCTTATTACCTTGAAGACCGACCTCTTTTTTTCACCTGAGCAACTTCCCAGAGCCATACCTAGCCCTTAAATGTAGTAACTACACGTAGAGACGACTTTCTCTCTTAGCTGATCAAAGTAACATTGCAAACCTATGAACTGGCACTAGTGTAGGTCAGCAAAAACCCCAAACAGACAAAGAGGTATCTGCCTCACAGCTCAGATATTGTGAACTGTCCATCCCTGATTTTGTGCTTTACAAAAACTATTAGAAGGGTACACACACAAAGAGTACAAGCCAGGATACAAGGAACATCCAACTTTTGTGCTAACATATATATGAGCAAAACCTGTTACTACTCTGCGCAGTAGATAAATGTATTAACGTGGGACAAAGGTAAAGTTCAGTTTGAATACTCCTCACACATAAATTAAACCCTGAAGCATTCTGAGCATTCAGTAGTAAGAAAATCCACCTTTTGGAAGTGCCTCCTACATCAGAAGTTCACAGCTTTGCAGGGGATCAGAGTATTTTTCACTTTGAAACACCTAGTTTGGGGCTCAAGCTGCTTTATACACAAAAGTGTGCAATTTCAGTGCCATCACCTCACTGCTATAAACATTTCCGCAAGGGAAACATTTCAGATTTTGACAATTTCAGCTACACTCACTGAGGATAAATATGGATAAAATGAAGATAAATATGGATACAAATTGATGATCAGGAAAAAACAATCCTAGATTCTTTACACCCCCAAGCCTCACAAATCTTTGGAGTTCAAACTCCCATATTAAAAATAAAAAAATAAAGAGCCACATTCAATGCGTTGGACACAAGGGATGTGTAAAGCTCACGATTTTCCATGAATAATTTAAAATGGTTAAACAAACACTCATTTCTCACGCAGTTTAATCCAGAACTTTGAATTGAGGAATTACATTTCCTTAGTCATTCTTTACCATCTTGACCATCAACCTATGGCTCATACGCTGAGCTGGATTCGTAAGACCAAACTGAATATATAACTATCAGCTTCAATCATTTCAACTTCAGAAGTATTTTTCAAGAGCTGCAGCTCATAGTCTCCAGACCACCTTTAATGGTCAGGATGAAACGCAGAAAGAGATCGTTCATTTTGAAAAGAAAAATGAAAGTACACACAGTTTGGAAGAGGGAACAGTAGGTCTTGATCTTGGCAGCTTCCTTTGGAGTACAGATGTAGCCTACAGACATTTCCATGTCAGATACAAGAGATAAAAAAGCTGCACGGGTATCTTGACAGCAGCAGTACTATCTTCTTAACAGAACAGCTGAAAATGGAAGTGTTCAAACAACCTTCTGCTTTTAGTGCTTAGGTTCCAAACATGGCAGTGGATGTACCCAGCTACCTGCAGCTGCATTTTAGAAAAAAAAAGATTGCATGGAACTCAAAAACAGCTCAATACCCAAAACAATATTTTGATGCTAATGTTTTGATAACATCCAAGATTTGCACACATGCAGGACAAGCTTGAATGCGCAGTCGATTTTCTCATCAGATTTTGCCCCTGTTCAGGAAAGACTCATTCTTCCTGGAGGGTAAGTAGATGCTTAAGGTAAGGAGGAATGGGAGATGTAGAGTACTCATACACACAGAATCAGAAAACACTTTCTGAGGTTTATCTGGAAGGTTCCTCCTACTTCTGGTTCGTGTCACTGGGCTCATGCAGACCATTCACTACCTTTATATTGCACAGGAGCTGGAATGCAATATCCTACAGCTCAGCAGGCGGTAGGGTGACTCTCCACAGGCTCAGTACTGTCCCACAACAATACCCTGAGCTTTTTCTGCATATTTAGTCCCACTCACCACTGAAGAGGAGAGAGGTAGCAGGCTTTGTTTTTGGTGTGACTCTCCAAGCCTTGTTAACAAAGACATGTGACATAACAAGGAATTTAAGGGGGAGTTCAAAATAGTGGGCACAGAGAAAATTTCTACTTATTTAACTGGAAGATATGCACATGGCCAGCTCCTGTATTTACAGGTCATTGTAATGGCTGAAGAGACAAAGCAGCTGCTCACTAGGGGACCTACAGTCACTGTTCATCCTTCTTTTAAATGCCAGCTAGTGTCTAAGATTTTAGGGGATAGAAGACTAACGTTTGTTTCTGGTCACACAACATTCAGAAAGGAGAGTTCACAATTTTTCTTTATAGTCAAGGGTAGCTTGGTCCTATGCAGCACAACATTGCTTCATAAATGTAATACCATAAAATTCTGTCTTAAACACAGTTGGTTTTGCCTTTTACACGTATCTAGATGGCTACAGAAATACAGAAAACAAGAACAATACCCAGTGGTTCTCTTTCCAAAAAATGACTATTAAAAGGGAAACGTTTCTTGGTTTTCATTTGAAAAATTTGAACAAGATAGTTTTATCCTCTTGTTAGAATGTAATAGAATCATTATCAAACCTAAGAGGGGAGATAATCAATATATTTACTAATATTAAACACCCTTACTGACCTAAGGTCCGGAAAATGATTCTACAGCCTGTTGTTTGCCAAGCTCCTGAGTGCAGGTGTCACACATTGGCGCAGTGGGATAACAGCCTGGAGAAGGAACATTGTTTATGTATCTATGTAGGCCAACAAATACACAGACTACAAAACATTCCAGAATTAGGCCTTCTGAAGAAGGCTTCATCAAACACTTGAATTTTCTTGCGCATGGCCAACTATTTGGTTTTCTTAAAGGTAAAACAAAAGGCAAAAGAAGGCTCACAAAAAGAAGAAAATACGTATGAGAAGTCACCCATGTGAAATTACTAGCAGCAAGATGATTTCTCGTCAATTCTGGCTCAAAAACTCCTAAATTCATCACTGAGCACAAATCCTCATGGCTTAAAGACTGAGCATTAAGTTATTCCTGAGGGAGAAATCAAGTATTTTTAAAAGTATTTTAGAGAAACGTGTTTAGATTTATTTTGTCTTTGTTATGACAATAATCACCACAAGCCTTGCCCTGACATGACGGAATGTATATATCTCACAGGAAAGCTGCAACCTTTTGCACCTAACCCTTCAGAAATCCCAATCTCAGCACAACAGTGTTGTCGTAAGAAGCTTCCACAGCAACTTGAGTGATAGAACAGGCAGGGCTGGGAATTCGCAGGAAGCATTTATCTCAGTCTGTCCTGAGCTATCAGGGGTTCTGATGACTTACCCTTTGTTTCGGAGGAGATAAAAACCAGAGGTCCTGGCACCTGGTGACCATTAGGAAACTAGATTTATGGGGGTTATTAGACACTGCGTCCTGGTCATATTCCAACACAAACAATTATATTTGGCCTTCTTAAAATTCCTTGCTGTTTCAAGGTAAGTCATATATCCTTCTGCCCATCCAGAGATGCTGTGCAATGTTTGCTGGTGTGCTACAAAACACTGCACGCATCTAATATACTGTCCTACACTAGGACATGACACTGCCTTCATCTATTTGCTACCCAAGTTCTTCAGGTAGCTCAACCTAATACTATCAGGAATCTTCATTCCACAGAGTCCTGGTATGGGGAGAGGCTGCACGCTCTGTAACGGGACCATGGAGATAGCTCACAGGGATTAAATCCTTTAGAGCTACTTGTGTATCACGGCAAGAAAAAAGACCAGAACAGCAGTACCACATAACAATCTGCACCCTTTTCTGCTGATCTCTCAGATACCGCTGCATCCACATGCCAGCTTACAAGAGGGTTTGTTAGAGCATCCAGGATCTTCATGTCAGAGGAATGCATTTATGTTCCTCTGTCAGTTATCCGGCCTTGGTGCTCCACCTTGACCCCTTCCATTCTTCTTCAGCTATGGAAAGGACATTGGTTGTAAATGGTCACTCCTGGAGTCCCATGTCA
This sequence comes from Anas acuta, assembly GCF_963932015.1. Lineage (NCBI taxonomy): Eukaryota > Metazoa > Chordata > Aves > Anseriformes > Anatidae > Anas > Anas acuta. Next base: position 3,117,221 of record NC_088991.1, read on the forward strand.
GTTAAATGGGTAAATTAGCTCAAAACCAGCTTGGGTAAATATCCCACTCAACCTTCTTCCAGAGACTTAAAACGTTAGGAAGGGATATTGGATAATTAATCTGGATATGATGTCAAATGTACCCTGAAAACTATTTTGACCTGCTCTTACTGCCATTTGAGATTTCCAAGAGGTCAAAACTAAGCAATAGCTGTATATAAACATACACCCACATGCATTTTTACTCGATTCAAGGATAATAGTTTTGGATACTTTAATGTTAATCTTACCCAAGGATTATGACCCTAATTAATTTCTTTATTTGTAAGAGGCATGTGTATTGTCCCCAGAGTGAACACCAAGATGTAGTTTCTGGCTTGAGCAGGTTTCCTGTATATTTTGGCCGCACACAGGAACATTTTTCCTGTTTATATGAAATAATTTGATGTTTTCTGGAAGACCAATACTTGTACTGTTGCAAGACAGGAAATCAGAACGATCCCTTTGGATCACTGATCACTGACTCAAAAGATTTATGATCTGAGTTGTCACACCAACAATCAGCTTAACAATAAAATCCTGTTGCAGAAAGGTCCTTTATTTACGGTCTCTATTTACATGCCAGCAACATAAAGCACAGCTGTGCTCTGAGCTCACAGGTCCTGCAGCTACTTTGTTGTCACGCTGAGGAAAAAGAACAGTTTCTCAAGAAGTGACAATTGCTTTCAGGACTTTCCACAGCTAGCTAATTACCAGCACCTTCCCCCTGCAATATGTGATTTTAAATTAAAACCAGGCTTGAACCTCCACATCTATAGTGATTAGAAGAATTATCAGGGAAAGCTCTGCATATACAGCATCTTAAACAGCAGCAGTAAAATTCAGCACTTGGTGGGATAAGACTGCCCCTTGCTGAGCAATATTTCCTTTTCTTTTTTCCTTTTTTTTTTTTTGTTAGGTTTTGCATGCTCCTGGTGGGTTGCGAATTTTTGGAGTAGGGATTGTATTTAAATTCGGACTTTTCGTGCACAAGGGTACAACAGGGTCATATCTGGTGACCTAAATTCACAAGAGTCAGCATTACAAAGGTAAGTAAAAACATGAGGAGGCTCACAGCTCTACAAGTTGGCATTTCAGAACAAATTATTCCTTGCAGTGATTTTTAAACATCACATATTTTTAACAAAGTGGACGTAAGTACTATCTGAAGGGTCTCTTCAAAGCGTAAAATCTCAGTAAAATTACATGCTTGGGACTTCTGATAAGCACAACATTTCCTTCTCTTAACCATGAGAAACAAAAGTCACAGCTGTCTATACTCCCACATTAATCCCACAGACCAGGATTGATATAAATTGCAGTGGGAGAAATATAACTAGACCTAAAAGAACAACCTATGAAATGATCCAAGCATTAACTTCCTAAAATCCCTCTCAGAGGCAAATAACAAGTAGGAACTGAAGAACAGGGGTTGTACATTGTACATCCTGACACCCTGCAGATTCCTGTGGTACAGAATACATTAAAAAGGGCAAAAGGTTATTTTCCAGCAAAGTTTGTAAATTAAATTCCATAGAAAACCAAACAAAAGGTTACATGAGCATTCACTTATCTATGCCCTGTGAAGTCAAAAGAAAATATTTCATTTCACATTTTGCAAAGGTGCCCTAACAATAGCAGCTTACACACCATGGGTGTAGCAAACAAGGCTAAATTAATTGATATCAAATTTCAGCCAAAGGTGCTGGCCTGACAAGAGTCTTAAAGGTTTTTTTTTTTCCAAATGAATTTAGGCTTTAAGACCTTTGCTAACATAGTACAGAAAGCCTAACTGAAAGCACTCACGTTTTATTCAAGTGGATTACTTTTCAAGCACACAGGCTTGCACAATGGCACAAAAGGAAAATAAGAGATGGTCTAGAAAGTTATTTAATTTAGGTAGTTAGATAAATTACCTGGTACTAAGGTATAAGTTGCCTAACTTATTTAGATTTAAACCAGCTACAGCAATATTCCTTGTCTCACATTGAAGAAAATACCCTGCGTTTGCTGTGTTGGAGGTGTAGAAGTTTGCAGCAAAGTCTACATAAAACCACAAAAAGGAACATAATGGGTTTAATGAGGAATTGCCAGTAAGTATTGGCCTCCTTTCTCTCAGACACACGCACCCATGACAGGGCACAGCCTCCTGCCTGATACCAGCAGCAGTGAACCAGATTTCTGGCACCTGCACCGCAGGCCTCTCTCGCTCCATTTGACAGCCTGCCTCCTCCCACAAACTCAAGTGCCTCCACAGACATTTCACAAAAATAAAATAAAGAGAACACGATCAATCAATGTCTTTTTAAAGGCTGAACATTGTTCTCAACACTTAAGTGTGTCCAGCGTGCATCAAATATGATATAAGTGACGCAGCCGGTCCTGCAGGCCAGAAAAGTATGATTATTTGTTTTTTGCTCTTCAGTCCAGCTTTATATAAACAAAGCTCCAGCCTGTCAGAGATCCCTGCTCCAGCAGCACACCAGTGCCAATCCTCCTGCACACAGACCGGAGAAATCCCACAGCTGGCAGGTCTGAGATAGTCCAGTCATGGGGAAACCGTCCGATTGCCTCAATGCTGCTCAGGTCAAACATCCAGCACAACAATCCCCCGCAGTCAAGCACCTGGCTTAAAGGTTAGGAAAGAAAATATGATACGTTTAGAACCATTTTGTTTCGCTCAATTTTTATCCAGTATTTAGGGTCAGAAGGTGAGATTTAATTTTAAATAAGAATTGTTATCATCTTTACATGATTCCAATATATGTAACAATTAGTTTTCTTAAATCTTGCAATAAAAATGAGAGTTGGAAACTCTGCAGGATTTCTTGAGATGGGCATGATTTTTTTCCAACCCTTCAGGAAAAAAAAAAAAATCGCATGTACTATCATTAAAAGCATAGCATTCTAAGGCTAATAAATTAAGATTCAATAAAACCTTAATAGCACTAATTCCAGCCCTCTTGTAATCTTTTAAAAGAACTGGCACCCCATAAGTCCCTAGATAACATAAAATACGTTTTTATTTACAGTTTGTGGTTAGAAGTTGAAGTAACACCAACTTCATTCTGTTGGTTTACACTGATGCCATTTGTTGGGTACAGGCTAGGCTTTTATCTAATCCTCATTTCTAACCATCCCCATGGGCCTCAGTGGTATATATGTACAGAAAAGGACAAGATTTGTGTAAGACTTTTAGTTTTATGTAATTAAAACACTTTTTCTCTATTTTTTTTTAAATGAAATAGCCATTTTGTTCATGATTGTCATGATTCTCCATTCATAGGTATTAGAAGCTGGTTGATTATTCATGACAAATCAAGAAAGCAGAGTACTTGTGTCATCGTAGGAAACCTGAGGAAAAAAATAAGCAAACATACAACCAAAACCCAAAGCACTAAATTTCTTCCAATATTACCAACAGATACCTGTCCTAAGGTTAAAGCAGACCTTCCCTTAGGCCAGTTCTACTACAGTGACATGAAGAAAAGATTACGTATATTTTCCCTTTTTCTAACCCCTTTCAGCACAAACCTTGATGAACAGACATACAAAGCACCAGGAGTAAGTACAATCATTTTACACACAGCCATAAACATGCCCCATGACAGGGAGTGGGTAAGAAAGTTGTCCGAAATCATTCATCAAGTAATGTTGAAAACAGAGCCCATTTTTCCTGATTCCTTATGGCACAACCAATGCCTCCCACATTACCTGCGAACGCCTTCCTGTCCCAGCATAAAACAGCTGGCAAAGGTCAGTCCCCTGCTACAGCTTCTTTATACCATCAGGAAGCAATCAGTAATTTCAGGCTTATGGAGAACAGAAGCTGTGGTAGATATAAACCAAGCAGTATAGTGAATTTCACAACTCTGCCAGGTATTTGGATGTACTGTAGCAGTTTCATCTTACAGAAAGAATCTGGCTTCCAACAGAATTACAATTATTTTCCCTTGCCAGTGTTAAAATAAACTTGTTTGAAGGCAGCATTTTAATTCTCTTCTGCAACGTTTTCTAGATATAATTTGATACTAGTGTTACCGTGATACAGCACAAGGTAATAACTAAATAACCAAGCATAGGATGCAGCTGACACTCTCTATATAAGAAAATAAGGATCACTCGTGCCAGACACTAAAATTCCAAAACAAACCTGAGTATAATCAGTTCAATGAGGCTCTCAATGAGATACTGCGTAAGGTACATGCTGGATCCTCACTGACCTAAGCTAAACACAACAGCATATAGACTACTTCAGAGAGCATGTAAGTGTTTCTTGTCTCAGCCTCTCTCACCACATCCACAGCTTTTATTGGATTCAGATCATCTTACAGTACACTTTTACTGCCTACCTGTAACAAGGGAAAAGAAAAGGAAACAATTCCCATTATCTGCAAAGTAAAGAAAACTCGCAACATTCTTCATGAAGATTAACCCTGCCATCACCTTCTCTTTACACAAACTTGCAGATTAAAAAGTGCTGTAAATCTGCGAGCTGCAGGGCTGTGGAAGGGCCCCTCTGAACAAGTATGTCGTGGAGCTAGCCTGTACCTGCGTCTTGCTGCACATTCCTCCGGCAAAGGAATCCAGGCCCGAAACCCAGTACCCCTCTGCCCTCCTGTGCGTGAGCTCATAATACCGGAATGAAGGGGAGGAAAATTACTTTCTCACAGGAATTTCTTCAATGGAAATTATTAGCATGCATCTTGATGGATCGGGTTGTATTTGGTCTGGTTATTCTTACCCACGGAACACTTACCATGAAGAGAACACGTATCCAACTACCTCAGCAAGACTAGTGTCTGGTAAATTCAGGGATACGTTATCCCAGCAAAATTTGCGACCAGTATCACCTCACAAAAATCACTGAGCTGACAGTCTTCTGTGCAGGAAAAAACATCAAGTCATTCTAGATCTGGACAGCAACTTGAACAGCATGAGGATTGTTAAATTCTTATTTCTTTGAAATTAAAAAGTTGCCTGAAATATGTTCTACAGCTATTGATTTATGAACCAGATTTATGTTTGGGGGAAAAAAAAATATTCAAAAATACATCACTTTTTTTTTTTTTTTTTAAATATAGTACTAGTTTATTTCTACCTAAAATGCTTGGCAAACATTTCAGTTTGCTGTTTCATAAAGCATCCTTGAATGGAGTTGAAGAGTCATAGTAAGATCTGATCTAAGCATTAACCAATCCTACTGTACCCCACCAGCCCAGAGCTGAGACCAGCTAGCTGGTTGTCAGTCCTTGCCACTCCTCTGAGACACGCAGAACTTGGCTGGGCAGTGTGAGGTTGAACGATAAAAAACAGCCAGGCTCGCTGGAAACCTCTCAGTATCGTGCTAGCACATAGAATAAGATTCAGCTGGACAGAGGATCTTTAAATAGCCACAAACAACTGATTACATTTCTGTGCCTTACTGGTTAGGGTTCAACCCTTCCACAGCTCCAAAGGCAGACAAGCCCAAGCCTTCCCATTTATAGGGGACCCTTAGGGCATACAAAGGGCTACCAATTATCCTGGGACAGTTCAAAGCAGCAAAGCTCCACAATAGACCTGGGTTCATTATGCCAAGTGCTGTTTTGCATTTCCCAGCTCTAAGGTCTGTTCACATCCAGTGCTGGAGCAGAAAACAAGGAGCCAGAATCCATCCCCACTACTGACTGGCTATTTGATCTGGGGCAAAGCTTTCTTCGTGCTAGGAAAGGAGCAGTACCACTGCGTAATCTGCCACAAAACAGCATGGCCAGGCACTGCGGAAGGACATCTGCAAAGCACTCAAAACCAGGGGTGAAAGACAGTACAGTAACATAACCAGCGGTTATGTATTTAAAACTGCAACAAACTACTTTGTATTTATGTAAGAGAAAGCATCAAATAGGGTCAAATGAACATCCATGATAAAAGAACTCTAGAAAAGGTATAAAACTGACTACATAGTTTAACAGGCATGTTCATTTCAGCATTCAGCCTATCCTGCAAGTCTCATCACTCTGGAGGGTCTGCAAACGCATTCTTACGTTCAATGGAATATGAGCACAGTGACATTAAGAACTCTGCCCCAGAGCCCAGTTTGTACAGCCTCTTTGCAGAGGCTTTTGTAGCCTCTGCAAAGCCTCAGGTGTTTTTTTGCAGTTTACTTGAGGAACAGGAGGCCCTCAGTTCCCAGAGACCCTGCTGAGGGTTCTCAGCACTCCCCATGCTTCAGGGCCAATACATTAACATGGAAATTGCTCCACGGAGAGGTATTAGGTCAAACCACAGTTCAGAGCTCACTCTAATTATCTAGTCAGATTCCAGTTTAATCCTAACAAGATTATAGATTCACAGAGATTACAGTTGTTAAGAGTACCACAAAGCAAACCATGTAATCACTACCTTGAAGAGACCATCGAAAGTATTCTGTTTATGGTCACCAACTCTTTTAACTTCAAAACTCTGCAGAGTTTAAAGAGTATTTCCTGTACCTACTTAGAGTAAAAGCAGGCTCAGGAGGTGGTATTTGCTCTGGCAGCTACAATGCTCTACCTCTCCAACAGGAGTGGCTTGAGAGCTTCTTCTCTTCACCACCCTATTAACATCTTTCCTCTTTTTGTTAAGTTTACATCTTACACCTTCCCCAGTGACAGCAAAATCATATCAGTGAATCGAAGTAAAAGCTTGTGTATTTCAGAAGGAAGCTGGAAATCAAGCACCCTACTTGGGGCACTCGTGGCTTACTGCAGACCACCAGCCATGAGCACAAGCTGGAGACCCAGCACACTTCGATCCTTCCCTGCAGTAGCGAGGAGTCAGTATGTTCTGTACAAAACCCTCCGTACACCACACAACGCAATGCAGGACTTGCCAACCAGGCTTTCCAGCCAAATCCACGCTTCTACTTAGAAAATATTTACAAATACATTAATTTTACAGATAATGCTCCAACTTTTCAACTCCTTCGCACACATTTTGTGATAGTCTTGAATCTCACATGGAGGGCTGAGGCTGGAAGCCTACGGGCTCCTTTTATGGAAAAGTCTGAAGACTCCTATAAATTCTTAATTTTACAAGCTTGCTTTTTGCCAAATGTTTCTGCTCCTGCAGGCTATGTTCTTCTGGTGCAGTTACACCCTGCTCTGTGAACAGGTTTAATCATCAAAGTGCAGTATAATGATTCACCTTCCTATTGTTTTGATGTGTTCCCACTATAGCAATCACAATAATTCCAAATTGCTTTTAAAATGTGTGTTTTACAGAGTAAGTGATTTCTGCACATTCCACAGCAAAACGTCAACCGATATGAGGAGAGCTATTACAACATTAAGGTCCTGTACCTCTTTGGGACTGTCAAGTAATTACTCATTGCGTCAGTGAATCTACTTAACTTCGTTACAGTAATGAGATACATACATACACGCATTTCTGGAAAATTGACTTGCCAGGCTATAAATTCTGAACATCGACTCAAAAGTAAAGTACTAAGAGTAACAGATTCATCATCCCTTTTTTTTTAATCGTATCATTTTCTAAAGGAACACTTCTTGGTTTAAACCTCCATTTTAGAGCTACACATCATTTCACATCTACAGAGAAATGGTCTTTCTATATGTGAGAGCAAAACCTTTCTTAATAGAAAATAATACCTTTAATGATTCAAGCAATCACTTGGTGCAATGTGAACAGGCAAAGTGCATGCAGTAATTTAAAAAAGTTGGGAAAAGGCAAAGCATAAACTTATCACTATTTAGAGCTTTAAAATGATGCCAGGAGGAAAAGTAGGACAGTTATGTTTCGTTGACACACAGCATTTACGGAGTACTTTTAAGAAGCATAGGAACATTTCTAAGTCCATCCTTTGTTTAACTGCACTCTCATTTTCCTCTCCTCTGCTTTCCATATCAAAACCAACCCCTTCTAACACTTATGTGTTTATGCAGATGTCTTTCAGCTCACTCTGTACAAACATTTCATACAATCTGATTACTTTCTAGAAAGTAGCAGGTCTTGATCTCTCTGCCAGCCAAAGAAAAACTTTAAGGTTGCTGTTGCTACCTTGCCTCCAAGCTCTTTCCCCTTCTATGGAAACGGTAAGATGACGCATGCAGAGTTGAAGGAAAGGGAAAAACCACATTTAGTTCTTACAGAAACCTCAACTGATGTATTGCCTTTTCTGGCTAGTTCGTGATTAGTCCAGATGCGATACGTAGATGACTTTACCTGCGGTATATGTTACACTGAAGTCTTGCCAATATTTCTGTCAAGGACGGGATCGTTTGTTCCTATTACTAATGGGAAAAGCAGCAAACACTAGGTGCAAGCTTCTGAAGCAAATCTGTGCAGAGATTCCTAGGTAACAGGCACTGACATGTCCTCACCACCGCAAAGAGCGAGGCATCAGGAAAACACAGTAAGATTACTGCCAGGAGTCATACTGGCAGCTCCCTCGGCTAAGACACACCCTCGGCTAAGACACAAAGGAGAGCTAGGAAGGCAGAGGAGCTTAAGAGCACGTTGAGGCAAGGGCTGGAAACACAAAGTACAGTAGGTTCCAGCTGAACAGGAGAAAACAGAGCGGTAAGTGAATCATAAGGCAAACTTAGAGCGCAGCTGCTACCGACATCTCAGTGGACTGAAGCAAGACCAATCTCACCGCGTTGATCCTCTCAATACCAAGGTAACCCACTGAGCAGAGACTAAGGGAACAGGATGGGGCTGGTTCAGTCACCTCAAAATACCATGACAGCACTCTACAAAATAAGAACACCGATTTTTGTTTTTTTTTTTTTTTTTTTTATCAGAAAAAGTACCTTAATTTTATTACTTTCAGGTACACGCCCTAAAGGAATTTATAATTTCATAAAAGGCATTGAAGAAAGCTTAAAACCACCTAGCATCTCTGAAATATATTCGTTTCCTCAGCACCAACACAGAATCACTAGCTTTGTAGCCTTGAGTTCTCTCTCTTCCAAGTTCATCTTCAAAGAAGCTCAAAAACCAGAACACAGGTCGTATTTCCCTGCACATAGCCAAAACTCCACCTGACAAGAGACTGAGTGGATCTAACATAGCAGTCAGCACTCAGCAGCAGCAAAAGTACTTGAAGAAATAATGCAGAGCATCTGTATGAATAGTGAGCAGCCTTTGGATCAATTACACCCTTTTCAAAAAGCACAGCAGCTTCCTATGGGTTGAAAACTTGTCTTATTAAATACCAGCAGCTGGTGATAGCTCAGCAGCCCTTCCTGAATATATGCTGCATCGCTGGTGTTCTGGGGGAAAGAGTTTTCTCCCTCTATGAGTCAGGGAGTCACCAGCTCTCTTCTAGGAGCATCTGTGTGTCTGCAAGTGGGGCGTGACTATGAAACGCTAAAGTGAGGTGGAGGTGAGACCTTGGGCACTTCTGGATTTGCAAGCCACAGCCCTCTTACTGCCACAACTTTTTGTAATCCGTACGTTCTCAGAACATCTGGAAGCACATCACTGCAGTTCTCTCAGGAAGAATTAGGATGGAGTAAGGTACCAGACCTGTACTTACCTTGACAGCACCCCTGCTGTGAGGCTGGAGACAGGACAGAGACCCCACCACGAATTGTCCCTACCTGAGGGACACCAACACAGCACCAGTCCTTCGGGCAGGGGAACGCTGGGGCTGGCACTAAAGCTGGCGTGCCCCAGGGGAAATAAGTTCCTTAAGTCATACGCTGCCTCTCACACCTATGCAAAAAGGCAGCCGCCACCTTAAATGGATAACAACACGAAAAAAATGTCTTCAGAACACAACCACACATCTTACCTCGTTTCGTAACTGCTGTGACCTGATGCAATGTTCAAGTAAGAAATAAAAGGCCATGCTTTATGCTCAGTTATCTTTAGCACCCAGAAAACATTCGGCAAATAAACCATTCTTTGTTTAGATGGGAGAGAAGGGGATATTCAGCATTAAGTGAAATTTTCCATAAAATTTGACACGTCTTGGCAAAGGCTACACAATTAGCAATTTTGTCTCCCTTGTATATTTTTATGCTTCAGATAAAAATAATTCTCATTATTTTTCTACAGAATCAAGGATTAGCAGACCTAGTGCTATTAAAATTTGACCTTTCCAATGTGACCACTCTCAATGCAGCGTGCATCTTTGCCAAAGAAGTGCCTCTGCACCCACATGTCCTTACAAATAAGAAGCTGCCTTGCCTAGTAAGCAAATTTAGAAGTTTACAAGATTAAAACTGCATTTTACATTATTTCTTGAATTTCTAGAATCCTTCCTTACATGAGCAATTTTATCAGACATTACTTCTTTATTTACAAAGGTCAAAGCTATGTAGACATTATTGCTGTAAGAAGTGAGTCTTCAGAAGGGTCACATACCTATAAATAGTGGTCAAACAACAAAGAAGTGGGGAAAAAAGAACTTTTAAAACAGATCTTAATGGATAAGATCATATTTCCAGAAACTGAACTGTGGAAAGTGGAGTGATGAGAGTGGTAACTCTGTTTTTAAATATCCATAATTAAAAGCTATTTTTTCCCCTGCATATAGACCGCCAAGACAAAAATAACCTTTGGCGTGAGGCCACTGACAACAATGAGTTTGGTTCAATTAAGCCCATCCAGTGCATATTAAATTAAAAGATATCAAGAAACATTTGTACCATAATTAAATGCACAGAAAACCTGGGGTATGGTAAGAGAAGAAAGAAACAAGATCACCTGGACTAGCTTGTCATAAAGCAGTGAGCTTCAGTTACTCCAAATAGAGCAGACTGCCCAAAACTGTTTTTATCACGTAGGGTTTGTTTTCTTTTTTCCTTACTTGCATACTTCCAAATGTGCTAGATGTATTGCTGAAAAAGACATTAAGCACTTGAAAAGAGAGTATCTTTAATCTGCACATTTATTATCAAGAAGAAAAAAATAAAGAAAAGATTTGGAGGAGTAGCAACAGTACATGTAGTCCACACTCACAAAATAAAAGCCAACTGAGCTCTATGTGAAAGCTCAACTGCTCCAGAAGAAGCTCTCCAACAATGACTAGTTACTCAGGACATCACATCAATATTGGCCCATATTCCAAGCTAAATTCCAACTAGCTGAACAGTAAGATAAAGGACATAAACAAGGAGTTATCTCACCTATATACCAGGTATGCTCACAGGTGGGCACAGTAGAACTACTGATACCATGAAGCACCTCTGAGAGCCTTGTAAAGAGATGAGAATGTCAAATTTCACTGCAAGAGGCTATCCATGGTCATTGTAACCATCTTTATGCCATCCTCCAACATGTTTACAGGACATCCCCAAAGCATCAGCAAAACTCTGATTGTCCTCTTTGAAGTCCCTCTTCTAAAAACTGCATTTTGCCCTGAAAAAGCCCCATTAGCAGTCAGTGATTACCTGAGGCAAGCACCTGCCACAAAGATTGCTCCAATGTTTTGTCACACTCCCTCCAGCTCTGGACCAATTCTTGCCATTTGCCTTGGAGTGCAATGGAAGTACTGCCCTTCTAGTTTATACTTAAGCAATTTCTTGCACTGACACTCCTGAGACACGATCAATGGAAATTACTAATAATAAAAGATTGAACACTTGAATGAGGCATAGCTCCTGAAGTGACTTCAGCTGACAGCTGTTAAGGGAAATTCTTAGGTCACTCCCAGAAATTAGCCCACAGACAAGGTAACCCTCTCTTGCAAAGTAACCACACAGATAACAGTCATTTATACTTTCATCTTTCGGTTCAATAGAACTTAGATTGCATTATAGGCCTAGTTTTGTACCGCCACTCAACACGACATCATTTATACCCAGGAAAAATACGTACAAGCTGAGAAAATTAATATGATACGCTTTTAAATCCTATTCTTAGAAAGGGATGAACAACTATACTTCTGAGCCAAAGCCATCTTTGATGCAACTTCATGCAGGATGTTGGCCTGACATATCAGCCCCTGCCTAGCCACGTTCACAGGAATATTCTGGAAGAGTGCTCAACAAGTCAGTGCAATAGCTGTAGGGTTTATAACAGATAAGTTATAGAAATCAGATTAAATGAAGGAAAGAGAAGGTGAACAATGTTACAGATCACATCACCTTCAACAAGAAGTACTTTAACTGTTGACCATCTCTTTGAGATGGTCAACATCTCTTTTATTGACCCAAAGCTTTGACTTCATTCTACTAACATTGTACTTCACATCACCCAGTCACTTCAAATCACACAGCTGAGGACTATTCAGTAACCTTACAGAGTTTCTTCTTTCCACACAAAAGCTCTGCCTACTGCAAAACCAACTTCAGTTTAGCATTTTCTCTTAAGGGCTTCATGCTGGAAGGTGTTAGGGTGTGGCTGTTTTGTTGGTGGTGGTGGTGACTTTTCAATTTTTTTAATTCAGTACTACAAGAAAGTCAATTACCCACTGCTCTATCTGAAAAGATAACAAAAACATAGTTGTCTATCTTTCCTGTTGAGCATGTTTGCCAGCTTTTTAATAATGGTAATTAAGTGCATTAACCGCTTAGACATAAAAAGTACTAAAACTAGATGTTTTAAGGACCTCTTTCTGAATGTTTTTGATACCTGTAGACAGCTCACACAAAAACAAAGATCTCATTTGTTTTCTAACCATGGAGAGAACGGCCAGGAGGACTTAGAAATGGCATGTAGGTATTCATCTTACTCATTTCAATAGAACTTCCATTGACAAAGTCCCTTTGCATACAACAAAACATATCAAGAAACAGAAGTCTGACTGTTTGAAGGTTGCACTTTCCAACAGGTATAAAGCGAACCTGAAACAGATAATTAAAAATCTGATGTTGGTTACACCTATCAAGAATAATTTCACTGACATACTGCATGAATTTATAAAAAGAACCGCAAAATATGGCTTGCCATTTTTGTTTCAAAACGCTTTGAAAATATGCACTGCGTTTCCATGTAGATTCCACAGCATTAAGAACATTCAGAAGAACAGTTGCTGGTTTTGTTGAAGGGAAAAAAAAAACATGAAAAGTAACTCCCACATCTTTGCACACTGTTTAATCTTTTAATCTTTGGGCAGATTAATGCCTGTAACTACCACCTGATCAGGATGGTGTAATTCTACCAGTCCAATCGATTATAAATAGTGAAAGGCAGAAGCAAGTCTTTCATACTTATGAAAAATATAAACTCCTCTGCTATTAAAGCCTTTTCAAGAGATTTCTTGCCAGTTGTACAGGAAGGCTCTTAATCCTTAAAATTTTAATCAAAAGAGTAGCAAAAGCACTAGGAAAACATTGGCTAAGAAATCAAGAGCTCATGTTTTAAGCTGTTTTTACTAGAAGTCTGTTAGAAGAAGAATTTAAATAAACATTCACAAAGCATGTCATACAGACCACTTACATTAATTCATTGTAGGTTATGTGTGGTGAGATCGGGACTACACAGAGTAAAGGACATTGTGCAGCCTTCATTTCCATCACAACACGGGGATTGTTGTGAGCTGCCTGCACACCACTCGCACGCTTGATTCACGCTACAGGTTCTCCAAAGGACTCTTTCATGTGCTGCAGCCGAGCGGGCTAACAACTTAAATACCCCAGTTACAGAAAATTGTGAGACCAAAAAAATGAAAACGGTGAATGTGTAAGAAGCCACAATCCCTCGTTAAGCTGTTTAAACGTTAATCAACCCTTCACTTCCCCCCTCAGCTCGAAGGGGTCGGGGAGCAGCCCCTGGGGGCAGGGACCCGGGGGCTTGCAGCAGTCGGCCCTGAGGGAACGGGGGCGGTATAGGGGCTAGGAAAGAAGGCAGAAAACGGCTGTGCTTGTTGCCCACCACCCCAAAAAAGCTACGCAAGGGGAAGCCTGAGGGGGACGGGGGCAGAGAGCACAACAACCAGCTCGGGCGCCGCTCACTTACCCCACTCGCCGGCTCCATGCCCAGGCAGACAAGCAGCAGCAGCACCCACAGCAGCCTGAGGGGAGGCGAGAGCACAGAGAGGGTCACGGCGGGGCCGGGGAAGGAAGGAAAAGCGGAAGGGGAGCGAAGGGGCCACCGCGCCCCAGCACTCACCCAGCGCAGCCCATGCCGCCGGAGGAAGGGGAGGACGCCCTGCGCGGCTCAGGGAGCGGGGGTTCCCCCCCAGCCGCCTCTCGGTCACCTCCTCGTCCCTGCGGTGCGCAAACAGCAGAGTTTGCGCGGCCACAGCCGGGACGTCGAACCTGAGGTGCGGGGAGCAGAGCGCGGCCCCGCCCGGCCCCGCCGCCCGCCCACTCCTGAGGTGCAGACTCGGCACCGCCAGCGGCCCCCAGTGCCCTCGAACCTCCCGCACATCCCGCTGCCTCCGCCGCGGAAAATAGTCCGGGGCTCGACGGCCACCAGACGAGGCAGCGGGGAAAGGCAAAAGGCTCCCGGCCTCCGTTCCGCCAAAACCCCGACGCCCGAACCGTGGAGGGCAGGCGGGGAGCGGCGGGCGGGGAGCCACGGCCCCCGCTACTCAGCGCGGAGCGACCCCTTCCCCACAGACGCGCTGGGGGCCGCCTGTGGCGCGGATGAATCTCGCGGGGCGGGCCAGTGCCAGTAGTCTCGGGAGGACTTGAGCCGGGAGGAGCGGGGCGAGCGCGGCAGAGGGGCGGGCGGTGGCGGCGGGGTGGTCGGGGGTTGCTGCTCGGAGCCAGCCGGGCTACCCGCGCCGGGCTATGCCCGCGCCTCACGCCCGCTCCCGGACCTCCTGAGGTGGCTGCGAGGATGGAGCCGCGGTGGTGGAGCCGCAGCCCAGCCGCCGGATGCTTGGTGGTACTGCTCTTGGGGTGCTGGCGGCTGGACGAGGCGGCGGCGGCGGTGAGTGTGGGACGTCCCTGGGTTCTCCTCAGGAGCTGGGGGGCAGCTTTGGGGTCCCCCTGGGGGCTGCCGGCTGCGGGGAGCTGACCGCAACCCGGCTCGGAGCGGGGCTGAGGTACCGGGGGGGCCGTGTGCGGGAGGCAGGGGGACAAAGGAGGCCGGACGCCCCCCTCCGGCAGGGCTGGGGGCGCCCCGAAGGCCCCGGGGTGTTCCTCAGGTGGTGCTGGGCGCCCGTGGTAGGGGCGAGGAGGAGGAGGAGGGCGCTGTGCTGCCCCTGGGGTGCCCGCCCTGCCTCCCCTCACAGGGCTGGGGCAGGGGGTACCGGCTGCTGGGTCAAGTGCTTCACGGGGACCTGCTGCTGGCGAGGGGTATGGAAGGGGACAGGCTCCTGTTCAGTGTGCACCAGCTCCTGTCTGTTTTTTTATGATCCACTGCTTGGGGCGATAACTTTCCTGAAGCTTCCTCGGAAGAGAAAATGAGTTTGGGTTTCTGATGTTTCAGATTGTTCCCCAGTTGAACAGCGGTCCTAACAAGAGCTGTGCAGCACCTCTTTGCTGTGGCCCTACTCCACGCGCGGTTTTGTAGATAGAGCCGACAAAATCTTCCTTGTCTGGAGCTCCTTTGAAGTGCATTCCTTTACAATCAGACCTGGTAGACCTTTCGTTTGCCCTTCCAAAAAGTAAAGACTGGCTGTAATGCTCTCCTCTACTCTTCTACCCCTTCTTCTTCCCAGGTGTGCACCCAAACATGAGTGACACCAGTGTGTTAGCAGTGCTTAGCTGCTCACCTTCGCGTTGCCTGTGGTGCTGCTTCTGGCCCCAGACTATTTCTCATAAGGTTTCCCCACTTTTTACCCCTTAAAGGAGGGACTGGGTCAGTTCCACCTGCAGGATTTCACTGTTTTAGGAGGTGGGGATTGAAGAGGGATGGGTCTGTGTGTATAAATACAGCTCTCCCCACTCCTTTAGGAAAGCCCTGGAGCAGAGGGGGGGTGTGAGTGGTGGGAGTCTGTGGGGTCCTGGAAGGAGATGCTGCTGGGCCAACCCTGTCAGCAGCCCTGTGCCTCAAGAGAAAAGAAAGGAAAAAAGCAAAATGGTGGAGTTCGTGGATCTCAATGCCACCATGTGCTACAGGCTTTCTTTTAGGATGAGCCTCCTGGGGTTTTACTGCCCCACGGTGAGATGAGATTAACTCAAGACCTGAGGGCTAGTGGGGATGGGAGCAAAAGGCAGGCAGCTCTGTTCCCAACCTACGTAAATCCTGCTGACTCTCTGGTTTCTTAGCACTTTGGTGTTCTGATGCCCTTGAATCTCCCGTGATGGTTACAGTGCTGAATTATGTTGACCCTTATCAATTTGGATCAGCGTTTTACTCTTCTGATGGTCAGAAGAGGTAGAACTAACATTATAGCAGTATGCATAATGCATACAGTCTCTTTGTGAATATTGTTTTGGGGCCTTATGTTAGGTTTCCACATCCCAGCTGCCCACCCCGACAGCATAATCCTGGTGGGATGATTTGAAGTCATTTTGGTGTCCTGACTAACATATCTGAGCTTATTCAACCTCCTTATGCACACTTAAAATGTAAAAATCATGTTGTCTTTGCTCTGGATTGTAGGACTATCTATGTTACTTGGTAAGTACAAGGTGACAGAGCATTGCTATTATCTGTCCATGGAGGCAATGACTTAATAAAACCGTCAGAAACCCGTACTCAGTACGGATGAATTTAATTGTTCAGGTTTTATTACTGGATTTCCATTGCCCTTAAGCCATAAACTCAGCTTGGTGAGTAGGATATGGGTCATGCAGTGCACTCATACAGACTGAGCAGTGATGTAAGGTGAAGCATGTAGGCACTGGCTAGCAGCATAAAAGTAGCTGGGAGTCAGACTGGTGCTACTGCAGAGTGGGAGGAGGAAAGGGGTAGGATATGGTGGCAGCTGCAGTGGAGTACAGGAGAGGTACTTATTTGATGTCATCAGAGTATGCCAGTGCTTATGGGGCAATATTGTTGCCTAAAAGACTTGGTGTTTCTTATGTAATTCCACATATACATATATAAGCCAACTAGTTTCTATTATAAGCAAAGTGCTTTTCCCTCTCCTGCAGGCTTACCCTTACTATTATAGAGAAGTGATCTGAAGTTGCAATTGTGGAATTCTTTAGTTAAAGAATGGAGATGAGCTAGATTATTGATGTGTGTTAATCTATGAAACTCCATTGAAGTTAGTGACTGCTTATTAGCTCTTATTGGGGGGGAACCTTTATGGCTAAGGCCTAGATGTTTAGTGTGTGTAAATGGGCTTTGTATGCCCTGAAGTTGTCAAAAATAAAAGTCTTGCAATGCCTTGTTTTTCTTTGCCTGCATTTTTTATTCCAGTTTGACATGAGTATATGCATATATCTCATGTAGTTAATTACACTGTACTTAATTAATATTCTTGATGTGTATATGGTAGTTGTCTCCTTTGGACCCAAATACTTTTCATGGGATTGGTTACCATTATCTTGCATTTCATAACTGCCTGGCTCTCTAGTTATGAAAGCTAGGTCTTGAAAAGCAGGATGGAATGGATGCTCGCCTGCAGAACTCAAACAATATTTCATCCTGAAATTCCGAGGATGTGTCTTGATCAGTCATGCACAAGACTGTTGCATAACATCAAGGCTCAAGCCCTCACACTTGCGACTTGTCACTTGTCGTGTGTTTTGCCTTTCATGGCAAGGACCTTTCATGGTTTGTGAAGATGCACAGTAACAGTTGTATCTCATGATGCGCTCTGGTGTATACTGAAATGCAAACAAATCCAAGGAATTCTGCATGAAACCTAACAACACCCCTTTGGACAGTAACATCTAATCTTTTGTAGCCATGCATAAAAAATAGTTATGGATCTTATTCAGTTTTGCTACATGATGAAAATAGACTGATAGTTCAGCAGAAACTCCTAGCATACTCCTAGGGCCTCTGCTTAGGCACTTTCTGGTGTTTTCCTCATTATGAATGGATTCATCTACTCACTGTAAGCAATTATCTAAGCTACATACCCTTTTTTTTTTTTAAAGAAGGAAGGGTAAACTTTCCTAGGATGAAGTGTTACCTGGTTTATTTAACAGTTCTGTAAATTCACAGTGACCTTTCTACACTGAATAAGGAGTAGTGCTCACCATAATGCAGTTAGCTGCTGTTAGCTTTACTGGAACATGCCGGGACTTATCAGTCCTACAAAAAAACTGAAATCAGAAAGAACACCCTGGCAAAGTTACCAGGCGTATTTTCTCTCTGGGACAAAGTGCGGCGAGGAAGCGGTTCCGCAGGCCGTGAGGATGTACGGTGCACTCTGACCCTCCCTTTGCTTAAATGAAAGCTCTCCCCTAATCGCATCAGCTGTGTAAACTCTCCCCTGCGCATCACCACTTAACAAGATATCTAGATAATGCTTGCACGTTCGAGGAATAGTGTTATGCAAGCGTGCCCGAGCAGCCTCCGCCAATAATGATAATACCAGACAAATTGCTGGGAGTGAAAGCACTTCTTGCCTGACTGTTGCATCAGGCTGTCTGGACTTGAACTCACCAGGGTGCTTTTAAGCTGGTGCTCTGCCCAGTTTTTGGCTATCTGATGTCGACTTCAGGCTTCTCTGCTAAGAGCAGGTGGCTTACAGCACCGAACGTGTAAAAATGTGTTCAAGAGGTGTACTTCTGGTATGGTTTTAAGCATCCTTTGCCTTCCTGTGGGAGGTTAACAATGCAATTAAACAGTATGAAGTGTTGCTGATGCAGTGCAGCTTTCTGAAAAGGAAACTTGCTGAAAGCCCTGGTTATGTAATTGCAGATGGGTGGTGTGCAGAGGAAAAGCTTCAGCGTACCAAGGACTTATCACCAGTGTGAATACAGCTGAGCTGCAGAGGAAAAGGTCCTGTTTGTTTTTTTTTTGTTTTTTTTTTTTTTTTTTAAAAAAAAGAAAAACTCCAATAGTAATCTAATTATAAAATAACTTTTGTTTTAAGCCTTTCTCACAGAGCTCATATCTTTCTTGGAGAATTTGTGAAGGAGATAGTCCTAAACTTAGGATACTGCATGTGGGAGATACATTCTTAATTTTAGGGTGAAGAGCTATTTCGCAGTCACATAATTTTGAAATTATATTGTGAATTAACCATTTTAGCGTTGACTTGGTGGTAATTTTTCTCTAAAAGTCTGATTCTTAAACTGTACCATGGACATTTTTAATATTCTTGAAAAAGACACCTGTAATTTTGTCTTTCGTTTATGAAACCACGTCTCTGTTCCCACGCTCCAAGGGGGAGTCTGGGGTAAATACCGACCTGAGGCCCCTTCCAACCTGAATCATCACAGGGCTCTAAACGGAACTACGTGAGAGTAAAGCCGTGCTCTGAAGCCTGCTTTAAGACTTGTGCATCCTGTAGTCAAGAATTAACTCTAACTGTATGCAATTGTAAGTAGGAGGTTTCATGTCTACTTCCAGTGCAGGTAGCTGCTGCTGTGTTTTGGTTAGAAAGCCATCTCTTGCTGTCAGCATGGCAGCATTGAAAACTGCAATTTGTATTCTGTTTTCAAAGTACAAGTTTCCTTTTGCAGAGGGTGTCTTGCCCAGTGTATGTGTATATATGTTACTTTGCTATAATGTAACAAGAGGAAAAAAATTGTAGCAGTAATATTAATAGTATTTTTAACCTGAAGCCTGTTTTAGGAATCAGGAAGAAAGGGACTCTAAAGCTATGGATTTGAGCGGACTTCAGTGATACCCTTTAAGGCTCAGTTATTGCAGCTCCAACTTCTGTGGTTGGGTTTCTCTTCTTGTCTCCTTCTCCCACTTGGAGGGGAAAGAAAATAGTTTAGTCTCATCAGCATTTTGTTTCTTTTACCTAATCTCTCTAAGGAATTAAATTGACAGAGCTGAATTTCAATGTTCCCTCTCCTGGCACTGTAAAAGCCATCTACGTACAGCGCTTAGACAAGTGTTTAGTCAAAGAGCTGTCTACAAAATGATTTTTTTTTCTTTGAGGCATATGGTTAAACCTGTAGAACTCCTCTCCTGTGGTCAAACGTGGCCCCATCTATGCTAGATAAGCTCTGCTACTGCAGCTCTGCTGGAAACCCTACTTGCCATTGTCTTAGCTTTCCTTGAGATAAGTGAAGCTCAGCTGAAAACAGCCTAGTAAGTCTTTTTTTTTTTTTTTTTTTTTTTTCCAATTGTCTGCCTTTGGTAAGGCTCTGTGCTGAAATGTCTTGAACATATTGGGAAAAACCTGTTTATTCCAGTACTGACCTTAGCTGTTATCATGGTGAATCTTGCTTTTAAATCGCCCCATTAATTTACAGGAAGATTACTTATGCTGTAGTGCTTCCTGGGGAATTAAGATGCTTTGTGAAACTAGACTTGGACAGCCCTTACTTAGAACTGAGATGTGTGCACATGGTAGTATACCAAACGAATCTGCAAGAAAATCCTTAGTGTTTTTCCAAATACTTCACTGATACCAAATGAAGCTTTCATCTCTTTCCATCTTTTATTAACTCCTGCTTTTTCTACCTCTTTTGTATTGTATTTGGAGATGTATTTATGGTAGGTATCATCACCTTACTGGCTCTGGTGTCAGCTGGCAGGCTGACGGGTCCCTGGGGGGCTCTTGCTCCCACGTTAAGGGAAGATGGTCCTGGTTGCCTGCTGGGCAGGTAGCGGGGCTGTTGTGGAAAGGCTTTGTGTAAGTGCTTGGGGCTGTAGGGCAGCTTATGGGAAAGGTGAAACTGGACAGGTCTCTCAGCCCAGAGTGCTCTCAGGACTGCTGAGATAAGTGGCTGCTGAGTCCCTCCAAAGCTATACCATATTTTTAGAAAACACAGAAAATTGAACACAGAAAACTGATCTGCACAGACCTTCCTTTCTAACTTAATTTTCAGTTAGTCAAACTCGCTTCTTGCACAGTTACTGCACTAGACGAGTATAAAAGAACCTTCATTTGTGAGCATAAAACTGGGCTTTATGTAGCAACTGGAGTGATAGTGAAGCAACATGCCAACATTTGTACTGAGAAAAAGGCAATGAGGCTTGAAGAAAACCCCCAGTGTTGATATTCTTGTTTGTGACTGACTGACTCCTGTTTCTACCTACTCTTTCAGGTACTTGAAACACCTGAGAGCATTGGCAGCATTGAGTGGAAGGGAGGAAATTTGTAGATGATATCAGAGGTGCTGTGTTTTACGTTTCATAACTTGCATTCACCATGTGCTATCTGTAACTGGTAGTTATATGACTGTGAAGTCAAAGCCTTCTCTTCATCTTGTAGCACAGTCTCAACAGAAATTAGACTTCTTATATGTAAGCACATGCACTGGCAATATGCATTGGTGTGTTGCGTTTTTAATATACTGAAGTGCAACTTGCAGTGTTCCTCAAACAGAAGGAAATAAGACAAATTTTCCTTAAGTTTTGAGTTGTAAGGGGAACATAGAAACTTACCACTTAGCACTTGATAACAGTGATTGCTTTTGAGTGAAACTAATGTTTCAGTTCTTTGATACGGTGCCTGGAATAACCATTTGCCTCTGCTTCCTTCACTATTCTTTCACTATGCTTCTTTCACGATTGTACTTCTGGAAGTACTTCTTGGAAGGCCGCCCTTTTACTGTGCTGTTACTCTGCTTGATTAAAAGTCTCGAACTCACGTGTGGGATGGGTAAGTGGTTTTGTTAGCCTCTTGTGCCTGAGGCTAGCAATTCTTTTCCCCACCCCCTGATGCCATCTTCTCTGTGCTGTTCTTACTCCAGGAGGTTACTCTTCTTCTGTGCCTTAACCTAGAAGGAAGTCACTTCTGCTTCTTAATTTGCATGCTAGTATAAAATGTGATGCAAATGTGTTTTCTTGGAATCCAGGAATCCTTAAAAGGAGACCAGAGCCAGATGGATTTCTTCATCCAGCCATGGACTTGTGGGTCATACTGTTTTAATAGCTACCTGTTGCTAAAACAAATTAACTTTATATTAAACACTTTCTGGCACTATTTCTCATCTCGATGTGTGGGAAAGCTCTGAGTTCATACCCAAGTAATGTACAGTCACTTCACCTCTATTCTAAATGCTGTTTTCCTGGCAGACATACCCTTCTCCCTATGTTTTCTAATCAAACTAGGCAACTCAGGAGTGATGATTTATTGGTAATTCATACTGAACTTCATTATTTCTCCAGTACTCTGGATGTACTGTAAACTTTTTGACCCTTTTTTTTTTTTTTTTTCAGAATACCTTTATTACTCTTCCCTTCTGGTCCTTAATCTCTCCTGAACTCCCACATTTTGGGTGGAAAAAATAACATTTGTTACTATATAACTCTCAAACTTAAGGAAGTTGAACTTGCATTTGATTTTTTTTTTTTAGCTTCACCTGTTTAGCAAAGAAGGCTAACATTCTGTCATTGAGGAATAAATATGACAGTTTATGAATAACACTGTATGGTACCAATATGCATTTACTAAATACAGTATTGATTCTTCAGAATCTTTCACAGAATCACCTAGGTTGGAAGAGACCTCCAAGACCACCTAGTCCAACCTCTGATCTAACACTAACCATATCACTGAGCCCTACATCTAAACGTCTTTTAAAGACCTCCAGGGATGGTGACTCCACCTCTTCCCTGGGCAGCCCATCCCAATGCCTAACAACCCTCTCAGTAAAGAAGTTCTTCCTAACATCCAACCTAAACCTCCCCTGGTGCAACTTTAGTCTATGGGAGAACAGACCAACCCCCACCTCGCTACAGCCTCCTTTAAGGTACCTGCAGAGAGCAATAAGGTCACCCCTGAGCCTCCTCTTCTCCAGGTTGAACAAGCCCAGCTCCCTCAACTGCTCCTCGTAGGGCTTGTTCTCCAGGCCCCTCACCAGCTTCATTGCCCTTCTCTGGACCCGCTCAAGCACCTCGATGTCCTTCTTGTAGCGAGGGGCCCAAAACTGAACACAGTACTCGAGGTGCGGCCTCACCAGAGCCGAGTACAGGGGGACGATCACCTCCCTAGCCCTGCTGGCCACGCTGTTTCTGATACAAGCCAGGATGCTGTTGGCCTTCTTGGCCACCTGAGCACACTGCTGGCTCATATTCAGCCAACTGTCAACCATCACTCCCAGGTCCTTCTCTGCCAGGCAGCTCTCCAACCACTCATCTCCCAGCCTGTAGCTCTGCTTGGGGTTATTGCGCCCCAGGTGCAGGACCCGGCACTTGGCCTTGTTGAACTTCATGCAGTTGACCTCAGCCCATCGGTGCAGCCTATCCGGATCCTCCTGCAGAGCCTTCCTACCCTCGAGCAGATCGACACATGCGCATAGCTTGGTGTCATCTGCAAACATACTGAGGGTGCACTCAATGCCCTCATCCAGATCATCGATAAAGATATTAAAGAGGACTGGCCCCAGTACTGAGCCCTGGGGGACGCCACTAGTAACCGGCCTCCAACTGGACTTGACTCCGTTTACCACGACTCTTTGGGCCTGGCTACCCAGCCAGTTTCTAACCCAACGAAGCGTGCACCAGTCCAAGCCAAGAGCAGCCAGTTTCTTGAGGAGAATGCTGTGGGAAATGGTGTCAAATGCCTTGCTGAAGTCAAGATAGACCACATCCACAGCCCTTCCCTCATCCACCCAGCGTGTCACTTTGTCATAGAAGGAGATCAGGTTCGTCAAGCAGGACCTGCCTTTCATAAACCCATGCTGACTGGGCCTGATCGCCTGCTTGCCCTGCAAGTGCCGCATGATGACTCTCAAGAGGATCTTCTCCATGAGTTTCCCTGGCACTGAGGTCAAACTGACAGGCCTGTAGTTCCCCGGGTCTGCCCTCTGGCCCTTCTTGTAGATGGGCGTCACGTTTGCTAGCCACCAGTCAACTGGGACCTCCCCCGATAGCCAGGACTGCTGATAAATGATGGTAAGCAGCTTGGCCAGTTCCTCTGCCAGTTCTCTCAGTACCCTTGGGTGGATCCCGTCCGGCCCCATTGACTTGCGTACACCCAAGTGCTGTAGCAGGTCGCCAACCATTTCTTCGTGGATAGTGAGGGCCACATTCTGCTCCCCATTCCCTTCCACCAGCTCAGGGTACTGGGTATCCAGAGAACAACTGCTCTTGCAGTCTTTCACTAAAGATAGGCAAAGAAGGCATTGAGCACCTCCGCCTTTTCCTCATCTCTTGTAACTAAGTTTCCCCCCACATCCAGTAAAGGATGGAGATTCTCCTTAGTCCTCCTTTTTGTGTTGATGTATTTATAAAAATGCTTTTTGTTATCTTTAACGGCAGTAGCCAGACTGAGCTCCAGATGAGCTTTGGCCTTTCTAATTTTGTCCTACACATCTTTACAACATCCTTATAATCCTTCTGAGTGGCCTGCCCTCTTTTCTAAAGATCATAAACCCTCTTTTTTTTTCTTTTTTTTTTTTTTTTTCTCCCTAAGCTCTAGCCACAGTTCTCTGTTCAGCCAGGCCGGTCTTTTTCCACGCTGGCTGGTCTTTGGGCACATGGGGACAGACTGCTCCTGAGCTTTTAAGATTTCCTTCCTGAGGTGTGCCCAGCCTTCCTGGACTCCTCTGCCCTTCAGAACTGCCTTCCAAGGGACTCTGCCAACCAGTGTCCTGAGCATCACAAACTCTGCCCTCCAGAAGTCTAAGACAGCAGTTTTACTGGTCCCCCTCCTGACTTCGCCAAGAATAGAGAACTCCACCATTTCATGGTCGCTCTGCCCAAGACAGCTCCCGACCACCACATCTCCCACCACTCCTTCTCTGTTTGTGAACAGAAGGTCCAGCGGGGCACCTCCCCTGGCAGGCTCACTAACCAGCTGCGTCAGGAAGCTAGCTTCCACACTCTCCAGAAACCTTCCAGACTTATGCACTGAAATCCTACAGGTGTCCTATAGGGAAGAATAAAATGAGCACCCTGGGCAAAGAACTTCGCCCTTTATACACCATGAACTGAAGTAGCAGTTACTAGAAACCACAAGTAGTTTTCATTGCTTTAGGTGAAGCTTAATGTGACCTGCAGGCAAGGCTAGATGGGCTGTCATCCCCCAGAACACACAATTTCCTATAAAGTGCCCCTGCAGAATGATACTTGGGTGAAGGAGCTTATGTTCTGAGTTTAAAAACCTTTTAAAGTGAATCCTTTTTATGGAGCAGTGATTTTCATGGTTCAGTTTATTCTGAACCGTCATGTTACACAGGATGACAGCAGAAGCTGTCCTTTCTGAAAGACTAAGTGGCTCGCAGCTGGCATTCGGATATAAAGTGACTCAGAAAATACTTTTTCTGAATTAGTCTAAGAAAAACTCTCATATTTCGAACTTTAAAAGACAAAGGTACTCAAGGAAAAGGAGGCTTTTTCACTATTTTTCACTATTTGCTTATTCACTGTATTTGACTACTCATATCTCTGCATCCAGTCACTGTGTATCACACCCAACAGAACCTTAAGGTTTCTGCAAAGCCATTCCTTAACTTTTTTTATTCTTTAAGAGTTATATACTGAATCACAATATGGAGGAAAAAATGGGGAGATGATGAAATGGATGAGAAAAGTTTCAATCGTGTGTTTTTGTATTCAAAGTGAACGTTGAAATGTAGAACATCGAAAATAAATTCCTTAACTTTAGGTTTGAATGAGGAGAGGCTTGTTGACAGGTCTAGTCATGCCCAGAACGTGTCTATTTTTGGAACAGCAGCGTACTGTACCTACGAGTGAGAGTAATCAGACAGGTACTGTTTCTCTTTAATTGATGAATTATTAATTGACAGGCTAAGCAAATGTGCTTAACATCAATAAGACACTTAATGGCCGTGGGTGTATTGTCCTAAGCTTCACTTAAGGGTTTCAGTGACTTTTCCATCTTAATGGCAAAAAGGCATGTGTTAATAGACTTGGTATTTGAAACTGCAAGGAGGAAGCTCTTTGATTTTGTTCAGAAGTGTACCAGAGGCCGCTTCTGAAGTTTTCAGGTGAAACGAACCAAATACTGTGTTATTGTCAGTTAAGAGGCTCAGAGGACAAGACCAACACAGAAGGTGGAGGCTTAAAGTACAAAGACTGATTTCTGAAAGCTAATCATTATAAACAGATAATGAAGTCTGGGGGGAAAAATCTCCAGTCACAGCATTTTGTTATACTTGAGTCACAGCTACAGAACAGCAACGTGAACATCACTTTTCATTGATCACCAAACACAATGCGTAAGAAGCTGAAATTACTTGTCTCAAAACATGGTGGTGCTTCCTCCTGGGAGGAGAAAACTCCCATCCAGACCTCTATGTGAAGTCAAAAGGCTGTCGTCGTTGGACAAACATCTTCTCTGGCTTTTTGTCTCTCTTCAAATGGAGCCTTTTGTTTTGTTTCATACTGTGGTGACTGGTAGTGATCGAATGTCTGAGGTAGCTGATGTATGTGAATGTGAGTTGCAGTTGTAGCTTGGTAGCTTTTAGTCCCAATTCTGTGCTTCACTTGGCTCTGCAGAGCTAGGGACCTCCACTACCTTTACTATCTCTGGTCTTGACAGTAGAGTGTAAGCACACAAAATATTGTGGGATTTAACTCTTGGAATACTTTGATGTAGAGAAGAAAATAAAATAATAAAAAAAACTAAAATGCCAAGCTTGTCATTTATTCTAGAATAAAAGAAAAACTCAGACTGGAAGTATAATCCTGCTGCTCTGGAGGCTAGGAGAGATGATGTCTTGCTCAAAGCAGGGGCTGTCTTTGAAGTTCTCCATTTATTCTTTTGTGGCTGCAAACTAAAAGGACACTGTAAAAGTATCTTCCAAACCTTGCTTCCTGCAGGAATACAGTTAAAACTTTCTGGAAACACTCAGTAGTGCTTGCAATTAACCTACCAGTCACTGCAGGATGCAGAACATAGATCACAAACTCGCAGCAGGTTATTTTCTTGGAGTACATCCAGCTCCAAATAGCACTTGTAGGAGTTGGTGCACTCCCTAAAACAGGGTGCCTCGGGGAACACTTTCCCTTCGAGAAAGTGACTGACTGGGTTGGAATGTGTGCAGATGTCAGGGGCGGCTGCTCGTTCCTCCCCAGATTCAGGTCAAGCTGCATCTTGAGTTTTAGTAAGGCTTGAGTTGAGGGCTACTTCTTATGAATGGACATCCTCAGTTCAGTTACTGTAGGGAGAATGTGGGTTCTCTCCTTGGCTACCCTCTCTTTTGTAAAACTGACAGTACTTTAATGCAGCATTGCACAGAAGAGAGCCTACTGACTTCCTCAGGCTGGGTCAGAGGATCGTCTTAACCAGGTACTCTGAGCTGCGTGTTGTCAACCTGCCTCCCAGCAACCTCCAGAGCGACTGGGAACAAAACTGATGAGAAAGCAATAATAATGTAATTGCCAAAGCAAGGAGGAGCTTAACTTTACTACTGAAGACTTCTTTTCCCCAGATAAGTAGGACTAAACTATTTATACAGCATCCGCTGAAAGTAGCACTTTATTCCTAAGTTTTTGTGGGTGGTATCCCTCAAAGTGTTTCAAAAAAAGGAATTTTTGAGTAATACTTTTTAATTTGTTTTTATTAAAACTAGTTCATTCGGTACACACTCATCATACTTCACTAAAATCTTTTTGATTGAATCTCTTTGGATGAATATGTCATTGTTACAAAATGATCTTGTTCACTGTTGGCAGTGGGAGGTAGGGGAAGAGTAGAGCCAAAATACAGCAGAAATTATTATGAAGGCTTAAACATCAGCAGCTGTTTGAAATAAAAATCTAAGGTGCATTTCCCTCCTTCTGCCTTCCCTCCCACCCCCTTCCAGCACTGATCAGATTTATTTTGCCTTTTTTACTACAGATACCATGTTAATACTTCGAAAAACTTGTTGATTTTCAAGGCCTTTTGTAAAGATCTTATCTGTGGTCCTTTTAGCTCGTTTTTTGGCATGGGTTCAATTTTTTGAAAGTAGCAAGCCTTTGACAAGTGCAATTGAATTCCTAGGGCATGCTTGCTGTTCAGGGATGATCAGCGCAAACCAAAGGTAGTGATTCCCGTGATAATGTAACGTGCAGCCTCTAGATGTAACTTCCCACGTGTAAGGGAACGAAATCCACTGCTAATCAAGTCTGAGTATCTAATTCCAAGATGGTGTGTCCTAGGTAGACTGGCTATTAGCACTAGCCTGCAGCTGTCTCTTCTAGCACTTTAAAGGCAATAAAATACAGTCAGCCCCACTTTTCCTTTGTCCCTGCTAAATGCTCTGAGAGAATACTGCCATTGTGATCTCTGTATCACTGTAAGCTTGCTCTTTCACAGCAGGGTACAGTTTGATCGTCTTCTCTGGGAAGTGATCAATTGACAGCTGCTCTAAGGAGACCCCAAGCTCTCATTAGCAGGTAGCCAAACACTGGGCCTAGAGTATCCTACTGCTCATCTGCTGAAGGTACACAAGCAAGTTCCTGAACAGGCATCTTGGTCTCCAATTGTTAGCAGCTTTAGGGATGTCTGAAGCCATATGGATAGAAGAAAGGGGTCTCCCAGCTCACCAGCTCCTAATGCTCTTTTCTTTTGGGGAGTGACTTGGGGATGGTTAGGACAATTGCTTTGTATTCATTGCTTCCTTGTCTAAATTGGCCTTCTCCAGAGTCACATACATTTTCCAACTTCGATTACTTGAGGCTGGAGGATAGTTTCTATCTGTATTTAGCAATACAAAGAAAGCACTGACCACACTTAGCTTTAGGTATTAAAATGCATACATGGGGTATGCTGATGCTACAGGCATAAACAAATGATGAAACAGCTCTAACTAGAAGAACCTTGGAGCTATGATACTTGGTCCAAGAACTGAAAGAATGGCAAAAAAAATCCCCAGACATCTACCAAGCTCCAAGTGAGTTAGGTCTTGTTCTGACAGTGAAGAGGGTGTGTACTGCTTCAGATAACATCTCAACACAATATTGCTGTGCACAGCCTCTATTCTTTTCAACACATACACTTGCTTAATCTTGGGTATTAATTTAGTGCTTTCTGTCGTTTCAAAATAGACCACAGAGAGATTGTTAGATTCATCTGAGCTGCTGTTCTATTTTGTCTCCTTTCTCGGAGGAAGAAGTGGAGTGCTGTTCACGGGTGGTCTGCTTCATGTGCACACCACATGAAGGTGCAGTTGTCAGTGTCAAATGAGTGACTTCCACTAAGGGACTGAAGCTTCCTCTGTTGCGTGTTGTGTAGACAAAGGTGAGGAGTAGGACGTGTTCTGAGGAGTTAGTCTGGAGCCTGTGTCTTTATTCCGTTTCCTTACCCAGGAAAGGATTAGAGACGTGCTGCCGGAGCGGGCGGCGCTGTGGCTGTAATACTTGGCTCGCGGGCAGGTGAGGCTTACAGCCTGGCTGACAGTTAGCCCGAGGTTTGTGTTACATTTGGACGTGGTTATAGAAAGTGGAAACATCTAACACCTGTCACTTGGGAAAGGTCCTAAATGACTAGTAAATCTTAACCTGTAATGGGTGCCATATGGCACTCTTTATTTGCATCTGGAAAAAATCAGGAAGCCTCTAGAGGCTAGTGATTAGAGGCATGTATGTAAAATTCAAATAAAACTGAGACTTCCTGGAAAGCAAAGTGGCTTACTGTATGCTGCTGCTGTCTGAATGTCAGGTGTCTCAGTGCTAGAGTTAGCTGCAGAAACGCGTAACTGGACAGGCGAAGATGAAGGCATGCTTAAATGAAACTGGTCCCCTACACTGCAGTGTACATGTTTAAGGAGTTTGGTTATGGTCTGCATATAAGCCAGAGGGTGCTTTGATGTGAGTTTTTAATGTTCACATCAATATATGGTAAACTAAGCCAACAGAAATGCAGTCCTGACTTCATCTCTTGCGTACTGTGGCTGTTTCCCCACATCGTGCATGTTCATGCTCAGACTTTCCCAGTATGTAAAGGTGCAACCTCAGTGCAAGTTTTTATTTCTTGAAGTCTTAGCTGTGGAGCTGTCATCAAGGACTTATTTCCAGTGTATTCATGGAAAAAACGTTTCCTTGTATGTGTGGTATGGAGTAAAAACAAAGGCAATGAATTTAAAGCAGCTGTTAGGATCTTTTTTTGGTTGGTTCCAATGTCTTTTAAATTGCTTCCAGGAAAGAACAGAATCAGAGTTGAGCATTTAGAACTGAAATCAGAAGTAGCAAAGTGTGGGCTGCCTACAGAGGAGGTATGTCATCCGCCCCTTCCCAAAATCTCCAATTGCGAAACTGAAAGCTGAAGAGCTGCTTTGTTTAAGGTGTTTCTCTACCCAACCCCTCTGTTCAGAGGTTTGGGCAGGTGCTGCAGTGCCTGCTGAGCAAGGAAATGGGTACGGCATCTGTGGGCTCATGTACTTGAAGGCAAAGTGGGTAGAAAAGACCATCTGCTAGTTTGTGTTCTGTCTTAATTTCTCTCCGCTTGCACTCTTTTTACCAGCTGTGTACTTGTCAAATCGAAACACAGCAGCGCATCTCCGGGTGGCAGCATAAAGGCGGTACTTAACCTGAGCAGCCACGTAAGGACACTTTCACAAATTCTTACAGCAGGGTTGGGGTGTTTGGAGAGTTGAGTTCATAAGGATAGAAGTACAAGTACTTGGCTTTTCAGGTGTCTTCAGTCTCACATTTGAAATGTTTGTGAGATGGGCAGTGAAACTTGATGTGATTATTTTACTTTCTGTGTGTCCCACCCGGTGAACACACTGCACTGAAGCCCGCTTGCTCTGTAAGTCTTACAGGCCCCAGAAATCCGAGTTCTGAGAAGCGGTGAGAACTGTCCGGATGCTTTTCTTTGCCTACAGTTGAGTGCAAGTCTGGCAGCACTCATTAAAGCAGGGTGGCAACTATCATTTTCTTTTATTTTCTTTTAGAAAATGAGAATGAGCTACTGTGAGTTGTGAGGGCCGGCTGTTCAAACTCTGCTTGAAGGGTTTGCACCTGGGGAGTTCTCGGCTTTCCTCCTCTTAGAGCTAAGTGTGGAGAAATGGAGCAAGGTCTGGGAGCTGACCGCATGCCCCACTCGCTTTCTGTCCTGGTCTGGGTTCAGGAACCAAACACTGGTTTACAGATTGCAGTGCCCCCTGCTTCTGGGGGATAACCTCTGTGCACATTTGCCCATTGCTTTCACATTTTTTTGTTTAAAAAAGGGAGGTGGAAAGCCCTAACTTCTGGAAGGGTAAGGATTGTTTCTGTGTAAGCTTTCCCCTGCTGACTTGCATCCTTCTGCAGCTTGCTGGAGAGGAATCGTTCCCCTGTTTGTCTGATTCTAGCCGTGCTCAGCAGTTCAGGCACTGGGACAGCCTGCTTCTACTCAGCGTGTTTGCTGACCGAGTCTCTTGTGCAGCAGCAGCTGCTGCTGTGCGGCAGGTCACTTGACCAGCCCAAATCTGCAGGTGAGTGATTCTCTAGATCTCTTCTCTGAGCTGTCCTTAGGAGCTTCCAGGAAAGGGAGGGGAGTGTGGTGCTTGCAGGGAAGTCTCCTTTACATGGAAAAAGTCTTCGTGGGCAAATAATTACAATTTGGGGTGTGATGGAAGTTATACAAGCTTTGGGCTTGAATTCAGTAAAAAGGCTGAGTCTGTAAATTGGTGGTGGCTTTTTGTGGTGGCAATCCTTACATGTCACTACTGCTTTAAAAGCAGCAAAGACAATATAAGTGTTCAGGTGTCTAAATAGTAAACCTAATATTGCCTCTTAAGAGGAGAAAAGAGGGTTGTAATCAGTTCGACATCTCAATCTGTTTAACCTGCCTTTGTCATGATTTCTGACTGTTTTCAGTCTCAGTGGCCAGAGCTATGGCTACTACAGCTAAGAACCTGGTCTGCAAGTTTGAACAGATACTGTATTGTGCAGACTTCAAAGAAAGATGGTGCCTCAAGGTGTAATGGGTTCAGTTATGCTTCAGAAGTTCCCTTAATTTAAGTAAAAAGCTGGTCAAGAACTTCTGTAAACATGTGCTTTGACTTGCATTTTAGATCAGGATGCATATTCTCTTACTATCGTTAGGTAGGCAAAATGAGGAAAATGATTACTTAAAAGTATGTAATGATACACTTTGAAATCAGTTTTGCTTTAGAAATGTTGTTGCTTATAAAGACGATACTTCAGTGAAAAAAAAAAGAGTGGCCAGCTGAGTTCTGGAACTGTGAGGTGTTGTGCTGCCATGGCTGACTTGATGGTTAAGCACTCAGATCTGTGAGATCTGCAGACTTGTACTCTTGTTAAACCTAAAGAGCATGTATGTGGAAATCATAATTAGAACTCACAAAAGCAGCTTTAATTCTACTTGTCAAATCCCCACAAACCCTTTTGTTTCTCAGTTATATTCATGTCCAGGCAAGTGAAAGGAAAGCTCAACTTGCTGAAGATAAATGGTGAAATCTTTGACCTGGCTGAGCAGTAAATCCTTAGCTAGATAACTGTGGAGGTGTTTTGTTACACAGATCTTGGCAAGCTAATAGATGTGAGTATATGTTCTTCAGGACCACCACCAAAATTAAGCTTAATCTTTGTGTGGAATGTCAAGGCTGAGTTTCTTTGCCCATGTAAATAGAGGTATAAATAATTGAATTTGGAACTTTTGCATGGATACAGCAGGGTAAGTATGGGAGCCTTTCTCATAGGGCAAAGATGTTTGTAATGTGCTTTTTTATATGTTGACTTCACCATTTTTAATCAATTAGTCTTGGTATTGATAAAGTACAAATATTTATGCTCCCTTTTTTTTTTCCAGTATTAAAACATTCTGATGTTCCTGTCTGGGGAAGCTGCCGTGCCTCGGTGCAGAGGGTAATAACGGTGTTTAGGCACTGGAGCAGCTGGAAGAACTGCAGGAGATGCAGGATTTGTCCCATTGCATAGAAGCTTCCTTCTAGGAACAGGGCTTCCACAAGTGAAAATAGCTTTTACCAACTTTAAATTGTGGCCAAGGGCAGGTGATGAGCAGCTGGGACTGACTTTGGGGATAAGCAGTTACTGCAGTAGTTCCATGAGCTGCAGGATGCTGTCAAACTGAGCCTTGGCCATGCCAGCTGTGTGTGCCCGAGCTAGCCTGGTGTTGTAGCAGTGCCAGGAAATGAGTGTATTTTCCCCATATATGTGATCTAGAGACAGATGTAGTCAATTGTGACTAGAAGATCTCAAAACCATAGATTTTAGCCAAATTAATACTTCCACTGTTTCTCCCAGCTCCTGTTCCTCTTCAGCTACAAAAAATGTTGTGGGCACAATGCATGCTGAGGGAGCACTCGAGGGGTTTGATGTACCTTTTGTTCTTCTGGCTCTGGGCTTAGTGGCTTGACACGACTATCAGAACACAAGGCAGTGTTTCAGTCAGCTCTTTTTCTTTGCTTTCCTCTCTAAAGCAAGTAGTACTGTTTTTAATTCTTACTGCCTGATCAGTTTGCAGTCTCACTGCAAACTAACGGCTAGTCATGTGTTGCTGGCAAATATTGAAGGGAGAGACCTAAATCTGAGGCTGTTAATAATAAAAGCGGGACTGTGACACATAACAAGTGCTTCTTACAGCGCTTGGAAGGAAGGGGAAGCATCAAGCCTGAAGTATTTGGTCATCAATGTGTCCATCTTGAGGCTGAGACTACATCTTTCAAGAACACTACTTCATTCCCTGAGCAGCTCTGCAGTTCAGCCTGCTGCAGGTAGCAGAATGGCTCAACCACACCAGCCTGGCCCAAGTGCTTCTGTTATTCCTGTGCTTTGTTGCAGGTGTGGAAAGAGCTGTGATTTTCATGTTCAAGAGCAGTTATGGGAGACAGTCCATGGGTGTGTGCCCTGCATGGGAGGGAGCCCTTGGAGCTGAATTGCTTTTGAATGGTTTTGTGATTGGTTCTTCCTTTGGCCGTTCCTATAAATGAGAGTCTTGGTAAAACCAAACTACAGACTTAAGCATAAGCGTTCAAGTAAATTCTCGAGAGGTCATTATTAAAAAACAACTGTGCGAACATGCAATTACAGGAGATGAACTGCAACTGCTGCGCAGTCTGGCTTGAGTGTCTATCAACTGTTTAGCTTTTGCTGCTTGCTCTCTGCTCCTTCACAAACTGGAGCATTGTTCCACAGCTCAGTTAAGCTCCTGTGATCTAAGTATGTGTCAGACTTTTTGAAATGGAGAATTTTGGCCAATTTCTCCTAGGCAGAACTTGATTTCAGTGACTTGTGTGCATCTTTTCCCTGCTGGAGGGCACTCTTCTCACCTGTCAAGGTGGCTTACGACATAGTGGTGTCAAGTAACTGCACGGTTCCCTTCAGGACAACATCTGTTTGTGAAGCTGGTTTGTGCACGTTAATCCCCACAGATGCTTCGTGCTGAAGCTCAGTGCTCCTTGAAATCAGGAAGGAAATCTTAGTGCATTGCAGGCCACAGCAGCGTTTCACACCAGTGGATACCCACTATCAGTTTGATTCCTCCTTGACCTCTTGCCACCACCAGAACTGAGCTGTCCAGAAACCACGCAGGCTGTTGGTATAAACTGTAGTGCTAGGGAGGTAAAGTAACGTGGCTGTGCTCTTTGAGAAATGGAAGAGCTTATCGCACAGGAAACTCATTCGTGATAAAAGAATACATAAGGGGGATGGAAAGGAGCTGAGGAATTGCTCAGCTTATAAATGCTGAGCCTGGGCTTTGTTTCTTTCTCTTCTCTAGCTGCTTGAGCTATGGATTGAGAAATCATTTGTAAGCAGTTTTGATTATTTCAGAACACCTGTAATTGTTTACAAAGACACCACCTCCATTCACTAACTGCTTCTGTAAGAAGTTACACCTTCTATTCATTATCAACTTCTGATGTGTAAATTTCAAGTTCTGTCGAACAACTAGCATCTCTCCCTATATCTGACTTTTACAGTAGAAAGAGCATTAAATTCTTGTTGAATAACAATGGCCAAGTGCTAATGTGTAATTTAGATACTGATGCATTCTTCAGCTTGTGGGTTTTTTAGGTTATTTTTTTCCCCCTACACCCCCTTCCTCCCCCTGCTGCCAAGTACCTTACTGCCCTGCAGCTGCGTGGCTGTAATGGTGAATCACTCCCAAAGCACAGTTACACCTCCCATCTATCTGCCTCAGTAGTTGTTACTAATGTGTTGACTAACTGTTGTTACTTCGATTCTGCCTCGTGTAAAATCAGGGTAATCTGTCTGAAGCCATCGAGCAGCCCTCTATAACTTTTATTAACTTGTTCTTAGTAGTCCATAAAAACAATTTGCCTTTCCCTTCACAGGTTTAGGAAGTCCCAAGTTGCAGATCTCTCCAGGAATAGCATCATCTGTCTTGTGTGTGTTTTGTTTGTTTATATGGTTGTGAATGGCAGCTGGGAGGTGGGGAGGGAGTGGGGAGGCTGAAATTGCCTTGTAACTGACATCTCTGGGCTTGATGAGAAGAGGGGAATGTGCCTAATGCTCAAGGCAGTTTTCCAGCCAAAACAAATCTTGATAACTTAGGTTTATTCATTCCAGTGAGCAAACTGTTACAAACGTGTGGCCAAGAGTAAGAAGTGACTTTGATTTCAAATGTGTACCTCTTCAAACTGGAAAACAAACCAAAAAATAAAAAAACAGTTCTGTTGGTGGCATAAAGCAATTTTTTTCAGTCCACGTAAGACACAAAAGACTGAGCTTGTTCTGGAAGAATTATCCTTTGACTAGAAAACCAATACCATCCCTCCTTTTATGCCCTAATGAAAAGAGCTTGCTGTCTACACACTAGTTCAATGGGGGAGAAGCTGTCAGGAAAATCCAATGAAAGGATTAGCTCAACTTGAATAGATTAATTAGAGCCCTTGATTGTGTCCTGCTATGCAAAAGTCACAGCAAAGGAAATGGCAATGATAGTGAGTTCATCCTCACAGGTACAGGAGGGGTTGTCAGTGGGCACACAGTAGGCAAGAAGCAGGTCTAAGAAGTTGTGGTCTGTCTGACAAGCTGTATCCATTTGTTGTCCATCCTCCTGTAGTTGAAAACTAAAAGATTTTAATGGTCATGGAGCTTATACGATCAAATCTTTATGATCAAGCCACAATTCATTATTCCATCCAATATCTTAGCTTTCCTGTTGCATAAGGTCTACGCTGCATCCTACTGACCAGAGCTAGGATTTGAGCTAGTACTGAAGCCACAGGGGCCTTGTTCAGTTTCCTGAACCTGTCACAAATGTACCAAATGCAGCTTGGAGTTCCAGGAGCTCCACTGAGGCTTGAAGTCAATTTGTTATGTTTGAAAACACAGCAAGCTAGCTAACAGTCACTCGTTCTGATAATGAAGCTGTTACTGAGGGCAAACTACTGGCAGCGGCCATCTAAATCTTGATTTTAATGTAGGCTTTCTGTGCTTGAAATGTAGTCGCTACTGTGCATAGCACGGAGCCTGGATTTGATTCATTTTTGCATTAACGTGAGATACAGAATGAAATCTGTGATATCAGGTCTCTTGCCTGTGGCTGCAGAGTGGCTTTCAGACTTGTGCTGGCTTGTTACACAGTTTGTGTTCTCCTGTAGCACAATTCTTGTGCCTGCTTTCCCAAGTAAAAAAAAAAAAAAAAAAAAGACCTTGAGATTACTGAAAAGTCTAAACAAGAAGCAAGCTTTTATTTAGAATAGGTCATTAAGCTTCTTGGTTTTTGACTGTGCTGAGATGTTGAACTTGGTTTTTGTTAGATTGCTGTATGACCCATAAGTGGCATGAACTGATCTTGATAGTGTATGAATTCCTAGGGCTTTCTCTTCAAACTGCTTAGTTCAGAAACGTTAATGTGGTGGGGATAGAAGTTACTGCAGAATAAAAAACACAATCTGTCCAGCTACTGCTTCTGTACAGCAAGATAAGTGACTCTGCTGAGGGAATGTTGCTTGATAAGCTTGTGGGCGAATAGATTGTCCCAGGATTTAAGCCAAAAACTCCCATTGTTTGACTGTAGCGAGTATTTGGAGAGAACTTTCTGACTACAGGCTGTTTTCAGCTCCCCTTACTTCTGTTTGGGAAAGACCGCGTTCCCTTCCTGCGGGGAAAACATCTGAACCGAGTATGCAAAACAATCTGTCAAAAAGTGCTCAGTGAGTACACTTGACTCTTTGGGTGGGCGAATTGTCTAAGTTAAGTGGCTGTCCAGTGTCTGAATCCAGCCTGAATATACAAATGACTTTGGAAGACAGTCACAGGGATGTCTATTTTAAGAAAAGGAAGAAAGTCTTGTGGTAGGAGCTATGGTGATTAACACAGAACACTTTTTCTTTAAGCTAAAAATGAGATAAGGGAAAAAAGCACTCTTTAAAGTATCCTATATAGGAAGACCCGTCCTAGTAAAAAGCTGTTTTTAAGGGCACAATTTTGGGAAGGGTGCACTTTAATCTTTTGGCATCATATCCACCATTACTTATTACCAACATACACAAGAAAAATGCTTTGTCAGCTCTGTAAAGAATGAAAATCAGCACAAGTCCCTGACCATAAACAAGCTGACTTAAAGCTTGGGGCTTTGCTTCATTTTGGGATGCCCAGATTTGAGAGGGTGGAACCCAGGGTGTGTTAGACTTCCCCCCACCAGATCAGAATAAAGCTTAAGGGGAGAAGGGGAATCTTTTGGCTTTTTCATTTCTTAGGTTATAATAAAGATGGAGCCAGGCTCCTCTCACCCTGTATAGGATAAGAGGGGATGGGTACAGATTGTACCTTAGCGAACTCAGTGAGATTTGGAGGGCACGCTTCACCACAAAGGTCTTCCTTGTGCAGGGAAACTCACTGCTGCATGGCATGGCGAGACAGGTAACTTGCTCTTTGGGTTACTCTTGTACTGTGAGGCACGGGAATATTACATGTAACTAAGGTTAATCCCTTTTAAATGAAGCTTTATTAACGAGATTAATCCTAAAACTGATTCAAAAGGATCTTGTCTTTTTTAAATACACTTCTGAAAGTGAAAAGGATTGGATATGGAATTCATGGGGTAACTTGGGTTGCAGGGGGACTTCAGAAGGGCATCTGGCCAAACACCCTGCTTCAAGCAGGGTCAGCTCTGAGGTCAGGCCAGGTTACTCAGGACTTTGGTCTGATCATTGAAAACCTAAACTGTCCAGGAAGGTTCAACTTCACTTTAGGAAATAGCTCAGTAACTCCCTGATAACTGAGAATTTTGAGTTTTCATGTATGTCAAATCAAGAAACTGATTACAAAAGCTAAATGAAAGGTGTGGAGATATGTCCTAGTTGTGCTGGGTAGAACTACTGCCCATTTAAAACTTAAAGCTCTGCCTTTTGCCCCCAGCTGGTTTATCCAGGGTTCGTGTAGCTCCAGGTGAATTAAGCTACTTGGGTGCTTTCCTTCTGATGCTTGGTAATGTGTTTAGGCTAAGAGCCAGGACATTGCTAATGCCAGGTAGGTGATGGGTCATGTCTCTGGGATAATGAAGGCTCGAGTTAGTGTGGGTATACTTGAGAACTGACAAACCGGCTGCTCTCCTGCCTGCCTGAAACTTTCTCTGTACGTACTGTTCTTTGCAGGGGTTACTTGGGGTGGGGGGACCCCACACCCTCAGCTTTTCAAACTTCCAGTGTTTGTGCCGTCATCTTGGTTAGAATAATGCTGCACATGTCCTCAGAACAAGTTAAGTCCTAAAGTATGTTGGGTAGTGTATCATCTAACATTGCTTATCTTTTTCACTGAAAGAGGCTTGACAATTGTCTGTGTATTATGTACAGGTATTTTACAAAGTCTCATTTATTCCAGAAATATCTCTTCTTTAAACAGTTCACTTCTGAAATCAGCAAGGAATTGTAATGAGTATCATATGTTGAGTGGGGGAGAGTTTAAACTGAGCAAATAGAGTTACCTGATTTGCATCATCTTTGTGAATTGAGTTTCTGTATCTCCTTCCTCTGACCCCCTTAGTATCAGCATGTGCCCACATGTGAGGGAACGTGTTAGCTGGCTTGTCATTCTTGGTGGAGAGTGAATGCAACTAGATAAAATCTAGTTGTTTTTTTTTTTTAAAAAAACTTCTCAATAACTGAGCTGTGGGAGAAAGAACGAATTGGGTAGTAAGTATCTTGCCAGTAACTACTATAAATAAACTCATAAGCTTTAAGCTTGGTTAAACTCTTGTTCAAAACCTGACATCTACTGGTGGGAGCCATAAATGGACACTCAGTGCTCAGGCTATAGGTGTTGGGTTGTACCTAGCCCTAGAATAAAATGTGCTTAAGCATAGACT
The DNA here is from genome assembly GCF_963932015.1 of Anas acuta. Classification (NCBI taxonomy): domain Eukaryota; kingdom Metazoa; phylum Chordata; class Aves; order Anseriformes; family Anatidae; genus Anas; species Anas acuta. The sequence goes on from NC_088991.1 coordinate 3,156,294, forward strand.
TAAAAATCTGTAAAATTGCCAATAAAACTGTAATGAGTTGAAGCATGTCTATTAAAAGAGGTGGTCAAAATTCCAATAGACTATTTTTGAACACATGTATAAGGTCTAGATGACAAACATTGTAGGCTTATGTTTTAGGATATCTTTTGCAGTAGTATTGTAGACTTGCTTTTTGGTCTTACAGTGATTGACATTTAGTCTTTTCTTATGTCTTTAAAGGCTTGCCATGGATGTACATCGTTATCCAAATGTGATTGCAGTGGAGTTAAAGGTGAAAAGGTAAGTATATCTTTTTGTGTTAGACTAATGCACAGACCACTGAGCCATATGCCATCTGCAGATATCTGAAGTTTATGAATAAATTATACTTGTTTTCTTTGTCAGTGTTGTAGGCATGCACCAAAGTATACGGCTCTTATAACAGCTTCAGGTACTGAGTCAAACCAAGTGGTCTATCTGATGGTGTACAGAGCTTCATATCACTGTTCTATCAAAAAATGGGGAATGAGACACAATTCTGCAGGAATGTGGGAGTATAAAGCAGAAAAGAGATTAATTTAGTAATGTAGAAATAACTTCTAGGGACTGGCTACTATAACCAGTTCCTCTGGGCAAGCCAAGCGGTGGATTGCACAGTAATGCCCACTAGTAATGTTTCAGTGGGAATTTTAAACTAGTGTGGGATTTTTCCACTTCCCTTGCATTGCCTGATCTAAGTAGTTGACAATCACTGTTGTGCTCTGAACTTGCACCATTTCTAACCCACAGCTTACACAGCTGTATGCTAAGGTAATAGCTGTTGCTGTCCAGTTGCTCAGCTGAAAGTTGGAGGTGGCCATTCAAATGCAGCTTTCTGAACATCCATAGCTGCCAAGTGACGAGTTGGTTAGTGGCCAAAACTGTATTCTCAGATCAAATAGAGTAACGAAACCTTTGTGGTTGATCCAGTAAAATAGGCAGTCTGGGCTGCGTGGCCAGCAGCCTAAGGCCAAAAGATGCATGCTGAAATCCCAAAGCTTTCCTGTTTTTCGTGCAGCTTGGATTTCCACTCTTGCTGTCTGAGCTCTATACTTTTAATTAAGTTCTTCATGCTTCTATTGCTAATACTTCTTATAGTTTTAGAAATCTGTCCTCTGAGGAAACAGTGGGTACTCAGCATTTCTTTCAGGTACAGTGCGCAATGTAGCTGTGCAGCTCAGGACTTGCTCAAATTGGGCAACTGTGGGAGCCTGCTTCTGAGTAAATTCTGGTTAAATAGTCAGCATGTAACTGCTGTTGTCGTGGGGTAGGGATGTAATACATGTATGATCACAATGAGGAGAGAAAGTGCCTGAAACACTTTCATAGCCATGTAAAGTTTGCCTGAGATGCAATGGAGGCCTTTTAGATGTGAACTTCTAAGAGTATGATAAGCCTGTCTTATCAAAGTACTTGGCCCCTCTCAACAAGGTTCTAAGAGGGCCTCAATGCTCTAGATTCATTTCTGAAACATGTCAAAGGTGGTTCTGAGGTTATATGAATAAGCATAACATCAAGTGAACCAAAAAGATGCAAAATATTCAGTCACTCCATTAGCACAATGTGGTGTTGATACAGAATTTTACTATTGGCTGAGGTTAAACAAGGCAGATGTCCAAAATTCGGAGTAATTCATGGTGCCAAATGTACCATCCAGGTGGATCCAAACAGATGAGGTCATTCCTTAGCATTTACTCGCTTTTGGTTCATCAAGTATATTCCCAATTTACATACCTAGCAAAAGACAATATCCCCTCAAAGCTTTCTAACTTAGATTTGCTTAGCCAAAACCTGAACCTGGTCCTTGCATTCCTACAGGATCTTCAGATGCAGGTGGCTAAACCAGATGTATCCTAACACTAGTCACAGAACTGTTTCAGGTTTAGTTTGAAGGCGTTCAAGCATCAGGGTTACATTCCTTGTACAACCACAGCAGGTCCAACTTTGGAGAACCCATCTGTAATGCACAGTTAGCCTTTTTCTGCACCAGTCACAGCTATTTTGTGAATCCAGTGAACACAACTACTGGCTGGCATGGATAAGAAACATCTAAAAGTACATCCGGAGTTCTAAATAAAACCAATTAATTGTTTTCTCTCAGTGATTCAGTATTCTGTATGCCACTTACACATGCACTGGGATCATGGCCCACTTGACACATTCCAGTCCTTCAGTGTCAGTTAACGGCATGGTGATAGTCACTTTATGGAGAAAAAAATCTTGGAACTGTTTGGAGTCACAGTGAGCTTTTCATCCAAATATAGTCAGCAAGTGGAGTATATGATATTTGTTCTCAATCAAGCACTGAAGTGTCATTACGCATTGTGGGCTTTGTTTCTGCTCCTCTAGACTGTCCAAGCCAATCATCAAGGAGAGCTGCGCAGGAGAAACTCTCACACTTCCCTGCAAAATTTGGCCTTTTGTACCTTTTGTAGAGCAGATTATAGTTAGTCTTGAGTAAAAGAGTGAGAGGCTTGATAACCCTTTGTAAAAAGGGTGAAGGGGGAAAAAAGCCTTCAGTAAAGTAAGCACAGCAACAGACCAGATACTTATATAATGGTTCTGCATCTTGGAAAAAGCTTAGATGGTCGCAGCTTGAGCAAAGTGAAATATTTTAATTAAAAAAAAAAAAATAATAATAAAAAAAAAAAAAAGGACAAACAAAACAGAACTTCACTTATGGTAAGAATTTCTTTTTTTGTATGTCTGTGAGCCCTTTTAGAGAATGTGGAGGGAGGTGTAAGCACCTCCTTAATCTGGTGGACACATCTGACACAGATTTTCAGCCTTAGAATGGAAGACTTGCTATGTTTGCTATGAAATCTGGGAACTACAATTCCTTCTCCACCTAAGTCAAGTTAAACACTGCATAATACTGAGGCATGTCAGACATTTTTTATTAAATAACCCTTCAGAAGCTTGCAGACCATCCTAGTGGTGTATCATGTCAACAAACAATGAAAAGCCAAGCCCATATTTCCTAAGTGTGGTGTGTTGCATGTGGAACTGGTTTGATCATGCGTGCACGCACCTCATTACGTTAGTTGCCCTGTAATTGTGAAGCCGCCAGAATCTGATGCATGGGCAGATTCCACAATCCATATCTGAGGAACCACAAGAGGTGTCTGTCATTAATGTCCATAATGTTTTCTGTTATTTTTTAACATTAAACTTTTTCTGAAATCTTGTACAGCTGCAAGACATCTAAGGCTGTCTTCAGATAATGAAGCTGATCAATCAGTGTCCAAGTTTCTTACACATGTGATGCAGGTTTCCAGGCCTGATACCATCTCCAACCCATCTTTCTTGCAAATATTATTTCTGTTCCAGTTGAGTGCAAACTGCTGCTGCAACAACAAGCTCCAGACTTTGCTTTGTGTTTGACCCTCAGCATCTGGTGTTCCTGCTTCCCTCTCCAGGGAGGGAGACCTCTGAAGCAGGAGTCAGACCCTATAGTTCCTCATCTAATTGGCAATGAACAGCATTAGGCAAGGAGCTGTATAAACATTCACCCCTTTGGTTCTCCCCTTGGAAGTGTGACAATGTACTTGTAGAACTACTGGAAGTCAGGCGTACGGAACCTGGGACTGTGCTGGAGGACAGGAGAAGCCTTGTTAATGCTCTCGGCTGAGCCCTGCCCTTCTGTTGCACTGTTTTATTATGGGCCTGCAAACAGCTTCTGCATACAAGTTGCTGTCCATTTGCATCAAGTCAACTAAGAAGTGCTGCTTTGTTCAGCTCAGCACAGCCTCACGTGTCCCCTTTGAGACTCAGGAGGAGCCTTCTTTCTCAGTATCCTAGCATTTCCTTCAGGATATCCAAATTCTAACACACTGGGCAAAGTAATACAAATTAAACTGTAGCAAATAAGAAAACTTTACTGGTCTTGCCTCAGGGAACCATAATACGATAGCTGACAAAAATCCGTGCAGTCTTCAGCTCAGGCCCACCTTACTAAACTAAATCATTAAAATTGACAGTATAGGAAGTATAGAAACAAAACAATTACTGAGTTGGAGAAAATTGATCACAGCCAAGATCCACAGTGCTGTCCTCTGCTTTCAGTAATCTCCTTCTCAGTGAACTGGATCTGGTAAGGTTCTCTTAAAGCTAAAGATTAATCTGCCCTGTACAGATGCTTATAGGAATTGCTTGCGCTTTTCAACTGGATGTGTAGAATTGCTTCTTAGTTCAGAGCTGTTAGTGAACTCATCTCACCAAAACCAGGTCTCTTTGTAAACTGTATTAGTTTACAGCTAGATCAGGTCTTTGAAGCATGCTGAGTTGCAATGCAACTATTTGTGTAGCTTCAGTAGAAACATGTGGCTCAAACTGGGAGGGGCTGTGTTGGTGTGTTTTTTTTTGTTGTTTTTGTTGTTTATGGCATCTAAAGTGCAGCTCCACCTCAAAATAACTGGGCATACATGATGCTGTTCTAGGTGATCAGGCCTATTTGGTTCTATCCATTCAAATTAAGCTAACAAATGGGTTAAGAGGCTGCCCTTTAGTCACTACATGTGATTAGTCCGTGGTCATTTAAAGGAACTCTTCAGAAGATGCCAAGTTTACTGGGTTTGTTGATGACGATGTCAGGGGTGCTAAAGACCCTACTGGGCTGCAAGCTCCTAATGTACTCAGGTAACAGTTCAGCGCACAAGATTGTGGCAAGAGCAGCTTTGTAATGCCAGAGCTCTGGAGGCATTTCAGATGTAAGAAATCCTTAGCCCCCATCAAAAGAAAAAAGTTCTTGGACTCTTTGGATGCATACAGTTGGAGCTGAGCCTCAGGAGAAAATATCAGTAACATCCTCAAGGTTCCTATTTCTTTTTGCATTGTCATGGCTTAGTACAGATGTGACTCAAGCTCATTTTTTTTCCTACTGTTGGATTAAAAACTGCTATGAAATAGTTAAATTCTCAAACTTTAATCACTTTATCATGTATAACTGTGATTAGTGTCTGTTTCATAAATGTTGGCCTGAAATGCATTAACATGAGCCTGTATTCTGAAAAGTTTACAGCCCTAGCAAGTGACCGACCATTGAACTTGGACTGCAACTGCTTTTGTAAGATAAAGCAAATGCTATTCTGAAGAAACTGTTGTATTTTGAAGAATACAAATCATCGTGGAGACTTTTTCCATTGTGTTCTACCTCAGTATTCAACTGTCTTTAAACACCCTGGTTTGTGGCTGGTTGCTGTGTGCTTTGAATAAAGCCTTTATTAGATCCTATAGTTTCATTTAAGTTAATGCTCTTTAAGTTGAGGAAGCAATTACATTGACTAATGTTATATTGGTACATGAGACGGATTGCTGTAGCTTTCACCCTGTTGTCTAGGAAGGGGAAGAATAATACAGCTGCCTGTTGCATCACTTCTTCCCTGCTGTCCATCTTTTATTACTACAGACACTAGAATATTAATCTAGTTTTAAGCAGCCACATTCAGTCAATTGTCTTTAGACTTTCTGATGTTTGCTGGTTTTGTAGCAACAGCGGGAAGCATGCATGTGCCTTTGTTGCCCAATCCATTATGAGAGGTGATTTTGCAAAGTTGCACATTGGAGTACTTCATGCTCTCATCTTCAATTGCTCAGATTATCATGTTAACATCTTGCAAATAAAAAAATATACTAGTACCTGAAGTTAAATGTTTGCATTAATAAAATTTCAGAGCATACCATAGGCAAAAAGTGTTGAGGCCACATGTTGAGAATCTCAGGCATCTGCTCCCGTCTTAGAAGAAGGTGGATTTAAAACTAGATACGCAGTGCTTACAGAACTTACGGAATTGGCAGGCCAAGCAGGTGTTGTATTGGGTGTTCTGAGTGGTTCTTGGTTTGTGTGTTTTATTCTTTAAAATCAATTTTATGCTGTCTTCCATTGCAGTCTCTGGTACTTGTAGTTCCAAACTGATGTGATTCTGGCATTGTGCTTTGCTTAGCGGAACATCCTAGTTCCAAATGTAACAGCTGATCTCTTACAACTATTTAGCCACCAGAATAGGCTAACTATTGCTTTCCTGTTTGTTTTTTGTTTGCTTGTTTTTCTCATACTTTTAAAGTCTTGTTTCACGAGCATACCACATCTGTGTAAATAACCTAGTTTCTCTCCTCATAAATCCTACAACAAACATTTAGGTTTCTGGAAGAAATTCAAGACATGTACATGACTGCATACTTTAGAATTGTACCTATCCCTGATTTTATAAATACTTCTGAACTATTCCAGTCACTGGAACTATGCCTGTTTCCCCCCATATCCCTGTTTAATAGGCTATATTTTTTTCTTTCACTTAAAGCACAAGTTTAGAGTGTTTCTTAACTATTTTTTAATTCCTAACCCCCAAGTAATCATTGTGTTCAAGTGTATAAGCTGATAGTTTTGCCACATTTGTGTAGCTGATTGAGGCCAATTGCATTGGAATGACTTTTGGATTCATCTGAGATCAAAATCTGACTCCTAGCCCATTCCCCAAGGTAATGATGGTTTATAGCTGAGAAATCTTTATTCTGCTATTAAAAGAATCCAGTACCTTCAGGACTAGAAGATGAGATCTGAGCTGACCTAAACCTTTCCTGTATATGTTTTTCTTCAGTAGCTTCAAGTCCAAACCAGAAAATATCCAGACTTTCTCGGTTTGCTGTACAAGCAGAACTGGCTGGCAAGTCTCTCAGTTTTTGTATCTGTAAGAAAATACGTTGCATGCTACCCAGGGACGTGAAGCTCACCCCTAACAATATAGGATCCTTTCATTGGCTTTCTCATTTCATTGAAACATTTGAAACATCTTTTCTGCTTCAATGTGTGTTTGCAAGGCAGCAAGCATTTTTCCCAGGCAAATTCAGCATTGTAACATCTGAATATTGATGAAAACAGCATAGAATATACAAGGTGTGCAATAGGAAAGTCTGGAAAAAGGAGCTGTGTCTAAAAACTGCTCTCAGTTATGGGATTTTTCTATGCAACATTGAATAGAAGACAGTTCAAAAAAAAAAAAAAATTCTCTGTTCTAGAGAGCTGTATCAGGTTGGTTTCTCCCCCTAGCTTCCCCACATTTATTTATCCAACCAATTTTTTGATCGAAGATAGTGGTTATAGTGCAAATGTTTCTTTATAACTAGCTGTATCGAGTTTCTTCAGGAAGTGTTTGGTGCAATCCCCATTTATTCAGGAGTCTAGTCCTTTAACTCATCTCCTCACTCTAGGGGTCATTTGCTGGAAACTCCCCTGAGTTGCTCTGGCAACAGTTTCCTTGTGCAAGGCTCACATTGTAGCTGTTCACTTTCAAAGTGGGCCTGGAAAATGCTCATTTTGTAGTTTCAATAGTGCATCTGTTGCCTCCTGTGTTTCTTTTGTGTAAGTGTTTGGCCTTGTATGTTGCCCTCTCTCACTTCTAAAGGTCTTGGCTCCCCAGTTCTGCGACAGCTTGCAGCAGAGACCTTGGTAGTTGCATTTAGAGAACAGCTCTTCAGCAGCAGATGACACAAGGCCACCCCTCTGCTGAAAGTCAGTTCTAGTATCCATTTGCAGATGTTACTTTCTTTAAAATAAATAAAGGGGAAGTGTGAGCAAGTTGAGATTAATAGGCATAGTGTAGCCTAGCTGGTACCTGATCCATCTGACATGCCTCTTGTATGCAAGTGTTTCCTTAGTGTGCAAACACGGTTCTTGCCAGAGCTTGCTCTGAAGTCTGGCTCTGTCTGATGTTTTCTTTATTGGGCACTCCCAGATTCCTTATTCTGTCTCCTTCGGGGGCACACTAACCCTTTCATATCCTGGCCCAGGATAGTAACACTCCTCCAGTCTTGCTTTTCAGTTGAGGCAGCATACTGGCTGTGGAGCTTCACACAGAAGCAGAGCCTGGCATCTCGTGCAAAAAGACATCCCAGACTCCAGCTGTCGAACTCAAGCTAGCCTCAATTTATTTTGCAATCAGCTTTTCCCCAGGGGAGAAAAGATGTTTGCCCTGTACAGGAGAGCAGTATATGACCTAGAGTAACTGAGGAGTGTGTTTACCTTCTAATTACTAGGAAGCCAGCTTTAGCAGACCAGTTAATGAGCTGTCCATCCCTATCCAAGGTTTCTTTCTGAATCTCACTGTCTAGAGCTAAGGCTGCAGCTCAGGCTTGCTCACAGCCTTCAGGTTGTCATCCAAAGTAGTGTAGCAATTACTGGAAAAGCTGGGAGGAAGAGAGGCCATGTTCGTTTTCTCCGATTTTTTGGGGGGTTCCTGACATCTTGTAAATGTGTTGAACCCAACTGGTGGCTTCCTGTCCACTGCAGTGGAATACGGAGCACCTACCCAAGTAGTACACTGAGAAACCTGAGATTTAAGAATGAAACCTAGTGCTGTTATCTTGCTGAGTATCTGAAATCATGTTCAGCGTGGAGCTGCCATGGAAAATAGAGGGGAGATAAGCGAAGCCATAATGTTGGCTTTTGCATATTGTGTTCAAGGCTGCAATTAAATGCTCCTGTCTGCTTCCAAACCCCAGTTTTCAGTTCTCTGCTGATGTTGTCTTCTTGAAGATAAGAGATTCCTGCTTCGGTTCCTTCCCTTGACTGAGGATCTAGGCAGGGCCTCCCGGTTCCCTAGAGAATGTCATAGCTGGTAGACTGCCAGGTAACATGTGGGAGCTACTACCCAAACCATGCAAGAAGATAAAAATTCAGGATGAACAGAGAATACAGAAAAGAATGCACAGCCCTAACCATATGACAGCCCTAACCGTGTGATTAAGGTGCTTGTCAGGGTGGAACAAATCCAGGCCACTTTCTTTGGTGGTTCATGTAGTTGTGGAAAAAATAATTGGGGCAAATCTACAGAAGTTGTTTTGCAGGTGGGACCCAAACAAGCTGTAGGGCGATAGGGAATAATGCTGAGCAATGGCCTGTTTCATAAGCATTGTTCTACATGTATGTACTGGTTGATATAACAGAGCTGTAGGAAATAGGCTTACACATTTGAAAAGTGTACAATAATCCATATGCACAAAAAAGTGTCCTAATTCTGGTATTTCTGAACCATTCTGTACTTACTGAAACCTTAATATTTACTGGTCTTTATGAATCTCTTGTACAGAAGGAATACAAGTAAATATTTAATGAATCTGCAGCAATGAACATTCTGAAACTGCAGTGAAGTAGTGTATCATAGAATCATAGAATCATAGAATATCCTGAGTTGGAAGGGACCTTTAGGGATCATCAAGTCCAGCTCTTGACACCGCACAGGTCTACCCAAAAGTTCAGACCATGTGACTAAGTGCACTGTCCAATCTCTTCTTAAATTCAGACAGGCTCGGTGCAGTGACCACTTCCCTGGGGAGCCTGTTCCAGTGTGCAACCACCCTCTCTGTGAAGAACCCCCTCCTGATGTCAAGCCTAAATTTCCCCTGCCTCAGCTTAACCCCATTCCTGCGGGTCCTGTCGCTGGTGTTAATGGAGAAAAGGTCTCCTGCCTCTCGACACCCCCTTACGAGGAAGTTGTAGACTGTGATGAGGTCTCCCCTCAGCCTCCTCTTCTCCAGGCTGAACAGGCCCAGTGCCCTCAGCCGTTCCTTGTACGTCTTCCCCTCCAGGCCTTTCACCATCTTCATAGCCCTCCTCTGGACACTCTCCAACAGTTTCATGTCCTTTTTATACTGTGGTGCCCAGAACTGCACACAGTACTCGAGGTGAGGCCGCACCAGCGCAGAGTAGAGCGGGACAATCACCTCCCTTGACCTACTAGCGATGCCGTGCTTGATGCACCCCAGGACACGGTTGGCCCTCCTGGCTGCCAGGGCACACTGCTGGCTCATATTCAACTTGCTGTCTACCACGACCCCCAGATCCCTCTCTTCTAGGCTGCTCTCCAGCGTCTCATCGCCCAGTCTGTACGTGCAGCCAGGGTTTCCCCGTCCCAGGTGCAGGACCCGGCACTTGCTCTTATTGAACTTCATGCGGTTGGCGATCGCCCAGCTCTCCAACCTATCCAGATCCCTCTGCAAGGCCTTTCCACACTCATTCGAGTCCACAACTCCTCCAAGTTTGGTGTCATCAGCAAACTTGCTCAAAATACCTTCTATTCCTACATCCAGATCGTTAATGAAAATATTGAAAAGTACTGGCCCTAAAATGGAGCCTTGAGGGACCCCACTGGTGACCGCCCGACAGCCTGACGCAGCCCCATTCACCATAACCCTTTGGGCCCTGCCCGTTAGCCAATTGCTCACCCATCGTATGATGTTTTTATTTAGCTGTATGGTGGACATTTTGTCCAGTAGGATCCTATGGGAAACCATGTCAAAAGCCTTGCTGAAGTCCAAAAAAATCACATCAGCTTGTTTCCCTTGGTCCACCATACGGGTGATCTTATCATAAAAGGAAATCAGGTTAGTTAGGCAGGACCTACCCTTCACAAACCCATGCTGGCTGGGACCAATGACTGCTTTGTCCCCCAGGTGCGCCTCAATTGCCAGCTTACAGGGTGGCGTGTGATGGGATGTGGTAGAGGTATATTTGTTATAATATTCATAATATTGTTTGTGATTTGTCATTGCATAAATATTCAGCAAAATATGGTTCCTTATTAAGAGCTTATAGTTTTAGCATGAGGTGACAAATAAAAGGGATAAACATTTTTTTGTTGTCCTGTCTCTTGATTTACATCATAAGCACTTTGGGCTGGAACCATCTTTACATTCTGTCTTTACACAGTGTTTAGCCTACAGTACTCAACCAGGATCTCAGTTGCTTTTATATTACAAATAGCAATCGTGTATCTGTGAAATGATACTAACCAGAAGTCACAGTATAGCAATAATCTATACCCTTGGGGAGTTTTTATGCATAGTGCAGTACAATGGAGTTTTTAGGAGAGACTTGGTGACTAACGAAGCCATGTTTTTATAGGAAGATGGGAGGGTTCTATGCATTTGGGCAGCACAGAAGAACTATTGTTGAATTATATCTGTAAATAGGTAGCTTAAATAGTGGCTAATCATCCCATGAAACCTGTTTAAGTGGTGCCATTAAATGCAATGCGTGTGTACGTTCAGGAATTTCTGTAGCTAAGCAGGTGAGATTAATCATAATGTTAATGAGTTTGTCTGTATGGTAACTTCCTACTGAAAGCTGAAAGTGTGTTTTCTGAACATCGCTAATGTTCCTTGTACTTTTGCTGTATTATCTTCCCACACCCATTCTTTTTGTAGGGTGAAAGGGGATTCCCGGGCTTGGAAGGACAGCCAGGTTTGCCTGGATTTCCAGGACCAGAAGGGCCTCCTGGTCCAAGAGGTCCAAAGGTAAGTCCCAATGTGCTAGAATAGCATGAAAATGCTAGGTAGCGTAAGCTTGTTTTTAATGCTGATCCCAAATCACCCCAGAATTATTGATTTTCTATCAGTTTAATAGGCAAAATCTTCAGAAGTTAGGATGTTATATTAGGATATGTTAGTTGGTTGTGTTTTTTTTTTTTTTGTTTGGGAGAGTCAACCATAGGAAGAAAATTGCATTAAGTTTCCAATTCCTCACCTACACATGTGCTTCTAAACACTGTGTGTATACCTCTATTCTTTCCTTAGCAAATTAAGGTCAGAGAATGGGTTTGGCAAGGTGCTGTAAAGTAGCTTTGTTACTCCTTGCAATAACACACTCCATTACTTAGTTTACTGATGAGGGTGGTGTTAGCTGCTGGAGGGGTCCCACCATGTGGGCAGTGTTGGAAACTCGTGTTTGCACCTAGTGGTATTCGTGGGCTAGTTTTGTGTGGGGTGATGCAAATGAAGGCCTCATTGAACCATGCTGAGGCAACTGAGAAATGCTCCTTGCTTTCTCTGGATGGTTTCAGTTTATTTTTATTTCCTGCTGAATTACATCACCATGCTCAGATGGTATGGCTTAGCATTAAAACGCTGAAAAGCCTTCTTCTGAGTGCACGTATATTTAATATGCACAAGCTTATCCAGGATCTGCCTATTTCTGTTGCAAATACCCAAAAACTAAATTAGCAGAAGAACAAAAAATAAATAAATAGTTAGGTGATAAGAAAAAATGAAAGGCTATGCTAAGAGAGAAAATTGTGTGTAACAAGTGAAATGAGAAAGTAGTCTTCTATAAGAAACTAGTCTATTGTATTTGGACTCCATAAATATCTTTTCTTCTCAGTATTATATTATGAAGCTTAATCTTGTATATCTTGTTTTGACCACACGAGGTCACTGTAGTACAATTGATGAAAGTAGCAAGCAGACGGTTTCTGCTTACATGCAAGTTTAGGTAGCTTTAATGAAAAAAACATTTCCTCTAAGCCATGGTTTATCAACTGTAACAAGTGCTTTTCAATTCAAGGTCCAGTGGCCAAAATAAAATTATTCTGAACCCTTTTACTCAGGAAATGACAACTTACGTCACCTTTAGCCATCTTATAAACGTGTAAAATAACTTCTATCATGCTTACAGTTTACTTTGATAGGAAAACTGACTGCAAGCTTAAATGTTGTTTTTTTTTTTGTTTGTTGTTGTTTGTTTGTTTGTTTTTTAGGGTGATGATGGACTTCCAGGACCTATTGGACCCAAAGGAATTAGAGTAAGTATCGGTGTAATTTTAGGTTGATATACTGGAATTGCAGATAAAGACTGCCAGGTATAGAATGGGTCCTCATAAAAAGGGTGATTTATGGGGGGGGGAAATTAACTTAATCCTGATAAAACATGTCTATCAGCTAGAAGAGAGTGTATTACTTTTTGTAAGGAATATAAGATTATGTAAGTAATACAATTAAAGCAATAATTGATTGTATTACACAATCTTATGTATTGCTTGTATTATTTTCCATAAACTCATTAGGGAGAGTAATCCCAATACTGTGTATGCATTTATATGTGTATGTAGGGTCAATAAGTGAGACACGGAGTCTGGAAACCCTTTATGTTTCATGCATCTGCGTTTTCTTTTTGTCAAACGCCTCAGCGGGTGATAACTGTTGTGTCACCACCAACTTCAGTGGCATGCATCCATCTTCTGTACCATGAGTATTTCTTTTCTTTGTATATCTACATGGTCTTACCATAGTTGTTCTGTTACCTTCATCTTCTCTGTGTTTTCATGGCTATTTTCCTGAAAGAGAGGTGAGAACCTTGATGGCTGTCCAGGATTGCATTCTTATTTTTTGTGTGATTCTGATGCTTCAGTTTTTCTTATGTATATACATATAGGCTACATTTAGTCAAATCTTGGTCATTCCTTTTGCACATCTAATCACATCATACTGTTTAAAACATACTCTTTTTTTTTTTTTTTTCTAGGGACCGCCAGGGCTTCCAGGATTTCCAGGAACACCAGGACTTCCTGTAAGTAGGAGTGGACTATATAGTTATGATCTGGTCTATTTTGTCTTTCCTGCAAGCTAACTGTTCTTTCCTGTTTTCAACTTCAAAGGGATTACCAGGACAAGATGGGCCACCAGGACCTCAGGGTATCCCAGGCTGCAATGGAACTAAGGTGGAATCCCTTTAAAATTCGTATCAGGACAACAGTAATATGATAAAGAGCTCTTGTTCTTCTGAGAATGGGTTTCGTTTATTGTGTGAAGTAGCACTTGCTGTTGCTGACTTGTGCAGGTAATTCCAGGCACTTCCACATGCATCTGAGGGAAGAGGTCATGATCTGGTAACTAAAGCACCAGTTGCTGGTGATAAATTGCCAGCATCAAGTCACATCATTTGTACTCAGCAACTTCTTTGTTACTTTCATCCAATCCTTAATTTTACAGCTAACAACTGAGAGGAGTGTGTTGTGATTAGAGTCATATGCTGCATCTGATCTTTGTAGTAGGGTCTTGCTACCAAGGAAAACATACTAGCAAACAGTGTGACTTCTTACTTATTAATTTTTAATAATATTGCATTGAAAATACTGATTCAGTATCCTTGTTGGAAGGAATCACTTTCATTCAAATATGTTACTTAGCTTCACTTTAGGATCTTTCTTTAAGAGAAGCTGATCCTCTATAGCAGTGCATGTGTTTTCCCTCTCTGTAGTACAGTAGTTTGCCTGGATGTATGTAGATCTGAATTTGGAAAGTTCTGTTTCAATCACTTGTATGACTTTGCAAACCATTTATCCTATAGCTGATTCCAATACAGTTTGCTATTCTGGAGTCATAAATTAACAATTAAACTGTACGTATTGTTAATCTTTTTCTTTTTGTTATATTTTGTTCTGTTTCTTGGCTAACGGTCTTCTTCATCCCTAAGGGAGAGCGTGGATTCCCAGGCAGTCCAGGTTTTCCTGGCCTACAAGGGCCTCCTGTAAGTAAAAAATTTCCAGATCTGCTTCCTGTAATCCACTGAAAGATTTCTGCCTAGATCTGTGAAAGATCAGATAAATACCAGCCTCTTTTTGCAGTTGCTCTTTGAATAAACAGGAATCTATTTTTTATGGTTAATCAGAATATTTAAGGTGTCCAGCAGAAAAGTGAGCTCTTCTGCTGCATGCTGTGGCAAAGCTAATAAAAAGCCATTTGAATTCTCATATGCTGAGATGCTTTTGTCACCTGCAGAAAACAGAAATATATGCATATGTGTCAGAGAAGGGAAATCTTGTTACTGTCATCGTGTGTGTATGTTTATATATATATAGTGTTGCTGGTGATAAAAGGGGAAGAAAAAAAGGGACAGTAATATAGGGTATAAGCAACTGTCAGAACCAAGTCATAGAATGGTTTGGGTTGGAAGGGACCTTAAAGATTGCCCAGTTCCAGCCCCTGCCCTGGGCAGGGACACCTCCCACCAGCCCAGGCTGTCCAAAGCCCCATCCTGCCTGGCCTTGGGCACTTCAACAGCTTCTCTGGGCAGCCTGTGCAAGTGCTTCACCATACTCACAGGAGAGAATTTCTTCTTAATATCTAATCTAAACCTACCCTCTTTTAGTTTAAAACCGTTATCCCTTGTGCTATCACTACAGTCCCTGCTAAAGAGTCCCTGCCCTGGTTTTGGCTGGATAGAGTTAGTTTTCTTCCTAGTAGCTAGTCTGATGATGGTTTGGATATAGGATGAGAATAACGCTGATACCACAGAAGTGTTTTAATTGTTGTAGAGCAGTGCTTACACTAAGTCAACGACTTTTCAGCTTCTTGTGCTGCCCCACCAGGAAGTAGGTTTGGGGTGCACAAGAAGCTGGGAGGGGGCACAGCCAGGAGAGCTGACAAAGGCTGGCCAAAGGGAAGTCCCATACCACAGTGCATCATGCTGAACAATAAAACTGGGGGAGCTGGGCAGGGCAGGAAGCAGCAGGTATTGAGCAATTGCATTGTGCCTCACTTGCTTTGTATATTATAGCTACAATTATTATTTTTTTCCCTTTCCTCTTCTGTCCCATTAAACTGTCTTTATCCCTATACCACCTGGGGAGCAGGGAAGTGAATGAACACTGTGTGGTGCTTAGCTGCCTGCTGTGGGTTAAACCACACTACCACCTTTCCTGCAGGCCCCTTTCAGTACTGGATACTCTTAAGGTCTCCCTGGAGCCTTCTCTTCTCCAGGCTGAACATCCCCAGCTCTCTCAGCCTGTCTTCACAGCAGAGGTGCTCCAGCCCTCTGAGCATCTTTGTGGCCCTCCTCTGGACCACTCTAGCAGGCACGTCTTTCTTATGCTAGGGACCCCAGAACTAAGCAGAAAGTAATGTGGGAGACAGGATAGTAGGAGGCAATGAAAAAGCAAATTGTTAGCAAATGGAAGTGTAGTCCTTTTAATGCTCAATATTTACTGTGAAACTACTTCTAAATTTTTTTCCAGCTGATTCTGAATATCATAAAAATTTTTCATTCCATCCATTTTTTTAGCCTTCTTCTTTCAATGCTTGCTGCATGCTGTGTATCTGATCAGTGCTTTGTAAATAACATACCAATGATTAATTTTTATTGATCTTTCTTCTCTTCTTTGTTTCTTTTAAACAAAGGGACCTCCTGGCCTGCCAGGTATGAAGGTAAGTGTTCTAAACTCTCACATCTAAGTATTAATCAGGCATGGCTGTGCAGTGTGATCTGGCATAAGTAAGCTGCTTTCATTTATTGAAAGACCACGTATGTCCATTGGAATCTGGAGTGAAGTTCTGAAAAAAAAAAAAAAATCGTTTCTAGACCTCTCCAGTGCAACTAACTAGAAATTCTGCAGAAACTTGTCTCAGTTTTGGTGAGTAGAAGTAGCAGACAGTTTTCTGAAGGTCGTTCCCTTGGGAGTGTGAGGGACAGCATCTGTGTTGTGAGGCATCAAGTTAGAAAAATGCTACCAACATCAAAATGCTCGAGTATTCCTGTGCATGCTCAGGAATGCTATAAGAGATTGAGCAGTAGCGACTAAAAATACTGAACTAAGGGAGTAGTGCAACATTTTACATTCCTTTGGAAAATGTGCTCCTACTGTATAGATTACTTATGTAGATGACTTTTTATTTCCTACTGTAAATAGTCACATACTCTGATTTTGGACCTTAAGGACTCTTTTTAAGTCTGGTGGTGTTGTTTTTTTTGTAACCTTGACCTGGTTTGAGCATGGGTCAAAACATTCGTTTCAGTTCAAATCTATTTAAAAAGAAGCTTGACCTACAGTTATTCCAATAAACTCCTGAAAGGATAGCATAACACGTTGATGCCAGGAAATGATGACTCTTAAGCTGAATTGTTCTTCTCAGCCCCTTTCTTTGTGAAGATACAAAATGCAAGCTGCTCACAACACTTTGAAAAGATATTCCTTGAAATCGGTAACAAATTGTACTTTAATTTTAGCTCATGAAGCATGACTATTGTAACATACTTAATATTAATCTCATGAGGTGGGACAGTGGAAGAAGCTGAAAGCCTTTCTTCTGTCATGTCCTATCTGTTGCTTTCACATGGAGCTAGAATATCTCTTTCTGAAGCATTTGTATTTCAATCCCCCATAGTCTTTTGAAATTTAGATCCGTGCTGATATATTTGTACACACAAAATGAGCTCTTAACAGTTGGTAGTTTAGCTATTTAGAGAATCCTCCAAATATGCAAGGATCTCCCTCTTTAAAAGAGTTATTTCTTTGAAGAATGTAATGCTTAAATTGTAAGAGTACTGCTAGTGTGTAGGATAACTCTATCAGTTTTAAGAGCCACTGTTTGCATTCTTTGGAGTCAGAATGGTCATAAAGATTTGCTGAAAGTGCTAGTAAATAAAGCCAGCTGTTTTTCTTCTAGGGTGAAGCAGGTGAAATAATTACATCTTTGCTACCAGGACAGAAGGGCGACCCAGGTTTTCCAGGTCTTCCAGGGATACCTGTAAGTTGTGTAAAGTACTACTGAATTGTGTTCTGCCAAAGAGGTGCAATGAAGAGTATTTCAACTACAGCACAATTGGAAAATTTGGTGCTAGGGTTATTTTTAATTTACCTCTAGTTTATGGCTTGAGCAAAAGTGCGTCTCTTAACAGGGTGGCCCACAGAGGCCAGAAAAGTCCCCTTTTCAAGAAAGCCGTGTCCAGCAAACAGCAGTACTCAGTTACTGGCTTGCTTCTCTGTTTTCCTTTCCTGTTGCCACTTCTCAAACATTCTCTGTATCAGTTCTGGATTTTCCTTCCCTTTTTCACCCTGAGGTAAAGTAACATCTGCATTTTTGAGCTGCAGCCACTATTTTCAATGGTGGGAAGAAAGGGCAATGTCTCAGCTGTTCTCCTCATGTTGCACCTCCTGAGTAGTGTTTCTGTTCTCCCAGCAGTCTTCTGTGAAAACAGCTAGTGACTCCAGGCCCTGTGCTTCCCCACTGAGCCATTCATTGCTTTAGTGTAAGAACAAGGGGAGCAGAAAATGAGTCTATCAGCCTGCACTGGAGAGAAGCCAGAAACTCCCATTTCCTGGTACAGAGAGGCAAGCCCCAGGCTATTCTGACCAGACTGAGCCTGTTAGCATTTCTGTTCCTCTGATCTGTGCTTTCCTATTGTCTGTTTCTGGCTGGGAGGAATTACAAATACAAAGTGTTTTGTTGTTCTCTCTCAGTGCATTGAAGAGAAAGAAAGAGCAAAAGTAGTTCAAAACAAACAAAAAAACATTCCCTTACCCAAGCCAGAGAGATGTACTGATGTTGAGAGCAGAACACTCCTGGCACAGCACACACTCCTTTAGGCTTTTCATCAAGAACACATTGGTAGGTCAGTGGTCAGCAACTTTGATTTGACATGTATGGGATGTCAGCTGTGGGTTGTTCTTTTTTTCCTTGAAGGTCTTGCATTTGGCCCACTATTATTTTTTTTTTGTAATAAGGTTCCTCTCTGATAGACCCCTCCACTTTTTCAACAGGGCCCACCTGGCTCCACGGGAATACCAGGTCCAGTTGGCCCTCCAGGGCCCCCAGGTTTGACGGTAAGCTTCTTAGCCTGGTACCCCTAAAATGTTAAATGGGGTGGTTGCTTCTTTGTTTAATGTCCTCAAAGGCAAATAGGCGAAGTGCAGAGGTTTTCGTAGCTGTGACTTGGTATGAATACCGTAGCAACCGTGCACTCAGTTGACCCTGGAGCTGCTACTGTGCACATTTAAATGTGACACATTTAAAACACTCAGCCTGTTCCCAAAGCTCTTTTTGCTTTAAATCATCAAATCTTTGTGCAGTCTCCATATCAGTGTGAAACCCCAGAATCAAGATTTAGTTCATTTAGACCTGTATTTTTAATCCTTTCATGTTTAATACCTACTTAATTGTATTTGAACCTCTCACTTAGTTTCTTATCTATCCATTAAGTTTAGTAGCATAAAGAGCAGCACTTAAAGAAAGGCATATCCATGTGCCTTGTCAACATGGGTATAAAAGTGGACATGCAAAGTGCTTAATAGAGTGACTTTTGTTTTCTTTTTTTTTAATAGGGACCTCCTGGTCCACCAGGGCTACCAGGACCTAAGGTATTTTCTTTCCTTCATCTATGGTGGTGGTTGGCTTTTTGTTGTTGTTGTTTGTTTGTTTTGTTTTGTTTGTTTTTGTTCATTTGTGAATTCTAAGGTCTGACAAGTTTGGCTTCTTGCAGGGTAATATGGGCTTGAATTTCCAAGGACCCAAAGGTGAAAAAGTGAGTAGGTGATCATGATGATATTTTTCCTTATTACTTTCAAAATACATGCATGCTATTTTGGCTTGTACTGCCTGTAGCAAACTGCTGTCTTCTTGCACATTAGGGTGAACAAGGTCTTCAGGGACCTCCAGGGCCACCAGGACAAATTGGAGAACAGAAGAGACCAAATGACATTGAGTTTCAGAAAGGAGATCAGGTGAGTGGGAGACTGTACCCATCTGCAATGAATGTGATCAAGCTGCAGCCTCCTTTGGTTTGACTCATATATACTTATGTCCTGCTCACTGTACAGAGCTTCAGTTATGTTTCCTAAAGTACAGAATGTTTCAAGTCTGGGTAGTTTTCCTTTAATAGAAGGCATGCCAGTTGCATTAGCTCAGTTACTTCTCTTAATAAAGTAACTGTCCTGCAGAACAAACTGTCTCAGAGGAAGTTCGTAGTAACAGTAAAAGCAGTTAAACTGCTCTCATTCCTTGGAACACCCAAACTGAGATTTTCAAAGCTGTGAGAATTCTGATTCCCTCTAATTAACCAGCTCTGTCATCTATTGTGAAGAAGCCTTTCAAAAGTTTTAACTCAATTTCTTTTTTCTTTTGCCTATTTTTATTATTATTTTTATTATTAGTGATGTCCCCAGATCTTTCTTCTTTGTGGTCTCAATAAAGTGCTTTCACTGTTTCTGGCCTCTCAAAAGTAATATCAAGCCATATTGTGGCAGTAAACTCAAACTGTTGGTTTGATTTGTATGGGTCCTTCCCCACCCATAAGTGCCAAAACATCATTGGGACAACTGACATTTTTAATGTTACTACATTTCTTCCTTTTTTCTTCACTGGGTTCTGGGTTCAAGTTAGAGACAATCTGAACACCACCAGCAGGGTTAGGGGTGCCTGGATTTAATTTTTTCTTTGAAGCTTCTGTGGTATTTTCACTTGCCACCCTGAGTAGTAGAAGGACTAAGGTAGATATTTTGAGGCAAGAGTGGTGAGTGGCCATTTTTATGCTCTGGTTATTTTGCAAATGTCACTGTGGTAAATGAGCTCCTACATACCTTTAAACTATTAGTTTCCTCCATCTGTTTTTGGGTCAATTTCTTGCTTTCTACCTTTTCATCTTGAGATATGTGTCCGAGAGAAGAAGACTTTTTGTGGGCAGCAATGTTTTATGTTGGTGGGGTGTAGGACTGTTGTGCTGTCCTTCATCTTTATCAAAACCATTTGTTACCCTGCCTTTCAGAAGAACATTAGGCACCACTAAGGCATTCCCTAGAGCTTTCCACTGATACACATTTGCAATGTGCAGTCATCCTAGAAAGGTCTCTATCCCTGGTTTTGGCTCTTTTTTTTGTTACTGAATGGTAGGAGAGAAGGTAAAGAGCATTGCATGTCTGTATAGTTCTAGTGGAACAAGAGGTGACGTTTTGACTACCCTATAGTTGAAACAAAAATGCAGCTGATTTTATTAGGGTCAGACTAATGCATCTGTGTCATCAGGGATCTCTGAAGGATTAATTCTGCTGAAATGAAGTTATCTAAAAGTACAAAATCAAAGCATTCTAGCTACATTTCCTTATAAAGCAATAAGACAATCTGAGCACATTGTCTTTGACCATCATTAACAATGATTTCAAGGTTTAAAGACTTATTTATATTGCAACAAAAGTTATACTTGGTAGTACAAAATGAGCAAAAAAAATCAACATTACGTTCAGGTTTCTGTGAAGTGCACACAAGGTTCTGATGTGTATCTCCACAAATGACCTCTGATGACTGAAAACTCAAGTGTAAGGGTGGGCTTGTATAAGTCTGGGAGCTGTGGAAGGGAAAAGACTGCACAAAAAGCTTTTGTGGATTCAACAGCCTGTAACTTTTTGTTTAGGTTAATGCTGAAGAGATTTTATTATCTTGTTCGTAGGTGTAACAAGACAAAATGGAAACCCTAACTTTTTCACAGTGATTTTGATGCTTTTCTGACAAGCATGCTCCTAATGGCCTCACAACTTCAGCAACTGCCAGCAATCTAATGACTGTTGCTCCTGTAATTTCAGCAGGATCTGGCATTTGTTCTATCTGTCCTTCCTTTCTTTCTTCCTTCTTTTTATTATTGTATAGCAGCTGCAGACCACCAAACCAGCTGCTGCAGTGCACGCAGGAGGCATTTATGTCCTAGTGGAGTGAATCATCTAAACAAACAGGATGAGCAGCTAATAAACTTTACAGTTGCACTTGACGATCTGCAAATAAAGAATTGATGTGATCCCTTACTGTTCATAGTACTTGGAAATCTAAATGACAGCAAAAAAAAAAAAAAAAGATTCTATTTTAAAATGTGTGTGAATATATATATGCATATGTGTGTATATATGTATCAACTGAGATACTAGGGAGTGGTGGAGGCTTAATCCTCTTTTACTCTTCTCATGCTTGACAGGGTATTCCAGGTGATCCAGGCCCACCAGGACTTCCTGGGCCACAAGGCCCTCCTGTGAGTAGTTCTCTTCTAGTTCTTTTTTGTTTCATCTGTATCAGAGCTGTAAATTCATTCTGCTTAGGCTTATGGGCTCAGTTTAAGATGATGTTTGTGTGTCCAGGGTCTTCCCGGTGGCGTAAAAGGTGAAAAAGGTGAGCAAGGAGAACCAGGCAAAAGAGTAAGTAGTCTATTTAACCTAACGTTTATCTTTCCAATCAATGTTATCTTTGAGAATTAAACAAATGTTGAAATCAGGTGAGGCCTTCAGCCTCTGGGTAAGAAACTTCTTTTTTTTTTTTCCATAACCTGGCAACCTAATATATGACCTATCTGGTTAATGGTGTAATGCTTCTAGCTATGGATCTCTCAGGGCTTCATGATAGAATTATGTATACATTATGTAGGTCTTAGTCTGGGGGGACAGAAAACTAATTTGAATTCTGTTATCTGGTTACATGTGGAGACCTGCTTCAAAGTTGTCGGACTCCTTGGCTGAAGCAGCAGTTTTCTGTTTCCTTTTAGAGAGGTTCTTC
Source organism: Anas acuta (assembly GCF_963932015.1). Taxonomy (NCBI): domain Eukaryota; kingdom Metazoa; phylum Chordata; class Aves; order Anseriformes; family Anatidae; genus Anas; species Anas acuta. The sequence goes on from NC_088991.1 coordinate 3,178,383, forward strand.
ATTCAGTTTGCTATTTAGTGGGTTGCCCAAGCAGCATGAGATTGCTGTATTTCTAAGCTGGTCTATGTAAACTCATTCTCAGTGGGTTTGCTTGTGAGGTGAGTCACAAAAACAAGTCTTTGAACATCACATAAAGACCAAAAGTCCATTTGTCACTTCTCAAGTGACTACTTCTGTTTATGTACTAACTGGGGAGGGGACGAGTCAGGATAGCTGCATCCGGGGACAGCATGAATCACTTTGTTCCTGTCTAGACTCAATCCATCCTGAAATTTAAATTTACTTGAATATCACAGCTCAGAAAAGCTGGGGAAGACAACAGGGGTGTTAAGAAATAAAATGAAAATATCATGGTTTGTACTGACAAAGAAAATAAAAGCTGCTACCAGTTCAAAGCATTCTGTATTCTCACTTTTATAGCTCCTGAACCTATATTGATGTCAACATAATGGGCTTCTTTGAAAACCAGGACACAGGTCTTACTCTGGTTAATTGAACAGTATATAAACACTGCTTAGAAACATATTGGAGTTAAGTTTTCCGATTTCCATAGGAAATAAAGAATATGGAAGAAAAATCTGCAGTGTTCTAGATAAAATTCTTGTTAATTGCTGAGATTTCTGGGTAGGCTTTGATTTGCATTCTCATGTATACATAAGAAATCAGGCAGATTTACAAAGCCAAAATTCTCATTATATTTTAAATTGTATTTTCCAAGTTGCTTCTCTCTGCAAAAGTAATTGGGAACCACATAAATTTGCAAAGATGGGAAAGGATAAAAATCCCAAACGGATATGTCAGATGCTTTTTTCTGGAAGTTTTACCAATATTTTTCTTTTTTATTACTTTGAATGTTGCATATTTAACATGCAGTTTTGCTGTTAAGTGACTCTAAAACTGGATTTTAGAGCTTCATATTATGTTTTATGGCTCAGACACATTTCAATTTGTTTATTTTTGAGAATCAGAAATAATCACTGATATTGAAGACTTCGCAGATCACATTATAGTACACTAGATCTTCTGGTCTTACTATCAATTTCTCCTTGATTGAGAGTTAATCATGTCACTATGGTGAAACTCAATCCCTAGTGTAGTTCCACCAGGTGTCCCTGGTTCTTACTGCTTCTGTAATGCTAACAGCAGGCTCACCCAGCGGACGGTCTGGAATAAAATGCAGCTTGCACTACTTTCATTGTAGCAATGACAAATCTGTTCAGCAAAAATGTTTTTAGAATTTGCTTCTTTGAGCAGAATAGGACTTTAAATTTTTATTGATACTGTTCTTTAGAAAATTACATTTAGTTTAAGGGATAGTTGAAATTCAAACACAGACATGTTTGGTTTTAGTTTCACTGGCCACAGTATGCTAATTTCCTAATTACATACTGTGTTCTGTTTTCCAAGTAAAGGACTTCTCTAATGTTAAAATAAAGGGAATTATTAAATGCAAGGAATTAGTTAATTGAAGATCATTTCATGCTGCATTCACACAATTTTTATTTGAGACTTGTCATGTTTTTGTGCCCTGTTTTTCAAAAAGAAAACCTCACTTTAGTAGCTCAGTTGATTCTACTTGGTTAGTATCTTTGAGGTATGTGTCATAAGAACTGCATTCTAGAGAAAGTTCAGTTTCTTTAAAAATGGGAAGTAACTTTATTTCCACAAAAAATCTTCACTTTTGAAGCATTTTATTTCAATGCATATTTATGTCTTTGAAGGGAAAGCCTGGCAAAGATGGAGAACCTGGTCAGCCTGGTAGGGATGTAAGTACCTCATACATTTCTGATCTCAGCAGACTACTTACAAGCTTTTTTTCTGATATTGAGAAGATCTGATTGTGATTGTTTCTCTCCTTTCTTGAAGGGTTTACCTGGTGGGCCTGGAGTTAATGGTGCTCCAGGAAGAGATGGTGAAAAGGTATGCTGAGTTGTCATTATTGCTATAGTAGCTTGTAAACCTGCCATCGTTTAGTTTAGTTCTGGCTGAGTAGTAATTGCATTGCCTGTGGTGCTAGAGTATTGAAGAATATTTGCTATAATTATCTTGTATTCTAACGTGCAATATAAAAAATGCTCTTAATTTCATTTGTAGGGTGAAAAAGGTGACACTGGTCCTCCCGGTCCCCCTGGAAGTGTAAGTTCCTGTTCCATTCTTTTTCCTCTGCATTTGGTTGACAGCGTGTCTCATCATAGTTCTGGGGTGACAGTGAGTGACATCTCCAGGTACAAACAAAAACTAACAGCACCAGCAAAGTTTTCATATGCTCACTAATAGAAATAATTATATCCTTCTTTTGAGATAGATCCTGTGCTCTAGGATTTGCACGGCTACAAAACCAAGGGTAGACTATTACCTCAAACCAGCAGAAATTGAGGCAGCTCCACTGAAGTCTTTTCTAACCATATTGTCCTGGCAATAAAGGTACTTTCTATTGGAAGTACTTTTTGCTGTAATTTTACTAGGTAATTCAGTGGAGTGGGAAAAGTATCTTGTCGTTAGTATAAGGTTCAAAGTACACTGAACTTTTCCTCCCTTACATCTCTTTATCTTTTCAGTGACTTTTCTTGGCTTAGTAATTAACAAACTGTTTCACATGAACATGAAACATTTACAGGTCATTTCAAGACCAGGCATTGATGCAACAGTGGGACCAAAAGGTAGCAAAGGATTGCCAGGACTCCCAGGAGCCAAAGGGGAGCGTGGATTCTCTGGTAGGCCAGGCCCACCTGGCTTGCCGGGTTCTCCAGGTAGGAGTGTAAGCATTAAAATAAGTTGTATATTCAAATGTATGAATGGATATTTAGCTTCATGGTCTTCCTTTTGACAGAAGGACTGAGCAGAAAGTAAAGGCAAAACTATTTAGAGCTCTATTTTCGAGCTAAATGTCCTTTGCTCATGGAGATAATATGAGGAATTCTGAACATTCATTACCCCTGCTGTGGTGAACAAAGGATGATAATCCTCAATGCTGTCGAACATCCTAGTTTAACAGTCTTAGAGTTAATTTATGTCATATCAGTTACCCATAAGGCTCATTATCCATTGCATTGCACAGAGAAAGTACTGTGTACCAGAAGTCTGGTACCTGGCCATCAAATCTAATCTTTGCAGCAGATTGGCCAGTAACAAAGGAAGAGGTGATCTGAGTCTACAATGGGAGTGCATGATGACAGCTGGATTTATCTTATATATGCACAGAGAAGAATATTATAACTGTAATGTTACAGCATGTAAATGTTTTAAATGTTTGTTGTTTTTGTTTTTTTTTTTTCCATCAGTCCTTCCTTTCATATGTCTTTTTGTGGTTTTGTTTCTTTTTGGTTTGTTTATTTTTCCTTTTTTCTTCATAAAATGTTTGCTTAGTTGTTGAATTTCAGCTCAATTTTTCAAATAAAAATCTCTCAAAATAGAAAATGTGCATGTGTCAAAGTGCACATCAACATGTAGATTTTAATTCCATTAAAAAAAAAATCATGGTGTACTTACACAGAAAGACAGAGCCTTATCTGCAGCATGCTACTCATCTGTCACTGTCATCCTTACAAAAAAGGTAATTTAAACCTTTGAGCTATCAAGTAACTAAGTTCTTCCCATCGTAGGGGTCACTACTGTTGGTCCTCCTGGCCCACCTGGCTTACCTGGTGAGAGAGGACAGAAGGGAGATCCAGGTTTACCCGGTGTTTCCATTCCTGGACAGCCTGGACTTGATGGACCACGGGGACCTCCAGGACTTCCAGGTCCTCCGGGACCACCTGCACCATCTGTTCCTCCTGGTGAGTGATGATCATATAGACAGCAAAGAAAAGAGAGTGAATAGCTTTGACGTCCGTTCTTCTTGTTGTTAATTCTTCCTCCAGAGATGTAGTTTATCAGCAGCTGAAGCCCACAAGATTCCAAGCTATTCATATGTCCTCCACTCCCATTGCAAATCAGGACATTTGTAGGAAAGCTCTGGCCATAAAGATGATTACAGAATTTTTGAGTTCAATAGTGTGGGTTGCAATCTGGCTTTATCACGCTTTTTTCTACCTCAGGTAGTCCTGCCTTGACTGATCAATGAGATTCAGATAGACTGTAGGAGGATAAATCTTTTCAGGCTTGCAGGACCTTTGTGCTAACTCGCACAATAATGACAGTTCTCCAGAGCCAGACAGATTTGGTCCAGTTGTGCAAAATTAAGTATTTTTCCCAATTGATGTTAAATCCAATTTGATCCAACTGATGAAAATTACATTAAAATTTACACATAAGGCAGGAGGTAACCGCTTTGCTTTCTTGAATAAACTTAGCTTTTGTGATATCATCTAATCAATGCTTGGAGGGGCTGTGGTACCAGAGGAGTCAGAGGAGTAACTTTTGACAGAATTCCAATTTCATTTCATAATTATGCTAGTGTGTAAACCATACACAATTAGCTTAAGAGTGAGCACTTGGGGTGAAAGCTTCTAGATCATATCTTGGATAAGGGAAGTGGGAAATGGGAGATGGAATTGAGAACTGGAAGGCTGTGATGGAGATAGGCTAACATGTTTTGGAGAGGAATCCAATGTCTAGATGGCATTGGTATGTTAATTCTCCTCAATCTGATGACATTTTGTATGTGTGTTTTCATGATCCTAAGCTAAATGTAGTGTAGAGGTGGACACGGACAGGCTATGGGAAGGAGGTTGTGAAGCTAAGCTGATGATTGTTGTTTAATATCCACTGATTTGTTTTCTTTTGAGTTTGGATTACATAGATGGGTTTTAGTAAACAGCCCAGTGTTTGAATTACAACAGTGTTTGGTCTGTGATCTTGTGTTTATATTAGAATATACACACACAAATACTCTAAGTACTTTTTTTTTTTTTTTTTCTGAATACATGTATTTGGTGCTGCTGTCAGTCTAACACAAACTGACGATTAAACTTCTGCTTCTTAGGTGAAGGGTTATGTGAACAGGGGCCACCAGGTCCTCCAGGAATTCCAGGACAACAAGGCTTTTCAGGGGAGCGAGGCCAAAAAGGTGCAGTGTCATGGCTATGGCTTTTTTTTCTTCTCTTATTGTTAAAGCTTGTTAAAGAATGTAGCCTGCATTAAATGAGGGTAAATAGTGTCTCTTTCCAGTAGGGTTGTGTGCAGATGTTTTACATTTCTGAGCAAGAAATCTTTTTGTTTGAGCTTAGGATAGTCTCTAGTGTAAAAGCACGGGAATCTCAAAGTGACCGAGGGTTTAACCAATCTGAATGCAAGCCTAGTATGGGTCATGATTATATTAAGATGGAGCTTCAGGTTTATAAGTACCTTCCAGGTAGATAGAAACTAAATATATTTGTAACAGCAATTGCTAACTCCATGTGAGAAAGTTTTATACTTCATGAATAAGTTTGACAGTTTTTATGGAAATCAACACTGAAATTATAAATGCAACATTCATAATTTGAGTTAGTCAGTCTAGAATGAGTTTGTCTGTTTGTTTGGTAAGCAAAGAAAGACATCTTTAATGTGTATCCTTGTTCCCAAAAAGACAACCTTGCAATGAGGATGCTGATATGGGTAAGTGAGAATCTTTTTCTAGCTCAACCGTGGACATCTTAGATGACTTTGGGCATCTTAATTTTGTACTTTATTCAAACAGAAGTATTTTTTTTTCCTGGAGATTGTAAAGATTAATTATCCTTAATGAAGTGCTTAGATACTGCAGTGATGAATGTTGTAGAATGACATGCCTGTATGTGAATGAAATTCCTAAACTTCTTGGAACCATTCCTTCTGTTTGCTTTTGTTGTTGTTGTTGTTGTTTTTAATTGTATATGTTTAGCCTACTGTCAAGTCAATAAGATATTCCCAATATTTATTTTGGGAATATGCAGTTTAAAGTTTAGGATTTGGGTACATGTGTTTTGGAGTTGTAGTTTAAAGTGTCAAATACTTACTTTGGAAGATGACTCTTCTGCTAAGAAGATGACTCTTCTGCTAAGAATCCACAGTTTCATTCTTGATTATTGAAAGCATATTTTCTGTTCTGTTTTGTTTCATTCTGCACAATCCTAAGTAAATTCTAATCATATCTGACTGATGGTTCTCTAACTCCTGGCAGCCAAAAAGCTTCAGTGTGGCCTTCATGGGGGAAGCCTTCTAATATTTAAGCCATCGTGTAATTACATAAATTCACTTTGAACTTGATACTACAGGCCAGTAGCAAGAAAGCAGTTGCTGTTGTGCTGGAATTTTTAATGTTTTTGAAGATGCTCAAGTATGCTTTTTCAATGCAACTCTTCATAGGTGATCAAGGAGACACATGCTTCAATTGTATAGGAACTGGAATATCTGGGCCTCCTGGGGAGAGAGGGCCACCAGGACCTCCAGGTAGTCCAGGTAAAGCTGTGGTCTTCCTTATCTTGCTTAATATATTCTATAAAGCTACCTTCATATTTGAGTATCTATGTATAACTGTCCTGGTTTCAGTTAGAACAGAGTTAATTTTCTTCCTAGTAGCTGGTGGAATGCTATGTTTTGGCTTAGGATGAGAAGGGGATTAGCTTAGGGATATGGTTTAGCTTAGGGATATGGTTTAGTGGGGACTGTTAGCGTTAGGTCAGAGGTTGGACTCGATGATCTTGAGGTCTCTTCCAACCTAGAAATTCTGTGATTCTGTGATTCTGTGAGAAGAGTGCTGATAACACCCCAATGTTTTAATTGTTGCAGAGCAGTGCTTATACTAAGCCAAGGACATCTCAGCTTCTTGCTCTGCCCTGCCAGCAGGAAGGCTGGGAGTGCAGCAAGAGCTGGGAGGGGACAGACCCAGGACAGGTGACCCAAACTAGCCAAAGGGGTATTCCATACCATCTGACGTCATGCTAAACAATATATAGGGGTGGCTAGCCAGAGGGAGGGGGGCCGGACTGCTCGGGGTTAGGCTGGGCATCGGTCAGCGGGTGGTAAGCAATTGCATTGTGCATCACTTGTTTGTACACATTAGTAGTAGTACTATTATCATCATTGTTATTATTATTACTATTGTTATTATTATTATTATTATTTTCCTGTCTTATTAAACTGTCTTTATCTCAACTCACGGGCTTCACTTTCCGTTTCTCTCCCCCATCCCAGAGAGGGAGGGGGGAGGGTGAGTGAACGTCTGTGTGGTGTTTAGCTGCTGGCCGGGTTAAACCACGACAGTATAACACTAATAATTTATTGTGTATTGTGTGCAAATTGAGTTGCACATTTGACAGCTCTGATATATAGGTGGTCCATGTCCTATCTTGCCCAGCTGGGGAGTATTATAAAGAAACAGATTGCACATATGTAAAACAAGCACTCAGTTTTGAAAATCTGGTCTTTCAAAAATAAATTATCTGATCAAAGACAGGCTCACAAGCATTCTCCCCATTGAAGGTGTACAGCTTGACGTAGATGGAACTGAAAGAGAAAAAATAATTTATATTTCTTGCTGTTCCTGAAATGGTAGAGATGGAGCTTTCTAAGTTGGACATTCTTGGGCACTACTGATTTGACTTAGAGTTACAAATTTTGTTCTGCCAAAATAAAATTAAGTTTTCCAGGAGCACTTGCTAAACCTTGCCTGGTTTTAAAACAACTTAGATATTATCTTGTAGAAACAATACGTTTGGTATTTACAGGTTCTATAGTTTTATGTTTTATCTTTTTCTGCACTACTCAGGTTCTCCTGGTTTTCCTGGACCAAAAGGTGAAAAGGGGCTTCCAGGATTAACTGGCCTTGTAGGGCCACCAGTAAGTGGTGCTGTTATGTTTTGTTGGGAAAACAGCGTGTCATTCGTCTTATATATTTGGTAGAGCTGCATACAATAGATACAAATACTTGTCTTGTATGAATACTTCTTTTTTGTCCCTTAGCTGGCTTGAATGCATAATCACTATGCTGTACCTACCTCAGAGAGGAACTGAAAGGAAAACTAAGTATTTTCTTTTCCTCTCAGGGATTCCCAGGGCCTCCAGGTGCTCCTGGAAGACCTGGTCCTAAAGGAGACCCAGGGGATGTCCTGACTTCTCCAAAAATGAAAGGTGAAAAAGGAGACCCTGGCTTCCCAGGACCTCCAGGTCTTCCTGGCATAGATGGTACTCCTGGACGAGATGGACTGCCAGGTCTGCCTGGCCCTAAGGGGGAACCCGTGAGTTCCATTTTATGCTGTATTTGATGGGACAAATGTTTTGGGAAGTCTTGGATGAGTTTGGGATAGTGCAGATAAGAGGATGATAAATGCATATTTTTCTGAATGTGACTAACTCAGTAATTCTCTTCAGTAGATGCTAATCTAGTGATAATGTACAGAGTAGTCCCTGCTACCTGTCAGTGACTAAAAATAAACTGAGACTTCCCTAGGACAGAGTCAGATAGTCCCTTCTGCCATTCTCTGTATTTCACCTATATGGTGTGAGGAATTAATTAGCTAGGTGTAGACCTTATCTCTACCATGTTAATAAGATGCAGACAGCTAATGGCCTTGAGGGTTAGAAGGATGAAAGTTGCAAAGAGTTTCAAAACAGCACTAATGAAGTTCTTTGTTCCTTCAGTAGTAAGTATGTGTTCCTCTTTCTCATCTTGCTCTTCCTTTTTTCAGGGCAGTGTTGCATTCAAAGGAGAAATGGGAATTCCGGGTGACCCAGGAATACCAGGTCTTCCTGGAGACAAAGGACTTCCTGGACCTCCTGGTTTTGGTCCACAAGGCTCACCTGGTGAAAAGGGCATCCAAGGTGTATCAGGTCGCCCAGGGCCTCCGGGAGTTCCTGGTAAGTTAGTCTCTTTGCTCTTGAACAAAAAATATATGATCAAGTTTTTTTCCATTGGCTCTGGGTAGCTTTCAGAAGAAAATGCTTTCAAGCTTCTCCCAAAGGCAGTGCAGGACCTGGTGTTTGGCAGCTCCCTTACTGAACTGAACCACAGAGTCGCAAACTGAGCAGAATTTGTATATGTTACTGTAGCCATTTGACTTGCCCTTTTGCTCTGACATCTAGAGAAGTTTATCTTGATTGACGATAGCGGTAATGCACTGTAACTACTACCTGGTTTATGCTTAATTATGATGCATCTACAGCTTTTTGAAAACAAAGGTTTGCTTTGAATGAGTTTGCTTTTGTTACTTTGTTGTCAACTGTACAGATCCTTATCAAGTTGTACTGATGTCAGCTATGGAAAATACTATTCACGTGATGGTACCTTGGAGGAAGCTAAAAAATGACCTTTCAAGAAAACTCTCTTACATAAACTGTATTTCTAAGCCTATATGGGGCTTAGGGGCAGATAGCCTATTGCCTAGTCTTTCTGGTCTTTAAGCTCCTTGTAAGCTTGGGATGTGGCTAGCAACTGTTCTTTCTCTTCAGAGAATTACAGAAAATAAACTCCCTTTGACTGATACATATTTCCTCTTCTCTGCTTCAGGTCCAAAAGGTGAACCTGGTCAGACTATTACAGAACCAGGAGTTCCTGGCCCCCCTGGTCCTCCAGGAAGAAATGGTGACCCAGGTCTTCCAGGTAAAGCAGCAACTAGATAACCATGGAGTTCCAGGAGCTTTTTATTCTGGCTGGCTCTTGATAACTCAGTTGATTTTCTTCTCTTTACAGGGGATCCTGGTCAGCCAGGTCAGCGAGGGTTGTCAGGCATCCCAGGTGCAAAAGGAGAGCCAGGTATTCCTGGCATTGGACTTCCAGGGCCACCAGGCCCAAAAGGTATGGTTGCAGCCATGTTGCTGTATTATACCAGCTGAAAGAGGGGACATTGAGGGTTGTGCCTCTCTGCATTGTTGTAGTTAATTCACATCTCTAGAATCCTTTTAAAAATGTTTGTCTTGAATTCATACATATTTAGACTTTCAGAAATATCAGGAAAAAAAACTATGCTGAATTCTCATTCCTCTGTTGACTGTACTCCATTTTATGATAGCTTACATTTTTCAGTAATCCCAGGACACAAAAGCCAATGGGAAAAACTTGGAGAAATTGTGAACATTTCAACTTGACTCATTATTGATAATTGATCTCCAAATGGTCTCTCAAAATTGTATTGTTTCTGATGCGAATTGTTTGTAATTTTTGTTAGAGCACACAGAAAGGGAAGTACCCTCCTCTAAGTAGAGTCCCAGAGGTCCTTTGTAGGACACACTGCAAACTCAAAGCTCTCTCAGCCAAATGGGCACCCCCCAAGTAAGCTTGAGCTAACAAAAAACTACTTCTCAGATTGCTTTTCATGATACCTGAACATTTCTGGAAGAGTTGTTCTAATGTTCTCTAGTGTCCTCTCCTCCGCTGCCCTAACCTCCATGTCATATGTAGGTTTCCCAGGAACACCAGGCCCCCCCGGAGCTCCAGGAACTCCAGGCCGACCTGGTCTAGATGGACCCCCTGGACCACCTGGTTTCCCAGGCCAGAAGGTCTGTGCTTGCTTGTTTAATACAAAATTTAATTTTCTTGGAAGTGTTTTTGCATTAGTGCGAGGTCAGTAGGGAGTTTTTCACCACTTGTCAGCTTTTGCTGGTGGGGAAGTCACATTCTCTATTTGGAGTTTGAATGAGGGTAGGAAAATGAAATTTAACTCTTAAGACTATGGGCGTTTTTTCTTTGCTGCTCTAACATTTTTGGGAGAGGTTAAACTCAGAACCCTTCCCTTTTTAAAATGCATTGATTCTAATCAACAGGGGGATCGTGGATTTGGAGTTCCAGGACCAACTGGACCTCCAGGACCACCAGGCATAAAAGGAGTTCAAGGACCCAAAGGTGATCCTGGCTTCCCAGGAAACCCTGGTCTTCCAGGACGGGCAGGTTTTGATGGAACTCCAGGGCCCAAAGGTATGGTGGAGTCTTTCTGTTCTGTGTTGAACTTTTAAAACTGTAGATGAAGTGGGAGTCACATGGCAGTTAAATACAAGCAGAACAATTACATCAGGGTCCATTTTTCCAAAGTACAGACCCCTGTGTGAAAGGAAACATGTTCTCAAAAGGAAAAAATAAAATAAGAGCAAGGGAGTAGATAGCAGTTTGTGGGTTAGTATCTGAAAGTCTGTCATCTGGCGTCAAATATTATTATGGGGTGGGGAGTAAAACTTTTCCAAAAGGATAGTTAATTGTTTTGATACTCTTCAAGTGGAAGCACCGTGCATTAGCAATGTGTGAATTCCTACTGTTAATCATTATCTGTATTACACTGCAGAGTATGTCTGGTGTGCTAGAGAGCATCTGTTGAGTTAATGGGGATTGTGATGCAAAACCACGTCTCTGTGTAGCCTAGAAATGTAAACTGCATGCAGTCCATAGAGAGAGCACAAATCTCTGGCTTGCAGAAATAGCCTCTGACATGTTTTATTTTCCTGTATCAGAAATCCATATTTGTTTGCATGCAAGGACAAGATTTCAAGTACCATATGCAGGCTTCACTCTGCATCTGTAAGCAAGCATCTCTGAACTGAATTCACTGTCTAATTAAAGCATGTTCTTTTAGGTGACCCTGGACCAAGTGGACCACCAGGACTCCCAGGCCCACCGGGCATCCCTGGCATCGGAGGACAAGGTCCACCTGGACCTCCAGGACCTCCAGGTCCTGTTGGCCCACCAGGTAAAATTTACATGAATTGTACCCTTAGGTTATTTCTGGCATATCACAAGCAGGCACTTAAGGTCTCACTGAACAGATAAAGAAAAATAGCAAGTTTGTCTGTTGGAGTGGTTGTCTTGCCAGTTAAGTGGACAAAACTTGGTGTGTCATGTTTATTACCAAATTACATTCAGTCCTGCTGTTTGCATTATGTAGAGAGGTCTCAGGGGTGTAAAAGCCTGCTTTGGAGAAGACTTGGAGAGCCTCAGCAGAGATTCTAGGAAGTGTTGTGCACAGGTAGTAGTAAAATCTCTATGAAATACTGTTCGGTAGCACAACGTCAATGCAGAGGTTTTGAGGGGACAGACGAGGAAGAAAGCTGCCCTCAGATGTCTGTGCTGTCTCTGAAGGGAAGTAGATTGTATTTCATCTAAAATGACTGCTGACTATTGAAGATAGGAACTTCTTGCATCTCTGTGCACATCGTTCTATTCTCAAAGCTTATTTAGGGAAGTTCCTTGTTTCCTGCACTCAGTGAATGATCCTGCTGTGCACCAACCCCTCATGTTGCAAATGCATGGCTGTCAACTAGTGAGAACATTCTCTGTGGACTTAAGCCTGCCTACTGCTGAAACATTTCAAAATCCATCTGGTTCTTGCCGTGCCTGTTTGACTGTTTATATTGCATGCCTGTGACATACACTTTTTGTATTTGTTTGGATGCCGCTACAGGGGCTGGCATTGTTCACAATGCATGGTGAAAAAATTATGGTCAGTTGTTAAGAGCAAGAATCACAGACTGGCTGGTCTTACTCAGATCTTTATGCACTACAAGCTGAGACTCAGCAAAGTGCTTCTCTTTAAGGCAGGCAAGTGTTGGAGTAAAGAGGCCCCATGGAGTTTGATTTCTGCTCCAGTACATAGAGTGTGGATCATACTTAAATATATTATTTCCACTAGTTTCCCAGTTGGGAAAGGAATGTGTGTGATTGCTGCATCAATAAGCCTTGAATGTGTTGAGTGTTAAAAAACTATGGACTGAAGGAGTTTGAAAAATGTGCACAGAAAGTTCCTGAGCCATCAGGTAGGTTCTTCACCTGGCTTACTGTGCTTATCGTACCTCTCCTGAACTGAAAGCTGCTTTTGAGGCTAAATGGAAACAGAGGGCAACTCAAGTGTGTGTTGCTGGGCAGAGGTATTAGAATGGTGTTAGTTTGAATGTTTCATACTATGCATGTTCTTTTATCTTCCTGTAACATCTTTTCAGGTATTGGCCAGAACTTGATTTCATGTGATCACGGATTTATTCTGCAAAATATCAGTTTTGACAAATGCAGAATTACTAGTAGAGTCAGTGTGCCGAATTGCTTGTATTTTCACTCTTCATGTTTGTACTGACCAGTCATAGTGGCTACTAATGGCATGGTGGCTCTGAAATCTAGTGCATGGCTGAAGCTCCACTTGAGTGGTCCTCATTATTTCATTTGACAGCACAATGTGCTTTCCATTCCTATATCCCAACCCTTTCCTCTTGTCTTACAATTCTGTTTTGATTCTGCTGCTTTACACAACAGTAGAGTAACGTTTCTGGGGGTCTGTTTTTCAGGTAGTTTGGAAAACTCTTGAGCGGCTTTCCTTGTTCAAATTTTCCTTTCTCTACAGCACCACCTCTTAAAATAATTTGCAGTAACTCAACAACCTTCTTTTTTTTTTTTTTTTGGAATGTGTGGCAAATTCCTCTAGAATTTATTGTGTTGTCTATATTATTCCAATTGTGATATGGTCAGACTTTTGAAAACCAGAAATTTAATCACAATGAATTTATATTTGCTAAGTATCTTTATCGTGCTAATTACTAAGTTTGTTCTACTACTGGGGTAAATGTTACTTCGACCATTTTTTTCAACTTGCTAATAGAGACCCATTTAAACATAATACATACAATCCCTATCCATCCTCTGGTATTGTTTTTTCTCTGCAAAGTAAGCAGTTACAGGCACATGACACCATAGTTTAATGCAGTGGTAAGCAGCTGCCAAAGGGAGCATGCTTATAATTAACAAATACAAGTCTACAGCCTACGCAGTCAAGAAAACTTGATCTGACTTTTTAGCATGCAAAAAGCACATGAAAACATCACTTCTAAGTTTGTTCATACCATTGAGAATGGGGGCCCCCATCTGTTAGAGCAATACTTCCTTGTGGTTATTTATGAGGTTTTGGCATAATGTCATAATCCCAGTACATCATGCTAGGGCATGTAACATGTAATATACCATCTCTGCAAGTAAAAAGATGTACATTTGAATCGTAGAACTCTGGGAAAACAAAACAAAGCAAGCAAAGAAAGAAAAAACATATTTAGTGTTTTGTGTGTGCATAGAAGAATCTTTTTGAAAATCCCTATTTGAAGGGTTTTACAGGCATATGATGCAGATCAACAAGAAGCTAACTGGTAGGATGTACTCTGCTGTTCAAAAGGTATCCAACCCAGTGTCTGCTACAGTTTCATGTAAGAGTTCAGAAGAATCTTGTTCCCCAGTTGTGAAGAGAGGGCTAGACAAGGAGAGGGAATAATCCAATTTTTCAAAGAATGTTTCATCAATATTTGAAAATACCTCACTTGTGTTTTTGTTTCTATGTACAATGGTGGCTGCGCTTTGAACAAGATCCCCCAAGGTTCCTAACAGTCTGGTTTCTCTTACTGCATTAGTGTTGTATTCTTTGTACTTTTGTATTTTTGTTTTCAGTAACTTTAGGGTAGTGTTTTAGTTTTTGTTTGCCTTTTTTTTTTTCTAATCTCTATGTGCTTTATTTTGTTTCCTAACTTAACGAATATTACAACTCCTTACTGATACCTGTCTCAACTTCCTGATGAGCTCTAACTCGTTGGCTTTTGAACCTCAGGTTCCCCAGGTACTGTGGTTTCTTTACCAAAGCCTTTTCTTAGCTTCAGATTTAAGAAAAATCAGTTTTTGTCTGCTACCTTTCAAGAATGAGTACCATCACTGTTACAGTGCACTGGAGGGAAACAAGCTTCCCAGTTGCTTCAGCAGCATCTCGAGCTCCATATCATTAGTATTAAACAATGTTGAGCATATTTTGATAATTCATATTTTTCACTCAGAGAAATGTAATGCAATGCAGAATGCTAGCCTTCAAAAATATTGAGCTGATGTTGTCTTAGAATGCTATAAAATGGAATCATTAATGGAAATATAAGAATCTCTCTATATTTAAAGACAAAATACAAGCCAGACTAATCAATCTTGGCTTCTTGTTTTATTAACCAGACTTAAATGGCTAATGAAGAAAGTTGTTCTTTTCCTTTTGAGGATTTATTCAACTGCACTTAATACAGTTTGGTAAAATTTTAGTAATGCTTCTCTTCAAGAGAAGCTTCAGGAGAACATGGCCTTTAATGCCTGGGACATAATTAAAAAAATAAATGGTTTTAGAAGAATTGCAGGATTTTCATCAGTGCTAGGAATGTACTGCAGATAAAACTTGTCTGTTTGTACAGTACCATGTCCAGAGAGAGAGAGATTTCAGCTTTACCTTACTTTTTGCTAAAAGATTGTGTTTTAACAATGTTGTCTAGGGTTACAAGGCGTTCCAGGTGAGAAAGGAGATCCAGGTCCTCCAGGCTTTGATGTTCCTGGTCCTCCAGGTGACCAAGGAACCCCAGGCTATCCAGGACCCCCTGGCCTCCCAGGACCTCAGGGTTCACCTGGACCACCGGGCCGGGATGGCATTCCTGGATTTCCAGGTGAGTTTTTTACCTGTGGACAAAAATCAAAGTTGGACAAAAAACAAATGTTCTTTATGCTTGGACATGTCAGCTTAGAGAGCTTCAATGTTTATTCTATTCACTTAAAGTTGGATGCATGTAACTATTACATTTCATAGTTGATTTTTTTTAATTATAATTTCTTGCATTAAAATCCGTGTCACCTTTCCACTCTTCTCTCTAACTTGACACATATATTCTCCATGTTACTGTTTCATAACTTTCAAATATGACTTTGATCATCTTCATTATAACAACTTCCTTTTGTGATAGTTTTCCAGTCAATGCTACAATTTAAAAATCAAATTTGTTTAAAGGGAGTTAAGAGAAATGCAATCAATTGGATCCAGCACATAGTTTTAAATACTCATTTCCTTATTCTTTGTGTTAGTGTTTTCAGTTATAGCAGTCTGTTTCTCCCTCTGGACAGGAAATCTCAAAATTGAGTTTTGAGAATCTGTCTTTTGATAAAGGAGTAATATAAAAGGTTCTAAAAGTACTGTATTTGTAGTTCTTTTTTGGATTTCGATTAAATTCAAGTTTACTTACAAGCAAGTATTTATTTTCCAAACCAGAGGACTAAACTTATTGGAGGTATAAATATGCTTTTTACTGAAATGATCACTGTGCTGCTGATTTTCTTCCCAGGACTTAACTGTGGAAAAATTGGTAACATTTTTGAGTATTCTTTCTGATTTAGATCAATGAAGTGTTTATAATTTCCTTAAAACATAGTTCAGGCTCTATATGCCTGTTTAATAATAGCATAGTGATGCAGGGAAAAGGTAGATACTGATGGATTTAGGTGTTCTGAATGACAATGGTGATTCAATGTGTTCAGGTGCCAAAGGTGAGATGGGCGTCATGGGAGCCCCTGGGCCTCCAGGCCCCCCAGGAACTCCTGGAAGAAATGGCCTTCCTGGCTCAAAAGGTAATGTTTGTTTTATTTTACACTGAAGAGAATACAGAATGTCCTGTGTGGAAAAAGCTTCATAATGCTAATATCTACAATTAATTACTGGGATCCACAGGCACTATCTTCTCAACAGTACTGATATTCGTAATTCCTTTGCAGTTTTAACCCATAGCACCCTCCGTGAAGGTGACGGAGCATAGGAACAGGCTGCCTAGGGAGGCTGTGGAGTCTCCTTCTCTGGAGATATTCAAGGCCTACCTGGGCAGCCTGCTCTGAGGAACCTGCTTTGGCAGGGGGGTTGGACCCGATGATCTTTCGAGGTCCCTTCCAACCCCTACAGTTCTGTGATTCTGTGATTAAGTCACTTTTTTTTTTTTTTTTTAAATTGATGTCATGCAATGTTAGCTATTTTAAAAAAGTTATCTTTGGATTGATGGTGCCCAAGTAGAGCATTATTTTTGAAATAAGTTCTGCTCAAGCAGCAGAAAGAAGACCATTGATAGCTTTTGGTTATGGAGTCATTCCCAGTCAGGTCTGTAAATATCACAGAGAAGTGTGTTCTAGCTACATTCTTCCAACCCCCTTTTTGGAGATGTATTTTGGAGGAGTGTGGTTAAAAAAAATAAATAAGAAAAGAGTAATCTCCATAGAACAATGGGGCTATGAATCCAAAGCTGCTGTAGCCGTTGCAACTCCTCTGTTCTATTGGTTCAGTGTGGTGGAGCTCTTGGAGCTGTCTCAATGAGGTTCACACACAGCTGGTTCCTCTGGGCTGTCCAGAGCTGACATACTGCCTCCTTGCAGCATGCAGACATCCCCACACACTCCACCTACAGTTGTTCCAAGGTTTGAGATGCTGTGGAGAACCCTGCATAAACTGACTGATCATTCAGTGGGTTCAGACTTCATGAATAAATCATGGCCAACCTATGTAAGAAAAAGGATTAGAAATATATTAGTCTACCTTACGGACTGTATTGTTCCCATTTGTTGTCTTACCTCCTGTAGGTAATAATGGATTACCTGGCCCACCTGGGCCTCCTGGACTGGTAGGACAGAAAGGCATCAAAGGTGAAGCAGGCCTGCCAGGTCCACCTGGAAAAATTGATCCAAAACAACTAGGAGCAAAAGGAGAAAAAGGCGAGCCAGGTGTTCCAGGTACAGAATTTTGCATGTGGGTCTGGGGAAGTGGTTTGTGCTATAGAGATACGTGACCTGTACCTAAATCCATTGCAGTTCATTCTTTCTTACAGAAAAAATACTCAGAACAAGGAGGTAAAATAAGGTTCTCTTAATTTAGGCTGCACTTTTAAGGGGTTCTATGACCAAGGTACTCTGTGTAGGCACTAAAGTGCTCTCACCAGGATTAGGATTGAGTCTTCTAAATACTATTCTGAAGCACAGCGAGAGATCATTGTCATGGCTGCTCTGCCAGCTGCATTCCTGCTGTCTCTTAGGCCACTGGGGCTTTGCCTTGTAGGATGGACTTGCAGAGGTCATCTACTCATGCATCACCTCCAAATTCTCCCTTTGGGTGTCTCTGTAAACTCACCCTCAGCTGAGCAGAATGTCATCTGTGTGTGTGTCACCTCAGGATGCGGGTTAAGCATGGAAGGTTTTCTGAGTTCACTCAAGTCTGTTTTCTCTCTGGTTTGTGTTTCTACTCCCCCTCCCTTATCCCCTCAAGTGCTCTGATGTCTCCTGTGGACTCTAATTTTGTCTTGAGAAGAGTAAAAATATTCTACCCTTGAGAGAACTAGAATGCCTTTCTCTAATGTTGGCCCAGCCGTGATTATGCTAATTTATCTATTGTATTAATTTCTGCAAAGCCTAGGTAAGCTCCTAAGACACCTGCCTTTTTATTTTTTCTCTGTTAAGCGAGAGCTGTAGAGGACAGACTTAACTGTGCCTTCAGGGCAGCACAAATTTATTGTATGGGATTAAAACCATATGGTATCTGTAAAAAATCTGCCAAAATACCTGTGTTACGTTTTGTAATGGCTCAATCCCAAAGTGCTTTTGGTGTAGTAATGTAATTAAACATTAACATAATCGGAATGAAATTAAACATAACTAATCTGAATGAATATACAGAGGTTAGCACAGAGTCTGCTCATCCAAAGAGTCCCTTCTGAGTGAATTGTATTAGCATTAGTCAGAAATTTGCTTTTTCTCCTACTTACAGGATATTATTTCCATTTTGTACTCATTTTACACTTTCTAGAAAGAGTATGTTTTTGTTCTATGATACTTCTCCTTGCCAGAACTAGGGGGAATTATGTTTACTG
The DNA here is from genome assembly GCF_963932015.1 of Anas acuta. NCBI lineage: Eukaryota > Metazoa > Chordata > Aves > Anseriformes > Anatidae > Anas > Anas acuta. The sequence continues at coordinate 3,196,929 of NC_088991.1, forward strand.
AAGAAAAATCCCTGTTTGGATTTTTATTCACACATGTAAATATCTGATCATCTAGCAGAAAAGCAAATATATAGTAGAAGTAGTAATAATAATAATGAAATATATGTTTTTCTTTAAGGTATTCCTGGTCTATCAGGGCAGAAAGGTTATCAAGGTCTCCAAGGTGACCCAGGACCACCAGGACTTAGTGGTCCCCCAGGTGCACCAGGGTTGCCAGGTAAGTAAACCAGGTCTCGGATAGTTTTGCTATGTAAAAACATTTCTTGCATTTTTATACCATGGGATTGGGATGTTAATCCAGGCATATCTAAGCAAAGCATTTGGATTTACACTTAGAGCTGCAGCACAGTTTTGGGCTGTTAAAATCATTATCCAAACAGCATGGTTTGAGCTCTTTCCTCCTAAAAGACATTAGGAAAATCTGTAGGATGACTGGGTAAGTGCTTGTTGCTTGAGTAAGCAACATGACTGCAGGATTTGCCAACCGGACATGCATGTTCTTTTCACCTTCATTTCTTACATTGTTAATCATTATACCTGCACTTTGCAAATGGCTGATTGAATGTATTTTGAAGGCTCTCTGGATGTCGCATCTTTGCTTTCAAGAATTGCAGGGATCAAGAAAACAAATTCTGTCTTGCAGTGTTTTTCCTACAGCTATCACACAATCTGAAATCTTGAATCTTTGCTCACTATGTCTGATGTGATGTAGGTCTTGCTCTAAATACTTTGTTGGGCTTTGGGATTTTTTTTTATTTTTTTTTTTACCATCCAGGACTCAAACTAGTTAGAGCATTGTAGGTTACATTTAATTTCCTAATAAAAGCTCCTGAATACCTATTGCAAATGAGGAAGAGATGATGTGCTCATTCTGCAAAACAATTCACAGGAGACCAAGTCACACCGGTTCTAAATTATTTCAGATGGTTACTAAATCATTGACTGAGATTTGACCCATTTCATCAGACTAGCCTTCAGAACAGAGAAGAAGTTGTCCTGTCCTGGCACAGAACTGAAGAAGTTTAAAATTTCCCTACAAATGGAGAAAAAGCATGTAGAAGAAGTTCGAGGCCTAAACCAACTCAAAATCCATTGCCTTTGTAATTGGATGGCAGGCATATTTGTATAACAACACATAAATACCAGAAAATTTTAATTATTGTCATTAATTAACTAAACCCACAACTTTCCTAGGCATCAAAGGAGACACGGGGCTTCCTGGGCAGCCAGGACCAACAGGACCTCCAGGGTTAAAAGGTGCCATGGGAGAGATGGGCCTTCCAGGTTAGTTACCAGGCTTGTATTTTATACCATCTTGGCTAGTGCTTTTCATAGTGCTTTGTACCATTTTCATGATACTGAGGTGGACCTGCTTGTGTGCAGTACCTAATAACATACTTGAATGGGAATTTGCAAGTCCTATGTGCACATTGTTAAAGTAGTACATAAGAAATCAGAAATACCCATTAAAACAGAAAATTCAAATAGCTCATATATTGTAAATGTGTGCTATTTTAAAGTACTTGCAAAACTAGAAGTAGAATTATCTACGTCTTGTAATTTTCATCTTCTGATTTCTCAGACTCCAATCTATGAAACAGTTCAGAAAAAAATTGATAAACCCAGGTTTTGGTAGAGAGATATCAGATAGAATGAGAAAAGGGGAAGGACAAAGTGAATTCATTTCTTTAGAAAGGCTGCTGAAACAAACTTTCAGTTTCTGAGGATTCTAGTGTTAAATTGTACCTAGGTAGTAAAAGGAGGTGTTTGGATTTGTGTAAATTAAGAATGAAAAAAAAAATCTTAGAGGTGTCATGAAAAAGCTGTGAGATTTTAGATAATTGTTTTAGTTTTAGTTAAACAAAAAAAGACAGCACACACATTAAGTATTCAAAATCAACCAGTGATACTGTTGGTTCTTTCTAGTTCAGTTGATGAATGGGTATAATATAAGTGATTTCTCTAAACCACTGCAGAAGTTTGTTTATGTTTATAAAACTTGCATCTTATATTTTGGACAGGTCCCCCAGGGATTAAAGGCAGCCAAGGAATAGCAGGACGTCCAGGGCAGCCTGGGCCTGCTGGATTTCCTGGATTGAAAGGGGAGAAAGGTGACCCTGGACTTTCAAGCATTGGTATTCCTGGTCTCCCTGGACCAAAGGTATGTTTCCAAAATTCTTCAATAGAAAATTAAATGAGAAAATCAGATTCTGTGTTGATTTTTTAACTATATTTTAATATATGATATGTATAATGACAAATATGATATGTATAATGACACCAAACTTGGAGGAGTTGTGGACTCTGTTGAGGGTGGAAAGGCCTTGCAGAGGGATCTGGATAGGTTGGAGAGCTGGGCGATCACCAACCGCATGAAGTTCAGTAAGAACAAGTGCCGGGTCCTGCACCTGGGACGGGGAAACCCTGGCTGCACGTACAGACTGGGCGATGAGACGCTGGAGAGCAGCCTAGAAGAGAGGGATCTGGGGGTCGTGGTAGACAGCAAGTTGAATATGAGCCAGCAGTGTGCCCTGGCAGCCAGGAGGGCCAACCGTGTCCTGGGGTGCATCAAGCACGGCATCGCTAGTAGGTCAAGGGAGGTGATTGTCCCGCTCTACTCTGCGCTGGTGCGGCCTCACCTCGAGTACTGTGTGCAGTTCTGGGCACCACAGTATAAAAAGGACATGAAACTGTTGGAGAGTGTCCAGAGGAGGGCTACGAAGATGGTGAAAGGCCTGGAGGGGAAGACATACGAGGAACGGCTGAGGGCACTGGGCCTGTTCAGCCTGGAGAAGAGGAGGCTGAGGGGAGACCTCATCGCAGTCTACAACTTCCTCGTAAGGGGGTGTCGAGAGGCAGGAGACCTTTTCTCCATTAACACCAGCGACAGGACCCGCAGGAATGGGGTTAAGCTGAGGCAGGGGAAATTTAGGCTTGACATCAGGAGGGGGTTCTTCACAGAGAGGGTGGTTGCACACTGGAACAGGCTCCCCAGGGAAGTGGTCACTGCACCAAGCCTGTCTGAATTTAAGAAGAGATTGGACAGTGCACTTAGTCACATGGTCTGAACTTTTGGGTAGACCTGTGCGGTGTCAAGAGTTGGACTTGATGATCCTTAAGGGTCCCTTCCAACTCAGGATATTCTATGATTCTATGATAAATATGTATGTAAATGTATTTATAACAAGCAGGATTTCCTGTAGTCAGTTATTTTCAGGTGGGAGCAAAAATTTCTAATTTTACTGGTGAAAACGTTCATATAATGTTCAATCTGGTTAGAGCAGAAGACTGTTTACCTGACCTTCCAAATTGTGTTCAATTAGTAGCCTGGTTTACATTGATACCTGCTGACATTTTGATAGTTGATAGGGAATTATACAGTGAGTATTTTTGTTCCTACGTCTCATGAAGCAGCTAATTCTAGAAAAAAGTTAAAACAATACACACTTAAGAATAAATTACCAAGGAATTGATATATCATGTTTAATGCTGATTAAAATTTGTAAAACACTTGTACTAACACTTGCCTATATCTTCCTTTCTGTCACCCACAAAAAAGTGACAGAAACGGAATATCTAGTAGACTTCACTGATACCTTATAACTGATGTTGAATAGCAATTAATTTAGCAAAAACAATGCATGATTAAAGCTCCACAGATTTCTTTTTTATTTCTGCATTATCACGGGGTACTGCCAAGTCAAAGAATCTTGGCTTCTTAAAATGTGCTGCTTATTTTCCAGCTAGTGCCATGATCCTCTTGGTTTTGTTGTGAAAGTAGTTTTGATGCTCTAGGGAGATTGTACAGCTTGGGCAGAGAATAAACCACAATAGGGAGTAGAAGATTCCTTTTAAATCCCTACAGCTAGGTAAATAACAGGTGACCTTAAACACTGAGCCTGACTGAATTTAAGAAGAGATTGGACTGTGCACTTAGTCACATGGTCTGAACTTTTGGGTAGACCTGTGCGGTGTCAAGAGTTGGACTTGATGATCCTTAAGGGTCCCTTCCAACTCAGGATATTCTATGATTCTATGATTCTATGTTGAAAATATTATGTGGGTCTGTCAAGACTGTCAAAAGCCATAGACCAACTTTTTGGTAGATTTTATAGACCAAACTTCTGTTTTTTGTTCATTTTCTAATTGTCACATACATCATTATGTGTAAATTCAGAGGAGACGCCATTTTCTTCTACTTTAAAATGCTTTAATTACTGTTCATTCTGTTCAAACATTATACACATACTGTTCAAAACACTGGTAACCCAAATAATCTTTAGGATTTAACATTTGTTTATGGCTAAAACTTTTAAAGTTGTGTAGGGTTTTTGAATATCAAACTTCTAGAACATCTAGGAAAGCCCAATAGATGAACTGGCATGTGAGCATAACAGTGTAGAATTAAATAGGAATGCATCAGGATTGCAGAGGTGTGTGCAAAATAATTTGACTTTCCTTTCTCACTTACATCATCACTAGTATCAAAGATCTAGAAAGTGCTTGGTTCTCTTAATAGAAGTTGAAGATTTGCTTAAGAGAAAGCTCTACTGGCAAACTGAAAATGTTGATACAACATTGAAGTGCTGTATGATTGAGATACAGCAGTGATGTTTTTCTGGTTACATTCAAAATTAAACTCCACTGTCAAAGACTAAAAATCTGACTATTCTGCAAGAAAAGAGAATAATTCTGTTTTGTGGTGGTTTGTTTTGTTTTTGTGTTGTTTTTGTTTAATGTATGCTCCTTTTGAAGAAAAGCTATGATATGGTATATATACAAATTGAAGGGGGAAACTGTTAACTTCTTTGTATAAGCTATTTGCAACTCATTTTTTGTAAGATTGTTAACATTAACTGGATGTAAGAAGAAATGTGCACAATATAATGCTGGCCTTTTTGTGATGGTAAGACTGGGAACTTACAAAAATAAATTACTCATCCTACAAAGACTGGCTTCTTATTTCTGCTTAATATTTTCCAGGGTGATCTTGGTTTGCCTGGATACCCGGGTAGTCCAGGCAGTAAAGGTGTAGCTGGAAATCCTGGTTTGCCTGGATTGCCAGGCAATCCTGGTGCAAAAGGAGAGCCAGGCCTTCCTGGATTCCCAGGTAATTCTGAACAGATTTTTTTTTTCCCTCTTGCTCTTTTATATTGGTATATATATATATCTAAACACAGTGGGTAATTGGTGGAGGGCTGCAGCTTCTCTCAAAAGTTTCTAGCAATCTGGTGTTTCTAAGCTTTGTGCTGTTGGAACTGTCACTGCAAGTGTAAGTGTGTGAATGCATCACTTCAGACTGCCTTCTGAAATCACCCATCTGCTTTGAGGGAAGGTAATAGTTGTGTGAGCCAATGCTTTCCACTCCCTACAGTGGTTGTATTCTCCTCTCCTGACCCACAAAATACCTGTGTTTGGCTCTGTTTTTCCTTCATGAATCAATAAAGACAAAAAAGTGTAATCAGGAAAGCTGGACTTTTTATCGTGTTTATTGTCTAAAAAAATGTTATAAAGAGAAATCTTTCTGAAACATAATGAAGTTAGATTTTGTACTCTTCACTGGAAATACTAATAGAGATTGTTCATGGATGATAAATGTCAGTTCTTTCACTTCTCAATTTACAGATATCCTAAATATAGCTTAAAAAAGCAAGGTTTTTGCCTATGCTGTACTTGTAGTGATAAAGGCTGTTCTGCAAGCATGCTTGAGCTTTCTTTAACATAGGAAATCAGGGAATTTATAATAGTGTAGTCATGGCAGCAAGAAGCTTAGCAGAAAACAAAAGCCTGGCTGTGAACCTGAAAGTATTTAACCTGTGCTTCATGTCATGCCTCAAAAACTGTGAACAGTCAAAATGGTGTATTCGGGTACTACCTTGATCAGGCTCAGATGATGTTCAGAGCGGACATATTCCAACAGGTTAATTCTTTTTTCTACCTCCCACTCAGTTCATGCTGTAGGGGTAAGAATCAGTTATAAATACTAAGACCATTTTTCTTAAGATCCTTTTTCAGTGAAGGAAAAGAGGGTTGGGGAAGGACTGGCCAGCCATAGTTCATAATGCCTGCACTTTTTGTCAACAAGTAATACTTGTCTCTAGAATGGTTATTTTCTAACAGACTGCCAGACTGACTGTCCTCAGCCACTGGCACTCAGCAATTAAGAGTCTTCAAAGTAACAGTAAGGACAGTCATAGTAGTACATTCTGGTTTTGTACATTCTTTGCTTTATAGTTCATCTCCTTGATCAGCTCTAAATCTGCAAAATGGGCATAAATGCAGTATCTTGATACAATTAGCTGATTTATTGCTCACGGCATCTCAGCTTATAGTGTTTCAAAATCTGCTAAAATGCCAATGTTTTAATTTAAATGTCTGTATTTTACAGGCACGCCTGGAATTCCAGGACCAAAAGGTATCGAGGGGCCTCCGGGTAACCCTGGTCTGCCTGGACCACCTGGGCCAGTAGGTGAGCATGAGCAGTGCTGCAGAGGTCAGCTGCTTCTGTGAAAAGTGGAACACATGAAGCCACTTCCTTTCTTCTTTTTAACGTGGTGAAAATCTATCTAATGTGTACATAGATGCTCAAACACCATTGTGCACACTCATTTCACTGAAACACTGAAACAGAAAAGAAAGAAGTTTTAATTTGTTTTTCACAGCTTTTGACTGCTGTTGTAATCATAAGCCACTGAAGCACGTGGCTAACTGCTTCAGTATTTACCAGCTTTGTTTGTGTATTCCAGTGGTCTAACCTCCTTCTATAGGGGAAAAGTTCCAATTTATGCTAAAGAAAAGCTTTATATTATTTTTAGTTAACTGCTTAAAAGGTCATGGGATGAAATGTCTTTTCTAAATTGTCAGGGGAGAGATAGAGACGTTTTAATTTTAAGATTACACCTTTGTAAATTTGATATTACATTGTCACGCTTCAAAATTCAGGGGATGTGTGCTTTTTATTTTATTTTATTGCAGGTTAGCCATTACTGTCCTAATGTGTTGTATACTCCTTTTAGGTGATATTGGTCGTCCTGGCCCTCCTGGTCCTCCAGGGGAAAAGGGTCAGCCTGGTCGAGATGGCATCCCTGGACCAGCTGGTCAGAAGGGCGAGCCAGGTTAGCTGTCCTTTGTTCTTGTTTTCTCCTTTTCAGTCTCCGCTGTGATATCCTGCTTTCTCTATTCCATTTTTCCGGTAACTACCCATGCACCTTCAAAATTGCTTCTGTGGTTCCCAGCTGCTGAATGGTTCACAAAGGATGCTGCCAAGTTGCCTGTGAAGCACAGTATAAGAATTCAAAGAAGCTCTTGGATTTTTATTCCATGAATTCAGCATGAAGCCTTATTCTTGTATTCAGTGGTACCTGTACTGCTTCAGCTCAGTTACAGAATGACCTAATGGCATAATGTCTGCCCTAAAATGAGAACCCCTACCAGAAATGCATATATATTAAACCACGAAGTCTGAAAGAGCGTCTTGGGAAGGGATGGAAATATTTATGAAAGTCACAGATACATTTTGAAGTAAAATCTCTAGCTTTAGTGTGGACTCTGGGAGTAAATAAGAATCCTGATAGTCTAAAGTAATCAGAGATTTAGATGAACTGCACTTCCATCCTTTGCAGCCTTGTATTCCTATTCCTGGAGACTTGAAATCTAAATGTGCGTTATTAAATGAAACTGTCTCTTTTCAGGTCTACCAGGTTTTGGGCGCCCAGGACCTCCAGGACTCCCAGGATTATCAGGTAGAGTTTCTTGCTGTTCTTTGTTTAAAAACGTGAATGGAAATTGTCTGTACATATTATTAAAAAAAAAAAAAAAGTTTCTTCTGCAACAAATGAATATAAAAAAGAAATAACTTTTTTTTTTTTTCTTCCATGGTAGATCATTTTCAGCTAACCAGGGTAATAAAGACACTCATTAATGAGTTGAATTTTGTAACTTAGAATTATGCAGACAAAATAAATCCACCCAGGACAATTGAGTCTACTGCATTTTGTGGAAATTTGCTGATCTGTCTCAGTAAATAAAGCATTCCTACATCAGAAGCTGCTTTGAAAATGTCTGCTATATTTTCAAAAGCAACTTTACAATCTACGTTGTATTACTTTCCAGTAGTGTCCCTAAATTCCCTAAATGTATTTGAAAATTTTGCACTCCTTAACTTTCAGTGGTGTCTCCAAAAAACAACGAAGTCTTAATATTCACAATATTCAATATTAATACTTCTTTGCAGGTATATAAAGCTCATGAAAAGCATTGTTTGTAGGTTCATAAACTCAGAGGATGATTATAAATTAGTGTCACTGAGTAGTAAAGTGAGACTTTGTAAGATCTTTTAATATTTCAAAAGCTATAGCACTTTCTCCTGCAAGAATTATTGGCCCCAATTCTTTTCTGAATTTGTTAGTTCGATTCTTATACTTTCTCACTCCAAAAATGAGATGAGTTGTGGCCAGACTTGCACCTTCTTAATCAAGAGAGAGAAATAGCTCTGCAGACTGACATTTCCACATACCAGTTTGTAACAGTATTCATAAATACGGCTGTTTGGTTTTACAGGGCAAAAAGGTGAACTGGGGTTACCTGGCCCACCAGGACCACCTGGACTTCCAGGTCTGAAGGGAGAACCAGGTTTCCAAGGATTCCCTGGCCTACAGGGTCCACCAGGTCCACCAGGAGTACCAGGGCCACCTCTGGAAGGTCCTAAAGGTAGCCCTGGCCCACCAGGTGTTCCAGGAAGACCAGGTAAGAGTGTGATCCATGCCCATCAACATCTGCCAGTACTTTTGCATTTTGCTGCTAGGTTATCAGTGTTTAGACTTTGTCAATTTATTTGGATGGTAAGTTCAAGCCTCATGGCATAGGTCTTAAGTATTTATGGGCAACAAAAGGATTTTGTTGCCAAAAGGGACAGTATCTAAAAATAAAACATCCTCAGTTTCTATTCGTTTCTGATACCTGGCAGCAAAAATACATTTTAATAAATGTGAGATTCTCCGCATGCTGTCACAGAAATCATCTAGCGAGCACGATACCGACTTTTGAACATCTGATACCTTTGCTGATCATGTGACAATCCTGCAAATGTCATCGCACACAAAAAAAACACAAAAGTAACAAATCCATCATTTTAAGAGTCATGAAAATCAAATTCACGTTAGCATCACAGCATGATCAAATTGGATAGCTGCCTCTTCATCCTCAGGTCATGTAACATAAGTCATTGCTCCTTTGTGTCATGTGGCTCCCTTGGATTCAGCGCACCATCATGCTGTGTTCATCTTTCCATTCCATGTTTGCATTTTGTTCCTGCACCAACTAATTCTGGGAATGAAAAACTCACCATGCTGAGTTAACATAGCTGAGCAACTTCCTTGCTTGTTTTAGAATTTGATTTTTGTCATAAAATGTTTGTTGCCCTCAATTTATTTGCATTCTCAAACTCTGACCTCAGATTTTTCTGTTGTTCAAAGATTTGTTTGCGGAAAGTCAGTCTTGAGCTGGTGTATTTGTAAAATAGCTGCCACACGTGTGTTTTTCACTTTAGATATCAAGGGATAATTTAGTTTTACAGGGAACACTTGGGAAGAATTTAAGATCCCTTTTTTTTCCTCAGGCTTGATTCTGATACCTTTAAAAAAAAAAAAAGCAGCTAAGCATCTCCTGATGTTTAATAAAACTACTAATTGAGATTCTATGCTCTGCTGTAGCATTGCTGTTTTTCTGAAGCTTCTCATCCTGTTTACACTTTTCTGTATGAATTGGGTGGTTACTGACTCAAATTGAATGGGGAAGCAGAGGAGTAGTGGTACTCATTTTGTGTAGTTTTATCAGCATTGGAGAAAAAAAAAAAACAACAGCCAGTGAGGTTCTGCTCAGCCATGTTCTCTCTCTTTCTCTCTTTCTTTCTCTGATTTCCATTTTTGTTGCATGCAATGAATAAAGTAAAGCATTTGTTTTGCTCAGTTATGCATGAACTAATGTGGACAAACCAAACTATTATTACAGTTCTGGTACAATCAGCACTCTAGCCTTTTGTTTCAAATGATAACACAGTGTATTGTTGAAATGCTGATTCTTGTAACGTTTCAACATAAGGCAGCTAGTCATAAAAGCAGTTGTCTGGCTGTCAAATTACTCCCCTTCCAGGGACATAAATAAAAACAGAAGCTGTATTCGTATACTGTTTGTTGTTGACTTCTGCGTATATTCTAAGATTAGCAAAAGCAATGAGGTCAAACAGTAAAGCACTCTGACTTCAGCTGGGTTGCCCCTAAAACACATTTGGATAGATGATGTTGGGAGGGATTGATTAATCAATGATAAAATGAAGTCAATTTCCAGGGCAACATAACATTGCTGTTATTCCATATGTCTAGTTTTCATTGCAATGAATAATAATAGTTTGGTGTTTTGCATACTGTATGTAAAGGAATATTGAGCTAAATCTAAAAAGAAAGGTTTAGTTGAATATGTTAGTTTGTTGACTTTTCTAACAATGTTGATGTTTTTCCCTTGTTCTAATGATGACCTTGGTGAACTCTGACCCCCTACTCCCAGGTCCCTCAGGTTAGCCCCTTAACTCCAAAATAATAACTTTGCATGAAGATATGAAGTATATATGTTTTTAGTGTCTAAATGTAGATATGCTGAGTCATTTTTCATGCGTACCTCTTAATTTGTGGTAGAAAAGAAGAGTTTAGAGCTGGCTTTCAGACTCTTCCTCCATGTTGTTGCAGGACTGGAAGGACAGCGTTCCCCATGATGGAAGGTCATGTCATGTGGGTCCAGATTTGCAAGGCTTTTATAGTGTCCCTGACTGTGAAATGTGTTTTAGCCTATTTATTCCCAGAGCAGATGAAAAAAAAGATAGACTATTTTTCCTCTTTTTTAAGCATATTGTGCTGTCCTCCTGTGCCTTTGCTGTATAATTGTGTTTTGCAGCTTCGACAAATGACAGTACTTATTTTTTGTAACACCTGCTGCTATTGATTTTGGATGCTCTGAAGTGACATAAATGAATTAGCTGCTTTTATACCAAGAGGCACCATAGGAAAGTTACACAGAGCAATTGTAATGTTTTACATTCCCAATGTAGAGCGTTTTAAGTTTATGGTGTAGAGAAATCCTTATTCCCATCGTTTTGTTTCACCAGTACATGGTTAGAAGAAATGAGGAAAGCTCTTGCTCTAACATGTATTTAATGAAAATGAAGCACACAGCCCTCTCCTCCGTACCACTAGGGAGGAGGAGCAGGAGCAGGATTGGCAAGAACATGGTCATTTTCGCAAGCTTGTCTTAATTTTACCATATCAACAGGTACTACAAGCCAGCTCTTGGGAAGACTCTACCATTTATGTCTAGATTAAAAATGACTTGGCATATCTACTTAATAATGAAGTCTTTAAGTTTTGCTATGATGATTTTTAGGAAGGAAAGAACTGCCAGTGAAATTTAATAAAGGAAGATTTTAGCATGCTGTCTTAAGCACTGTGAGGTATCAAATGTGGTAGCCCCTGATGTTTCAAAACCTAAATACACATTTAGCTTTATGAAATCATTGGGAAAAAATAAAAAATATGTCTTTCTTTTAAATAAATCATGGTCACATAAGCAGTAACCACACTTTCAGGGAATGCTCCCATTATGGGTATGCAGGGAGGAACTTACCAATGGCTTCATATTTTGTTCCACCCTGTGACTGTACCCAGCCAGCATTCAATAACTGACACGTATAGGAGAGATCGATAAATCATAGCAAAACTTAGCTAACAGTAAAATAAAGTTTATGAGTACTTAACAGAAACAATGAAATGTCCATGTCATTATTTTTAACAGCTGTATTACACCTAGTATTTAAAATGATTTACCAAATATGTAAGAAATAGTGCATCAAGGTAAACCTGATATGTATTTATTGTAGTTTTTAGCTGTAAATTGCATGGTTATACATTCATATATTTAAATCATTTCACTGACATGAAAGATGCGAGTGGGACAGGAGCCATATTAATATTAATTTATATTACATATTAATTCAGGAGCATGGTAGGGACAAGCAGCTTACATTTAAACCATTTTTCTAAGGATGTTATCACATGCCATTTTCCATAACTTTAAACAGGTAAATTAGCATCTTGGGGTATTTTTATTAAGAAAAAGTAATTCCAACAGTAGATGACAAATTACAAATTTGTTAATTCCCCCGTATTTTTGCTGATAGCATTTGCAGCCCTTTTGGTCCGTATCAATTCTGCTTACTGTTTTGGGGAGGATATATGCCTACTTTTCAGTCCTAGAGTTTTATTCACAGTTAGGTGACACTATTACCTGATTAGTAGTGTTAAGTCCCTGTATTAATCACACTTCTGCCCTGCCCAAAGCAGATTTTTTTCAAAAATAAGCTGTCATTCACAATTTCCTTGTGTATTTGCCAAGCTCCAGGCCCTGGGAGTGCTGAATATTGTCAGTGAAATGGTTACATAGCCTAAACCCCATTGTGAGTAGGACTAACTAGTGGCAGGCCTCAGCTGTAGTGTTAAAGCAATAACACATAGTAAAGCTTTAAGTTTGCCATTAAATGAAGTGTCAAATTAGTCTTAGTAGAGCCTAGTCACCAGAATAACTTGTATCTGAAAATACATATTGCTGTGTACTCATGTATGGTTTTATGCATGCATGTGGATTATATTGTAAATACAAAATATGCTGGTGAAATGGGTTAATGTGTAGTGTATATGCTGTCATCTGTACTATTTCTAACTAGTAATCTTGTTTTGTACTGTGTGATGTCTGACCCTTCTAACATCGATCATTGGGCTTTGGTGAACTCTGATCCTTCCAGGTCCTCCAGGTTAGACTCTTAACTCAGTCAATTTATTTTACTGCCTTGCATTTGATGTAAGAGAAACAGATGTTTTCCTGTAATTCTGTGATTAGTTTTTTAAGGACTGTGGTTACCCTGCAAGACTGTATGTGTTTGATTAGCATGCCTCAGATGGTAACCTGTTATAATTTGCATGTGTACAGTACTGGACCGGTTTAAAAGAACAAAATGAACACAAAAAACTCTTGCATGATGGGATGTTTTCTGTAGCTGAAACTGCAATAGGATATGTGTGAAATACAGTACAAAATGGCTCTTATTTTAAAAAGATATTTTTGGAATGAATTCTACACTCAGATTTGCATGCAGAAATACAGCTTATCAGATTTATCCACTGAACATAGACCATGAGGGTTTCAAAGGACATTTTAAATTCTTAAGAACTGAAAATCCAGCACACTGCTAAATGTTATTAGATTTGTTGTACTACGGGGGAGAATGTCATAGTACTGTCCTGCAAAGAGATCCTTCTGTTAATCCAATTATGAGATCTAAGTTGTAAAGTGCTATAAGCCGTTGCTGCACTTGCTTACAGTTTGTTTTGCCACAAGTTGCTTTCTATTTAGAGAGTGGCATAAAGACGGGGTCTCATTTTCCAGAGCTCCTAATACCTAGGTTTCATTTAAAACCACTCCTTTCTTTTGGATTAACATGGCCGTTTCAAAGGGAAAATATTTAAAGACTGGCCCAGTTCCTCTGTTGGATTTACAGAGCATAATTCTACTAAAGATAGACAAATCAGCTGGAGGGAGGGTCACTGAGCAGAAGGTAGTGCCTGCAGCTCTACTTAGTATTCAGGCAAGAGGAAACGAGTGGCTTCCTGCTGCCCAGCAGTCAGCAGACAGCATACACCAGGCTCCTCAGCAGGTATTACACATTCCAACAGCAAAAAGGCAGCAATATTTTTACATTCTTGAGTCTGTTAAGAGACAGTGAATGCAATGCAGGTCAGCGGAGGGGATATTTGTACCATCTAATTTGGGGTTTCTTGGCTCCTACTAAAGCCAGCTGCCTGGTCACTGGTAAGCCTTTAATGCAGGTGAGTTGCACTGCCTTCCGGAAAGACCTGCTCCTCTTCAGCAGCTATACCAGGAGGCCTGATTCCTGATTTGGGTGGTACAAATAATCCCTCTATTTGTTTTCCCTTTAGTTTATTCTATTTGAATTCAGCATCGAAACATAAACGGGAAGTCAAGCCAATTTTATTTATTTTTTTACACTGAAGGCACAATCCTGGGGAGAACAGTTGACAAGTACTGACATGTGCATCTTTGTTCCACAATGTTAAGGTTCGCCAGGCCCAGAAGGTCCACGGGGGCCACCAGGCAGTGGAGGACTTAAAGGGGCAAAAGGGAACCCAGGTCAGCCTGGCCCTCCTGGCCTGACTGGTCAAAAGGGAGATCAAGGACCACCTGGACGCCAGGTAGGACAAGAAATGGTTTTCTGTTAGTTTGTTTTTAAATGTGATAAAAACTGAACATGTTTGGTGGAACACGCATTTTACTGTGGTAAAATAAAAGCCAAATGTGGTGGTAGCTAATATCCTGCCTCGTATCAAGATAGGGGGTCTTACCCTTCATTATCCCCCAGTACCTGGGCAGTTGTTCCCCATTACATTCCCATTAGAGCTGTTCATGTTCCAGTCTTCTCTGACAGCACCTGCTGCACCAGGCAGGATGCAGGGCCTCAGCCCTCCAAAGCACTACTTCACAGACCCAAAATGTGCTGATCTGTCCCCTAGCCACAGCTTTTATGTTTTTTCTGAAACCACTGGAGAGATGAGTGAATAACGTGAAGCTGTTCTGTTCAGGGGGATCCTGGTCGTCCTGGTCTGAATGGAATGAAGGGCGATCCCGGGGTTCCAGGCGTTCCAGGATTCCCAGGTATTTAACTAACATTCTAAGTGAAAACCTCTAGATTTAGTAACAGCCCATCAGGGAGGAAAGAAACCTTATTTTGGCCATTCCTGCAGCAGATTTTGTAAGATGGCATGTTCCTTCACTGTGTGACCATACGAACTTGATGTTTCAGGTATGAAGGGTCCCACCGGACCTGCAGGACCCGCTGGCCTCACGGGCAGTCAAGGATTACCAGGCCCGCCAGGTAGGAGTCTTGGGTGGCATTATTGTCACTTTGCTTCCTGCTGGTAGATTTTGTTACGCAGATGTAGGACTGTGTGGATCTCAGCCAGCAATGGCAGTAGGTAAGAGAACAACAGCTTAAACAATGATTCCAGGCTATAACTTTTAGCCCTACAATTAATCCTACTATATTTTATATTCTGTATCCAGTCCACCTGGATTAACCCCTGCAAGAGGTGTCTTTTGTGGTGCCACCAAGAGCACTTTTTTGCCTTTCATATACAATTACACTTACTCTTTGTAGTGATAGAGCTCTTGGCTGCTGACTTTGCAATAAAGAATAACAGAAACAGTGTACTACTGCAACCATCTTTAATGCTCTCTTCTGCCTTGGGTTACCTAATACTACGTTGCTTTCTCTCAGGTCCCCCAGGTTTACCAGGTACCATTGGACGAAGCATAGTTGTCAAAGGTGACCCTGGTCCCCCAGGTCCTCCAGGACAGCCTGGGTCGAAAGGGCCACCCGGATTGCCAGGACCACAGGGATTGCCAGGTATGGTTCTAGGTGGCTGCAGGGAAAAGGAGTAAGCAGTGTAGCTGACTGCAAGCTGCAATGTGCGTCACTTAGTATGGGCTGCAGAGACAAGTTACTCAATTCAGCAAGAGACAATAGAAAAATGTGGGATTGTAGCACATACATCTGGTTTAATGGTCTGTTCTTGTCTAGTGTATCTTGAAGAAATGTCACATGAGCCCTACATAGTTTAAAGATTTCTGTAGTGAGATTTCTTTCACTTCACATTTGCCTGTTCTAGGTCCAATTGGTGTTCCTGGTGATCCAGGCAGAGATGGTCTCCCTGGTTTTGATGGTCCAGCAGGACGTAAAGGAGAGAGAGGTCTTCCAGGCCAGCCAGGTACTGTTTGTCCTGTGAGGACCCACTGGAAAAAGATGTGGTCCCTACTGAGTGCAGACTAATACTGGGAAACAAGACTTGCCTCATGAAATAATAGAATAATAATTTGGGGGATTTTCTCAGTGCAAAAATATGATACTGCTGAACACACTTCGGTTTGGAACATTCTTGGAAATCAGCACATTGCTAGTCATTGTTAAGTAATACTATAGGACACTTAATTTCAAGATTAATGGCATCCCCTTTGCAGCGATGATGGTGAACAGCAAAAAATGACGAAAGTAAGAAACTGAAATGAGAGATTAGTGAAATAACTTTCACTTTATAAGGAACTTGTGAATGGGGAAAATCAGACTTAACAAAGGAAAGGATTTCATCATATGCAGAGATCAAGCAGCCATGCAGCCACTGTTTAGGATTACTCATTTGAGAAAAGAAATCAGATTCAACACTGGAACAGTTCTCTAAAGCAGGAGATGCATATCAGGGTAGTTCTGTATTGCAGCTTGGGAAAAAAAATATTGGAATTTAAACAATTAAAACAGTACAAAAATCCACAATGCTTGTTTTCTTTTTTCTCTGAATACCTCTATGAAATCTGTTAACATTATTTTAAGTGAAAAAAACATTAATAATGATCATGGGATGAAAGAATCTAAATATTTGTAGTTATACATTCTGATATTTTTGTTGTTCAAGAACAAATGTCTTTTCTGATACCTTGTTCAGTCCCGTGACTCTTCTTGGTCTCATTCAAGATTATTCTAGCCCATTTCCACTTTTTCTCACCTACTCCACAACTGAGACCAGCTTTTCTGTTCATTTTGGTGGGCTTTAGCTCAGGTGTTGTCAGAGCATGTTCCAGTGAGAATCGCTTCTGTTCTGGCTCTGCGATCTATTTTGTGATTTTAAGCAAGATGTTTCAGCTTTATCTTACCAAGCTGCACAGGCAGATGAGGATATTTTGAATTTGGGAAGCTGCTTTGGACTTATTTCAGTGGCTGCCATGTCCATTGCAGTTGTTACCTTAGTGCCTCACAGCTCTGAACATATTTAACTTCACAACGCCCCTATGCTGCCAGAAAGTTGCACTATTATAGTTAGTTTATGATTTGACCAACCTCACAAGAACAAAAAAATGGTTTAAGGAAGACGGAGTTAGGTGATACCAGGGTCCCCTAACTTACAAGCACCATAATCACTATACCGTCTTTCCTTTCAGAGCTACATTATTCTTGAAAGAGCAAGCGTGTTAAATACTGTGTTATGTTTTTCTTGTGTGAATAGGTTCACGAGGAATACAGGGCCCCCCTGGTCCTGATGGTTTACAAGGCCCACCTGGGCCTCCTGGAACAGCTTCTGTTGCTCATGGATTCCTTATAACTCGGCACAGTCAGACTAGAGATACACCACTTTGTCCACAAGGAACATCAAGAATATATGATGGATTCTCTCTTTTATATGTGCAAGGAAATGAGAGAGCTCATGGCCAGGATTTGGGTGAGAAATATTGTATGCTGTCTTTAAGAGGAAAGAGGTTGTAGATGTTTCTTCCAATGCTCTGGTTCTCTGAAGAAATGACCATCCTGGAGATTACTTAAATAAGGATGGGGAAAGCATGCTAAGCTCTACTGCCTCCAGAAGCTGTGCATAGTAATTCAGGATGGAATAATGTAAACCAAATCTGAGAGTTTTTTTACCACATGTGACAATTTGATAAGTGCACACAGGTCAAGAGGAAGAATACACAATTACTGTTCTTGAAAAAGTGCTAAAAACAGTTAAATTAAAACTTTACTGTCGCATTTTATGTATCTTATTCTTTAGGTACTGCTGGGAGCTGCCTTAGACGTTTTAGCACCATGCCCTTCATGTTCTGCAACATCAACAACGTTTGTAATTTTGCATCAAGGAATGACTATTCCTACTGGCTATCAACTCCAGAGCCAATGCCAATGAGCATGGAGCCCCTGACTGGGCAGAGCATTCAGCCATTCATTAGCCGGTGAGACAAAGCAGGCTACCACAGTCTCTTTTTTTAAGTATCTAGATAAATAAATAATACATCTTAACCACATGTTTCCAACCTGCACGTTGGATATTGTGAGATTATGTTTTGCTTTGGGAAATACTGGGAAGAGTCTGTTTTAAAGCGTCCGTTGTCTCAGAAGGCTGCCTACATGCAGATCCTTAGAGGCTGAAATGCTCTAAGAGCTTTTCTTGCCCGAGGAAGTGTGAGTGCAGGATCCTTGTGAACAGGAAAGAGAACATGGGAGCCAGCAGCTCTAGGATTACCTGGGTGGGGACTTGGAGTTTCCACTTTTCGTTTCAGGAACTGCTGCTGTATTTTACCCAGTGTTGTTAGTGGAAATAGAGGCAGATCTTGCACTCAGAACTAGGGTCTTACCGCAGTTACAAGATACGTTAAGAAGCTGAAACCTGGATTAACAGAACAGCCCCTAACCGTCTAGTTCTCCCTTTCCCTGTGTTATAACTCTTACTAAAGCATACATTTTAATGTCATGTGTTTCTCTGATACTTATTCTGTGTCCAGATGTGTTGTGTGTGAAGCTCCTGCTATGGTGATAGCTGTCCACAGTCAGACCATTCAGATTCCTTCGTGTCCTCCAGGCTGGGACTCCCTTTGGATTGGTTACTCTTTTATGATGGTAAGAATTGCCTCCCACTCCAGAAGTGACTGTTACCTCTTTGTGTCCTCAAGTAGCTGCTTTAGGACTTTGTTAAAATAAAGTATGGTTGTCATTAGAGAAAGCCTTTGCCTTCAATTACTAACCTTGGTAGTCAAGATTAAAAACAATTTTCCAGGATACAGAGAGCAGAGTAACTAATAATGCTTTTTAAGTCCTGCCTTTGTATGGAGGTGTCCAACGTCACAGCATCTCAACCAAGAATAAAGAAACAGTGTATTTTCTAGCAGTTGAATGCTATGCTATTACTTTTTAGCTCCTACTCTAAGTTTCTTGTGTGCATGTGCATTTCTTTCTTCCCTACTACCTCCTCAGCACACTAGTGCTGGAGCAGAAGGCTCTGGACAGGCCTTGGCGTCACCTGGATCCTGTTTAGAAGAATTCCGCTCAGCTCCGTTTATCGAGTGCCATGGTCGTGGCACTTGTAACTACTACGCCAATTCATACAGTTTCTGGCTGGCAACTGTTGAAGTGTCAGAAATGTTCAGGTAAGAAAACCTGTTTCTTGTATAGTGCTTTATTCCAGACTTAAATCTTTAGAAAGCAAATTTATTCCTAAGATCAAAAGAGATGTGTTTACAGGGGATTAGGGAAAGAATTTATTTTGTTTTTCCCCCTCGCAACCAGTTTTTCAAGTATGTGCTAGGGTAAGCCTTTTATATTATGTAAAAACTTGTAAGGGCACATTGTTTTGGAAGGAGTCAGATTCTTTGTAAGTCAACTCTTAATTCATATTTAGTAGGACCTTCTCTGAGAGTAGTCTGACTGTAGTGACTGTGGTCAAGCCTAAAAGATTGATTTTGTTGTTGTTTTCTTCTTTGCATGCCTTTAAATAGACTGAAATATTTAAACTTAAGGGAAAATGGGGGAAAATCTGCATGGTCCATTCTCAGCCCCAGGGCAAAATCAACTGTAGCTTTTAAGGTAGATGGTCATATAACCTGTTTTTAAAAATCGTGTTTGAAGGAGGTTCCATACCCTCCCTAGCAAGCATTTTTTCCAGTACTCTACAGAAGGATCAGGACACCACTGGTTTCTCTGCCATCAGGATTTCAGTTCCTCCAGATTTTCCCTTTATAATTGATTAGCATATTCATTTTTTTCTTTGAAAAAGCATCTTCTTTCATGGAATAAAATGCTACTGTTTTGTTTGTGTACCTAATAAAAGCCTCACCAATGCCACCAAATTGGAAAATGCCAGTCCTGTACCACAAGGCTACAATGTGCACAGTCATGACAGGGTATTAGTGGCCTCTAACTGGGTTTTGTGTAACAATTACACTGTAATATTTGATGTACATTAAGTAATCATCACCAAGTTTTCAGGGTAGTTTATTAGTGGTAATTCACTGATGAAAACTGCCTACTAGTAATTACTACGGACCTTTGTGTTTTCTGGTCTCTACCATTTGCTGTCACCCAGAAATTCAACTTGCCTTATTGAAACAGAAAATCAAGAATGGCTCTTACTCTGTGTGAACATTCCTATTACACAAGTATGCTATATTACTACCTCCTACCTTCTACAGGATAGGAGAAAATTACTGGTTAAATTCATCAGTTAAATATACAAATCTCACTGTAGCAGTGTTTCTTATGGATTGTTACAATACCCTTCATCTGAGGAACCAACGATTCCAAATGCGTTTTTCACAAAAGGGGCAAAGTACACTATGGCCCTCTAATGTACAAAATTTGCTTTCTACTCAGCTGAGTATTCATCTGTGCTTTGGTCCATCACATGCTGGACTAAAGTAGTTGATTATAGCACACCTTCTGCATATTGGGGATATTGGACAAAACTGAGCTTCTGTCACCTGCTGTGAGGATATCCAAAAAGATCCCTCTTAAGAAAAATCCTTAAATACTGGACTAATTCCCACTTATGTGCTTCCGTTTTACCTTCAACTGTTAAATTAAGTAGAAGTTTAAAGTTACAGTTCTGTTAACAAAGAGAAAGCTAATCCAGCCTTACCTTTCTGTCTGTCACCCAGTAAACCTCAGTCAGAGACACTGAAAGCTGGAGACTTGAGGACACGTATTAGTCGTTGTCAAGTTTGCATGAAGAAGACGTAACATCTTGGAGGATGTTTTATAAAACAGTTGAAAATTCCTAAGATGCACTGTCCTCCAGCTGTAACAATGGTGCTACTGTGCAGAAAGAAAAGAAAAAACAAATCCAAACTGTTTTAACCACGCAAATTCAAGTGTACCTCACTCGTGCCAAGCTAAGGGTTGTTTGGTACGTATTTGACAACAGGACTAAGATGAGAAGAAAGAATTAACCTCTTGGAAACAGAAAAGACACTTGAGGTTCACAAAGGATCAGAAGATGAAATTTTTCATTTCTCTCCCTGTACCAAAACGGCACCTTTTTGATCTACCAAGAGAATAAAGAAAAACAACGCACTGAGTATGTTTAAAATAACAAGACTGCAGTTTTGAAAAACATTTTTCATGGTGCTACTAACCCTACTGTATCCCAGGTTTTTAATATGAAATTTTAAGCTTATTTCTCTGTAAGTAATGAAATGTGTATATTGTGTAAACACCTTTTTAGCTGAAACTTTCAGTCATTTAGAAACAAACCAGACTCACATATGAAAATGCTTATGTCTAAAGTTAAAATATACAGCAGTATTTTATTACAAAATTTGTGGTACGGAGAGAATTTACACCTCTTACACCTACTTATTCATTCAATATTTCATTTCCTTCCTCAGTTGCAAACCTGTTGTATTTGGGGAAATGCACAATTATTCTGAAGTCATTTTCATCAGGGTTTTAAATGTTAATAATGTACACCATGCTATCAGTGGTTTTATTTGTGCTTAAAGAGCCCGATCCACTTGAAAAGTTTTTTTTTTTGTTTTTTTTTTAAAATCTTGTGAAAATATGTGAAATTATTAGCCATATACTATATCCTTCTATTCTGAATAAAAGTCACATTCACATTTTAGTAGTAATCACTTCGGTTCAACAAAACCTGTTCCTTGGGAATATCCAGTTACCAAAGCATTTAAGATTATGCTTACACGAAACCTCTCTTTACTCTGAAGTGGTGTCACACATATTATGCAGAATAGTGTACATGCTAAGAAGCCTTCTGAATAAAATAAAGCGTAAACTGGTGGAAATTGATCTTTTCCTATTTACAAATTAATCCTTTCCTTTGATCTTATGTGAATTTATATTCAACCACGATGTATTCACAATATATAGTAACTCTTGTGTATGTACAGTTCACATAAGGCCTTGAAAAATGGTGCATGCAGTTCCTTGTTTCTGATGTCATTTTGTAAGAATCCTACTGTGTATGTCTTAGTGTGTCACTACTTGTGCAATAGCTGAACAGTGATCACTTTTTGTATGCGTAACTGTCCGTGACTGGTCAGCTTTTATGGTCAGTGCTGCTTCATTTACATTTATATATAAACAGAGCTCCCTAGCCAAAGCAAGACTATTTTTCAAGTGTTGATACTTTTAACATTTTCATTGTATATTGTCACCTCCACTATCTATCAATACAATTTAACTTGTGAATTAACATACAGCTTTATACAGGTGAAGTACATGTGTTTATATTGACTACTGTTAAGTAATTTATCTGCTAATGGCTATTCACCCTTACCTTTCAGTTGTCCTTGTAGACCTGGAGCATCAGAAATCTTGTTTTATGCATGTTTGAAAAAGACATAGGACTGGTGACTTACCAGGTGGCAGTGATTTTTGCAATGAGATTGGTGCTGATTTCAAAAGCTTTCAGGTATGAAACAGATTATTTAGTTTAAAATGCAAAGACATAATAGCTTTATCCTTTTTCCATTAGCTGCAGTTATCTATGCTGAGTAGGCCATTATCTACCAACAATGTGCATCTTTCTACTTAGTTTACTTTGTTTTGCTGATGCGCATCACAATAAATGGAACCTGTTGCTATCTCCAAGCCAAGAACTTGTTACCAAAGTTAAAGTAAAATGTTATGTCTCTTGTAAACCCAAGCTCGTATCTTACCACTGGCTCCTCCTCAAAAGTGTGAAATGAACATAGGAGCCTATCCCTAGCCCCAGAAAACAGAATAGAGGCTAAGTTCAGCCAGTGCCCAGGGTGAAGAGCTCTCCTGCATCTCTACCAACTCGACCTGTCTTGCCTTGATTGCATTCACCAACAAGGAGCTGTGTTTATATATTGGGACCTGGGAAAGGGCAAAACATGTTTGTTCTAGCACTGCATCAATGGTGCTGTTTTCTAAGATTTGGGCCTCTTTTGCGACATGTAGAACAAAACCTACTGAATATTGACAAGACAGGAGTTACAATTCCAATCTAATGTAGATAGCGTGCAGAGCAGCTTGTCTTGCAGGCTTTAGCTCCCAAAGCTGTGAGATGACCACAAAAAATGAGAAGCAGCTACACTTCTGACAGGTATGTTCTTTGTTCTACTCCTGCAGCTCCCACCTTGACTTAGAGAACAGTCCTGAACTTTAATCAACTTTAGGCTGAGATTTCTCAAAGAGCTAATTGTGATTTATTTTTTTTTTGTTAAGAGAAAAGTAGTGTAGAGCAGAAGGAGCATCTTTTAATTGAGACATGCAGTAGAGACTAAAACAATGCTTGCTTAATTCCCACCACAGTCTGTGCCTTAGAACAGGCAAATCACTTGACCTGTGTTAGATCTGAGTTTCTCTTCTATAAAAGAAAGCATGGTTATTATTTTCTGCCACTTCTGGACTGCTTAGACTGTAAGCTCTTTGGGGGCAGAGACATGTCTATATGCAACATTGAAGGGGACCTCAGCTGTTGACTGGGGCCTCTAGGTGCTATCCATCAGTATATAAATATTAAACTACAGGTAAAACGTTGTGTTTGCAGATTTATTATTTTCAAAGTTCTTGTTTTGACCACGTAAAGCATTACAGTCTTCAGCCTAAACATGATCTGGACCAGAACCTCACTTACTCAACTATAGTTAGGCTTTCTTCCTGTAGTTTGATTCGTTTTTAACTAAAGGTTTTATTCTCTGCTAAGTATGTAAAACCAGTCTGTTTTAGTTAAGCAAGAACCTGGAAGCTAACGTGATTGCATTTGTAAGCTCTAAGGGGGAAAAGACTTGCACTTCAGCCACTCGAGGGCACCATACAGCTTTCAAAGAAAGCTAGAGCAGAAACAGGACCGAGTTCCTGGAAGTGCCTGCATCAGCAATGACTTATTAAAGCTTGCTGGAAGGGGAGTGCACTACCTCTCCTTCCTCACTGCCCAGTTCTTTGAAAGCTTCTTGCAGAATGGAGTTAAAGATGGTCTGCTGCCAGTTGCAATATGGCTGATTAGTTAAAAATGCAGCTTTCTGAAGGAACACTAGTGTGCAAATCCTAAAAAAACAGTAACCTTATGTATAACTTGGATTTATACTGTTATAGTAGTAAAGAATGAAATTCTACTAAAGACAGGCTATGCAGGAGCTTCTGTCACTGTAATAATTTCTATTCTAGGCCATGACTAAAAGGGAACTGCTTCTTTCACCCTCAAATTCATATAACGCAAAACTTAAACTTCTGAGAGAATTCTCCAATCTATAAACTAAGATGAGCACACACAGCACTGCAGCAAGTTTTGAAGTACATTGAACTAGACTACTGCATGCAAACTTTGTGCTTTAGAAGCTCTTAAGCATACAGGTTTTTTGTCCTCTACTGCAGAGGTCAGTCCCTCAATGGCTAAGGATTTCTTGTCTCTAAGGCAGAGGAAGTACCAATTTTAGAAAGCAATTTTAGAACCTGAAAGAGGGATTTTTTTTTGATCTTGCAAGTAAGAAAGGCCAAAGCTCCAAAATTTGATCTTTTCATTTTCTATGCACTTTTCTATCCAGATTATGTATTTTGTAGCATATATTTCATAGGTTCTGTTTTGCTAACTGCCTGAGTCAGTGTGGTGCCTTCACTGTAGAGAAGTGCCATCACAGGGGCACCAAGGGAAAGCTGTTTTGTAAGATTTAGGAGCATGCTGCTGTGGACACCATTAGCTGATTTTTTTTTTACCGTTCCCTCCCAGAGAAGTTATCCTTTAAACAATCCAGCGATGTTGCCGGACACAAAATACTTCTGCTGCTGTGGCTACTTCCACTAGAAGTGCAAGCTGGGCATTGTGCAAGACACAGCAATAACTTAGTCTTTTCAGGGCAGTTTAGTGACAAAAAGCAGGACACTTGCTAATGAAAGGCAAGAGCAGTAATTAGCTCAGGGGAGTAGTAGCAGCGTTCTACATTTTAATACATAGGATAAGTATCTGGAGTTCTTTGCTTTTGAAGGAAAGATTATTAACTCAACCCATGTGCTGCAGACTGGTGACCACTGCGTAAGAAGAGCCCCAGCTGGCAACAAGGTCAAGATTAACTGGTTATTAAAGCAGACAAACTGCTGGCTGTACTAGAGGTGCTCACTATTGCTCAAGGGTGGAGCACAGCCCAGTAGCTACTGCCACACTGCCAATGAATCGTTTCTGTGCCCACTGAGCTAGAATTTCCTGAGAGTCAGTCTCTATAGCTTGCAACTCTTCTTTCAAAGGCAATTAAAATACTTTAAAATAATTTAATTAAAGTAACTCAGTATCTCAGAGAGAAAACCAAAGAAACGAAGCAAGTGCCTGAGCTTGGGGTGTTCCTCTTACAAAAGGGAGGTAAAAGAGAATTCTTACCTCGCAGATACATGCAACAAGCTCAGGGCTCCTGCTCTCCTCTGTAATGTTCCTTCGTGGCCCTTCATGGAAAAATTAGAGGAGAAAATAAATTGTGTTTGAAGGAATGCTATTACTACAGCCAAAAGAGGATGCAGGGATGGGAAAAGTAGAATATGTCATAGTACCTGGTAACTGAATTGGTCCTTCATTCCCTGTCATTTCTCACTGCCAGATACTTATTTCCAGTACCATATTGCTTGAGGAGATGCAAGGGCCATTGGAATCGGTCAGTGTATTTCAAAACAAAGACTTACTGTCTATTTTAGTCACTACCTTCAAGCTCAGATAGGAAGGCGTACTGCCTTCTGGTTTTAATTGAGGGCTTTCATCATGCTTCAGAAACTGAGTTCTGCCAACGATTCACCCAAAGGAGTTTGAAAAATTAATGCAAAACTGTGTTCCCCTCCTCAGCCTTCCCCTTTCCTCTCTCCCCCCCCCCCAAAAAAACAAACAAACAAAAAAACCTCAAGCAGTTAGCTGATGTCAGGTCTGCTGAGGCTTTCAGTCAAAGATCTCTTAAAGCAGTTATTGTGAGACTGTTGCAACAATCTTGACAGTGTTTGGATAATTTTCACTGTTTGTTTACTGCTGGTAGGGCTGCTTCTGCCATGTATGAGAAGTACTGTCTTCCTTCTCTTCCCAATACAGGCTCCATGCTATAAATGGGGCCCTAAGTAAGGGGGCTGGTTTAGTTGGAGAAAACCCAATTCTTACAGCAAACCCGACTTCTACCGAGTTGTTTTGATGCAGTATTCTGAATAACAGAATAAGGAGGAAATCAGGTATTTTTAAAGAAAAAATATATAATCCAATGCACTTCAAAGTAATTGCTCATATTTGTGAAAATAAGATATGCTCACATCTATGGATAAAAACTCCTTCTATATCAAATTGACATATCGTTCACATCAGGAAGAATCTGAAGAGGCATTACACTTTATAGGTATCTTTCAGCTTAAGCTCAGTTGTTTGTACAAGTGGGTACGCTACCCGAAATTACGAGATCTATATATGTTTTGTTTTTACATACTGGGACCATATTTAGCACATCTCAAACCAAAGTACTGCTATGAAACTTAAAACAGCAAGCCATACTTGTCCCCTTTTACCGTAAACTCTAAAGGCAGCCGCCTATTTGACACTCTGCTGCTAAAAATTCCTTCCAAGACTACTACATGCTGATAATAAAACTTCCATACCCAGTCATAGACAAAGCTACGAACCCCAAATTGATGAGATATTCTGCATTTAAAGCAGGAAGTATCATGCACTGATTTCCACCACCCCCCAGTCAACAACTCAGTTGTTTACCAGCACTGCAAATCTATGACAAAGAAAACTTCCGGGTGTTTTGCTGCCTGTAACCTTCTACGCTAAGTGGCAGAGTAAATGGGAAAGGCTGAGAATCACTCCCCTGAAATATGCTAAAAGCTTCTCCAAATCTTCAGGGAAGCAGGGTGACAAAACCACTCTAAAAAGAAAGCAGCAGCAGGAAATGCATTTTTGACAGAATAAAACAAAAGTTTGTTTAAAAATAAAACCCAGACACGGAGCTACATGAACACGTATTTACTGCAAGTAGCTCTATGGAAAGCCAAGTCAGATAAATATAAACACTATACAGAGCTTCAAGCCAGTCTCCCAAAACCGCAAACGCGATGTGTTTTACAAAGAAAACAACATAACAATATTTACAATGGAAGACAAAGCCAGATCAATCAGCTCAACTTTAAAACAGATCTGTGAAGCAGAAATAGCAAATATAATGAACAGTTTCAACCATATATGTTTTAGTTTGTACAGACAATAACTGTCCAATATCAAATTAAATTTACAGGACAAACATTGTTCCATCATTGGTATTTTTGTACTATACAGCAGCATAAACGGGTAGCTGGAAGGTAGTATATATAGTGATATGTTTTACATATTCTGAAAATGTTCTTCCAGCACAATACTGAATAAATTAGTTGCTGTAAACTAAGAGATTCAAAAAGATTGCATATTTATTATGCCGTACCTGTTAGTATTTGTACCACTCTACTTGAGGTTACCCATTTAATTATTTATTCAGCATTTATTAAATCAGTGCTGTATATTGTACAATGGCAGCCTCAGGGATCTAATATGAAATAAGTGTGTAAGATCATTATTTTCTTCAAAACAACCTTTTCCTTTCACGTTAAAGGTTTAGAACTACCTTCATCCAAATTTTGATTTCCTAAAAAAGATGTAAAGCTTTATAAAAAGCTGTCTACATATTGCATTATTAATTTACGAGACCAAACGAAAGCTATATGGTGAGACAGTATCATGGTCTAGAAAAGTGGTCATATTTTTAATTAATGTTTAGCAGCAACAAGGAACTGTACCAACTTGAACTTCTCTTCCAGAATCAAAAACAGGTCTGTGCTTTTAAATCCTCTAGCAACAGTTTTTCCTGTCACTAGACACTGTGTAAACTGATTGGTACCATGTGTCAAAAAGAAGTCTTCATGTTTTTAGTGACATGTACAATACTACTCAAAATAGATTTGGGTACACATCACCTAACAATCAAAACTGTACTAGTATTTTCAAGGTTGTATGTTAGAGGTGAGGCAGCCCAACAAATCAGTTGTACAATATACAATGTAGAGGATTACCAGCTGTGTGGTGCAGTACAGCATGAGGATTTGTGTACCACTTCTAAATCCTTTATCAATCGTCAGTGCCTTTTATTATACATTGCATGTACCAACAACTAGTGTCATGCTCTTTAAGTTTGTAGCAGTGTTAAAAAGCCTAAACTCATTTCAACCAAAAAAAAAAAATCAGTACAAGAGTAAAGCCCTGATTTTTCTGCAATTTATTTTAAAAATGTCAAATCATCATTGTTCGCACTTCTTTAACCAGGATAAGGACAACTGATGAGCCAGTATTTTACTTCTTCCCATTATGCCACGAAGAAAGAACAAAAATAGTCCCAAATTAAAATGGGACTTGGTTGAAAGTAAGATCAATTAGGGTGGTTTCTCTTTAAAAAGCTACAGCTGACAAATATAATGCAGAAGTCACAAATGCTGGATACGACTCTGCACTTCTCCATTTGAATGCATGAACAAAAACCACATTTTAAACAATTCATATTTATAAACAAGTATCTTGAGGGTAAGAACAAAAACAATCTACAAGACAACCAGCCCATTAATCCTACTTTGTACATACCAGAATTCTGAGCAAAAAAAAAAATATCATTTTAAGCTCTGACATAGACACTTGATTTAAAAATACTCTAGCCTATGATCAAGAAATACCTCTTGTACCATGAAAGCAAAACATTATTTAAAAAAAAAAAAAAAAAAAAAGGCAGAAGAGGTCTCTCCTTTTCAGACCAGTTCAGTCCCACGGGTTCTCCCCTCAAGCTCATGTGCACCTCTCCCTCCCTCCTTCCGCCCAGCCACCTGAAAAAAAATAGCCTGAACTGCCAAAATATTTCTAAACAACACATGTTTTAAGCTAATCACTTGTTAATGTACCAGAGAAGCAAAACCCATGTTAAACAGACAATCGGAAACCAGCTTTGACTTCTCAGAATATAAATAAAAACTAATTAATGGGAGAGGCAGGAGGAAGAAAGGGGCATACAGGAATCTCTTATTAGCATTCACGCTGCCTCCCAAATAGATATGACAGGAAAGACCAAATTCCATCACCAAAGCACAGCTATGAAAAATCTCAATTCAAATTAATTCAACTGTAGAGAGCTGATGTCTATGAAAAACTAATTAAAAGGATGTGTGTCCATGTCCGTGCTGGTGGAAATGAAAGTAGCCGGCTGGAGCTGAGCTTTGCTTCCAAAAGCACCACACAGTTTCTGGAGTTACCAGCAGAAGAGTCTTCTCTTCCAACAATGGTTTCCATGGCAATGCAATCAGTCTAGAAAGGGGAAAAAAAAAAGTCAGTGACATTTTAAGTGCGAGTTATATTGGAAAAAAATGTTTTCTAGCGAGGAGAATACATGGAGCTCATCCATTGCAGAAGTGACAGCTGCTGAATACAGAGCAGGCTTTTCTCGCCAGGGAGGAGGCACTACCAGATGATGCCACGCTCAGACACCCTGCACGGTGGGGAAGAAACTTGAAGGCTGAAGCAGGTGCCCAGGGAGCGCTGCTCAGCTCCGAGCTGGCACGTGGACGCCAGACTGGACCTCGTACTGTGGCCAGCGCCACACTGCTACCCCACGCGCTACAGGAAGGATCAAAGCTTGCAGTTTGCCATCACCGATTTCACTATCAATATTTCATTTAACGAAAGCTCGACACTCTCAGCACGCCAGGCTGCACGCATAGCAGAGGCTATTACTAAGCTCGCAACGCAGCATGAATGCAGAGCAGCTCTGTTCACCCAGATATAATTAAGGCTGCGGCAAGCACTCCCATTCACAACAGGTACAGAACTGCAATGTAAACATTCACTGCAACTCCAGCTCCAAACAAGGAGTGGCAAGTCACGACAGCTGCGTGCCCTGTCCTCAACTTTTCAGGAAAACACATAATTTAGTTATAATAAGGAACACCTCAGAGTACAGTTTTCCTTGCTAAAAGGCAGTCTGCCACACAAAAGCACATAGCAACGGTACAGAGACATCCTTACTGCTGTCAGCAAAACCCAGTGGCTTCAAACTGACTGGAAAAGGCAAAATACAAGGGCGCTCAGTAAGACGGGGAGGAAATCATCACCTTGTGTTACAGGAAGATACGGGTGGGTGACAAGGCAGAAATGCAAGCAGGAGGGAGGATGCCCTCGAAGCAGAACGCCCGCTCTGCAATTAAACGTGCATATGCCAAGGTGAGAGTGACTCAATGGGCTCCTGAGATGGAAAAAAAATGATGAAGGGGAGGGTAAACACTTTCTGAAGTGGTGTGAACACAACTTGAGGAACATACAGAAAGTCACATTTCAGCTCATTACAGACCTTCTCCACTCCCAACAGAGCAATTAGGAGCACTAATTTTCAGTCTGGAGTGGTACTATCTGCCAAATCACTGCATTACAGACTCCCAGTCCTGACAGACTGTCCTCTTCCATCATTTTTATTCATTTTACCCTTTGCTTATCTAAGCACAGCACTTCCTGCAGCTGTACATCCTCCTCCTGGACCACTTACGTACCCAGCACTGTCTTTTCCACTTTGCATTTATGCTCACGAAGCACATGGTCTGCAGCTACTGTGTCAACCAACATCTCTACTCTTCCGACTCCTGTACCAGTTTATGATTCCTCCCTCCTCAAAGTGCAGAGGCAGCATTTGCAAACCCTTCTGCTTCTGTCCTCTTGGGCAAGACTGAGAGCACCGTCCTGTGCTGGGCAGTGGTGTGGGTCACTTCGCTCATATCTTCCTACCTCGCCTTCAAGGTCTGGTGCACATGCCTGCAGGGATCTGTCTCCTGGCATTACAGGGGAGAAGGGAAAGGCAAGTTTGCTATCGGAGCAAAAACAACAGCTAGCATAAGAGAGTGAGTCTTCAGGAAGCATCCAGTAGAGAAGCATAGTGTAATTTCTCCTCCCCAAACCACACTCGGGGAGAGCTCCCTGCCAGTGGGAACTGCGCTACGGGAAGGCTTCACTGCTACCTGCCAGGAGGGCAGCTTGGCCTGCAGGAACAGGAGAGGGGGGTTCTGAGCTTAATCCAGGCTGTGCTTTCAGGGGGGTCACAAGGAAATCGGAGCTCAGTCTTGTTTTAAAGAAAGGTTAGCACTCAACCACCTCTGCCCCAGGAATACGCTGAGGAAAATGTGACCAACTAAAGAACAGCCAAGTGTTATGTAGCATAATGCAAACCTGTATGTTTACTTACATATCCAATCACATGAAGCATGCGCTTGTTAAACACACAAACTCCACCCTAAGTTAAAGAAGTTCTGATTTCAGTCCAGCTAAAAACACCGCCTCTTCAAAAGAAAGAAAAACACAGCAGAAAGCTCGGCTGGACTGCCCCTGCCCGGGTAGCTGTGGCACCCCCAGCCCAGGCAGCAGCTGCTGGGACTGGTCCCGCACGGTGCGAAAGGCCCCAGGGCTGCAAGTGCTGCAGAGGGCCGGGGGGGGTGGAGGGGGGGGGGAACCACAGCTTCAGGGGAGCCCCCTGCTGTGTCCCAGCACCACCCACCCCAAGGCTGGGGTTGCTGAGCTTCGTTTTTTCAAATACAGAGCAATTTCCAAAATAAAGCAACTTGTTTTTTTGGCTGTATTTTCCATGAATTATGAAAAAATACACCCTCAACCCAAAAATCTCCATTTCTATTATTTCAGACATCATAAGATCACTACAAAAAGCTATTGCTTGTTACACACAAAGTGTGATGCGGTTAGTGACGGCTTTGTTTTTACAAAAGCCAAGTGAAGCTATTATTTTTGAAATAGTTTTCCCCTTTAGAAAAATATTATTTTGTTGTAGGACCAAAGGATAAAAACACGCACCACAGCTCGCAATGAATCACACCTCAACAACCCGTGCAAGGGAACCATTACAACAGTTGAAGCTTCTGCATTAAACTTACCTTCAGTAAAAATTAATATCTCCCAACATTCCCCCCACCCCTTCCTTGCTTTGCACCTATGAGCTTACATGAAAGGAACTTCAAAAACCGTCTCTGCTTTTGTCAGTGCATTTTTCCTCCACGCCTAGCACACAAGGCACACCTGAAAGCTGTTTGACAAGTTATTCTAATCTCTCCACGCATATCCCCAAAACATTCTGAACAGCAAGGGACCGGTTGTTTGAACAGGACAATCCCATACGGCAGAACTCGCTACTTATACCTAAACTTTTTGGAAACTTCTATAAACTCATGCCAAATTACAGTTAAGATGCTTGTCAGGGTGGGGGGGAAGCTTAAGAGCAAGAAAACCTGCTTCGCTCCTAACTTTGATTCTTTGAACAAACCTGGCAAAAACCAGAAGGCAGCACAGTAACTAATTTGGAGGTAACTCATCACAGCCCCAAGTGACACAGATTAACTTATAGGAAACCAGAACAAAGTGTCCTCAGATAAGCTTCGCAACAGCTTCTGAATTCCCTGGATTACCTGGCTCAGGTGCAGCCTTACACCACCGTCAAGTGGCTTCAGAGCCTCCCCTTCCCTAAACTCTGTGCTGTGCATTAAACAAGGTCTCATTAATTTGTTCCCCTTCTCCCTGTGATTATAAACCACACTTTTCACGGTTCCTCTTCGTTTTTAAGCTAAAACAAAATTTGTGGCAACTGCAAACAAACAGAAGGGAGTCTCGCATAAACATTACCTACACGCTGACAATAGCTTTACAAAGCCTGGAGTGTTTCAGACTTGTGGCTGTGGCTTGGTACCACTTCTTGCAAGCTGGAATTTCAGTATTGCAGTTGGAGCAGAGCAGCTGGCTCATACCCTGACTCATCCCCTCTTTTGGAGGGGGGGATAAAAGCATCAAGCATTTATTTGTAGATAAAAAGTGCTATATGTATAGGTAGCAAAAGAACTCCTGAGACCTGACTACACCAATAAACCCACCCGAAATCCAAGGTGGGGCAGTGACTGAGGTCTTGCGAGGTTCCCCCCACCCAGCCCCTGCAGCACCTCTGGAGCCACTCCTCCCCTGTGCCACCGCAGGGCACCAACACATCCCTTGGCCTGGAGCCCGAGGCCAAGGGGCCAGTCCTGCAGAGCCAGGGGCTATTTCAGCAGTGGCAGCCACAAAGCCAATGTCCATTTCCAAACCAGGAAGCTGTACGAACTCCAGCTGATGCTGTTCCCCTCACGGCATCCTCCCAGGACGATCTGCAGCGATCCCCCCATGCTACCATCGCCAACAGGGCCACCAAGCGCTGGCTTCGTTGACATGAAGGTACCTGGAGCTGCGCGGAGCACCGCACGTGCACATACACAAGAGAAGTTAATCAAAGAGCAGTAAAATGGGTTTTGTGTTAATGAGAACAAGGCTGATGCCTGTTGTGCTGCTGATACCCAGAGCCACCTCTGTGGTTCCCCACTAAAAGATGCTCAGAAAAAGCCATGGGTTTATTTAGCAAGGCTACAGGAGCGCTCAGGCACTCCCCAGGGATTCTGCTCCTCCACACCTGGTTTTCTTCCACCTTTTGACTAGCCAGTCAAGGAAGGGAAACTAACAGAGGACATGAAGTGCTTGAGGAAAACAGCACAGCTTCTGCAAAGTCTGATATCTTATTTCAGTCTCCCTAATATACGACTCATCAGCCAACAATTTGCAATGTTCGTAGTACAAGCACAAGACTTTCTGATCAACAGTAAGGAACAGATTATTAGCATTTCGTTACAGATACCGTATGAATGTATTTGGCTCAACATTGAACAGTAAACGAAGCAACTCTTCTAAAAGGAAAGTAAATCCTAGATGTGAACTAGCTAGGAAGAGAGGAATAATGCTCACTGAGTAGCCCAGCCATCCCAAAACACATGCCACCAAATAAAACTCAGTGCCCAGCTCAGACATGCCAACTCTGAAGATAACTCACACTTGCAGAATGATCAGAGTAAACACATCCCTACTCCTGGGCTTTCATGAGCTTTTCCAGGAAAATCTGCTCAGTGTACCTTGAGGGGGAAAAAAAGATCTGATAACTGATCATGGCAACAAGTAAGGGGAAAAAAAATGAACTCAAAAAAAAAAACTCCTGCATTTTTAAATACAGTTTAGAAATATACATGTAGTATTTGAAGTAGTTTTCATAGCCCCATACACCACTCTTCCGTTTATTCAAACTTCAGCTTTATGAAGAGTTTCTATACAAAAGCTTCATCCTTTATTCAAAATTGACTCAGAATCTCGAGAATTAAAATTCAACTTCCTACGAACATTTAGTATGGAAAATGAATGCAGAAAGCATCCAAAAAATTTCACAGATCACCTCTCAAAATATATAAGTAGAGTTTAGATAACTAACCCAACATTCTCCTCGTTACACAAGTCTATTTAAATTCATCAATTTAAGATGGGATTGGATTATAAAACTACACACAGCTGTCATCTTCCCAGGGAGTAAATAATCAGAAGAAAAGGATCCAAAGGACAGAAAAGAAACTAAGAGGGCAAATATTTAAATTGGGATGGCAGCAGGCCGTTGCTCAGAAAACCATTTAGCTTTAAATTAAGGAAGGCACAGAGAAAGAGCTCTGCAAGTTTTCTATGAAAAAAATCTATAGTTTTAAAAAAATCAGGGGCAGAGGATTAGATCAGTCTTAATTATTTAGCCTGCAAACCCCGTGTGTTCCATTTGAAAATGTATCAGATGAGAGTATATCCAATTTACACTTCATTTCCTGCATCTGAATTATTAAGGTCGTACAAGTCAGGCCACTTTAAAACAAACCAAGAGGTTTTAAGAACAGAGCAGACATCTCCTATTTCTCTCAAAGAAATCCATGCTAGATAGTGTGTTTTTACAGGAAAGGCTTTTACTGACATAATTTTGCAACTGATTCCTGAAAGGATAAAAGCTTTGCTTACAGAAGATATTAATTTAAGATAATTAAATGCTTAAAATCTCCATGTCAAAAGACTAAGGCAATTTAATGCCTTCTGGAGAGCACCACTGAAGCTCTCCATTTCCTGAACTTCAGGTTGGGGGAAACCAGAGTTAGCTGGACTTGCACAGATCAAAAGCATCAGAACAGCCCCGGATCTGTTTGCACATGCGGCCACCCCATGCTGCTGTTGTTCAGTAGACCACCAAACCCCAGCATGTTGTTTGTGCCACCAGGACAGGGCAGAAGGACGGTGATGGATTGCATTTCCAGCCTTCCTCAGAGCATGCAGGCCTGGCAGGGGGAGGCAATTTGTTCAAACACATTCCTCACAAAACATGAGATTTTTTTTTTTTCCCAGATCTTACCAAATACACAGTTACTATCCTACACCATTTTCTGATTTGAGATTGATTTTAATGATATAGCTTTAGACCTTGCCAGAGGCGAAAGGTGTTATTTGTGGAAGGAATTTCTGCTTAATTTGCACGCTCGGACACCAACCCTACAAACACGCAGCAGAAAGCCCGACATTTACTGGAGCCGCTGCGTACGCAGTTACTCTCTGTAGGTAACCCAATCAAGGCCCCGACACAGAAAAACATCCTTATTTGGGAAGTATGTTAAACTACATGCTTACCATTAAGCACATGTTTCGCATACTTTCTTCATTCAACAACAAAGCTATCGTGTTCGACTTAAGCTAATGAATATATTTTGTACCTATGACTTGACTGACCTTTCCACAGGCAAAAAAAAAAAAAAGCAAAAGCTTGTTTTAAAAAACAAAAAGCAACTGTTACGTGATCCACTTTTCATTACATAAACTGTTTGAACTGATTGGTAACAACACATCCGAGTAAATTAGGTTTCTCTTCCTCCTTCAGATGTGCTTCTAAAATTTACAAGACAAAGTTACTCCTACAAATACTCCATGTACAATAATTCACTCAAAACACGGTTCCAGTATCCTTACCGCTCAGCAACTTCATGAGCTAAAAAAACCTCTCCCATGCTTTAAGAGCATTTTTATTTATTTCGCAGAAATGCCTTATCTTCTGCACCAGCGGCTTCTTTTTCTGTTTTAATAAACAGTAGTGGAGTTTCTAGGAAGGCATTATGCACACTCCCCAGCTTCATCTCCTTTACGAATCCTATTCCTAGAATTAGGAAACTTACATGCAGTTTTGGCAGGGCCTGAACACCAACTCAAATTGCTCTCGACAGCTTGATAAGTTGTTTTTTTCATTTTTCTGAAAGCTAAACTTCAGTTTCAACATAGCAAGACGATGCTAAGAATTAACTTCTCTCCACTTAAAGACACACAAGTTCACAAGTTCAGATTTTCATGTTACAGAAGAATGAAGAAGTCCTGCTTTCTCAAAAACACTGTAACAAGTGTGTCAAGATACTCTGACTGACCTCCTAAATTGCACAAAACGTAGCTAAATTTTAGCCCCAAGAACTCCTGTTTGTGCAGCTTATGGCAACACGACCTGCTACAGTTCACTCTGCTCTGGTGACAAAGGTTAGGAGTCTGTAAATGTCAACAGAGAGGAATACATTTCCTGCCCCTGCTCCTTCTGCAAGGCAGATGTTAAGAACTGTTGGGAAGCAAATAGGAAAAGCAAACAACCACATCAAATACGGGCACTGAGCAGCACGTGCAGTTCCAATTCCCTCATTCAGAAAGGAGCCGGAATAACTGCAAGAGTCAAGAGTAGTGCAGAAAAACTCATGAAAGGTGTGCAACAGCTTCCCTGTGAGGAACTGCCAAGTAAGAGCCTGCACAGAGGTCCTGGGATGTATCAGGAAATGAAAACATACAGATATACCGTACATCCCCGCTGCGTGAAGGAACTGCAGGAAGCCTCTGACAACACACAGGCTAAGGGTATGGCACAGGAGGATACGACATCCTAAGTGGCATGGAGAGAAAAGATAGGGTTCGTTATCTCTGCCAATACACAAACAAGGGGCTGTCAAACAAAGCTGGGTCCAAAATAGACACGAAGAGGTCTGTGTGCAGCATGCACTGCCTCCGACCAAAGGCTGCTGTGGCTACAAGGCGTTACACAGGATCAAAGAGGTTGGAAAAGTACTTGGATTAAAGATCCATAAAGGATTATAACACAGACAAACTGCATCAGGCTCAGGAAATCCCCAAGCTGAAGAAGAATCAGAGGCTGGGAGTATGCTTGTGGGGAGGTGTCTGTCAGCCGGCCCTGTTCTTCGGCTGCTGGGTGGCGTCTGCTTGCAGGCACAGGTCTTTGGTTTGAGCGAGCAAAACTATTCTGATGAACACACCTGAGAGATAAAGGACAGTGTCACTCGTGACTAAATAACCAGCTCCCCGCCTTCCAACTCACCTTTTGTGAGACTTTTCTATGGAACGCACCACATCTGCCAGTTCATCCTTAGCTCTTCCCAACCCCTTTAGTCACCAACACTTGAAAGCACTCAGCACTTTCTCTTCTTTTGCTTCTATTATCGTAAATGACCATCAGAGGCAGAAGCTTGCTACGTGGCCACACACCACGTAACGACACCATCCTCAGCCATGCGTTTAGCCCACGTGTGCCTGCACGGAAATCTTGCTACCAGCCACTACGTGCTGCCACACAGAGCAGTGGCACACGCTGCTTTCTGCCATGGTGAAATCATCACATCACTGAGTTCAACACCCCAAACCCTGTGGAGTAAGAAGGCTGTGCACTAAGTACACTTCTCACTCCCAGCACATGCACGACAGCCAAGGATAGGGCCTTCAGCTTCCAGGAGCAGCTCAGGGGCTCACCAAGGACAGAATTAAACCGTGCCTACACACAGACGAGTTTTAACCAAGTGAGCCTACTCCTGCTTAGCGTTTGCCACGTGGAACTTGCCAGCATTAGTGCTTCAGCCACTTACACCCGCAGCGGTGACATGTGAATCAGTCCTCACTGCTACCACTGCCAGACCCACCCGCAACCACCAGTGTCTGTTCAACCTGATCTACCAACACAAAATTCAAGTCACTTCCTCCTGCCACAGCTGTTGTGTTACGCTCTGGCTCCCACAGGCAGTTCTCAAGCAGCTGAAAGCGCCACAGTGGCGATCAGCTGACCCACACCTCCTCCTTGCAAGGGGCCCTGCAATGCAAATCCCAAAGGTGAATATATCCCTGCAAGCCATGCTACTGCCTCCCGATCCCAAATCCCCACTACAGCTCCTCCCCAACACCAGAAGATCACCTGGATCTCAGAGATGCCACCCAGAAAGCTTGTGAAAAAAGGCAACAAAGCAGCCCCAGCGCCCCATCCGCTTTTGGAGCAAAGTCTCGACATGGGATACAGGTCCACTTCGCATCCACACTACCTAGGGTGACCTCGTGCTCCACTACACCTTCCTGCATCCCTGCTGGCACCACGTCCGTCAGTCCCGCAGCTGCAGGAAACCCAACTGACAAGGAGAAAACAACAACACACATTCCACCTCTGAAAGGGAGAAGTAAACACCGGGACACGCTCCTGACTCGGAGATACATGTTGGCCCACATTCCTCTCCCCGAGATTAATATTCTGACATTTACCTCATCCTCTCCAAGTCACTTAAACCATTGCAACCACTGTATTTATAGCTCTCTACCTCCCATCGCTCCCTGCCAGGCGCGTACCCTCCCAAGCGCCTCTACCAGCTTCCTTTCTCACAACCGTTCGCAGGCAGCCTTTTATCTCTGCGAGGCTCGCTCTTATCTCCACTGCCAATGGCAGCAGCCTTGATCTCTATCTCACCTCCACCCCAGCACATTAAGTTTCATCCATCTCTTCAGTTTCATCTTCAGAACTGTAAGCTCTTGAGGACAGGGACTACCACGTGTGCACCCGTGGCACAGCACGCGGGCCTTCAGCCCTGCCTCCCCGTTCAGGTTCTGCAACAAGCAGGAGCAGGGGGCACATCTGGAGCTACAAGCTTCCACCAGCAGATCCCCTGTCCTACTCGAGCCCCAACTACCTCAATAGCAAACCTATTCAGTTTTTAAACGCATTTCTGACTGCTACCCTGTTCACCACAATCTGCAACTTAAAAACATCTGTTTTTAAAAACAAACAAAAAATGCCACCACCACCCAGAAAAACACCACAGAGTGAAATAAGGGTGGCAAATACCTCCTCAAGTCTCTCACACAAAAACAAATATTCTGGGAGCCCAAACTCAGCAGTGAATACTGCTGTTGAAAACCCAAAAAGCTTGCAATTTTTTTCTAACCGACTTAAAACACAAAGAAATCCATAAGCATGGAGCAAAGTTTCTTTCTGGCCCCTAACCCTTATTTGTTTGGGCTACTGATAAACAAGCTGCAGACGAGCTGCAGTACTTCCAGCCAGTTCCTGCATCAGTGCTGATGGGTGTTTTACCAGCATCTAGCTTGTGCTAATGAATGCCCTCAGCACACCCATCCCCATACCCTCTGGTTACTCACACAGGTGCCCAGGCCTAAGGAGAAGCCTTTCTCTACTCTTTCCTGCTTTACTGGGGCCACATTAGCTCAATCAACAATGAGGTGCCACAGAAATCCTACTACTTGTCAATGGCTGAAATAGGGTTCTCACACGGCTCACTGTGGTAGTTCTTCTTGCTCTAGCATACGGCAGGTGCTCATTTATTTAACGAAGCGTAACATCATTAAGAGCTCTACAAACTCCGGGTATCCCAAGGTATCTGTTTAAAGAAACATCAGTTCCCAAAAGCATTTCAGGCTCAGGCTATCCGGTGTCCAAGAAAGTTATACTGCACATTCAGCTGTTGAGCAAGAGCTATAAACAATAAAGCATGTTGGCTCAGCACGAGCACGGGAACAGAACCGCAGTACTCCCTGTGAAAGGAGGATATCATTCATTAGTGTCTCAATAAATTCAGAAGCAAAGTTTACCAGTTTGGTATTTATAAGTTCATGAGATACACATGCACACGATACAGTGAACACAAGCAGCATTCACCTTTCAGCAGTAATTAAAAAGTTCTGAATGTTCCTGAGTCACATCAAATTGTATCATCACCTTGGAATTATAGCTAAATCTTAACCATATTAATTTCAGTATAAAGCATCTCTTTCAAAAGCCCTTTCTTCTCAGAAGATTAAGATTAGCCCTCACACTTAACTCACAACTGCCTGGTGCACAGCACACGCGTACTCATGCACAAGCAAGCTGGATTGTTAGCAGCCAACTATATAGCAGAATTACTAGGAAAACCAACTTTGGAATTAATCAACTTTTGTCCCTCAAGATACAGTTCAGGATTTAACCGGGGCAGAAAACTCTTCCCAGCACTCTATTACACTGCTGCTCCCGGGGTAATTGATGTTCCACCCAAAGCAAAATCTCCACAAATCCAAACACTTGTATGTTCAAGATCTTTCAGATAAGATATTCCTATGATGTCGAGCAACACCTCTGCGATGCCTTTGATGAGTCAGGCTAATTTACTTTTGTCTTCCCCATGTCCTCAAGAATGTCACAAATCCCCACTGATCAAGGTTCTCAGCTAACCTGTAACCACCTTGAAGCTCAGTGACCTTTACAGAGATGCAGGGCATGATTAAAGCTAGAACATACTTTTTCCTTTTCCCCTATTAATTGCTTCTACCTGTAAGGCTCTGCTTTAGCCAGTAAGACAACAGTGTACCATCATCATTGGATTGTTGCTAACGTGCAAAAGCTAAATGCCAAAAAAAGCCAAAGAGCAACTTGCACGGTAGACAACAGGACTCACCTCCAACCAGGTTATTACTGACCATCTGAGGATGACTCGTAAGCTAGGACTACGTTTTTAGGTCAAAACAGCAATAATAATACATCCCCAGGCTCCAGAAAGCTTTCCTCTCTCACCTCCTGCCTTTCAGTTTTATTGCTCCGCTTTCCTTTGGATTGAAGAATGGCACACATGATCACAATAGTATTCAAAATTGTAGGATTTGGATCAGAAAAAAATAACAGATTTCTTAGCACAACACACTGGGCAGCATTCAGCAGGTGCTTGGGAGCACCCCATGCCCACAAACAGCGCACAAGCACACACCAAGTCACAGCACAGCACGACGACCTCTCAGCACCATCCAAAACCTCAAGGCACAACCCCCCCCCTTCCCAGCAATCAAAATGAAGAAAACTTATTCAATACCCTTTCACAAAAAAGGGCATACGCAGAGCCTAAACCCCACCAAGCTGTACTCACAGCTAGCAATGGGCCCTGGGACATCACAGGAGGGACAGCATGAAGTTGTGGAGGCAAAACTGAAAAGGCAATGACACATTCAAGATTTCACTGCAAGACTGAAGGAGAAAAAAATAAAAAAGCCATTTGAACCAGTACTGGTTTCTCCTGGAAATCCCAGTGTCCTGCAGCAGTGCTTTAACCTACGAGACACCTACACACAGAATTTTTTTTATTTTCTTTTTTTTGAAAGTCTAAAAAGCCACGTGACCATTAGCTGCAACTCTGGATGTAAAATCTGGAGAGCTGATTTTCCAAAAGCATTTCAACACTCACTACCAGTACTCTCTCTCAGCAGCAGGGGAACATTCTCAACTCAGATTTTCTCACCCAAGCACCAGTAAAACCTAGCTGATTCTTGGTCAAATATGTCATAATTAACTCACTCCCACACCACAAGACAAAAATCTGTTCTGCCTTCAGTAGCTCGTATCCTACTTGAAAAAGTTACCCTGGGTATTTTTAAGCATAGCAGTAAGTCACTCAAGACTGTTAAAGTGGCATCTGTTACAGCAAGATTTTTTTTTCCTTTCAAGAATTATTATCCCTCCATCGCTTACAAGATTCAGGCTACATGGCTGTGTTCAGATGTATTTCAGAAGAGTTCTTCAAGTTATTTTTAAATGGGTCCCTGCCCTAAGTATTCCTCCGATACAAATGAGCCTCAGTTTGAAGCAAACTTCCAAAAACCACTGGTCTGAAATCCAAAAGGGGCAGTTATTTGTCTGGTATCCTGTAAACTGTAATTTACTATATTAGTAAGAGCTAAAACCTCCAGCTGCTGGGTTTCTCAAAGTGCATATTGTTTACCATGTTCAAGATTTTGCATTTGAAACACACCAGCTCCCATAAAGGATCTGGACAACTTAGACCCAAAGTTTTGCTCTACAGCTGTACTTGTTTTCCTGCCTCCCAGCTCCCCAGAGAACACACAACTTCTCACACAAGTCTAACACAGGAGTAGATTAAAAAGGATTAAAAAGGTGAGGAACATTTAAATTATAATCCTACACTTTAGCAAACTTCTGAAATAGCATCTTAACATGCCACTAGAAAATCAGGTAGAGATAAGATTAAAGAGTGGGTGTAAAATAGGCAGGTAGATACGAAGCTGAACGTCACATTTACCCTGAACAGTCTGCTTTGTTTTTTGTAGTTCAGGATATCTTTGTAGGTTGAGTATTTCTAATTATGTCTGTAGAAACTTTTATTATACATGACCCATTATGCAGTTTATTACCACCCCGTTCTCATTATCATCCGCAGTTTCTACGAGGTCCAATAACAAGGTGTACATTAGCTAAGCCCTGTTTGAAGTAGCTTTTGTGTTCCGTACTCCTAGCACAAAATTTCATGACTCAGATTCATGTAATCAAAACTGCAAACCGCTTGCTTCAATATTGTGTAACAATTTCATGATGAAACTGTTTTGCTAATGACCTCCTTAAACTTCAGGCATTAAGGATCACA
This sequence comes from Anas acuta, assembly GCF_963932015.1. Taxonomy (NCBI): domain Eukaryota; kingdom Metazoa; phylum Chordata; class Aves; order Anseriformes; family Anatidae; genus Anas; species Anas acuta. The sequence goes on from NC_088991.1 coordinate 3,239,488, forward strand.
ACCTTATTTTCCTTTTAGCATCTTTTTCATCATAAAACCTGACCTCAATTTTGCTTAAACCCTAAATAAAAGTTAACAGCAAGCCAGATGTATTTACTTATCATGTTAAATCAGTGCTCTCCTTCTCCTCCATCCATTTCATGAATGAAGAAGGGAAAAAAAAAAGTTAGATTCACATCAGTGAACCTGAACCAGAAGTAGTTTGGGAATTACAATGAGGGGCAATGATGCATTGGAAATCTCTCTCCATTTCACTCTCAGCAGTTAGGAGAATGCAGTTGAGTCACTGCACACAATATCCCATTTAGGCAAACAAAAACAAAGCGGAACAGTGAATAATCAGATGTTGGGAAGTGTTCTCCTTTGAGTGCAAGTACAGTTTAGGGAGAAGAGATTAAAGTTCTTTACCCAATAGAATTTAAAAGATACAAGATAGCTCCTTCCTGGGAAGTAAAGGGTAAATGCATCTGCTAAATATTTTCCTTAACAATGTATTTGACCACACGGATGATTTTCCAGGCTAAGACTAAAAGAGCTGGGATGTAGGAATAAAGACAGCACTTCTGCTAAAAGTCTGCAAAAGTATTAAAAATATTAATTACACATAGGGACACACTGCACCTCCTCAGGACATAAGAGGTTTAGGAATGGAGATTTATTTCCACTATTCAAGACGGAATTTGAAAGTTGTTTTTTTTTCTTTTTTTTTTTTCTGGATTACACATTCTCTTAAGTATTGAATAAAAGCTTCACTGCATTAAAAACTGATAAACTGTTTAAGGAGTACACTTCTACAGTTATGCTTGCTATAGCTCAAAAACCCGATTTAATGTGAGAATGAGAACTAGCATTTTTATAATCAGTAACTTTAAGTCATTGTTAAAGAAACAGATACACACCACCAATTTGCACCACTGTATTTATGTTTGGCAAGCTGCTTTTAGCCTGGACTACTCCGAAATCTGTCCGCCCCTCTGAGAGGCACCTAGAAATGCAGTGTCCACACCCTGCCTGCCCTCCTACTATGCACCATGAATACTGGATGCTGTCTTTGTCAAAAACTGATAGACCTTGTTTTGAAGCACTCTTGTTTTGCTTTTTTATTTTTAGGACTAGAGGGAAGCCACCAATCTAAGCTCTTACTATTCTCATGCTTTATTTCCTGCCAGTGTCCATGTTTTTATACGCAGCTTCTCTCACTTCATTCTAATGCATGCCATTTCCAGAAAACAGACTGACAGCAAAACACACCAGCAGCAAGTCTCCTTCCACTCCGGACCTTGTAATAGACAAGGAAAAAGCCCCAAGCACAGGCCTGTGGATATTTTGCTGTAGCTGCAGTAAACAAATCATTTAACTTAAGTACAATTCCTGAACAGTCTCTGGAAAAATATTTTTAAACACAGTATTTACAATACAGCCAAAATGAAATCACCTGTTTGGTGCTCCCCCGCTTTTAAAAAATTTTACAAGTTTAACAGTCAAATGAGGGGAACAAGGTCCAGTAGGAATTCTGCTGTCTTTGGGGGTGCTTCTTCTAAAAAAAGAAATCCACCATGGCAATCAGTGTGCCTTTGACTTAGCGGACAAATCTTTGAAGTGCTGAAAGACTAACTTTGGAAGAAAGCACTCCTTGGACTGGCAACTTTCAACGTCTTCTAAATTTGATTCCAACCAACAAAACAAAGCAGGGAAAAAAAACCACTGAGGCAAACCACACATTTCTGAGCAGCCCCAAGCACTGCTGCCAGACTTTGAATGGCATGCTAGCTGAGTCAGGCTTACACCTTCCCCTATTAAAGGCTACACAATTTTAAGCTCCTACACTACCTTCTGCCTTTAGACAGTTTTAAAGTGAAACTAGGAAAAAAAAAAAAGCTATCATTTCAGTGGTTAGAACTGTAATTAAAAATACAGAAGGCAGGAACAGCCTGCCCCTTTACTACTTTCTCTATTGACAGAGAAGTAGACAAATATCAATGTCCAACAACGATTAAATATTTCCTCTTAGTAGTCATCAATTATTGACTACACACACATTTGCAAAGAGGAAAACATTTCCAACACACAGTTTTCTGTCTGGGTAGGTGAATTACTCTAAGGAGCCGAGTGGGCCACTAATACCAAAACATGGATTATGCTTCCAAAGAAAATGTTACAGTGCAATGAAGCACTTGCATAAACACTGCTGGTTAGGCAGGGGACATACACAATACCTCCAACAGGTAATTATTTTTTGCTCTCATTATGAGAGCAAAAAGCTTAAGCCATGAATAGGAGTGTCCCTATTCCTCCTGCCCATCCCCAACAGCCTAACTTTTTAGGCATACCTCTAACTACTTTACCTTACGCTTGGTCAAGCTCTACTGCCAACCTGAAAGCTAGCAGCCTGCTCTCCAAAGCTTCAGACATAAAATACACCCCTCTGAGCCTGCTCTTCCTCTACCACAGGCGCACCTCACAAGGCAGATCACTGCACAGCAGGAGCATTACAGCTCGGCTAAGCCCCCAGACACTGCAAGAAGGCAGCGGACTCGAGGGTACAGGCTGCAGAAGCCCCTCACCACCCTCCCAGCCAGCAGCAGATGGCTTCTCCTGAGGATACAAGGATATTTAGGGGACCAGAACTCAAAAGCAGCATAGCAAACCTTCGAGGGAAAAAGAAAAGTGAGTTGTTTACCTAAGATTCAATTAAATAAATGCGGGCAGATTTACACATAGAAAGCCCTGAAGTACACATTTCACCCACATTTATTGACATGAACAGATCTAAGCCCCAACTTCAGATTTCTGAACCCAGTTTAGCAGTTCTCAGCTTCCTATCCACAACACCAATTACAAAGTATCAATCTCAAACCAGGTGAGGAGTCATTTAGTTTTAAGAAGGGAAGAAGAGGAAAAGGAGGTGGAGGGGAAAAGAAAAAAAAAAACATCATAACCTCAGGACAAGAAGTCACAATACAAAATACAATCAGTGTTTATACTAGCAAAATTCTTTCATAAAAAGCCTGGGCAGATGACAGTTTGATAACACCTCCCAGGAGAGTTCCATCACTCTGTATACCCCTTAGGCCAAGGACCACATCCTTTTTTGTGTGTTCATTCAATGTTTAGGTGACTGCACTACTACCAGTTGTACTAGATACAGAAGATTATAGAAGCATGGACCCTATTTTGAAGGCCACATTTCAGTACTAAGTAAACAATCTAATTCCTATAGTTAAGCAAGCATGAAAGGAAAGTGCTTTTAAAGTTACAAACCTTTTCGTGCAGCGTTACACTTCAGACCATCGGACCTGGTGAAATCTATGCTTACGTAAGCTCCACTGTCCAAACTCGAAGTACCATTTTGGAGATGGCAAGTTGGCGTTGCAGTACTTGCCTCACAGCTTATAGGATCATCGCGTAAATTCAGAGCAATGTAGTTTAAGCCATTCTGAAATCCAGTTGAGGTATCCCTGGACATTTTGCTTTCCTGACCATCAGAAATGTTTTCATCTGGTTTCAACCAAACATTGTCAAATGAGGCAGAGCTATGTCTTTTGCTACTATCAGTAAAGAAAGAGGAGGAAGTCGTCACAGTCCCAGCAGAAGAGAATGTTTCAGAACTGTGTCTCCTCCTGCCTTGGGGATCGGCTCGGATCACCTTCGGTCCCACGGGAGGATCGGAGCTAGGAACAGAGAAGCTACTGCTACCAGCGTATCGATCGACAATGCACAGTCTGTTAACTATGGAAGAAGGACTATCAATCTTTACTCCGTCGTCAGATTCGGAGGCAAACGGCCGCGGTGGCGTCGCTGCCATGTTGAACGTCATCTCCGTGTAATCGTCAGTCCTGTTACTTGCAGCGCTAACACAGGCGGTACCAAAGGAGAGCCTAGCATAGTCAGGATTTGGTTGGTTTCTAGGAATACTGGAGCTTGCATAAATTGAAATATCCGTTAAAGAGTTGGAAAGTTCTTTCGCTACTTTTGGCGACTGTACATCCAAGTCAACGCTCATATAATCAGAGAGCGGGGACTGTCTGTGGTCACTACTCGAGCCCAGAGATGATGGCGATCCCTCTGCAGATAAGGAATACGGTGTGTTACTTGCCTTTTCATTAAAATCGATATTTATGTATTCACCAGGACTTGCTGGCTCAGGTGGAACTGTACGATCATACATTCTCGGGATAGTATTGCTTCCCCTCGTACCGAGCGGGAGCCTCGTTGGCCTCGTAGCCCTGTTCTGCACAAGTCCTCCTTCTTCACCTTTTACCACTGGCGACTTCGAGATGCCATTAGACAGGGATTCGCTGTTGATGCTTTTTACGTTTTCTGGTCCACCATACAGGAGTTTTCCAGGTGAAGACATTGGAACATATTCGCTGTGGTCACCATTTTGTCCTGATAACGCCTTAAAGCTTCGGGGCAAAGAAAAATACGAACTGAAACCTTTGGAAACAGAATTGTTATGAATGTAATTTGAATCACCAGGGTGCTTTGGAGCGGAATTACCGGGAGACATATCCATATACTCATTGTTTACAATCTTCTCATTACTTCCTTTAGAAACAAATCCAGTTAAAGGACTTCGTACGGGTGAAGAGCTCGCCTTTGGAAACATCATCATATATCCTCTGGAGTCAACCTGAGATGGTGACCACGAATTGTTTATCTGTTTTGGAACAGACATACTTTTAGGAGTCATTGGCAGATAATCACTGCTACTTGACAGAGAAGATGCAACTCCTGGCATCATTGGCATGTACCCATCGTCCCTAGCTTTACTCCTGCTTTGGTTGCATACAGAGTCAAGATTACTGTCATTGTATTCCAATTCATGGTTACCTTTCAGTTTTGGTGTTTCAGAGTACAGCAGTCGCCCATGATTTCCCCCAGAGTCTTCATCTAATGAAGCCGTCGTTTGTGTCATTTTCTGCTGCACTGCTACCGAGGTTGGTTTAGTCAGAGAGTAAGTTCTTTTCCTGAAACACTTTTCAGCCTCCATATAATCATCTCTCAAGCTATCGTCTGCTTGCTGCTTACTCATGGACATGTACTCACTCAGACAATTCTCCTCTCTGATAGGTGGCGTGTTTCCCAGGGAATCTGGTGTATTACTCCTGACCCGAAAGTACCTGAAATCTCCAGGGCTGGAGCCGTACTCATCAGAAGAGATGAATCCCCCATCGCTCGGGGAACCGCAGACAGAGGAGCTAGAAGGCCTGGTCAACATATCTGAAGCAGAGCCATGGCCGCTACTGGAAGAAACACTGATGGGACTGGTAGTGGAGGGAAAGTGAGACACGGGCAGCGACGCAGAGCGGGTGTGATATGACGAACTGAACGCGGCTCTAACGTACCTTCCGCTCCCTTCTTGCCGGCCCAAGTTCATCCTTGCGGTATTCAGGTGGATGAGGCTCCCCGTCACTGACCTGAAAGGCCTGGCCATGGTGCCTTCTCCTTCGCTGGATGTTCTGAAGCGATAGGAGTTGCTGCTTTTGGTGGTCGGAGGCGTCCCTCCAACAACGCTCTCAGTTCTAGACCTTCTCTGCAAGCCCGTCTGGCTGGGGGGCAGGTTGCCCAGGTGCCTCCTAGTGGTGATGAAGGAGATGGGGTTGGTGCCGCCACCGCCACCAGAAGACTGGCTTTTGCTTCGGGGCCGGAACTCCGCAAAGGCCTTTAACGCTTTCATGGTCTCCAAAAAAGTCTCGTGCATGTTCTGGGCAACCACCGAATCGTCCACTTGCATCCAGAGCTCTCCAGGCCCGATGGAAGCGGACCTGCCCACTTCGATGAAAAAGAAGTTCTCCGAGTGCCCACAGCGGCGGATGTTCATCAGCTGCAGGTGGACGGAGGGCACCTCTGAGTTCAGCTTGACGAGGTGGATGGCCTTGCTGGAGAGGCACAGCCTGTACACCCCGGTCAGGTTTTTCGTTTGGCCCAGTCCTTTGGGTTTCACGTTGACCTGCCACACCTCCTTGAAGACGGTGCCGGGCCTCAGGGCCGCCCCGTAGTGCTCATCGTCCTCGTCCAGCTGCTGCTCCGCCTGCTCCTCCTGCTCCAGGAAGCCCCTCTTGCTCTGGCTCATCAGCTCGCTGATCGCCTGGTACCAGGCCTCCTGCTCGGCCTCGTTCTCCGCCAGCATGGCGAAATACTCGTCCTTGGTGTACAGGGCGATGATGTGCTTGTGCTTGGCGTCCGCCCGCCGGCTGACGGTGAAGCACTGGTAGAGGGGGATGACCCTCTTGGGCGGGGGGCAGCACAGCCCCGCCGCGCCGCCGCCGGCCCGCAGGCTGCTCTTGAACTTCTTCTCGCTGTCGTAGTACTCCAGGCGCGCCGGGGCCAGGCGGCTCTCGGCCCGCAGCACGAAGTACCGCTTGTGGCCGTGCTTCTGCTTGCGCAGGTAGCCGCACTTCCTCACGTCCTCCCCGCCGCGGGCCGCGCTCCCGGGGGGCTGCCCGCCCCTAGCGCCGCCGCCGCCGCCGCCGGCCTCGGGGGGCCCGCAGAGCGAGGCGCTGGGCGAGCGGCGGAGCAGCAGCAGCAGGTGGTGGGGCTGCGGCGAGGGGCAGCGCCCGGCCTCGCCCGACTCCCCCTCGGCCCCGGCGGCGCCGTTCACGCCGCTCGCCATTTTAGCTGCCGGCCGGGCGGCGGCGAGCCGGCCTCACCGGGAGAGGAGCCCCCCCGGCGGCGGGCGGCGCATAGAGGGGAGGGGACGCGAGGGGAGGCGGCCGCCCGTGGGGCCGTTGGCGGAGCCGCTGGGGCCGTTGGAGCCGTTGAGCGCCGCGGGTCCGGCCCCGTCCCCCCGCCGCGCCCGGCTACTCGCGCTCCCCCGGGCAGCCGCGGCGGCGGCACGGCGAAAACATCACGTGACCCCACCCCGCCGCCAGAGGGAGGGGGGAGCGCCCCCGCGCGGAGCGGCGCGGCCGGCGGCCAATAGGGAGCGGAGGTCTGAGGCCGGCGGGCCAATCGGAGGGAAGGGGAGGGATCTGAGGAGGGGCGGAGGAGGCCGGAGGCCCGCGGGGGTGGGTCTTGGGCTGGAGGAGCCGGCGCTGATTGGGTGGCGGGGTGCTGAGTGGCGGGGCGGTAGCCAATCCGCGCCTCACACACACAGCGCCGGGAGGGCGGGGGCGAGGCGCTGCGTGGAGTCGGCGGCGCGAGTAACACGCAAGGCGGCGCGAGGGGCGGGGAGCTCGGACATGATTGGCAGCCCCTCCGCCCAATCAGCGCCGCGCGGCGAGAGCGAGCGGCTGACGTCGCCGTCCCCCCTCCCCCGGCCCCTTTTTAAAACCCTCCCGCCCCCTCCCGGCGGCTGGCGATGATTGGCCGGAGGGCGCGGAGTGGGCGGGGCGAGCGGGCGGGAGGGGGCTCCGGGGACGTAAACAAGGCAGCAGCGCGCGGGCGGCCGTTGGGGCGCGCAGCAGCCGTTGGCCTTTTGCGCACGGCCCCGCTCCCCTCAGGCGCTCGGCGGGCCCAGGGACCCCCCCCCTCAGCCACCCTCCGGTCCCGGGGTGCGCTGTGCTGCGGGCCGTTGTGTGAGGAGCAGAACCCTCTCATTTTGCGGTTTAATAAAAGTCCCCGCAGCAAAGCTGGGTCTAACTGGAGTCAGGGTGCTGTGTGTGTCAGTAATGTACGTGTAAAAATGCTGTTTCTTTCCGCAGTCCAACTGCAGAGGTGGTTTCCCTAGCCAGGACCACTGGCCGTACGTCTCTGCCAGCTCTCCCTGTCAGTCACTCGCCGCGATGTGCTCCATGAGCTTTCAAGACTGTTCTTTGTCTGCTTCACCTATGATTCATTACCGAGATGACAACTCGAACCAATTCTTGACACCAACTTCCACCACCCACTTGTTAAATTTTTGGATAAGTAGCTCAGTGTTTTCTTTCATTCTGCCTCTTAGATGTGGGAGAAGATATTTTTTGGAGTCTCCAGCAGCTCGGTTTGGGAACTGGCATGCCAAATCTTGTACTTGCTGTATTGATAGCTAATGTCTCATCATTTCTTTGTACTTCTCTGTGGGTTCACTGTCTGCTTATCGTGTTTAAACAGCAATCGCTTTTGTGGTGTATTCTTACAGCACCTAACACAATGTGTTCTTGTCCGTGATTACAGCTCCTAAGTGTTATGGCAATACAGTGAATGAGTTGTAGTTCCAAAAATGTAATTATTTACAAAGCAAGTATTATAGACACTAACAAAAGGAGATTTTTTTTTTAATCAAACAGGTTAGCATGAAAAAATACATCTCAACACGCAAATAACATTGATTCTGTCATGTGGTGGCATCACGTAATCAGTGTACATTTATATTCCTTTATATCATTGATAGCCTCTGACAGGACTAGGCTAGACTAAATTAGAATACTTTTTTGTTCTTAGTACCTCAGTTGAGTGGATTTGAGATTGCTTGGGTGTTTCCGTGTATTGTTTGGATTTCTTTCTGTACTTCTACATGAAAATTCAAATTGGTATTAAAGTTTTAAATAAATTAAACCCTCAAAACTATAAAGCAAGATGAACTGTGTTCATTTCATGCTTATTCCAGCTGGTTGCTGAAGGATATGTGTGGGTGGAAGAAAGGAAACGATTTAAAAGAAGGGGCTTTGGTTTTCTATTTTGTTTATGGTGGTTCTTTGTTGGTTTTTTTAGTCATCAACCTCTGGGCTTGCTTGACAGTAACTATGAATAAGCCTGCCTTTGGATGTAAAAAGAAATGCATCAGTGTTTTCTGGTCTTTTTAAAAGTCTTTTGCTCCTGCATTGCACTTGCAAGGTTTTTGCTGGGGATTTGAGAAAGTGATACATGCATAGCTCAGTCATGTAGAATTTGGGGCCAGGAGGGAGTCACGTGTGATCACCAACAGGTAGCTGAGAAAAACAGAGCTGATAGATTTTTCTTACAGGCTTTCTCTGTGTTAAAAGGAGTGCTTAGCCCTCCTCAAAATTTAAGTTATTCAAATTTTTCTATGTGACTATTGAGAAATACTTCCCCAAACTGCAAACTAATCTTTAGTTTGCATACGCTTTCCCAACTTCCATTATTAGGAAGAATAGAAAATTTGTTTACTTACTTTTCAAATAAATTTTTAGAGTCCTTGATGCAGTTATTGGATCAAAGTTACTGATTTTCTGTAGCAATTATTTTTTATTTTTGCAGTTCAGAAAATAAGAGAGAATACCTGTTAGTAGATGATACGCGTGCATTACTGAAGTAGTTTTCTAGAAATGGGATATGATCTAACTTTTTACCTTTTATGTCACAAACTGTCGTAACTTCCACACAATTTTTGTAGGCTGCCATCTCACTGTACCTCTGGCTCCCGGTCTAGCACATTGTTGCAGTTTACTCCGTAAAGCCAGTGCCCTACTGTTATACGAAGTCAGTTTTATATTCTTCAGTTTTACTTAAAGACAGCAGCCTAGCCTTAGTATCAAATGCTTCCTTAACTGTGGTTGCATTGTCTCGCAGCAATTGTAAAGGGAAATCAAGATCCCCTCTTCGTGTCTCTTGATCTTTCACCAGACTAGAAGAACCTGTAGTTCCTAAAGCTGGAGGTATGTTTGCTTTGTGTTTCATTTATTTGCTGTTTCTACCCTTCCAAGTGCCTGCCTGAAGCAGGCACTGTAAAAGACCAGAAGTTTGGAACCATTTCATTGTAGTTTCCACAATTTGCTAAAACGTCTGTAATGTGAAGTAATTAAGGGATTGGTAGTTTTACTGTTGAGCCAAACAGAGGGCCATATGTCATCTGCTGCAGAAATACTGAGAGACAAATAATGGGTTCCTGTTGGTGTCACCTACAATTCCCCAAAGAGCGATGTTGTTGATGCAGAAGGTAAATGGTTTTTCACACAATGTTACAAGATTTAATGCTCATTACTTCTAGTTATCACCAGCCTATGTTATGCCCATCTTCAGTTGCACCTGCTATTATTCTGCTCAGGTAAGAACCTGATAAACAGCAAAAAAGTAATGTTTGGGTTTTTTTGATCAGTAAAACACAAACCTAGCTCAGTCTTGCATGTGATGTATAAAAAGGAAAGGGAATCTCATTTACCTCTCAGAGTAAATTTAGAGTAAAAAAGTAAATTTAGAGTAAAAATAGTGCAGGTGTATTTGTCAGTTCTTTGTAACAAAGGATGTTGAGTGAATGCTAAGCTTTCAGTTTTGTGTTAGACTATTTCGCTAACTGTGGATTTGTATACATTCGCAACATTTCATTGTTTTTTTTGTATGTTTTTTTTTTAACTAAGTTCACAAAATAAATTATTGTAGCTTTTGTTGCAAGTAAGTATTTCTGTCGCAGACTTTTCCCATAGAAGTCTTATTTTCTCATTACATCTCCTCTGTAGCCTACTCCATTGACATCTTAGCAATTCTGTTCTCAGTATGGGCATACTGTGATCAGGCAATGTAAGCTCAGAAATGGGAAAGGAATAATGGTTTTAAATTAATCAATCATAGCTAGGTTATTCTGCAAACAGGATGACTTTCCCATTCACTGTATGTCTGTCAGTGGAATGAGAAAATGAAATGATTATGACATTACTTAAGATCCAGAAGACAAAAACACTTTCTGTTAAAGGAATTCAAAGCTTTCTTAGGTTTCTTGTAAGTGTGTCCCATGTCCTTGGGTAAATCTCTCCATCTACCTTGGTCTTTAATTCTTCAGTCATTAAATGGAAATGATAATTCCTCCCTTTTTCTTAGAAGAGTGATTTTGGAGATAAAATCTGTTAATGACTGAGAACCTCAGGTGTTGTGGTATCAAGGGCTATATGAAAATAATTGTAAAGCCAACCCGAGGGCTTCCTTTATCTTTACAAATGCACAGAATCCACTGTGTCGCATCCCCTAAATGTGTATTTTCCGATCGTAAGCTACATGACCTCCTATTTCTCTCATCCAGCTCTTCCTTGCTGTGCATAAATAAGATACCTGAACCTCACAGCATTTGTTATGATGCTTGTTTATGAAAATGTATAAATTTGAATTTAAGATTTTTAGGCACAAAGATTAAAGGCAGACATATTAAAGAGTTGCCCAATCTAATTTAGAGGGAGCTGTGGGTGCTCAGCACCTCTCTGATAATGAAGATCCGGTTGTTTACTTGTTCCATTCTACTCCTTTCACCATCTATCTAATCCTATCGCGTAATTGTCTACAGAAAATGCTCAGACGCTTGGTTTCTTTACTGTTTTGTATAATTGGGGATAGTGTCACCATGCAGTGAAAAGAACCACAGAATGCTGTTTTTCAAAGGCATATGCTCAAAGTTGCAAAACGTTTTCTCACTGGATCAGGAATGAATAGTAAGATTATTCTGCTTATTTGCTTTGCTATTTATGGGTAGTTGCTACTTGCTGTTTTGGTTATATAGTGATGATAGCTTTGAGATTATGTGGAATGTTATGCAACTGCTGTAGTGAAAGACACAGATTTCTTATGTGATATAGAATTCTTGGCTGTATGTCCAGGTCAGTAAGATGTGGAAAATACTTAAGCAACCAGAATTTACTCACTGAATTCACAGATTGTCTGCGGAGAACAGCAGGTTGGAACAGAAATTTTAAGACACCTATTTATATAACTAGAAATAGAAAGTGGTGTAATTAGTGCCAGTTTTTAAGCTAATGAGCAGTCAAGACTGTTTTGATAAAGGAAAAGCATTTATTCCCCGGAGTGAGTACAAATGACCCTTTCCTTTTAGTTTCTTTGCTAGTGCATTAGATCTACTGAAAAGATGTTACATATTGGTTAGACAGCATGTCTTTAATTTTGACTTTAAAAAATGATTAGTGGGAGTTTAAATACATGGCCTCTAGACAGTTTATAAACGAGGAACGTCAGTGTTGTGCTGGATGATAAAAACCTTTGTAACTCTTGTAACAAACTTTGTAAAAATGCTTCAAGTTAAAAAAAAATATGGATCTATTTGCCTCTCAAATTCATTTTTTTGACACGTGAAGATATGAAGTTGCAAAATTTCTTTATTTCTTTCCTGATGTAAGTCACTTTAGCAAGTAAAGGTAAAAAACAGAAGTTTGCAAACATGTTTGTGTTTGATACATTTACTTTTTCTGATGATGGCTTCAGTCCTGCAGAGTCAATACTTGCATACCAGTGAGTCAAATCGTTTTTAACCTGTTTTTAACCTTCAGCAATATCTGAGGAAATGAGTTTGTGCCTGTCTTAACAACAGCCACACTTAATAAAATGGCCATTCCTTATGCAATTTTTGTGTTGTCGCTTTCATTTAGCTTCTACACTTCTCTTTATTTTCTAATTGACAGAAAATGTCCTTTCTTCTTGATACAAGAGAAAAAAAAATAAATCTATTCTGCATGTTAGGATGTAGAAATTTTGGTCATCAAAATAATTTCTGGGGATTTTGTTAGTACAGTCGTGTTTTGTAATAGAGCAACAAGTGACCACCTGAACTTAAGAAAAGTATTTATCAGAAGAGAAAAGATCATCTAACCTAAGGGAAAATATTTTAGAGAGGGAATCCTGGCACTTGAAATCCTTTTCCATGCAGAAGCTAGTACTCCCACCTGTTTGTGTTCTTCAGCTGGGCCTGAATGTCCTGTTGGAAAAGTGGGGCTGATATTTTTCCTGCATGGTATCTTTGACCAACAGCTCAGAAATGCCTCCTCTTCTCATCAAGAGGCAGCATAATTGGCTTCTAACAATACCAGACCTGCTGTCAGAAAGAAATGTTTTAACTTCACTATTGTCAGTATTTTTTAACATGCGTGGCCAATTTCCATTGCAGAATAAGTGTTAGCTTAGAGCAATGTTTAGTCCGCTTCAGACTATAAATAATGCATGCTAACTGCAGTAGGCAGAGCATGGAAAAGTCTGAGTGAAAGTGCCTTTGCTCCTCACTGTGTGAAGCCGTTCTTACACGCTCTCAGGAGAGGATGATGGTGGTTTTGCATGTGATTCTCTGGCACACTGTTACCTGACCACAAGTAGCACACGTACAATGACAAAGGTGTGTTTTATTGTCTCTCTGCTCTCTTGAACAGGGTGTTAATAAGTCACTCTACTCCGTAAGTGTTGCTTTTCTAAAATGCAATGCCCTCCGTGCCTGAAGAAGTAAACTAATCGTGTAGAGCTCTGCAGGAAAACATAGGGTGATGTAAAGAACAGAGCTCCTGTCTGTCAAGGTTGCAAAAGTGTTATGTGCATCAGCATTTTAAGACTAGGAGTTGACTTTGGAAGAGGACAGTCTTGGTGCATGTGAGCTGAATTCCTTTCTGATTAATTTAACCAAAAGATCTGTTCCAGGAGTACAACTGTGGTGTATCTACATTGTTGTATTAAAAGCGAACTTTAATTTCTCATTTGTCCCTAATCACCTTGCTTTGATTTGCACTGTGGAACAGTCTCAGAGTGCACAAACTAAATTCCTTTCAGATGAAATTAGACCAAAAGCTGTGGTAGAGTAGCGTGGCTAATGCATTGCATGCTAACAGCTTAGCTGTTCGTTGAGCCAGCCTAGAACTGCTGTCAGGTAAACTGCCAAATGCACGTAGAGTGGACATCAAGTCTTCAACACTGACTTGGCTCTCCAGATCTACCGTACTTGTCTGGAGTTCTTGTTAATGTAGACATGGCCTTAATGCTCTCCAGCTGCTAATGAGTCCATCTGTAGCACCAAATTACAGTTGGTGTAAAGTAAAACTGTGGAAGTGCACACAGCATGAACTTCGTGACCTCGGTACAGTATCTTCTTGTGCTGTACTGCACTGCTTGATAACAGAGCTAGCAAGTTTCAGACTAGCAAGTAGCCTCAACAGGAGTAACATGGAGTAAACAAGGCAAATCAAACCTGTGGTGTGTCTTCTTTATAATCCACTGAAATAAAGCCTTGCTATGGAAAAGCTGAAACCTTGCTCTGCAATGTCCCTTGTCAGAGGACCATTCGGTTTGGGGAACAGATTATTTTTAGTGATCCCTAAATTGTCATATGCATTGGGTACCTCAAGAAATGTTTTTCAAAAATATTTCAATGAGGTCATCTAAAAATGTAGAAGTTTTTGTTAATATTTCCAAGGTTCTACTGAATTTCAAGAATATAAAGGAAAAAAAATATATAGATGAAGACAGTCAAGGCAGCTTTGCCTGGTTGTGGAACTTCTTGGTTAAAGTACTACTTGAATTTGTAAATGTGAGATGTCTCAGTACTTGAGAGCTTCAAATAAGGTTACATCGTGCCAAGAGAAAAACTACTTCATAGCAGTGCAGTACAGCTGCAGGAGGCATTTTTCAGTGTAACAGAACTGATAGAAAAATTCCAAGTGTTCATAAAGCACTGGATGTTGATCAGAAGGGCCCGGTCTTGTTTTCAGTTGAGCCAACGTGAACATCCCCTGAAGTGGGAACAGGATGAAAGCCCCCCAGGCACCAGACTTAGTGCCTTCTGATCATCAGCACTGTCTTCTGCACTGTATATTAGCATTAACTCTGTACAATATTGTGTTAATTTGCTATTGCAGGATGCTTCCAATGTTGTTTCAAATAGGTTGTTGGGAATTATTCCTTCATTTAGGCTGTTTTTGTGTCATGTCCTGCAACTGAGTAATAGCTGACATCTATTTGTAGTACTTGATTACAAAGGCAATTATTTGTAATGCTTAGCATGAGTGATTTAGAAAGCTTAGCAATGCTTTCCCTGTTCAGGGGACTCTTTTAGGAGAACAAAGACTCATTGTGGTGCTGTTAAAGAAGGATGTTTTCAATCTCTCTACTTGCCATAAAGAAACATATTTACAAGTATAACCTTTTACAATATAAACTGGATTGATTATGATCTTCCCTCTAACATAAGTTTTAAAATTAATTGCTATTAATACCGTAAGTTACTGTCCTATTTTACATGTATTCCATATGAATTAGTTTTGTTTCTATAGAAATTACTTGTTAATTTTTAGTAAATGATTTCCCTCCCTGTAGCTTTAAAAGACAAAATAGTAAAGCTGCTAAAATGGTAATTCACAGTGAAGTTGTGTGTTCACAATTCTTACTAGTGCTTATTTGATGACTACTTGATATAAAATCTCTGTAAATTTTAGGTAATAAGTCTCAGCTTTCCACATATATGATGGAGATATATATATATATCTATATGCTATGTAATTATCTTAGCTGTGCAGCAGGACATTTTAGGAAACACTAAACATGTTTTTTTGCTGTTTCAGTAGCAGTAGGCGGTCGTGCTTTTTTTGGTAATATAGAATATATTAGTCGTGCTAAATTACTGCAAAGTGAAGCAATAGTGAGTAGAAAATCATGTGTTGGTGCCCCTCGCAAAGTTAGTGCTTTTGATCTCCTTGACACATGTCAGAATTTAGGATAAGATGGAAGCCTTGCTTGTAGTTCCAAGTATGGGACAGAACAGCTTTACCACTTCAGAAGGAGCTCAAAAAGAAATTATGACTCAGAGACAGCCCTCTGAATCATATTTCCCCTGAGCTGTAGCATTGCACAAGTGGGGAGTATGCTGTCGGCCCTCTGCCAGACGAAGCATATTCCCTCTCCCATGGCCAGCCAGCTCTGTTTGCTGACATGAGAGGAAAGTGATGGGTATGTTTACTTCCGACCCAGTTTCCTTCAGCTTCTGTACTTGCTTATGGAAGAAAACAGTGTCTCTTTGAGTCTTGCTTGTTAAGGCAGTGCCCACAGTAGGGCTTTTAGGAGAGCATGATGGCACAGGCCTAACAACTTTGTAAAGAACTTTGCTAGCAACCCAGTGCCTGGTGTATTAGGTAGTTGTGTTGCTGCGTGTTTGTTGGTGGGACACTGTACTCTCTTGCCAAGTCTGAAACTAGTTCTTGTTCCTTGGGCACTCACTTGTCATCCCAAACAAATGGAAAGCCAATATGTGGCATTGAGGGAGTCTATCAGCAACGATGACATAGCATCAAAGTACTGTATGAGTCTGATCTCAGGCACATCTGGCAAGACTAATAATCAGCAAGGAAAATACGATTAAACAAAGCTGAGGTTTTGGTATTAATGTACAAAAAAGGAATTGTACTCACATGTAAACCAACAAAAATAAGTATTTCCTGTATGTTGAATTTAATAATTTAGTAATAGAATAGAAGAACCAAAAAAATCTGATCAGCTAATTAAACTCTGCAATGACTTTTAACAGATTCCATCACCAGATTTTGTAGATGAACAGTGATTTATATCAGTGTAATAATCTATAACAGTGTAAAAATTATAACAGTGTAAATCAGGGTTAAAGTATTCATTTATTAGTATTAGATCACCTAGCAATGCAAAGGTCCATTGTTCTTAATGGTTAAAGAGGTTAACGATTCTGGTAACCTACTTAGAATCAAGCATTTAGAATTTTAATTTGCTAGCAACAGTAATTATATTTGAAGCCTGCCACTGGGTAGTATTTATTTTCTTACCCCATTAATGAAGGAGGAAAATCTAAGTAGCATAGTGTATCTTGAAATTATTCATTTCAATATTAGATACCTATACTTCTACATTTATAATGAAATGTTAAGAAAATTTTACCAAAACTGTATATTCAAGGGACAAATTACACACCCCTCAGTGCACAAGGAAATATCAATTTGTCGAGTTTAGCCTCTAGGACTGCCAGGGTAAGTAGGTACAATCCATTTTTTGAGAATGTAACTTGGAATTCCATCCTGCATGATCCTTATAACCGCCCTTGTTCTTCAGAAGGAGCTTTTGCAGATTCACAAGTAGTTTTCACAAAACCTGAAAATTATTACAAAAGAAAAGAGGTGATGATAAAGCCAGAAAAAAAAAAATGTTACAATGTGCTGTAACAACAGGAGATTGTCACTGAATATTTGCTCCTGAAATTCTTTTGTCAGGGCCATTCTGTTGTTATTGCTAATCTTTTCTGCTTGTCAAGTTCTACTTTACATCACTGTGAAAAATGAAGAACAAATTGAGTAATAAATTATTATTATCACAATTATCACAATTGTGATGTGCCTCTGTTTTTAAGAACCTAACATTCACTCTGAAAGATACACCAGTATGATAAAACTAATAAGCCTCATCTCAACTGTCTTTGGTTGGCATACCATGTGGCCAGCGAACAACTGCCAGCCTGCTTCACTTTCATGCTATTATTCATAGTTTTATGAAGTTCTAAGAAGAGGTGTTTTCTAAAATTCCTTTTCAGGTAATTGTGACATCTGCAATATGATTTGTATTATGCTTGTTTTTAACACATCAGTACACATTAACTCAGCACTTCTGGTGCTGATGCATTTTGAAGAATAGGGTGATTTTTCTGTATACTCACAGCTTGATTTATTTTTATTAAAAAATAAATGAGAGAGTAGGGGGAGAGGATGAAGTGTGCGTAAGTACATTGTATCAGTGCAAAATCAATCACCTCATGCCTTTCAAAGCTTCCCTTCCTACTGTTCTTTCAGTAATGGGATATTCTGTTACTTAATCTTGTTGGCAGTTTAGTGTTATTTCTGTGTGTATTTATGCAATATGCAACATAATGACATTTAATACAGGGCCAATGGGTCTCTAAATCATCTTATATATTTCATCCTAGATTAGTAAAGGCTTACCTGTTTTTTTTTGTTGTTGTGTTTTTTTGTTTGTTTGTTTTTTTCCAACAGCATTTGATATATTTTGAAATAAAGTAACTCTCCAAAATTCCTATCCTAGAACTCCTGTTGATAAAGTGTACAGGAGAGCATTTCTATCACTCCATTTCACAGCAATATATTTCTCATCTCCAGGCAGTTTGTAAAGGAATGGTCTTCAGAAGACTTCAAAATCTTACCCAACATTCTTCTATTGCTTCTTAAATCATATTCTTAGTGTTCGTTTTCCAAGTTTCAATTATTTTTGAATCTTACAGAGTGAACCTGACATTGTATTACAGTCCCTTCAGCGTAAAAGCGTTGTATGATGTAATGAAAGTATTTCATACAGTCTTACAAATAAGTATGTCCCAAATACGTTTATAGAATTTATGACTTAAGATGTCATTGTTAAACTGTGATAGCTGTGATATATGAAAGCATTTATATTATTATTTGTGATTTAGATGGGAAGACATAGAAAAAAATCAAGGATACACATGTTAATGACACAAATGAGTTTAAAGAATGAACAAGTGCAACAGATGTTTATTCTTATTTATATATTTAAGTGTCTATTGATAAATAAGTCAGAATATGAACAGGTGACAGGGAAAGATGTAGCAGAAGTCGTATTTGTAGTGACTAGGCATTTGAGGGGTGTTATCCTTAATGCTTTCTTTAGAAAACAGATGAAATAAAAATAAATGGCCATAACACTCCTCAGGAAAATAACTTAATGAGACTAATATTTTAAGTTGAATCAAGACATAAACACTTGCACATTCTTTAACATGCTAAAGCCTTCAAAATGCTTAGTGAGACAGCAGAATGTGTCAAATGGTCTGGTGAAGAATACGGACGGCCCTTGTGAAAAGATATCTACATACTGTTAGGAAAGGGGAGCAAATTCAGGCCTCACAAAATGGCCATAGGAAAAGCAACACTCGTTTGCTATAACTTATAAGTGGATTGGGTATCATCCTTCTCCTTCCTACCCTAGAGTTCAGTACTTTTAGCGTTCATGTTATATGCTGCTTTGTTGATCCACGTAATAGCATTAATACAGCTGTGTAATTCAGAGAAATCTCATTGTTTCTTCAAAGACGTTTCTTATGTTTTTTTCCCCTAGAAAGCATAAGGATTATACTGTTGTCTAGACACACCATTTGGACTACTGTACTTTCTACTGAAAATAGAAAACGGTGTTTACATGTGTAGATGTAAACATATACAATAGCAATACACTTCTCACTCCATGTTGCAAATACACCTCTGAGTTTTGACATAGCACATAAATGCTATGAATTGTAGTTAGATGATATAGTGTACAGACTAAATAGCGTACCTTGTCAACCCCAGTCATAAAATCAGCAATACAGATTACATTCATATATATTCACAGTCTTAAATATACAATACATATATATGTACATTGAGGAAAAGAAAAAACACAGCTCAGACAATAAATGAAAAACAGGTCTATACAAGTGAGTCACTTGTTTAGAAGCAAGATACACTAACTCGATTTCTACAATCAAGTAAAGCAGCTGAATTATTTGTGTGAACCTCGATCTCTGTTTTGCTAAAACCTTATACCACAGTGTAAAAACAGACATATTTCCAACAATTGAAAGTACAAAAATAATTAAATATTTTAGTGTCTAGATTTGGAAACGAGTTAAGATTTGAACGAGTTAATGATTTAAGAGCACAGCTCAAACAATTGTTTACTTAGTGTTAGCATTCTGAGTTTAATACACTAAAGTTTCTCCTTGTCTAAGAGAAAACATGTAAATCAACATTCATACTGTTATCAATTCTCTCATTCTAAAAGGCAGTTCTTATTTGGGGATATCAGAGAAGTGAGACCTAGCCAGTTATTTGTTCAGATACACAAAGATTGTTTTTCTTTCAGAAATTTGCACTGAGGTTACCTGCACCATCTGAAGCTGTACCCAGGTACTCTATACACACAATTTGAAGCTGACTCAGAGCAGCTCACTGCAAAGAACAAAGTGACTAATCTCTTTGTAGTGCTGAGGCTTTGCAACTTTTCTCTGAGTCATCAGGACAACTCAAAGTGACTAGACTTAGTACAGAAATAAACAGATTTAAACAGAGCACTTGGTTTCAAAACAGATTGTTTCTGCTCCTCCTGTCAGAATGACCTTGGTAATGCTATTTAACATCCAAGTGTTGCTGATATGCAAGGTAGTTTAAAATCCCTAGAACGCAATCAATGTGTAATCTTAGAAGTTGAGTGAAAAATGAAGAAGTAAAGAATGAAATGAAGGCAAAACTTTCCTTGTCCATTTAGAAACATATAAAGAGGAGGAGCAATCAGTTGTCCAAAGGCAAGATTGCAACTGAAAAAGTAAAACTAGAACTGATGGTATTAGGATGTGGAAGGGAAAGGTAAGGAAGATATTTAGTGATTTGCCTATTTTTGATGTACTTTAGCCATCTTTAATTAGTTCTTCACATTCTCAAAGATCAAATAGATAGCTAAACTAACCTTCAGCAACGTTAATCCTACTTTATTCAGCAAATATCTCTCTGTTAAAACTGTAAGTTCCTCTGTCTTTATGCTGATATCTAAAGGGTAAATATTAATACAAGTTGAGCTGGAATTTCTTCTGAAATAGATGACTGGTTGCTTCTGTCACCTCCACATTAGAGATGCAGACCGCACTGTTGGTGGAACTAGTGTAAATTTCAAGAAGCAAACCTGAAGTTAATGATCTACAAATAAATATGGAAATGTAATAGTTACTCCAGACTACTTTTCTATAACTATGAGAAGTATTTGGCCCTGTATATTTATTTCAAGATCATAAAAAATATTATAACCATTTTGAAATCTTTACTAGCATAGGTCTGGGCATGTCTGTGCAGACAAACCTGGGGTTTTATGCCTGTAGTCCGAGATAGCCAGCTACGATCTTGCTGTGACTCAGAAACTGTGCAAGTGCATTGATGTGCACAGAGCTAATGAACCTGATGGGGTGTCCAAAACCCGTGCAGGTATGTTACCATGATTGTGTGCCCAGACTGAGAAGTCCAACTATTCCACAAGGCTAGTTAGCTTAGACAGTTTTTATGTCCAGAGTTGGTTTCCCTCAGCATAACCTGCATGCCGTGTGAGTTCCCATCTGCCAACACGTGTTAGCAATGCCCAGTATCCACGTGCAGGGCACCTTCGCTAGGGAACAAATATTCCAGAACAGAAAAGACACTTAATATAGCATTTATAACAATAAATTATTAATAAATTATTATCTATCAGATTTAGTCATTAAATAATCAGGAGCAGTACAGAATGTATTATAAGGCTTGAGGTAATAATTTGGTTAATTACACATTTACTACTACATTGCTGTAATTAAAATATATATAACAAAAAGATTTTTATAATAGTGGTACCTCAGTATCTCATTTAACGTAGATTACAAATACAGTAATAGAGAAAAGAGAAAATCTAACAAAACTGTAGAAATGAGCAATGTTGAATGTCTTTTTATTTGAGTCACAAAATCAGCAAGAGGTAACATGTTAATCACTTTAACATTAAGAAAGCCAATAAGAATGTTAGTTTAGCTGCTTTTGTGCTTGAGGTAGGATCATGTAATATCTCAGAAACTAAACAAAGTTGGGCCTCGTCTGTACTTGAATGAGAGATGTGTGAGAAAAATTCATCGTATTACAAGAAAGGATGTCAGTGGTTTAATAGGTTTCATCATTATAGCTGAGTCAGTACTGAAGTCATGCCTGCTATGGTGTTAAGGAAACATTCTACTGTTGGAATTGGATGCCAGATTCACTTGGTGGTTAGGCTTAAATTGGGATCTACAGCTTGTACATTTAGGAAAGCATTTTGTCTTGAGTTTACAACGATCCTAATGATCAGGATCCTGATGATGACAATGAAAAGTGTGCAAACTTTGACAATGTTTATAGTATTAAAATAACATAAATATACTTCAGTTATTAATTGCTCAAGAGCTTTTTTGTCTTCAGCATAAGTCAGGAGGAAGATGCAATCATCATTACAGTTTCTCTTTCTTATTTCTTTGTTCCTCCCATGTTTTATGCATGAAAAATAAAAATTAAGAGAAAAATAATGAAAGGAAAAACAAAAGAAAAAGTACGTGTTTATTTACGTTACTGTGAGGGTGGTGAGGCACTGAACAGGCTGCCCAGAGCAGCTGGTGCTGCCCCATCCCTGGCAGTGCCCAAGGCCAGGCGGGATGGGGTTTTGGGCAACCTGGGCTGTTGGGGGGGGGGGGTCCCAGCCCATGGCAGGGGGTTTGGAATTAGAGGGGTATTAAGGTCCCTTCCAACCCAAACCATTCTATGATTGTATTGTCTGCACAAAACAAATATATATATATATAACTTTATATATAAATATATAGATAATATTTTAAATTAACTGAGTATTAGGAAGAGTAGAAAAATGAGAAAGGAAGATAAAAGGACAAAATATATTAATGGCAGAGCTAAAGAAAATTTAGTGACATTTGAACAGAGTCAATCCCAAAAATGTTTGAAATTTGCTAGTGTACAGGGATAGTAAAATAACACAAAAAAAGATAGACCTCTTCGTGGTGGGTATAGTCAGTCAGTCACTTTTGGAATTGCAGTTTTTCTGAAATAAAACTTGCTCCAAGTCTGAGAATTAGAATATGATGTAAGATTCAACTTTGTGAAGTTCCAGACCCACATTGTAGTACAGTCTGTTTTCATTAGATTTCATTAGATTTTTATTTTTCTTTCAAAGCTCTTTGAAAGACAGGGGATTTAATTTCTGTTGATAGTTAGCTGTCATTGATCTAGCTATCAACCTAATCTTTCAAACAAAAAAAGGCAGTGACAAAGTTGAGAACATAAATGTCTTCAAATAACGTTGAGATTGCTGAAGATAAAAAGGAAAGGAAATTTCTGAAACTTCAGAAAATAATTATTACATTATTACTTTAAATAACAAATCTCCTCTATTTCTGTTTATTCTGCTCCTGTTGATCAAGTAAGAAATCCTTTAGATTCATCTAAGAAACTCCTGTTCCTTCTGGGTGCAGAATGGTATCTTCCACTGTTGAAGCACTGTTCTGTCTTGAATTATCATTCCCTTTACAGGAATCAACTCAGATTCCTGAAAGAAGAGATCATTATTATACCTTTAGAGATAATACTATTTGCAGCCTCTACACAGCGTTTGCTATAATATCTGCCGTATTTCCTGTTAATGTAACAGTGTATAATTAAACATTTGTTACACTTTTGCTCCTTTGAAGTTGTTAATGGATAATGAAGGCACGTTTTCAGTCTCTGCTAGAGCAAATGCCTCATTATTGCATCCAAGAGACATTTTGTCATCCCAGTCTTTCTTGCTCTAAAAAGCACTCATGTCTGAGAAATTTTACCTTTTATTTACATAAGGTTCAGAATGTCTGTTACCTGGCAAAGCCGTCTCTGTAAATTGACTACGGGTTAATAAACCAGTGTTACTCTTACTAATAGAAGGGCCAAAAGAAACTGTAATGTGTGTACTTGAATTGTCTGCAGATTAGTATGTATGCCAAGAAGATTTACATTTTGTTAGTGAAGTTAAATTATCATTTATAAATCTGGAGATTTAAAAAACAGAACAATACTAGTATTTCATAAAATCTTTTGGGAATAGTATGACAAATATATCTGCTGTCAGGTATAATTTCCTGGCTCTCTGAGGTGATTTCTGGAAAGATAGTGTAATACGAGGTTTAGAATGGGTTATTGGATTTAATTCTTACTTAAATCACCTTACCAGTCTTTTGCCTCTGCTTACTTATGTGGAAAAAGAAGTCATATTTTTTGTGAGTTTTTGATCTATTTCCAATCTTTTAGAGTGAAGGAAGTTACTATATAGCAGAAGAAATGTTACTTTGACTGGGTGGGCTTTATTTGTAGAAAATCCTATTTCTTCTACTTTGTGGAACAGCTGACAGAGATTAGTTTTAAAATGAATACCAGATAATATTCTGCAAAAACATCATGTCATCATAGTATTTTTTTTTAAATAATTATGTGTTACAGCGGTGAATAA
This sequence comes from Anas acuta, assembly GCF_963932015.1. Taxonomy (NCBI): domain Eukaryota; kingdom Metazoa; phylum Chordata; class Aves; order Anseriformes; family Anatidae; genus Anas; species Anas acuta. The sequence goes on from NC_088991.1 coordinate 3,263,176, forward strand.
ATACAGATAATGAAGGAGATTGCCAAAGGCTGCTTACATTGCACGGGCAAAGCTAAAATACGTGATCAACTGTATCTGTTCTCAAACTTCTTATAAACAAGTATTATGTTTCTTTGCTAAATATGCATGATTATTTATCCAGTTGTAAATTAAAATACATATTTTTACTATTCAGAAAGTTAATAAAATACTCTTCTTCCTATGTCTTCAACCCATTATAAAATATTGGTACCAGAGCTACTGCTGAATGAACCAACACTGAGTGGCACAAGCACTGCTATTTTGGGAGTGAGCGCACCCTGAATGTCAGGTTGGGGTAGAGCCATGTATTTGTGTGTGTTTGGTAATTTGCCTTCTGCAGACTATGGAAAGAGAACTTGGTAATAATTTTAAGAGCAAAAATGGGGGCAATAATAATTTTATAATGAGGGCAAAAATAATTTTAAGAGCAAAAGAAGTTGTGCTTTTACTGAAAAAAAAATGCTTACAGTGTGTCAGAGAATACGAGTGTACTTCGTTCCCATTTCTCTGAGACAAAATTCTGTTCTAAGCTGCATAGTAATTAGAGCAGCTTCATAGAAAGTTAGCCCTCTTTAAGACAGGAAAGGTTTTGCAATTCATACTTAGACTCAATTGCAATATATAAATCTTAAAATTTGATATTTCTTTCAGTATATCATCTGCCTTATGTCTGAACTTTGGTGCTTTTGTGCACATACAGTTCCCTATGATCTGTCTCAGATCACAGTTGTGCCATGATTTATTAGTTATTCAGAAATATTTCTGGTAATACTGTTTGACAAACTGCAACTAGTTGGGATACCAAAGAATTGAGAGCTGGTGGTATCTGAAGTTGCTTAGCTAAAGCTCAGAAATAGCTTTGCTCGTAACTGAAGAACAGGTGACAAAGACTGTAGCTTTCTGATTCAAAGTACAGCAGGGAAAGCCTGCCCTCCTGAACCTCTGATAAGGACTGGATTTTTCACAAGCATCTTTTAAAAGTTTTGTGCGCCCATAGGTGTATGCAGCCTGAGTGTGCTTGTGTAAATTCTCATGCAAAAACTGGTGTGCTTTATTTCCATACCTGTTGATAAATTTTCAGACTTGCTGTTAAATCTATAGAATCCTAAAACAATTGGTTATGATCTGTCTCCACAAACTGAAATGCATACAAGCAATGCATGAAAAATATGAAGATGAAATCAGTGAAAATGGCATTTTGAAGAGGAGTCATATTTAGAATTTAGAAAAAGAAGAGAGAATTTTTGATAAGTAGTCTTCATTTTTCTGTGTTCCCCATGTGTTTAGGAATTCATTTAAAGGAAATGCAGGGTGCTAGAGCATGCCTATACAAGCAGAAGCAAAAGTGCTGAAGATTTAATACATTTCTGTAAATTGTAAGATACCTAGTAGAGCTATTCTTCTGGATTGCCAGAAAGGGCAAGAATTTGGCCCTTTGGCAGTGCCTTCGATGAGAGAGACTCTTCTTGTGTACATTACCTGACCGAGAGGTGGTAGAGTGCACTGGTGAGTCAACACAACTGTTCTGGCTTGTTTTCTAAATATTTGCAAGGAGTTCACAGATTAGCTGACACCCGAGAATGAGACTTCAGAAATTTATTGTTTAAGAGAATCCTTAGCTTTTGACTCACACACAAGAACAAGGTTTTAGAAGAATGACAGAGGGGCACTGAGTTCATGAGTCAATATATTGGGCCGGGCTGCAGCCAGCTGTAGTCACAGAACAACAGTAGTGTGCTCCAGAAGTTCACTGCTTTTTCTATGTAAGATAATTCAGAATTTACAAGAACGATTGAATATAGGAGCATGATTTCTTGAAAAGAGGAAGGAAAACAAGATGGAAGAAAAGAAAAGAGTTTCTTTGTAAGGAAATGTATTAACTTAAAACTGGATGTTTACACCAGTGGAGCTCATTCAGCCTGCCTTTGCCAACTGTGTAACGTATAGATAAAGCCATAAGAAACATGCTCCAGAGAAGGGAGATAACAACAGCTGTGATGGGTTATGCTGCTTCACAACTGGACAGAGGTGACTAAGTTTGCAGCTTGCTCCCAAAACATTCTGGACACCCCTTTAGCAAGAGTACTTGCAACACCTACAGATGTGCTCTCAGCCTGGTGATGCGAGTTTGATGTGGGGCCCCACTTGAACTGCTCACAAATGTGTACAACTTGGGCTGGCTGTTGCTACAGCACAGACCTAGAACGTGCATGGTCATGGTGGATGAGAGCAAAAGGCAAATTTCTGTTTATCTATATATTTTGGTTAATCTTCACTTTTTCAGGGGCAAATCCTGCCTAGTCATTTGCAAGATAAAGGTCCTCAGATACAGTGGAAATGCAGCATTATTGAAACAGGGAGTGTTTCAGCATTTGTACAGGCTCAGCGGCAGATGCCTTGCTGTGCCAGCACAGAGCCCTGCTGCCCAGGTGCTCCCTGTGTGCTGGCAACTGGTGCTGTTTGCAGAGCTCTGGTGGGGCTCATCCTGCTTGCTGCATTCACTGCTGTGAGTTGGGTGGCCTCAGCTGGTAAGGACAGTTGAATGAGCTACTGTTACTTCCAAGTGGGTGAAGAGTATTCCTCTTTCTCCTTTGTCAACATGGTAAACCAGATGAGGGCTTGGGGGAAAAACTCTTAAAACCCATATTTCGTAACAATTTTATATGAATTAAAGGAGTGTGAGTAACAGAGGAAACAGTCACTAAAAGCTTTGTGAAAGTAAACCTTATACGTTTAAATTGTGGTTAATTTTATGCTGTGTCTACATAGGTGACACATTCTAGTACTAGACTGTGCCAGAAGTCTTTCCCATAATCATTCTCAGATAAAAATCTAGTATTTGCCTACCAGTATTATGCTAATAATCTTTATCTTAAATTCTCAGAGTTGTGCTTCAAACTCCTGGCATGCTGCACAGCTACTTTGTCCTCCATTCTTGCGAGACTTCCCTTGACTTCCCTTAGCAATTAGCTGTAGAAGTTGACATTTTCATTAGTCATCCTCTGCATGCTCAAGTTAGGAAGTAAGACCCTTTACATTACTTTCTGCATGCTTTCAGCAACATTGTTTAAATTTTTGCCTGCAGCAATGTTTTGAGATAAAGCTAAATGAAATGGCTACCTTCATCCCTAAGCAAAATAAGTTGTTCAGAATGAGACAAAACTGTTGCAGAAACAGCCTTCTCCTGCAAGATTAAGTACAACATGTTCTATATTGGTATTCAAATGAAAGTACAACTGCAAAACACGTCTTTGGCAGCTGATGTATACCTCTGTCAATGACTACATTATTGTGTATGATGGCAAATTTTTCTCTGTATCTCTACCCCTATCTATGCGCAGAAATACCTAGGGATACAACCCTTACTTCAAAGTCCATTTCAGTCAATGAAATCTAATAATATTTTAAATGTTTCCACTGTCCGAGTCAAAGTGACCCTTAGTACACAGTCTAGTGGTAGTGATGCATAGACTTTTATGCATAAATAATTTTTTAAAAGATAGGAAAAACGTTCTGGATTGTGGGCATATGTCAAGAATATGCACAAATGCCATTGGAAGCTTACTTCCATTGTTTTTATTCAGACAAGTCTGCAACTGAATGAATTTCTAATCTACTGTAGACAATAAATATACATAGTTAAATGAAAATCAACTAGTATCAATATAAACTCAATATAAAATCAATATAAACTATAAACTATAAATTAAATTCAAGTCAATATAAATAGCTAAGTTAAACAAATAAAGAGTTGTAGTTTCTAATTTCTTTTTAGGTACTATGCAAATAGGGACAAACCTGATTTTGAGAGGGACTGCATGCTTTCTGCTAGGGAGATCCCATCTCGTCTGCTGTGGATGTATAGAGAACAGGGCACTTAACTTTGTGAACTAAATTCATTTCATAAGGTGTACTCTGCTCAGCTTGGACATGCTGTTAAAATCATCCCCTCCGAAATTCTGAAATGCAGTTTAATGCCAATTGCTTTTCAGTCTGTCAACTGAATCAAAGCACTGTTTGCCTAATACTGAACTGAAAAGGTAATTTCTTGTCAATTGATAGGAAAGACTGATATTTTGAAGGCTGTGTTTCTCTTGTATTGAATAATTGGCATGAAAATTTTTATATATTGGGTTGTTTATAATTGATAAAATACAAAATCCATATCTACTGTAAGGGGAAAACCGGACTTTTATTTTTGCAGAAAGAGGATGTAATTGCATTAATATACTGTTATCAGTTTTTCATCCTATTGGCATGAAATGATATTTCCTTTTTCATATTGCTTACTAACTTTACAGGTATAATTTATCCTGTTAGGCAAACAGTGTTTACCATTAAAATCTTTAAGCTAAATTCAGTTGCAAATGTTTCTAAGTGTGTTTTAATAGATTAAGTTTTTTTCATTAAGCTTAAACAGCAGTTTTAGGTTAAGAAAAGGTTATATATGTTTCTTGGAATACTTCTTCCCTTTTTCTTTGCTGAAAATGTATCTTTGATTGTAACTAAACTTTTAATATTATGTTTTCAGCTCTGAAAATGAAAATAGTTTATAGATTTACTTAACATGAATTGAAATCACAAAGGAAGAAAGAAACGATCCTGATGACATATTGTCTTACACATCTTTTCTAGAAATGGAAAATAACATTTATTGTGAATTGATTATGATTCTAGAGCATGGAATTCATCATTCTTGTTTTCTTCTGCTTCTGTGTCAGTTTAGCAGCAACAGTAGGACTAAATAGTCAATCTTAGTCTAATATTTAGTTAATAGTCTGTCACAATTCTTTGTTCTGCATCAGCTCTGCTTCTGTCTATTATAATCTCCCATCTAAATGCTGTCCAGGGTTGGTAATGTTTAGTTTCCAAGATCAAATGTGTTTAAGTGCTTTCAGTCTGTGTGAATAGTCTACTAGCAGAAAAAGATACAGGCAGCTGATAACACTAGATAGACTGCTTCGCTTGCAGTGATTTCATTTGTATCAGGGCATATAGAATGGAATATCTTTGCACAGAGTAAGGTAGTTAAAAATTCCAGGAGGAAAATGTGTCCATGGCCAGAATACTTAAGAACAGTGTTTTAGTGAAGTAGTGACACATCTGGATGAACAATACTTGTACCTTCATTGTGCTGGAATACTGCATAGAACAAACAATGATTCATTCCTTCTAATACATCTTTTCTTAAATAGAATGATTCATATCAATGCATTCTTAGAGGAATATGCTCTGTTTTTATTTGTTAATGAAAGCAGACTGCAAGACACAACAGAAGATCTTTCCCATTTCCCTTAGGAGAAACCTGTGTGGCATTTGTTGTTGTTGTTGAGTAGAATACACAAACATAAGCTGACGAAAATTTAAGTACAAATCTGATTTAGAATCTTAACTGACAGAAATGCGTTTTGCTTTTTATCAGTAAAGTTATGCTACTGAACTGAGGATAACAAATTCTGTGCGTTCAGCTCGAGAGTCTGAATAAAAAAACAAGACCCTCTTACAAGTGCGGGCTTGGCTTTATGGAACAGAAGCACTGAAAACCTTTTGTTTCACTGTTAGTGTCCTACCGCAGTTAAAACAACAATCAAATTCCTCAATGCCTCATCACTTGTTGGTACAAGACAAAGATGCAGTGCACTCCAAAGGCTAGATGAGATAGTGGGTCTGTGATTCCTTTCACATTTAGTCTAGAAATTTGGTTTAAGGGACCAGCATACCTTGTACTCAGTTCTGTATGTGCATTTGGGCACAACCAGGACCTGAGGTTTATAATCGCAGTTCATGATGTACTACATTCTTTTATGTTCATCTTGCAGACTTTTGATGAGGTGTAGTGCTCCTTTCAGTTACCTTTCTAAACATGGAGTTATTTTTACTTTGAATTATTACTGATGACTCTGCCAAGGAAGGAAATCCTTCCTCTACAAATAATAAATTGTTGCTGACAAAAACAAACAAACAAACAAACAAAAAAGGCACAAGATCACTCTAAAATCTAAGAAGCTAAGCCAACTAAATCTGGTATCAGCTATCAGATAGATAAATAAGGACTTATTTTTAAATACTGTTTTGGTGAATATACGCTTCTTTCCTCCTATTTATACTGTGGACTTTTCCCAGTGCAATTCCATACATATAATCATGGCATGATATTAACCATGGAAAGTGTTATAGGAAAGGCATCGGGAACAGAGGGCAAAGAGAGGACATCGTTAGAAAATGGCATTTTTTCCCAAGGGAGGTGACTGTGATATCTGGTTAAAAAAAAAAAAAAAAAAAAAAAAAAAAAGTGTCAATCAAGGCTAGGCATGGCTTACACAGTCCTGATGGCCAGATTCTCAGCTGGTGTAGCAGCAGAGATTGAGCAAGACTTTCTTACTTTGTAAGCACTGGAAATGTAAGACAAGCAAGTGGTTTCATATCTAGAGCAGGAATTTGGAGAGAGACTAGAAATTTGACATCCTACCCAATGACATGAAAGAGATTAGGAGTGTGGAGGCAGGAGCTGATGGGCAGGGACATGAACCTTTTTGGCACAAGCTAACCAAGTAGCTGTAACATTAGGCTGCCCCTTGGCACACAGCACAGCGTGGCTCTTTTTTACAACGCAGTTGGTAATCTCAGCAGAGAAGTGTAATACTGAGTGGATTTAAAGCCTCAGTCCATCTTCTCAGCAACAGATAGATTTCCTCGGAAGGGCCTTAGGGTATTGTAGGTAATTTGAGAAGTTAGGGTGGCTGTTAGGCTTGCCTTGCCTGATCAATGAGTAAACAGAGGGTCGCAGGGATGTTCACCTGGTGCTGTGCAGTGCAGAGGGAGCAAAGGTCCTGAAAGCAGTGCAGCTACGTTAGCAGAGCACTCTGCTCAGACTTCCTAGGTCAACAGCCCCTGCAAGGTAGCTACGCAGCTTTGCCCAATGTTGTGCTGTGTAAACAATCCCTATAACCTCCGGTTCACATATGGCATAGGTAGAGGCAGGTATTTCTGCAGTGCCCTGCATTGTACTGTGGGCAAGCTTTTGGTTTTAGAAAATCTTAATTATGTATTAATATGTTGTTATTAGATCCAAAAGCATGATAGTTTCATTGTAAACTGCCCAGCATTCCTGAGGTATTGTTACAATGGGTGACTTGAGTCATCTTGAACAAGGGTAGGGTTCTGTTTGGTAGAGTAAATTGCTTAACACCAAATTCCCTGATACCCCGGCTAGATTGCTTTTGGCAGCTGAACTAACCCTTTAAAGCAGGTTTGAGTATTTCCATGCTGTGTTTCAGTCTGCAGGTCAGAGATGCCCTGCCCATTTGATAGTGCTCTGATTTTATTAAACTACGTGCTTTGCACCTGAGCAAAATAGGAAAATAAAAGAAGGAGAAAGTAGAATAATTAAATTAGGCATGTTCATTTAAAGCTTTTGTAAGGATTTTTGGCTGAATTTTATTCAACCATCTAATATTCAAGTGCACAGTGGCGACTTGCGCAAGAACCCAGCTGCTAACTGATGTGCAATGGTTGCAGCCAAATGAAAGTCTGTCTTGGAAATCTCTGTTTATGATATACAAAACAAAGTATGCATCATGTTTCCCTCTCTAAGGATAATAATCCTGTGAGATTGAAACCTGCATAAGGCAAGTTTTCAGAAATGAAACTCAGAGTGGAGTAAGTGCACACAGGAATGTCACCTATTCAGTGTAAGTCAGCCCAACTTTGGTACAAATCCATTGCAGTCTTTAAAGGAGACATTGACCAGGTGAATGAGGAAGAAAAACAAGTGCTGCAGTCTTCTTTTATTTCCAAAGGCCAATAAAAATTTGCACCTACCTAAGGCTCCTATGGAAGCCAAACTGTCAGAGATTAAGAGGCAAGATCCTCACTCGGATAAGTAAGTAGCTGAAGGACAGAGTGATCAGTGTACCAGCCGGGTTTGTAGCTGTAATAACGTGTAGCTCACTGAAGGCTCGCCACCTGATTATTCATTCATGTTTTTGAGGAGGTTTCACATATTTGTGAAAGATGAGGCCTTTCTGGGATTTCAGGTTCTTGACCATGGAGGGGGGAATTAGACTGCAGGTTGGCAAAGAAGTGTTTCTCAGACTTTCCCACCTTACATCCACAGGGGATAACTGCATTGAACTGTTGCAGTAGTAGTAATTAAAGTATGATAAATGCATATAGAATCATAGAACAGCCCAAATTGGAACGGACTTCAACAGATTATCAGGTCCAATTTTTCCTGGGAAAAAGGCTTGCTAAGGTTATCTAACACCCTGTTCAGTTGCATCTCGTAAACCTCCAGTGATGGGAACTCTACAGTGTCCTTGGGGGGGTGGTTCCAGTGATTTGTTGTTTTCACTTTAAAAAAATCATTCTTATATCAAGATGAAACGTCTACCAGTGCAGCTTGTACTCTGTCTTCTCCATGTGGCTCCTTGTGAAGAGAGAGCCTGTGGGAACTCTAGTTAATACTACTTTTTTTCTTGTTTCTAATGTTTCATGGTTTTGAAACTCGTAAGGTCAAGCCAACATAAAAGGGGATTCAAAAACAGCAATAGAAAAGCAACTGAGAACCAAATCTTAGCCTTACCATGACTGATTTAGGAACATACTTAAGCATGAATGTAATTTTTAGTTGTGGATTGAGTCAGTGTGCTAGGTCACTGAAACAGATTAAGACTAACATTGCATTAAAAATAGCTAATACATGTTTCTGTTACTGTTTCCAAAATAAAAATGATAGCATTTAATGTGAATTGATTTGGAATACCACTTCCTCGATAGAAGAAATCCTGACTGAATTCCTAGATTTACTGCGAGGGTTCAAAAACAAATAAATAAAACCCTCTTGTTTTATTGTAGTATTCAGTTGCTATAGGGCTTCAGAATATGCATCAAAACAGAGGAGATAATCCATGGAGACAGGGAAGTTGGTAGGCAGCCAGCTCCAGTACTAACACAAGTGGGTACAAATAAACAAACAGTATAAGCAGTCACTGGCAAGCCAGCTTTCACTGATGCCATACAACTAGGCTACAGAAGCATGACATAAATGAAAATTTTAAAGAATCCAAAAAAACCTAGCAGGCTAATCAATCTACATTTTCTCTCCCATGTTTCCAACATCTTTTCACAGTTGATTTACTTGTTAATGTAAAAATAATAGGATATATAAGATGGTGCATGACTGAAATACCGTTGCCATTCATATAGTGGTGTTCTGGACTGAATGGTGTACTGAGGCTATAGCTATTTCAAAAGCCTGTTTAGGAAGCAAAACATACAGATTTAATTCTTTATTGTTTTCCTGGATGCTGTGGGTTCTATCTGCAATAGTGTAAATTGATTGCATTCCCCTGATTTTTTTCTAAGAATTCACTCTTCTTGGTATAAACACAGCAGATCTTTGGGAGAGAAATCTAGACAGCTGTAAGCCTGCTAGAGCTAAATGAACAAGTCCCCTGTGTGTTTTGACATACCTTCTTCTGAAGCATGTTACGTAATTTATCAATAGTAGCACTGATGGGTTGCTTTGCAAAGCATTTTAACAATTTTCGTCTCCTGTTTTATAGTTTTTGAGCATGTTTTGTGACATTAAAAAGGTCATAAGTTTTGCAGGTATCCACTCATCTGTACTTAACATCCAGACTTCTTCACTTACTGTTTTTGTTTGATTATGTGGTCTGAAAGCTACATTGAAATTAATCTGATCTGCAAAGAAGAAAAGACATTTCTCCAACATTTGCTCAAGTATCTTCAGCTGCATTAATAAATCAAATGGTTAAGATTAAGGCATTTCCTACAGTACAAGAATTTTAAGACACTCCATGGAGCACTGATTTACAGGCAGAACACCTTGCTTTCCATTTCTTGAGTATTTTAAAGGGACACACAAAAACAAAACAAAACAGAAAGAAGAGATTCTTCAAATGTATAAAATGTTACAAAAAGTGTTTTCACCTGTTGATTTTAAAAGCTGAGAAATGTTCATAATGCTTGTAGCTTAGATATTTATGCGTTCCTTCCAGTACCACAGGTAGAGTGAGCTTATCCCTGGATTCCGGGCGGTACAGCACTTTGTGTTCGAACATTATCATCCTAAAGCTAGATGTGCGCTCATTGAAAATAATTCAAATTCATTAACTTGTGGGCATTCTTTTCAGACTCCAGCCAGCTGTTCGATATGGTAACGTGGCTGTGTGTGGGAGAGGTGAAGTTGGGTGGGGGACGAGGAGTTACGTGATTTCCCTTTAATGTATCTGCACTGTAAACAGCACTGGGTTCTGCACACTGATTTCAGCAGGCAGCCAATGTCAACACTGACATTTTCAATCTCTTTCTTTTATGTCACATTAGTGGAAAGTGACCTGTTGTGTTTGTGGAAGCTCAGGAATCCCGCAGGAGAAGGATCACTCAGCACCATGGCGATCTGCCAAGTACAACTTGTTCCGAAACACAGTGGCTCTGAGAAGTTGCATTATCAACTGAAACACAATGTCGGCGTAGCAGGAGGTAGGTTAGACTGTTGATTAGCTGAGTTGTTATGGCCAGTGTTCCCTCCAGGGTACATTGCACCTCTGCTGCAAGGCTCTTCCCTTTTTCTCCTCCTTTTTACTTACATGTTGTCTCATTCCCTGCTTGGAGGTGGCCACTACAGAGTTCAAAATGAGGCCCTGCTCTAGTACTGTACCACATTCAGCACAGATTTTGTACACTGAGAATTAAGGGCCGTCACTTCTGAAGAATAGTTTCTTAAACTGCTCAATTGTTCAGAAGTCATGTTATGTTTGTGATAAATATTAAAAGTGTAAAAGGTACTAATTTAACTTTTATTTTGGTATCCTGTTCCTTCAGCCTATCTTACGAAGGCAGAATTCTTAGTGTCATCTCATACTTTAATAAAGAATATGAGAATAAATCACCTAATTGGCCAGTTGGAAAGAATGAAAGAGCTTAGTCAATAGAAAAGGGAAGTAACTTCCAGATTTCTGGTAGAATCAGTAGCACTGCCTTATTTTTTGGTAAATCTGTTGCTAGCTAATATTTTCAAAATAACTGACAAATTAATTTCTCTGATATTTATAATTGACACCAGACACAGAATTTGAATCCAGTCCTGTATTTCAGTCCCCACATTCCATGTAGAGTTATAGATCGGGAAGTTTTAGCTATTGTAAAAATAATGAGGAATTACAAAAATTAAAACCAGATTTAGTTTTGAGTATCACATTACCCTTGTAGGATGCAGGAATGTTTTGAAAAAAAAGATATGGCTTTTCTCTCCTGGAAATTTTACCATATGAACAAATCAGTTATAGAATGGCTTAATAAATACAGAAGCTAGATTTTCAGTTTTTGAAATTCCATTTCAGAGTTTGAGTTTTAAACAGTTTTCAAAAAAAAATGTTTTCAGTTAGCTTCCAGGACAATATGATTAGTACTACACAGGAGTGAGGTTAGAGAGCAAAAATGATGATTTAAGCAGGATTCTTTTCGTAGGTTATAAAGTCATGTCTAGCTACTGTTATATTGCTTGTTTAAAATAGTTTTGCTGCTCCTTGTGAGCTTCAGTAAAAAAGTGAAGTTGTATTCATTCTGTTCATTTTCACACTTCAGAAATTTATTGAGGTATTGATTGCAGAATCTTTACTACTGATGGAAAACTGTAAGTGAACAGTTTTGCAACAGAGAAACAGTTTTTATTTTTATTTTTTTACTAGTTCTCCCTGAAAATAGAAAGGTTGATTCTGTTGAATCTTTAAGTTGACAAGATATTTATGTTGACCTCAGTGTCAACAGGGTAGATATAGTGCTAACAATATTTAGTCTTTTTTCTTTGACTGAATCCTTGCTTAAATTAGTCTTTTGGAGTTCAAAAGACAGAATGTGTGTTAAAAAGCAAATGAATTTGTATTGTTTCAAGAACTCCTGATTAACACAAACAAATGAGAACAGACTGGAATTTACATCAGGAGGTCTTAACTTGAGTACTAGCAGGAAAAGAAGATACTTCAGCTCACCAATTAAAAAAAAAAAAAAAAAAAAAAAAAAAGTGCTTACTACAGACAGATAATATAAAACAAATTGTCAGGTAGAAAAGAGTCATCTGATCTTTGTCCAGATTTCTAAACATCTATTCTCATGGGCTTACTTTTATCTTCAGTCCTCAAATCCCTGAGTACACTTTGTGGAAAAAAATGGACTGTATATGCAGAAGGGAAACACACAGACTTTTATCAGAGGGTAGGTAGTGAGACTCTTGGACCCAGTGTTTCCCTGCTGCATGGGAACCACAGAAAACTGGGGCAGCGTGCAAAAGGGTAAACCCTCCCTATAGCATTGCACCAGGAGTCTGAGCTGCACAGAGCTTGGCAGGCTCCACTGGCAGGAAGGTGGAGCTTACTCTGCTTTCCCTTCTCCCTGCTGGTGACTTATAAAACCCACTGAGGCACCTCCATCATCCTCTGTAGTCTCTGCCTCTGCAAAACCAGGGCCAGTGAGCTAGAGACATGGAAAAGAAAGACAGCTGTGGCAGAGGTGAAGAGCTGAGTATACGTTTGTGTGATGTCTGCATGTAAAATAAATGAGTAAATACAATAGAATAAATTGGGTAAGGTAGGACATGAGCTGGATACAAGGAGTGAGGTGGGTAAAAAGTCTGGAACTGAAAAAAAACTGTGTTAAAAGTCAATGTAAAATAAAAGTGCTAAATATGTGGAATAGACTTTAAGAGAAACTAGAATGAGTATTTGTGTAATATGCAAATAAATGTGGTCTATACACATTTATGCGTAATATAACCTTCAGGGCCCAGACGGAAAAGAAGAAAGGCTTAATCTGAACAGAACAAGGGGCAGGGTGATACACCATTTTAAGGAAGAATTGGATGGCTGCAGAACTGTTTGAAACAATATTTGCAATTTTTTGTTGAATGTCTGCCTTAAGGATTAAGGAAATCCACATGAGTTTTTTCACTGACTAAGCATCATGTTGGACTGTTTGTTCACATTAGTGGCAAATACTAGGTCATGAGCTACACTTTTCCATTCAGAAATACTTTTACATTGTTCACTTCTATAATACTTTCTTAACCGAGACAGTAAAAATGATGGGAAGAAGCTGGCAAGCTTTAAGCAAAATTAACATGTTTTTCATGCTGCTATTGCATACAGTCTTTATTTTTACATTACATTATTATATGAATTGGTACATTCCCACCTAGAGGTATCTTATGGGGATGAACATGTCCTGTTGATGAGGAATATTGTCATTGAAAGAGAAAATATTACAATAATCCTTGTAAAGATTTTCATAATTGCTTTATCCTGATCTGAGTCCCAAATATTTCTCACATGTGCACGTCAATTTAAAAAGGCAGGTAATTTGCAATGTCAGTACCTTCAAGAATAGCAGAGAAGGAATAGGTGGTGGGTTTTTTTGATGTTTTTGTTTTTTAAATTAAGCAGCACAGCAAATGCAGCTGTCAAAAGCTGCAAGCTTACAAATTTTGTTATTTAAATTCAGGAACACCAAGTACAGTAAGAAAACAAGAATATAGATTGAAATAGTCAAAATGTAGCACTTTCTTCTTTTTGACCTATTGTGCAGATCTAAACAGGCTGCTTAAGGTCTCCAAAACCTGCAGCACAGAAGACAAATCAATAAGGCACATTGTGAGCTGGTTGATCTTTGATTTTTCAGGTGACCTGTGGCTAAATGTTACTTGTTAAAATCTCAAGCAAAGACATTGTGTTTGTCTGAGATTATAAGGTTTAATTACATTTTTTACATTACATTAATTTACAGATTTAAAATATTGCCCTAATGTACCATGCTGAAGCTTGAAAGCAGTAAACACATCTTTTGCAACTGCTTTCTATGTATTGGCACTTTTTTGAATGAAATGATGCTGGGCTCAGTCATGGAGTTCTGTTCATGTCAGCCATCCTACTAGGTCCAATCCCTAGTGAGCAAACAAGTAAATAGATCCATTCACTTCATCTTTGCATAACCACAAAGGTACTCCTTCCATCTGCATTGACAGATCCTAGTGTCTGCACAGGTCAGACAGCAATATTATGACATCCCTGATGAAAGAAAAACAGCTTTAGATAATTCAAGCACTGTGGTGCAACGCATACATGGAGAAGACATCAGCAAAGTCATATGCTTACAGCTCCTACACTGGCAGCTTAAATTCTGACCCTACAGAAATCTGCGATGTTTTGCATTCACAAGGTGAAAGGGGTTGCCTGGCATCCTGGTATATGCAGGAGACCATTACTGGAAGCAAGTGACGCTTTGGATAGGCTATTCTTTCTATAAGCGAATAATTATATTTGAAAATATACTTGAAGGAGTTCCACCCTCATCAGAAGTCTTATAACAACAGCGCTGTAGTTTTGTATTTGTAAACAAAATGGAAAATGTGATATTAATTTAAAAAATTAAATTTAAAGTTTCTAAGAATGCATCAAGAAGTGCAATAGGGACTAGAAAAAGTAAACTATAATACATATCAGAATTCATTTTCAATTAAAAAATAGTTTTTAAAATCAAGCCATAAAGTACAGAACTAATTCTAGCAATCATGAACCCATTGTCTTTGCAAAAAGTGTGAGCTGACACTGACAAAAAGTTTTTGAAGGATGATATGTGCAGGCAACATTGATTTTTTTAGCTTCATTTGGATATGTCATGAATTTAGTTCATTAATTATAGTCTTCTTAAATCATTGGAATTAGAATAGGATCATCAATGCTTTTTTATCTCAGTCTCCATAAGTGTAGTATGCTCCTCTTTGGGGTATTGAGAGAATGTATGGCTCAAACATATGTACCCAGGACCACGTGCACAGGGTCAGAGCAACAGAGCAGTTTCTGGAAAATGAAGTTTGAGCAAAAGGAGCACTTCATGAGGTCTAATTCTACAGCCACACCCTGCATGGAACTTTCCTTGAAGTCACACACATTTTTATGAGATTCCTTGCCCTACTTTTGCAGACTCCAGAGACCTAGAGAAGTATCCAAACTCGCATGTGTTTGCAGGAACTAAGCCATTTCATTTCTTAAGGACTTAGACTAGAGGAGCAGGTTATTTCTGAATTATGGGAAGCTTAGATTCAGATTCAGGTGCTTTTGTGACATTGAGTATTCATTTAGGATGCATCTTTATGGATAAATATGCCTGTGATAGTGTCTGTAAGGCCAAAATCCCCGATGACCTTAGTCTTAAATTGGGATTGCCTTTATGAAGTCGTAAAGACAGACTGTAGGCAAACTGCGGGGAGTCTCCAGAAACACCCACTTGTGCAGAGTCCTTCCAATACGTCCTTGTAGGCTTTCGTGACCAGCGGTGTCTCTGCTGCCTGTATCACTTATTCCACAGAGCAGCCTGCAGCATCTTGCCAAAACCTCTTGCATTGTACTGTGTACAGTCTGGCAGCTACTGAGGTGACATTTGGAAACAATGTTGATATAATCCAAGAGTCTAGCCAAAGCCCATAGAAATCATTATGTTTTGGGTTAAGCTTGAAATCACTTAGTGTTTTAATTTCCAACCTGTACAATGGAAAAAAATATACCACCTTTTCTCCAGATTTTCATTCTATCCTTTTTAGATTGTATGTTTTCTTGGGCATGTATATTCATCAAATATATCATCTAGTATATTAACTGCATAGCGTCTACAAAAATTTGGATTCCAGCTGCAGGTCTTCTAGACCCTATGACAATTTAAAAATGGTTTTCCTGATATTAAGCTATAATGTATTTTCAAGTTCAGTGTCTTTGATCTGTTTGTCAAATACCAAGTTTCAACTCAAACTTGTACAGAGTGGTCATAACTGTGTGATTACTACAACCACTGTGATGTGCTTATCAGCAATCTTCATTGCAGTTATGCGTACTTTCTTTATCTTTAGCTGTCTCTCTGATCTTTCTCCATGCTTGCAGTTGTATGACCATTTCTGTTTTTATACCCAAGAGCAAAAACTGAAGCAGGAAGAATACAATGAGGGCTTTAACATAAACCTATTGGATATTGTGTCATTAAAAGCAAAAAAACACTTCCCATGAATCAGGACATTTAAACTATTAAAATGGATAAAAATACCATAGTATTCACAACTATAATTAACATTTTTTAAAGAAAAGAAATCCACTTGTCTGTAAAGAAAATGCCATGGGAACTAAAAAGAGGCATTTTGTCTTGTTAATCACAGCTGTTATACAAATTTTCATGTCTGATCTACTGCGTAGAAAACTGTAATGAATGAATAAATACTAAAAGCTTTGTTTAAATAACAAGCCAATATGCTCCCCCCTCACAGATGAAAAAGTCAGAGGCTGAAGTACAGAACAGCTCTTATTCACAAACATTTTCAAAATGGATGAAATACGTGAGTTGACATTGGCATCGTGTTTATTCAGCTTCCTGCCACTGATACTGTGGTCTGTCATGGTATTACTCCACCTTCACTGGCGATCACCTCTTTGGCTACGCTGGCTTCATGTTGATGTTCATTAACTGAATCCAAATTTCTAGCTTGCCAATATAAGGATGTTTAATTAATTTAATCCACACTGAGATATGATGGAGGTAGCAGTCTCCTTATAATGTGTCTCCTTGTACAACTTCATAGCTAAGCTTGTTTACGTTGTAAATTAGTAATTAAACTCGGTTGAATATCTGAATGATCAACCCTTCAAAAATCAGCTTCAAACTACCTGTAGTTGTTCTTTCAAAACGGTGGCATGCAAATTTAGGCATTTCCCTCAACATTTTTTTTTCTAAAAATATATTTCCATAAATCACTTTACCAGTCTGTCAAATGAAAGAATATAATACCTATCTTTTTTCAATGTGAGCGTAATTAGGGAACTTGACAAACTCTTCACAGTGGTTTGAGTTCTCCAGATTACACCTTTTTGTGAGAGGTAAAAACCTGGAGAAAGGGTTAAGGATGAAGCTCTTGAGTGATTCAAAAAGCACCTTCATGTGAAAAGGCCTGGAAATAAAGTAAGGGCATAAATGAACTTATTCTCATTCCAGTCCTTTAGCTGCAAGGGGCCTCGAGCATACCACATGCTTTTTCACTTTTAGAGACCCTCTACGTAATACAAATTAAAACCAGGGCATGCCTTTCCTTAGAACCTCTGCCAGGCATTTTATTTTCATAGCTGTCAACTTTAAAATCATGCTTTCCTGTCACTGATGTTTTGATGGAGGTGGGAGAAAAGAGTGTGCAAGTGAACTCTGACGACTTGAATGAAAAGTCAGACCGCTTTCTTTCTGGCCTGCAGGTTCCTGGCTGACCCTTTTGCATGGAGGTGGGGGCAGGGAGCAACATTAGTCTAGACAGAAGAGGCCAGCGACTGGCTGTCCACTCAGGTTTCAGATTATAAATGAATAGTGTTCAATTTCTCACAGATGTTTGGCAGCCGCTTTGCTTTCACTCTAATCATGAACAGGATTTCTTCTGCCTGAAGAAAGCAGTGACCGATAGACACACAGAGACGTAGAATAGTCCACCTCTAGAGCTCTGGTGCTGATTCCATGTGCTGTGGTTTCAAACTATCAGTTAGAAAACAAGTTCTTTAAAAGTGAGATCACTAGCATTATAGTCTTGCTAAATATATTAAAGTATTCAGACCCAGCACATCTTCTTTTAAAGGCTGGAGGGTTGAGTGTTTGTTTCATATGGAATGTTAATTGTCAGCAGGTTTACTTCAGGGATAAATTTAGTCCTTTAAATTTCAAGTCAGAGTATATCTGTAAAGACTTCAAGGATTAGGTGCAAGTTATCACCATCTTCTCCAAATTGTAAAAAAAAAAAAGTAAATTCACTTAATGTTAACTGAAATAAACAGAAGAAGGATGTTATAGGTTGAATGCTTTTAACTGTGAGAATATCATAGAATATCCATATTAGAGCAGTCAACAAAATCTGATGTAAGAACGATGACAGCAAAAGAGACCCAGTGACAAATATGGTAGGATATAAAGGAAATATTACAGATTAAGCCTGGGAAGAAACTGTTGTGCTTTCTGTAGCTACAGGCTAGTATTCTTCTGTTGATGAGCACCCCAAGGGCTGGTTCAGTTATTGTTTAACTTTTAATTCAAAATATACAATGATAAAATTAGGAAAAGTATATTGCTCCCTATAAAGTTGTCCCAAATACGAAAGAACCCAATCATCGAAACCCTACTGTGCCGCTCCTTAACAGGGATTCCATTCCAAGAGGTGTATTGGGCAACACAAAGGGAAACATTACGCTTTAAAAAGGAAACAGAAAATGTAGACTGAATAGCAGGAAGAACTTCATGAGAGAGAGACCCATTAGATTGTGAAATAATCTCCCAGAGGAAGCGCTGGAAATAAAATCACTTGGAACATTTAGGAACTGATGTACAGAGCCTACTGGAAATGCAAGGAAAAGGACTGTCATCATTTAGCTGGGCAAACGAATAGTTTTGTCTTAAATTATGAGGGACTGTTATCTATTACAGCAGTATGTATAACTGAAGTTTCTAGACACTATCACAATTCAAATAATGTTAAAACAATAATACTGTCTGATTAACACTTGGAAATGAAAACTAGTGTAAGACATTTAAAGAAACTTCAAAAAACTGCTGTTCACAGTCAGGGTAGATAAAGGATAAGAGCAGGTCAATAAGGCATAAACCGAAACATTTTAGTCTAACATCTCTCTATCCGTCATTGTTTAAAAACGTTTGCATTGTTACAGAAAAGAGGAGAGGTTCTTTTAAAGACAGAGGGTGAGTGTGTTAATTTAAAGGACTTTTTTTTGCACGCTTTCAAACGACATACTGAACGGACAGAAATGTTTGAGGAGGATGCGGGTGAGTGAATGCAAAGGACCAATTGGAATTGGATTAGTACTTTGAAAAGAAACAACATTTATAAAATCAATTTTCCATACTTACGTGCTATAATTGCCTATCTGTGATTTGTCAACAAAGGAACAAAAGCATGTCTGCTGGCCTACGTTTCTGCGAACACCATTCAAAATACATATTTGGATTGGCAAATGCTTAAAGAATTATTCAAACAGCAGACCAAGAGTTATTGTGCAGAAAATTTGCAAATTATCTTGCATAATTATTTAAGTAAAAGAAAATCACAGTTTCCACACGTTTTAAAGCTGCTTGCAGAAGAAAATATTAAATAAGGAATTTCTGATATGTACATTTGTTCCATTTTCAAACTTTTCCATGTATGCTTCTGAGACTGGGAATTCCGTACATTGCTAGCCAACATGTGGCTGAAAGGCAACATACCCAGTTCATTTTGAGCCGTGTGTGTCTTCCGTAGCTCTCAGCTCTAAGCAGGGCCTCCAGAAATTAGGAGAACAGGCCAAGGATACAAAGTTAGGTTTTTGGAAAGTAATACAATTATCAGGACGTCTTTAGCAAAGAGAGGCAAACAACACAAAGACATTTAGGAATCCATTCACAATTTGAGGCTCTTTTTGAGATAAGCCATGTCAAAAGATACATAAAAATAATAACAGGAAGGGTGCGGATATATTTTGAGAAAAGACAACTCTCGGTTCAAATAATCTAAACCAATTGCTTTCAGCAACTAAGTTTCTTTAGTTTCATAGCTTTTATCAGGAATCTTCTCCCATTCCTGTACAGTACCACCTTAAAATACTGGTTAGCTTTATGAAAGCAGAATCAATCTCACGGGTTTGATTTAATGGACATGGCTGAATATATGCCTTAAGGAGTGGTATAAAGTTGACTTTCTAAATCTGTATTTTTGAGAGCATATAAATTTGTATTTGTCCAGCTGCAATCTGCATTTTTTCTTTCACTATGGTCATGCATCTACATTTCATATGAAGCCTGTCTCTGATGCCTAACTAACACCAGTGTCTTTCAAAAAACACATGTTCGCTGGTAGGTAAGCAGATGCAACGTGGAGTTGGAGAAAGCAGGGAATGCTATGTAATCTTTCTCAGAAGTGCTGACTTTTGAGTATGTGCATACTTTTAGAATTGTTGTCAAAACATAACATACCATGAAGTGACAACCTCATAGTACAGAGCAGCAAACCAAAAAAAAAAAAAAAAAAGTCTAATTGTCTCAGGTCAAGAGTCAGTTTCAAACATACACTGAAGTTCATTCATCTATAGTCTGTGTACTTGCTGTTTGTTATCTTATATTTCTGCTGCCAAGTATGAAAGCAAGGGCAAACAACTTCCTAGGTAACATTTTACTGTAAAGTCTAAACAAGAAACATATGGCCTCAGGCATAGAAGTCTGATTCTTTCTTTAAAGGATGACTTTCCCATTCTAATAGGAAATGGCAAGCTGTCAATAAATATCAGGTCATAATAATTATCATTATCAGTATTGACAGAAAGTGATATTTGTTCTACAAAATTCTAAACTTCTGTAAAATTCTAAAATTTCCAAAGAAAGGCTCTGATTCTCCAGATGTCTATAGATTTTTTAGACATGTAGTGTTCCTACAGAACCATTTTCTGCTTCTCTAGGATGTGTGGGTTTTCAATCCATACTACATTTTGGAGGCCTTTTCTGCAAAGGTCCACCTTCTGTTGAAGAGGGAGTTTTGTCTCTGTCCACAAACTATGAAAAATTTTTATTTTATGTTCTCTTGGTGTTCTTTCCAATTTGGGAAAATCTCTCTGTCCCAATTTAAAGTTACAGATCTCTTCCCTTCTACCAAAGTATTTATTAGATTATTGCCATTGCTTCTTACTGAACTTTCTCCCCTCTGAAATACTATGGCATATAGGCCAATAGCTTTCTTAATGCCACTGGGAAATCCAGACAGGATTGGAAATATGAAATTCCTGGCTCTTGCTACAGTACCCAGACCACTAGACCACATTTTTTGTGTCATGGAAAATTCAAACCAATTACTTTGCAAGGTTTCTTGGTCTGTTGCTTCTCTCACCCTGTTTGCATTGCTTTTTACTGTGGTAAAAATAATAAAAAAAAATAAGATTTTAGAGTTAAAACTCAGCTTTTAATGAATCTGAAAACTAATATCTTCTGAAGAATAATACTTCTAATACCCCAAATATTCAGACTACTACCAGGTCAATCAGCATTCCAGCGTGGGATGACATTGTTTTTTTCTGGCAGTAAGTAGCCCACATTATGACTTCACCTCTTAAATTTCCTCAAGAGGTTGGTTTTCACTAGAAGTGCAGTTTTTCCAAGCCATATTCAACTTAACCATATCATAATTTAGGCATTTAATTTGTTCCATATTCTTGCAGCTGCCACTCTCAGCAGTTGAATGGATGTCACTGTACTTTCTTGAAGCTTGGGAGCATGGGATTTGTTTAGGCTTTTATAGAATTCAAGAAATTGAAGGAACAAACAATGAAACCATTTAGAAGTATTTTTGTGTAAGTACTTATATATATGTATGCATACAAGTACATAGATATAAACACATACATGTGTGTCTACCTTGTGGTCACGTTTTCTGTTGAAAAGTAGCTCGGCTTACTTTTTATAGCATCATGCAGATACTGCCCCTTAGAAACAGCCACTGCATGATTTTTTATTATTATTATTATTTTATTTTTTTTGTGTGTGCAATATGACATAGGCATGGGCAGGCTTCCACCCTTCCCACAATAGTTTTCTGGGTAGTAAGCATTTTGCAGGTGTTCTGTGGCAATCAAAGATATGCCCAGAGCTTTGCAATATCTCAGTGTTTCTTGGAGCAGGGATGGCAAGTAACCACAAAGGATATAATAGTAGTTATAATTCTGGTACAGCCTCAGGAGGAAAGCATCGGAAGAGCTCTGAATACACTGTGTTTTGATCCAAATGTAGCTCAGAAAAGTATTTAGAGATTGGGTGGAGTTGGACATAAAGGGAAGTGAAATATCTGGGTAGAGGAAAAGAGGAACAGAGGACTGGAAAACAGTGAGAATAAGGTGGCTGGATGGTGAGAGTACAAAAATTTAAGAGAACTTACAGGAGAAAGTGGGCAATGTGCCAACAGGAACATAGGAGAGGCTAGACAGGACCGTTGCAGATGGAAGAACCTGTTGTTTTTTCATCCTGAGGTTAGTGCATGGTAGGCTGCAGGAAGCAGCTGCCAACTTGGGTGCATCTGTCTCAATGTGGGTAGCCAGAACCAAACTAATGGCTTCACTAAGCCTGCTGCAACCGAAGCTGAGATAGGTAGCATAAAAGCCCTAGTGTATCACCTGTACATTCCATCCTGATGAACTATAGGTTACTGACAAAGATGTTAAACAGCGCCGGTCCCACTACTGACCCCTGAGGAGCTCAACTCATTACTGATCTCCACCTGGGCATTGAGCCATTGACCACGACTGTTTTGAGTGCAGCCATCCAGCCAATTCCTTACCCACTGGGTGATCCATGTGTCAAATCCACATCTCTCTAGTTAGAGACAAGGATGTCATGCAGGATAGTGTCAAATGCTTTGCACAAGTCCAGGTGGATGATGTCAGTTGCTCCTCCCTTACCCACCAGCACTGTAACCCCATCACAGGAGGCCACCAAAATGGCCAGGCACAACTTGCCCTTAGTGAAGCCCTGGCGGCTGTCACCAGTCACCTCTCTGTTTTCCACGTGCCTTAGGAGAGTGTCCAGGAGGAGCTGGTCCATGATCTTGCTGGGCACAGAGGTGAGACTGACTGTCTGTAGTCCCCCAGGTTTTCCTTCCAGAAGGCTGTCACTCAAATTAAATATGGTTCAAACTGACACACACACACACACACAAAGTGATGGGAACTTTATCGATTAATGGGGGCCCTTTACAGTTAAAGCACTATATAGCAGTTCAGGTCTGATTCTTTCTTTTAGGCCCAGGAGGATGTGATATTACGTATCTTGTAAAAACAGCTGCTGCTTTTGTACGCGTGTTTCGGAAGTAGATAACTTCAAATAATGCCTTGACATCTATATACAGGAGTCATATCAAACTCCCTCTGTCTGCTGCACTCACATGTTGGGCTGAAGTCCAACAGAGGGAATGCGTGAGCCTGAACGGTAAATACTGAAGATCCTGTTAAATCCAAAATTGTTCTTCCTTGTATGGGGCTAAAGTGATGAGGTAGGAAGGGAAAGGTCTTCCCCATAATGCCACAGAACTGCAGAATCACTTTTGGCTGCAGCCCTAGTTGCTCCCCTTCAGAGGAGAGGTGCAATGCAGGATTTAATAAGGTCATGGTTTCATCTCCCTCACACCTACTTCATTCTGGTGTGCAAAGAACTGATAAGAATAGAGCCCCATATCGAAAGTATGTGATGAGGAGGGAAGAGAGGAATTACAAGGGAAAGGTGAGAGGAGAGCTTAAGACACTCACTACCTTCCTTGTGAGGGGAGTTCACACTAGTTCACAGACTGTCCCCTTGCAACCATCTTTATAGCAGTAGGTTGTTGGGGGCACAGTGACCAAGAAGCTGAATAGCTCAGACGCAAGCCTGTCTGTTAGTTTGATTTTCTACTACTCATGTCAATCTCCTGGCTACATTTTATGAATGAAGCTAGTCGCCTCCCACTTGTTGCTTCTGCGCTAGACAGGAAAGCAAATGTATGACTTTTCAAAATGGCATGGCAGAAGTCCAAACATATCTAACAGAGGAAGGAAGCAATCTTATCAGCTTTTCTGGCCCATTGATAAAAACATACAAGGAAATCATTCAGCTTTAAATGAGGAAAAGGAAGTCTTAGATAAAATTTAGAAGTTGCCTTGGGAATTTTCATATCACATCAATGAAAATGACATGTACAAATAACCAAGTTTCCAGTCTGTATGAAGTGGTTTATTTGTGATATCAAAGCAGAGCTATTTACAGTTTTTGACAAGCTTCCCTACAGGGAATCAGTTAACATCTTTTCTGGCCTGTCTACTTGGTCACGTACCTTCTATCTAAACTGTTCTTTATGGAAAAAAAACTGCAGCAGCCATCCTGAAAAATGGTTTTATCTCCATTCATGCCACAGAGTCTAATTCTTAGTCAGCATTACACAAGGTGTATTTTTTATCCTGGTCTTATTTGTTTCACTGGAAACTTTAATTATTCATATTCAAAGCAAATCATATATATATATATATATATATATATATATATATATATATATATATATATTCTTTTTCTGTACCTGAGCTAATATTTCCACTGGCAGTGTGTCATGTCACATGAAAATACTGGTTCAAGTTATCAGGAGCTCTTGATTCTCTGCAGTGTACCTTATTTTACGAAACAGACATATCCAGTGCCTCGTGTTTTCGTTGTTCTTGCTTCTAGCAAAATATTCTATCACATAGTGATTCCTGTGACATGTGATTTGTGACAACAATCAAACACATACATAATCCCAACCTAATTTGTCAGGTTTAGCACTATTGGCATTGTTTGTTTAGATCTATAGTCTGCAATAATTCAAGGTACTGTAAGTTAATTTCAGTAAGGCTTGAAATAAAAAAATATATTCAGTCAAAAACAGAACTCCCTTATATTTCGATGATAAGTGTAGTAAGGGTTACAGCATCGGTTGTCTTTGAAAGACGTTATTCTTTAGGTGCAAATCCTGGTTAACACTGAATAACCGTATCTTGCTGCTGAATTAGTGATAATTACAGGTGTCCAATATCTAGACTTATTTTACAATAGTGGTATTAAAAAAATTATAGTGGTATTAAATATATATTATAAAATTATAAAATTAACCTAAGAAAAAAGTGAATGCTCTGCAAACACTGGACTTTGAATATAAGGGTTGCATTTTTTAATGTATCTCTCATATTTGAACTTAGATAAGAAACTGGAAAGTTTGAGCAAGCCCTTGTGGATGCAGTATGTTCCTTACTGACTGCTGAGACAAATAAGCAAATTGAGTATGCAGCTAAAGCTAGATTCTATAAATTAAGTGTGAGTCTGTGCATGCTTAAAATACACAGAAGGCAATAACTGACAACAGTGTACTCCATTTAGTGTATCCTGAGAGTAGAACAGTTGTTTATTGGCTTTCACTGAAAGCCAGATGCCTATTCTTGCCACGCTCTCTCACTTGCAAATTTGGTCATCTACCAATCATTGCTTTGGTATTCCAGAAGATTGGTATTGGTATTTTATTTTTTATTTCAGAGTATTTGATCTCATCATTTTCAGTTTTATAATAGGTGACAACTGCAGTTACCGTTCTGGGCAGGAAGTTTGAAGCATACTTTCTTCTTAGGAATTTAAATGTTTTTCTGTGAAGAAATAAGCAGATTGTGTACATGTATCAAGTACTAAGTATATACAAAAGAGAACTGTATGAGATTCCTTCCCTCTTGGAACAGCTACTGCAACAACTATTGTTCAAATCAATAAACAAGAAGTGAAGGAACAACCCTAATATCATGGATCTTAATACTGTGATGGGAACCTGATAAATGCCCCAGACAACAGAAAAAGCCTTCTCTCCTACTTACAGTTTCTGTTCTAATCAGAATAATACAGAATTCTGGCCATTCTACCTGCTTTATTATTTATTTGTTTTAAAGCTTCTTGTTTTGTTATCATGGGCTCACTCTGAGGTTGTCAAGCCCGATTTATCAGAGCCCTGTTCTCACTGACCTTTAAAGTACAGCATGTTACTGCAGCAAAATCAGTACCACAGAAATGAATCAGTTGACATATCCATGGCCTTTTACAACTTCCAGAATTTGTGGGGTCATAGGATCTCTTTGTACAGTTCTGTTAGTCTGTAGGCCAGTAATATGTGAGCTAAGTCAAATCTTAAAATCTCTCTGTTCTGTTCTGCTCTTACCTGTTACAATGGGAGAGATGCTTTGTACACAGCAGAGGTGAAAGTATATTGCTGATCATCCAGAAAAAAAAAAAAAAAAAAAAAAACCAAGAAGAAAACTCTTAAGTTCTTACAGAATCAGCTCAGTAATTGTTTTCCATTTGTGAAAATATGACAGTCCTGATTGCTGGTCATTTTTCAGGCAAAAGAGGCAGAAACCAAAATATTCAATCATCCCGTGCAGCCTCCAGTGTAGTCAAAACAACCTCGAGCAGAATGACAAATGCTGCAGACATCGGTCCAGTCAAGTGATTTCTTCTGCTCTAACAAGCTGTTAAATATATTTATAACTTTTTCGCAAATACTCAGACTGCCTTCCACTTTTGGCCCACTTCTGGTTGTCTGTAAAGGGCAGGATTCTAAAATAGAAAGGGGAGACATCTAGGCAGCCTCCATGCAAGCTTAAATACATACTAGATGTAGTGTAGAAAAGAGCTCTGAATTATGTATAGGTGTAACTTTTTGTCATCCACATATGCACAAATGCACACGTGTACATATATATATATATATGCCATAATTATTCTTTTCAAATGGATATTAAACACCAATGGCTTAAATGCTGAATGAAATATGTGTTTAAAATGGAAGAATATTTCAAAACTCTATTTCAAAACACAGATGACATGCAGAATTTCTGATGATATGATTTACTCTTGGCAGAAAAAAAAGGATGGACTATATAACAGACTTTCTGTTCACACCGTTTCACAGGAGCATCTAGTAGTGCTCCAAATACGCTTCCTTATCATAATAGAGTGATAAATAGTAGATAGCAAGACCCATATGGTAGTGCAGTTGCCTGAATCTCTTAGAAATCTATGGTTTGGAAACTATTAAAATACATTTTCTCCCTGTGTTTTCTTTAGGTTCTGGATCATTCCTTAAAACAGATCAGTTATTTCACTTGTAGCTAATACTGGTGTATATCTGGAGTAATTGATTGGACAGTTACTCAGGGATGGGTTATAAGAGACCCATTCTATGCTCACTGAAATTGACAGTCTCTATCTCTTGGAAGTGCTTAGCCTCCAAAATACTTATCCAAAAGCATAGCAGCCCCACACTTGACTTTAATTCCTCTGTGCACTGTCTGTTCCAGATGTGACGTTTTCAGTCTCAATACAAAAAGGGAATTCAGACAGGTGTAGCACAGGTTTTAGTTTTCAAGTAGGTCAAATTGCAGTTAAATCTGACAGTAAGAAATAGGCTAATTGCCTTAAGCCCAATTTAACAAGATTTAGTCCTTTTATAAAAACACTTCTCTTACAGAAAAAATGGCATTTCTTTTTCTCTAGGTGAAGGAGGAGGGCAACTTTGCTTTATTTTTAATATCACAGTAAGCAAATATTAATTTTAAATCCTTACAGAGAGACATCCAAATATTGTGGTTTTAAATAATCAATATATACAAGGTATAATCAGCTAGCAAAAGACTTCATTCTGAACCCTTCTTTAGAGCACTCCAAGTAACCTATGAAAGAGAGAACAGTCTTTAGTTTCTTTTAAAGATTGCAATTTAGAGAAAAATTTTCACAATCTACTTGAGCTCACAGAGTCTCGCTAGTGTCGTAGGCAGGAGCAGAAACAGGGATTGACTCACTGTCTGCATCTCTGCACTCTTTGTCTAGCTGGGAAAAGAGAAGGGATGTGGCAGATAGTTCCTGCTCTCCCATGATGAGTGGGTAGGATCTCAGTGTGTTGCCAGAAGGTTACTCCAAAGTGGTTCATGCATTGTGAAATATGATTTTCACCGGGACTTTGATTCTTGGTAATCAAGTACACCCAGTGACATACCCCAAAACTCATTATTAGGCAGTATTACCTTTGATATCATTCCTGAAATGAATTGAACTGGGGGAAAAAATAAAAATAACATGTTAATAATGCTGATAATTTCCTGTTATACTTCATTTTACTTTTAACTAGATCACCGTTGTTTATAAAACCTGCTTGCTTTGTTGGCTTTATTTGAGAGGGCATATGCAGGCTTTATATTTTGCTGAATAAGATAGAAGGAATGGGAAAAATGCAGACATTTAATATATATTCTTATGGACTTGCACATAAAATGTTTTATAATAGGTGTATCCCAGTTTATTGCTTCCCTACAATTATTACTGGAATAGCTCTGCCAAAACAGTGATAGAACATATGTTATAAACTATTTACAGCTTCAAGAGCTAAAGGGAGGGTCATGTTCTTTGGCTGGCTTTATGTCTGTTACGCAGGAGAATATGCCTCTCTTCTCTGAGAAAGCTGAAGTTTTGTTTCCCATCTGAGACTATCTAGGTACCAGAAAATATTTGTTATAAAATATGATGTTAATACCATATAAAAAAAAAAAGGAAGAATAAGGAGAAAAGGTTGATGGGGTAAGAAAAGAGTAGGTTTTTTCCTCTGGCATGGAATTACATGTCCGGACTTTATTTAGTGAGCAGGTTTGAAATTTATGCTGTGTTTATCTCAGTGTGGCATCAGAGATCTAGATTTCTGTCTCACTATAGGAAAGTCACTTTGCCCCTCTGTGCATCCATTTTCACTATAACCTCTTGTTAGTCTTCATTTAGGATGTAAATCCTGTGGGGTTGAAAGCTGACTATGTCTGTGCAACCCCAGGGCCTAAGTTTCAGCTGCAGCCTCTGTGTATTGCTGATATACAAATATTACTATTTCTGTTGTGATTCTAAATGAGCCATTTAATCTCTTTGCATTTATTTCCTCAACTATAAAATGGGACAATAACTCACAAGGGGGTTATGAAGATTAGCTCGTCAATGCTAATGAAATATTTTGAGTTCCTCAGATTGAAAGCTTTTAAGAACAGCAAAATAGTGTTGAGCAAATGACAAATGTATTCCGTTTGTCTTATTAATTTACGTATGCTGTATGATTGACTTCAAAAATGCATTTTTGATTGATCAGGTAGAATAGTCCATCTGATGCCAACAGTTCAGTGTTGCAGCTAGCATTTTACAACTTTGTGCAAGGGCAGTGAAGAGAAGGGACTGTGCATAAGCCTGCTTCAAGAATACCAGGAATTTTAATGATTTCCTGTGTCAAGTCTGAGGGTCCTCCTCCACCATTCAGGAGTGACACAGTGTAAACAACAGTAGAGTAACCTCGAAAGACGAGTGAGCTTTCTAAGAATTAGAAACAAACCAGTATGCAGCTTTTTTTTCATAGTATACTGGAGAACAAGCATACCAGAAGCCTGTTCAAATTACAATTAAGAAAATGAAACAGCAGTTTGTATCAAAATCTGACTCATTTTAGCTACTGAGATCTGGGCTAACAGTCTAGCGGTAACACCACCGCAAATTCACAAGGAACCATTCAGTCTTTTGTTCTCCCAAACAACCAGAAATTAGGGAACCTTGCTACACACAGGATTTACAGGACAAGGAATTTCAGCACAGGAAATTATACGGAGAGGCCAATATCAAAGAGTCAGAAAAGCCTATTTTTCCCAGGAATCTATGAAATAAAAATGAGAGAATAAATAAAAAGAGAACCTGCAAACTTCTAACACAGATGGAGACCGAAAATCCTTCTCTCCAATACATTTTTCCTAGGGAGAGAGGTAATAAGCTCTAACTGTGGATAGAAAACGTCCCCAGAGATGCTGATGAATGGCTAGGCGACCGGGTCGATAGTAGGAGTGTATAAGTAAGAAGATGGCAGGATAATTTTTAATTCTGAAAAAATATTTTAATATTTTTACAAGGTTTAAGGTCTTACTGGAAATAATTATTTTTCTTATAGGATTTACTTAGCAATTCTTGCAGTTCTGTTGAATTCGGGTATGTGTACATTAGAACTAATATGTTTTTAGCGTTAGAATGCTCCAGAAAAGTTTTTAAAGTCAGAAATATTCCATATTTGTTTCCAATTTGCATGGCAACAGGAAACTATCATGACATATTTACATTTGCATGTGTACACATCTATATGTGTGTACAGGGAATTTAAAAGTACAATAATCTTGGAGGCACGCTGAATATGTTCAGACTGAAGGAGAGAAAGAGGCAGGCTGCCTGATAATTGAAGAAACTTTTCTCTTTATTCTGCGCAGGCAGGCAGGAAAGGGAGTACAACATAAGCAAGACATTTCATTTGTGGTTGAATCCACAGATGAGCTATTGTAGAAAGTATTCTCCAAAACATGCTTACATGAGAGATGGGGCACGTGGTAGTGATTAGATTTAGTACCAGCAGGGCAGCTTTATGACACAGAAACATTACAGTTTGAAAGCTGCGAACATGCTTCAGTGTCAGAAGGCTGCCCCTTTCTTGTTACAGAGCCTTAATGGGAATTAGTGGAGCTCTGCACCTTCTCAGAAAGTGCTCAGCACCTTTTAGCTTCAGCTGATGTTATGGTTGGAAAGATTCAAAGCTAGAGACAATGTTTTCTTGTAATAGTCAAACATGCTGGAAAACAAAGGGGAAAGCATGCCTCACATTCCACTGAAGTCAGTGGTTTCTGTCTCTTTTTGCACTTCAGATCACTTCCAGTCCCCTTTGGCAGAAAGGCAGAGCTTGTGTTCAAGTCTGTGTTGTCTGCTTTCATACATGGCTCCTGGGCTTGCACCTCTCAGACAGGGAGTGATGTACCCTTTGTGCTGTTTGTGCTGTGTCCAGTCAATGCCTTCTTGCCTGTTAGCCAATAGATTACCAATAAGAATAGATTATAAAAAAACAAATGCATTTTGGTTGGTTGGTTGGTTGGTTGGTTTTTTCTCTAGATGATAGCTGTATAAGTTTAGTCAGTGGAACATTTAGTTGGATTTATTGGTACATTGGATCTATAAAAACATGAGAAGGAAAACTGGTAAGTGTTTATTTGTCTGCACATGTCAATAATTAAATAAAAGTTTGGCAACACAATACCTAGACACAACACCTAGTACCTTGTGATTCTCAGGGCATCCTTCAAGCCTTGATTTAACAACCATTCCAAAGAACGTTGAGTGCTATTCCTTGGGATTCTTCTTCTGCTAGAAAGAAGATTACACAACAGATGGGAATGATTTTAGGATCAGTTTACTTTAACCAAATTAAGAAGGTTAAGATAATTCTTAATTGTATAATTAATTTATTCATTGAAACATTTGAGAAAATACTTTACTATCCCTAGAATGTGTTCGATTTAACACATTTCAACCTTTATGTGTTTCTCTGTTTCTGCTTTTTTATCTCTTATTTTTCTAGACTATAAACCAATAGAAGGCTAAATTTTCAGGTGTGGACTTTGTTTCAGTGACTATTTCTCCAAACCAGAGAGAATAGAAACATCAATAGTAATAAAAAACACAGAAGACTCTCCACTAAGCATATAGTTGTTCCTCCAGTCTCAGTAATTCCTGATTGGATTCATGCCGATGAATGACAGAATCCCTATTAGTTTCATTTTTTGATATAGTCCCTCTTTCAGATTTCCTCTCACATTTCCCTTTATCCTTAAACTATTGCTCAGGAGAGCACTCTGAATGACAGACAGTACCAAGTCAGCATTTCATATATAACGTCAGTTGTTTTCTAATTGTTCAGTTTTACGTACGGATTTAATTTGTTCGTTTACCAAAAGGCAGGGTTACATGAACAAATATGATTTAGCAAATATACAAGATTGTATTATAAAAATACACAACTACTGAGCTTACTAAAAGGAAGTGTCAGGGGCCCTCCCAACGTGCATTGTTTGTTACTTTCCTATTCAGCGACTCTAAAGAACTCATTAAATGCCAAATTATTTCCCTAAACAATGAGTAGCACTGGTTCCTCTTTGGCCTCCATGCTTATTAATTTAGAATTACAACTTCCTTAATTGATACATAGATTCAAAGGAAAAGGAAATCCATCAGTGAAACTATTTTTGAGTCAGTTGTGGTCAAGGAAAATATCAAAAATAGCCTGTAATGATGAAAACAGGATTCAGTTTTCAGGCCCCTAAATCTAAAAAGCAGCAATATGATTTTTTTTCCAAACATCCTCACATTTTATTTTACCCTTAGGCTGGGGCCATGTGAGACATCAGCCTGATGTGTCTGTTGGTTTTTGAAGTTCTAAATGCTTGATAGCAGAAGAGTAGCTTTCCCTCCATTTGAATGAAAGCACTGCTTGAACAGCATTTTGGTATGCAAAGGCATTTATGTTTGTGAATGAGAACAAATTCAAGATATTATTTGGGAGAGGTGGAGCAAAGATGGCATTACATAAAGCATTTCAGTAAAGTGTAGTAGATGTATTTGGGGAAATTACAGAAACTCAGAAGTCTGAAAGAAAGAAAGAAAAAACAGAAAAGCCAAAAAAGGAAAGAAAGAAAAAACAGAAAAGCCAAAAAGGAAAAAGAATAACAAAGAAAAAATCTTTTAAAATAGTTCCATTGAAATATTTGCTATCAAAGTGTATGCAAAGTATATATCTAAAGAACACATCTGACAGGATAACAAGTTAAACTCACTGAGGGTTTTGCAGGTGCAAAGCCTATGTAAACTTAATGGGTGTGTTCCACAGAGTGCTGACATCTTTATCTTCCACAGAAGCCAAAGGGAATTGAAAGTTCTTAGTATTTTGCAAAATAAAACCCATGTACAGTTCCCCTTCCCCCCCCCCCCAAAAAAAAAAAAAAAATATATATATATATATATATATAAATAGAACCAAAAAAAATAGATTGTAGTAAGCTATAGTGAGACACACAGTAATGTGATAAAAAGCGATGGGGTACTGCCTCCTGAGCACAGCTGAAGGCAGCTGGAGGCCAGTGGGAGAGCTCTGGCAGGGTTGACTAAAGAGAGAAAGGAACAATTGCTGTGAAAGGTCTGTAAGCCAAAAGTTGAGCAAAGACTGATGTGTAGCTCAATGCAACAGATAGAAGGAGAATAAAATATATACTGAATGAATGTAAAGTTTTGCAACAGCTGGAGCAGTGCTGGGGTCAGACAACAGACAGTGGAGATCACAGGATGCCTCTAAACACAGCAGGCTCCAGCAGGAATCAGTGGCAACATTATTAGTAGCAGGACATCTGTTAATGAATTTAGGTAACTTCAGTGACAACCCTGCTCGTGGTGCTGGTCATTTAGTAATGCTTCTGGGCTTTGTCAGGACTGACCCCTATCACGACCTTTCACAACCCCTAACAGTACTGGTTTACAGAACTGCTAACTGGTAGTTACATTTTTAGCAGAGCTTCTCTGTATTATGTGAATTCACTTACCGTGCTTACCGTGCAGAAAAAAAAAAAAAAAAAAAGCTTATTAAAGGGCAAAATAACAAACCATGTGATGGTCAACATCATTTCATGACTCTAGCCACACCTCTGTTTTCCCGAGTCACACCAATTTTCTGGGTGTTGCTACTGGGAAATACAACAACTGAATGCTTTGCTAGCACAATAACAGAGTTCTGAAGACACTGATACTATTTTCATTTATGTTGTACTCGTATAAGTACACTCAGTAACTTCTGACTTATTTTCTCACAGAATGTGCAGCACGGTCTGGGCCTGATTTTCATGAGCCTTCATTGCTACCATAGCACATGATAGATTCATCTGATGTTGTTATATTTTCCTATACTAACCTTTTGGGGGAGGAAAAAATAAATAACGGTTTGACACACACACAAGGAATGTTGGTCTGCAACCCAGGTCAATGTAAGCCTACAAAATTCCTCTTGGTTTTATTGCTGGCATTGTCGTTAACAATGTTCTGTGCCTGTTATCTGGTCAGATGAATTCTTTTTCTGTTATTTCAAGACATTCCAGTACATTGAGCTTAAAGCTGTCATTGATGTGTATGCAGTTTATAAAATAATGTTACCATTACCTCACCATTTCTCCTTGCAATAAGATATCCTCCCTTCCAGTGTTCTGCCCTGCAGTATGACAATGTCATGTACTCCTTCCAGTGATTATTCCTCAGTAAAATCTATGTCTGTGGTTTTCATATTACTTGAATTACTGTGCTGTTGCTACAGATTTCCTCGCATTTCTGCTGAGGGATAGTGTGGAAGGTTATTTGGTTTTAGGTGCTGTCTGACTTAGAGCAACTGTGTCTGTAAGCAGTAGTTTGCTGCCCACCTCATTTTAAAGGCAGCCAGAAAACCATTGCTCTCTTTTCAGTCTGGGCCTCGATAACAAAAATTTTGTCTCACACTGGTGATTTCAGCAGTGGGACTCCATTCCAGCAACTCCTGACAGGGGGTGGAGTGGCAGGAATTTCATTTTGCTGACACCACCAAGATCTTGTTGCTTGGTGCTGCTGCTCCCCCTGTTCCTACTTCATTTCTCACTTTCCGTGTATTCCAACATGTATTCCAGCAGTGGACAACGTAGCTCTTAACATGTAACCAGCCATCCAGGTACCTAGGCATGCACGATCTTTTTACCTTCCCTAATTCTCATATTGCAGTCATCAGTGAAGCCAGGAGTGTGGTCAGGCAAGGGAGCACTGCAGCGTCACCTTACCAAGTGGTCGTCCTCACTTCCAGTTAGATGAAGAGCTCCAGCACAATCTCTGCCAGCTGCAGAGAGCAAGCGTTTTGTGGTTTTCTTCCTTCTTAAGATTTTACAATTTTATCATCATGTGAACATATCTGATGTGGTAAATCTTCAGAACAACCAATTTCATTTCTAACCTGGCATTGCTACGTGTTCTGATAAAACTTAACAGCAGCTGGCACTCCCCCACCTACTGCTGAGAGTCCGGATTGCTAAGGAGCCCTTGGCTCTCTTCAGTGTAACCAGATCGTTTGGCTCCTAGGAGGTACCTTTGAGCAACGGTGGCTGGGACACAAGCAAAGATATGTCAAAAAGAAGGCAGAAACATAAATGAAATTAGAAATATATGTGAATGAAAGGCAGGGGATGGGGATGTCCTGAAAAGAGGAAGATGTAAAGACATTTCCATGAGAAAGCAGGCTGAGAAGGTGAAAACACAAAAAGAGCACCAAAGCTAGGAAAGGAAGTGAAAAGAATCTACAGAAAATAAAACCCAGTTCTGACAGATACAATATCAAGACAAGTAAGGAGCAACAGGCAGAAGCAGCTTACATTGCAGTTGTTACACTATGCTGCTGAGCACCCTGCAAAGCGGAGAAGCTTTTGTACATGGTATGCTGGTAACTGCTAGGGGATTCCCTCTTGGAGCAGTGCAAAAAAAAGGTTGTATCTGTTTTCTTATATCACTTTCATTGGAAAGGAATCAATTTTCCTTTCCAAAAGTGTTTCAAGAACTGAAATACCATGAGGTAAGTAGAAACAATTGTGAGATCAGAGACAGGCAAGGTCCATTGCAAATCACTAGTGGAGGCAGAGAAAGCAGCTTAGTCCTTATCAGTGTTACCATCTTCCAAGTACATCATGTAACTTATCTTGTACAGAGGCTACTAACTTTAATCGTCACGAGGGAATAAGTAAAAATAGACTACTCCAGAAGCCAGATTCCCAGCTCAGCAAGTAATTACTTTGATTTCAGGATTTATAGCAATATAACGGCACAGAATGTTTTCTCTCTTCCTGTGTCCAAAATGTTTTGTCTGTGCAAGCTTCCATGTTTGGACTTAAAAATGTAAAGGCATATTTTATGTAAGGACGCAAATTTAAATTTTCTCATGTTGTACATTGCTGCTTTCAAGGCACACACACCCCCTCATCTCTTAGAAAGCAGCTTTGTTGTGTGAGTTTTGAGGGACTGGATGCCCACTAGCGCTAACAAGAGATACGTGTCTCTGTATTTGGCAGAGTTGTGTGTTGTATTGTGGTAAGTAAACCTGTGACATTCCAGAGTCCCTGCAGTAACAGAAGTCACACATTGCAAAGGGGTCATGCCAGCCTGAGGATGCAATCCGCAGATACAGCCCTAGGTTCAAAACATGGCAAACCTATTATTAATCAAGGGGCTATGTTATTTCACAACTTTTATTCTCAGCTAGAATTTTTCCAAAATAGCCTACCCTCATGTCCATTACTTTAGTCTCAGACACTTTTAAAAGGTAGTATCCAGACTCCTAAGCAACTTGTGGAATGGGTTGAAGATTTCACTAAAATTATTTGAAGTATCATCATCTCATGACCACAGGTAATCCACCTGTTTTTATAGGACTATTCCTTCATAATAAAATGGGGGGAGGGGGGAGGGGGGAGGGGGTGGCTAGCAGAATTTAGTGCTCTTGCAGTACCTGTTCAGAGCTGGACTGTTATGTCCACATCCAAAAGCATTATACAGGAAGACAGAAGTGTTGTTTGTGTTAATAATGTACGTCTTGTCCATAAACTTCCATTCTCCGATGAGTAGATATCAAGTGCACCCACTCTGAGCCTAAAATCCTTAATCATTTTACTTTCAATTATTCTACTGGCTTATAAAGCACCCACACTGGTACTTGAGGGTAATTCAGTTGACTTGGAGTCTATACCGGCAAAATTCACAGAAATTTATCCGGGAGCTAATGTAGCCCATGTCAGGCTTTTTTAAGCTTATTGCCATTTTATACAAGCATCCAAGTGCTGTAACCCAGTGTGATGTCATAAGAAAACAGTTAAAATAACCTGAGAGGATGAACAAAACATTGCTTTTTCTAGGATCTCATTCTCTAGTCCATCCTGCACATAAACTAGTGTGTCACCATTATAGTTGAAGTCTGTACTGGGATATAAGGGAAGTTAGAATTTCTCATTGGTTGCTTTGGGGTGCTGCAATATTTCATATCTATGTGAGGTCTCAAAAGTCAAAGAGACTGGTAAAGCAACCACTGTGACACTGAGATTTGTCACAGTATGAGGCAGAGAGTACCTGCAGGCAGAGGGGTGGCTACAGGAGTTCCCAGTTCCATTCCTGTGCTGTACTCTGACAGCACAGGAATGGAACTGGGAAAGCACCAAGCATTTTACTTCACAGAGACTTGCGATCTGCTGCCTCTTCTGTCAGAGTAATGCAGTTACTCTGCCTAAGTTACTACCTTAGAGTTTCTAGTTCAGTTTGTTTACAACATTGGGTTCTTTTTCTTGATAGCGGTTCAAGGTTGTAAAGATCTGTCTAAAAATAAAAATTAGAACACGTCTCTGGTGCACATTCCTGCCTCCTTTCTCAAATGAGACCAACCAGAAAGCAGCTGACACTAATGCTAGTAGTACTAGTTGAATATAGAATGTTGCTGAACGCACCAGGGCACTGGTGAGTGCTGTTCGCAGCATGCAATGGCTGTGTGAGCCGTTCTGGTGAAGGACTAGCATTGTCACCTAAGTTTGCATGCAAGGAGATGTTCCTTTTGCAGAGCCCTCTGTGACAGGAAGGATAAAAGTATGTGCTCAATTTGTATGGAAGACTTCAAAGACCATTGACAAAACTTCTTTAGTTCTCAGCAGCCTTCAATGTCTGGGGCATCTAGTTTAAATACTTCCCAATTTCCCTCTCCTTATTAATCTACTGCATGCTCCAGAACCCACTTTTAGTTATCATTGTGAATGTACATGTCATTTGTTCTTTTTCCACAGTTGAATGTAAGATGCATACTATCACTGTCATTTTTCCTACTTGTCTTTCTGCTTGAAATTTAATAAGAACTTGGAAGCATTCGTTCCAATTCTGTACTTAAGTGGCACAAGGTCTTTTACTTGTGAGTATGAAGTATTTCACAATTTCCTGTCCTATTACTTTAATTGTATTCTGTGTGATAGAGGTACTGTCCCTGTGTGAAGATCCTTTATTACAAAGTGATTTCCAAATTTCCAGTAGTGTTATTTTATTTTGTTTTCATGGCTTGGATGTTGGACAGGGGCCTAATATACAAAAAAATGTAGTTCTATGTCAGATGTACATGTATGTAAGTTGTTTTAGGTAGTTTGAGAAAACTTTTTGGTATTCAAGAGCATTCCCCCATAATATTCTTGCAGACATCTAACATTTTATACAATCTGATGAATTCCAAAAGAAAAAGATCTTTTAAAATGTTGTCAGACCTTTACATAAATATTCCTCTTTCCTCTTTGGTTCTCTTGCTTACCCAGTTACAGAGTGTTGTGCTTGGAACAAAATTAATTCTTGCCGTTAGTTACTAGTACTAATAATGAAGAGGTACGCAGCTGGTGCTGAGAAGCCTGAGTACTTGGCTAAGGTGGTGGTTACCAGTGGTAAATGCAGTTTTTGAGAACAACTTTAAAGTTTTGTCTCTCTAAGCTTTTCAAACTCTTATCGGTATCCTAATGCAGTTTCAAAGGTTTTACAAACTCTACAAAATATGAAAGCTCTCAGCTCCCCATCTAAGTTCAATAAAGGTGCTTTAAATTTTGGTAGTTCTGGGGCAAGAAATTCTGAAACCAACTACACAGGATCTTGTTTCAGTAGTGTTTTGGTGTGATCCGTACATTGAAAAGGAATGGCCAGACAAGGGAAAGGTGCACTTGTATCCACAACTAAATATGGGCATATGGCTCTGGTACTGAACACGTACAAATATGTCTTCTGCGTTT
Organism: Anas acuta; assembly: GCF_963932015.1. NCBI lineage: Eukaryota > Metazoa > Chordata > Aves > Anseriformes > Anatidae > Anas > Anas acuta. The sequence goes on from NC_088991.1 coordinate 3,301,518, forward strand.
TTGCTCCTTACTCTTTGAAACCAAAGTTCCTCCATTGGTGGAAAGTAAATATATTGCACCAAATCTTGTCCTTTAGACTTTACTCTGACATGTGATGACTAAATGTTACCCTGATGTTTGACCTCATTCACAAACCATAACTGCTTGGTAATCCAAGAATGTTTAGCCCATGTCTGCCCTTATAAATCATTGCCGGAGTGTGAAAAGTATACAGTGCTGTCAGCTCCACAGAGCTGGTGTGGAACAGGCTGCTTGGGGTGTTGGTTAAATGCCACCTGTCGGGGAGAAGTGGAACAGTGCTGGCAATAAAACGTAACTAGATTTTCTTTTTGTCTTTATCTTATCTATCTATATTTAGTGAACTTAATGACTGGCATCAGTCAGCCTGAGTTCAGTAAAAGTCTTATCCTACTTTAAGAATGGAGACATCACTATCTGTTGTATCCCTTGTTCCTTTACACCACGGATTCCCCTTTAAAAATTCTTGAGCTTAGTGGTGTTTTATCAGATTCCATTTTTGGATAAATATCATTTTGGATGATTTATAATGATAAATCCACACTGCTCATCCAAAAGGGTCCTTTAAAAATATGTCTGTATGTAATTCTTTAATCATTATCCTACTCCAAAAAATGTAAGCAAATCTGATGTGCTGTGAGGCATTAGCAAACCATGGATGCATGCAGCTCAGAGGAAAGCAGGTCATTTTCAGTTTCAGGGCGGTTCTGCTTGTGTAGCCAAACTGCCTGTCCTAGAGTTTCATCAAGCACACGTGCTTCTGGTAGTGCATATTGTTAGTGGAAAAGTTCATTGGAGAGAGTTTGGGTGGCTGTTGATTTTCTGTTTGTTGTGAGCAGTGTAAGGTAGCACGCTGAGTATTTTCACTCATCCAAATTCTCCTTTGCCACAAACAATAGATACACAGAAGTAATTAGGTGGATAATTGTCTGGCAGGTACTGTCTCTGCTAACTAGATTTCCCATCCATTATGTGCTTTACTGATTCTATTATTTCCCATTGGAATGTGTTTTAAAAGCAATTTTTTCAGGTTGCATCTCAATCTACTTTTTTCATTACCTTCATTCCTGGTGTTTATCTCTTACAGTTCATAAAACATCTATTTTGATAGGTACCACTCTGTTCTCCATTCTTCAGAGATATTGCATTACTGTCTTTAATTTCCACATTTTCTTGTTACACACATTTGTATGGTGATTTCATCAGCCCTCATCTTGAAAGTTTGTCCGTGCTCTGAAGTTTTTCAGATCTTCCTCTCCATTTCTAAGCACTCGCCTATCACAGTGGTGCTTCATTTCCTGTGGAATATCTTCTTTGCAGGCAATAACACCACAGACCTCACTGTTGCTCAACCCTGTAATAACTTGCTGCTTCCTTCATCTAGTATTCAAATTCTACTGCTTCATGCAAAACATTCTCTAATAACATTTCTAATAAACATATTTGTTCTTTCCACACAGCTATGACTGTCTTAGGTCCCTCCCCAGCCCCGGCTGTTGTGATGTCTTCCATACTTTCCACAATCCAGAATTTCTCCCTTCACCCCCATAGCGTGTATAAACGTCTTTGTCAGTTTCATGTTCTTTGCCTGAGAATCTCATCAATCCTTCCATCTCCTATGCTCTGCAATTTGATCTGTTCACTACTGCTTTCCACCCCTCCTAACTTAGGTGTCCTTAGCTCACAGTGAACCACCTTGAACTTGACCTTTTTGGAGGAGCTGCAGGATCTGTAATTTTGACTACACTTACAAATGCTCAGCTGCACAAACTCCCATTCAGAAGCTCTGCACAGAAAAACTACTCAAAACCTAAGGACAGGAACAAAATGTAACATTTTCCATTTTTCACTGATGACAAATTTAACAAGCAATTGTTTGTGTCAGACAATATGACAACTATTGAGCAAACAGCTGTTGCTCCAGATGGAATATGTATGACAGCTGGTGGGTCCAGGTGCATTGCTCTGGAATAAATCAACAGAGCATTGGCATGTTGGTTTATTCTTGGCTGTTTTGATGGCACTTCCACCAGCTTCTTGGATGCTCTCCTCTCGATCCTTAAGAAACCATTTATTACACAATGGTGCATTAATGTGTTGAAATTTAAATAAGAGGGAGAGGTTTTACAGTGATTACTTATAGAGAAGAATTTGGGGACACAGCCTATTTTTGATGTATGAGCATATTCACCTTGATTTTTTAAAACATGATTACAGGAGATGTTCACTTTTCCTGTACTTCGTCTTTTAGATTTCTTAAGTTGTTCAGGAGCAGAGAGAGCTTTTTTACCTACAGATCACTAATCTTGTATCCTCATTTTCCTGACTGGGGAATTATGCCAGGTGGAACAACGGCTGCACCATTATTGATGAAATTGTGTGCTCTCTGAGAACTGAATTAGGATCAATAATAAATGCCACTTAGGTACCTCAGTAAGTTGGATGGATTTGAATGGAAGTTTATAAGTGTGGGATTCTGCAGCCTCTTACCAATATCCTGAATCAACCTGATTTGTTTTAGTGCCTAGAAGAAGTAAATAATTCTCAGTATCCCTGCAAAATAATCCTGAAATATAAATTCAGAGGTCATCTAAGAAATCCTTGATGCTTCTGACTAAGTCGAGTCTTCCTTTCTTCTGAAGAGAATCCTCATGTCCTTGAACCTCATCTCAAGAGAACGGTGACCTGGAGGAACAGTATTTTCAAAGATGATAATCCCTTTCTTCCCTTTGATATACATTCTGAACAAGTGCAAAAAATGTATCAAATGTCTTACGATTTTTTTTTTTATCTTTCTTGGCTGTTTGGTGATAAAATCAGAAAGGTTCTTACAAATGACTCACAACTAACGCATGTCCCCCCATGCGTCCTACTTTACGTTTTGAGTGTGTTCCTCACTAGCAGGCTAGACCAATCATGGGAGTTAATAATCAGATTTAGTGGTCTTTGGTGAGTCGGTGCTTTCACTGCAGCAATGCAGAGTTAGTTATCAATAACTTCAGAGGGGATGCGAATCCATCCTACTGGGTACTTGGTAAACACAGTAAAAATGTTGCAGGAAGATTCATATGCTTTTTGTGGTAAGAGATCCATTCCAAATATTATAGCTTGTCAATAGAAAAATTGATTAGGTCGTTATATTGGAGGTTATACATTGACCTAGCTTTGGGTCTCCATAAATAAATAGAACCTGTAAAAGAGTATAGGTAAAAAGGAAGCTGTGCCTGGACTTGCCCTTAAGTCCTTCTTATTTTGGGGAACAAACATCCCTGTTTAAATGGATATTCCATAAAACTATTGGTGAGGGGTGGGGAGGCATGCACAGTATTTGGGAAAAAGAAGAGTAGATGGGATCCTCCTTGCAAGTCTTCACTCACAGAGATGTCAGGTTCACCATTTTATCACTGGGGAGCACAGAGGAGCAGAAACATTGGTGTAATGCTGACATCTGACAGGTCCAGTATTTCTGTGACTATCCTACATCCACACTGACGACTTCAAAGGAGAAGTAGAATGTGCATTGCCTTCCCAGTGCCCTACCAAAGTGGAGAGCTTACATGCAGATAAACCCTTATTTACCATCATGGGGTTATCCATTTGGAAAAATGTTTATCTTCTACCCAGTAAGTGTAGAAAATAAGTTATTAGTGCACTTCACTGCTGGAAAGCAAGCTGTTATTGCAGCTAAAGGGAACCAGGCAACCTGCCAAAAGTGTGCCAGTGATTTTGTGGAACCAGAACAATTCACTGGAAGAGCTTCTGCACATCCTGTGTCCTACTCCAGTAAATTTTATTGGAGGATATATTTACAGTGTAATGGAAAACACAGATTAGAATCGGCTCATTTTGTACGGTTCCTTGCCATTACTGACAACCCATTCTGTTAATAGGCCTGTGAATAAGAAACTTCTTACTGTTCAGTCAGCCATGTTTATTTATTTTTGTTTCACTGACATGCTTAATGTCTCCTTGAGTCAGTTGCAGGTACAAAATAACACACCCTCTGATGCTAAAATTTATCCTTTGGGCTCTTGGCTGGGTCCACTCTTGTTTCCATCTGATTATGTATGTACATGGCTACAAGGAATAGGGGAAGAGAAGCTGCTCATGAAACACAAACAGAAAAATTTGAAATATTCAGGTCTATTGAAACTGATATACTCCGAGGAAACCAAATGCACAGTTCCAGTTAACAGCTGTTGCAGGACCAACAGGGGGATCTCGCACCTGTTTTGCGAGTTCTCCCAAAATAACAGTAATTATTTTTATTTTTGTTTTAGAAAAGTCATAGTGAATTTAATAAAAGAAGTGACATATTGAAATAGTAACTGGGGGAATATCCTGTGCGAAATAATAGACCTATTTCAAGTTACAACACATTTGGTACTGAAACAGCCTGATATTTTAACTTTGTCTATATTGGTCTTTAATTTGAGATTGTTCTGATGCCTATTGACTAGTTTCATCTGAAACACAAGCATCTATTACAAAATATTGATTTTTGAATCACCTTTTAGCCAAGTAGGTTAATTGAATGGTGCTTGGGGAAATTATTTCAGACACTGTCGCTGTCTAATATTTGTCTTCAAAGAGCTGATGGAATTGCTTGACCTTTTGCCAAAATATCTGCTAAAACTGTGGCTTGAGCAATGAGGCTCTCTAACTGAGATAGTGATTAAAGTTACATTTGGAAGAAACTTTATTTATTCCTTTGTTTGATATTTAGGCCATATCTGGCTTCCATTAGAGTTACTGGGAGTCTTGCCATTGTTTTAGCACTTGACTACTGGACTACAGGTGTTTTAAGGAACTCTCAGTAGCTCTGTCCTTGGAGTTTACTGTTAGAATAGAATATTGCACTGTCAAGCAAAAAGACCCCGTATTTACAGTGGTGTCTTGCTTTGCACATGCATGTGGCGCTCAGGTTGAAATAGTTTCTTTTGGTTCCAGGTTTTAGTACAAATTCAAAACCTAGTCCGGGTTTCAGTCAACACTGAATAGACAGTAAGCTTGTTTATCAAATAACATCTGTTGCCTCATTAAAATGAAAGAAAATATTTTTAACACTTCACCTTCTCAAACATCTAAGGGAAAAGGAGGAAGCATTTCATCAGTTACTCCCACTGAATAATTCTTGCAGTTTTGCTTTTATTTGTAAAGCATCCTGGAAGAGAGAATAATGTGAAAAAGCTTTCTTTGAAACAACCCCCTTCTAGAAAGTACACTGTAAAATGTTGAATATGAACTGTAAAATAATGGACCATTTCTGCAGAATAGTAACTGTCTCCCACCATCTGCTGATCTGTATAGCTGTCAGGAACGATCAATATTATCTAAGCATAGAAAATATGATCAGAAGAAGAGGTGATAAGCGATTTCTGTTTCTCCTTTCTGTGGTCTGTGTTTTTATATCTCTTGTCCAAATGTTCCAGTGACATCAGGTTGCTTTCCAACTACCTTTCTTCCGGTACAGGAAATATTTGTGAAGCAAGAGGCATATGAGTCAATGATTTAGGGTGGTAATGCTTATCTTGGGTTGTATGTCACTTGCCTTCTTTCTTGTGGTTGTGATTACTCTGTTGCAATTCGTTAGGTGGCTTCAGGCATTAGTGCAGTTCATTTCTCTTTGAGCTTTGGCTCTACTTTACTCTGCCCATGCAAAGGACCACAGAAATAGACTACTAGAAATAGACTTCTAGGAATTAAAAAAAAAAAAAAGGTGAAGCCCTTGTATAGAGTTAATATGCTCCACTTATTATTAAGCTGTAAAGGAGAGATATATAGCTGAAGCTTGTAGAATGCAAGTTAGCAAGCTATTAGGATAAGAGAAGTGAGTTGCAAAGTCCAATACATTTTTTCCTGTGTATTTTAACAAGTAACTCAATAGATAAAAATAGATGTACCGGCTTTGCCAATGCAATTTGACTGTTTTCCATTCCGATGTGTTATAATCCATGTAATGAAGAAGGATAAAACAGATTCCATTTTATATTCCTAAAACAATTCAGTTGTTTATACTTGCAGTAAGAACTTAATCTACGTTAAAGTTACACTCTGCCCATGTTGGAGGGCACTGAAGTACATGAAGCTAAAGGATGAAAGATTTTTATATAAACTTGATTTTGTAGATGAGGCACCATACATAAGTAATCTGTGCTATCCACATTCCTGAAGTGAAAACAGTGGGCTTCATTTTTTCGTCACAGTAATGAAATCTACCACATTCCAACTTCAGTGGCTTAACTAAATAATTCCTCTTTAGTCTGATGTCAGGTTGAAGTTACCAGATCACTGTGTTCAGCATTTAGGAGAGACCACCCTAGACTTCAGTGGGGTTATATGTGTTCTCAGTGTGGGTTACTGCATAATAACAGAGGCAGAAGTTCTACCGACAAGCGTCATGGCCTACAGTGCACTACTGAGCATGCTTTCATTATGTAGATGCTCTCCTATTAAAAAGATATGATTTCTCAGGTATAAATCTAGACAGAATTTGGCTTCCAGGCATTGAGATAAATTGTCAAAATAGATTTCATACATGTGTAGGTATTGAAAATACCCTCACTTGTTTATTAGAAGAGCTTCCACTACACAGACTGAAAGTATGTTTAAAAAAAAAAAACCACTGCAATACTGCCACCATTTCTACTGCCTGCTGGATGTTCAGTTTTCCCAGCTTGTTTGTAAACATCCACAGTCAGTTTTATTTACTTGTACACTTTCGACTTGCTGGATGTGCTTCCACAGCTGCTGTAAGCTGACCTAAGTGCCTGCTACTACCAGATGGGGCAATCCTGCCCTAAGTGTATGCTTCCATCGCCGTCCTTGTGCCAATATAGATGAGGAAATGACCCAAGAATCAACTCAATAGAATGATTTGCAGTCAGATCACTTCTGTAATCAGTCTCAGCAAATATCTGCATAAATGTGGGCACAAAGGACGTGATGGGAATGCACAATGGAGATAACAAGGGGAAAAAATGAGACCATACTTTTTTGTCTGTGGGTTGCATGTATGTCAAATTCAGCCACAGGGTATCGTTTCACAAAGTGGCATGAGATGATGTAACAGCATGTTGGTGCTCTTCTCACCCACTTTCCCTCCCTCCCCTTCTCATCCTACCCATATACTCCAGCCACTTACTGTTATTTGCCAACTCTGTCACTTGTGAGACAACTCTTTGATCTATTTTAGTTTGCCAAGTATATGGACGGTAAGAAAAGGTGGAGCCCTTCACACTTTTAGTTAATTAAATTAGCTCTGTGTAAGATGAACATGATAGTAAGAACAACAGAGGGAGCAGATAACCCAGAGAGCAGGGCAACACAGAGAGGAAGGTATGCATTTTTGATCACTACAGAGCTGTTGTTCCAGGTCAACTGACCGTGGAACCATAGCTCAGATGCTCAGAGAGTCCTAAATATTTTACAGTAGTCAGGGAATAAAAGTAAAACATTTTCATAAAAATCTGAAGGCACGTACTCCTTTCATAATCATAAAGGATTCTCTCAACTCGTCAATTTAAGAAATAATAATAAAAAAAAAAAGTAACTAACAAAACTGTTTACGTCCATCTGGAAGTAAATGATTCTTTACTGTAAAATGATTCCTTAAATGGGCACAGGTACATTTGGCCTGGAGAAATGTTACTTAGCATTTTATTGTTGGTAGATCATCCCATTAACCAGTGAATTGTTGAGGCCTACCTACTGATGCCCAGCATTTAAGTGTGAGCCAAATGTATATTTAGCTCCAAATATGCTACAGGCTGACCTGAACTATTTCAGACAGAATATAAATCATAATTCTAGCCCTTCAGGCCTTTCTCATCTGGGTGAACTTTGCTCCACAGTTTTATTAAATCTATAATGTAGAGTGGTTAATGCTTCATCTATAGCCGATTCAAAAATTGTTCATAGAACTTCCTTTTCAATGAAAAAGTTTCAACCAAATTAGACTATTCTCAAAAAAGTCTCATAAAAAAAAAGTTTTTTTCTAAAGGGGAAAAGATACTGGGAAAAAATACAACAAAGAACAGAAAATTGGGAAGTAAAATTGATTTTGACCTAGAAGAGAAGAAAATTTGTTCACAAACAAAATCTTGCTGGTTTCTTGGTTTTGATTCTAATTTTTTTAAATGCTGATTTTATTGAAATTACCAGTGGAAAAGGAACATTTTCTGGCTGCTATTATGCATGCTATTTGTACCTGTAGGAACTACTTAAAACAGGCAAACTTTGCCAGAACAAATCAAGGAGTGAAACAAACAGAAAACACTTCTGTAGTTTACTTCTCAGCCTTTCAAAGAAATGCAATGGAATTACCAAGAAGGGGAACATTTGAAAGTTTTGCAGAGCTGGCTTGAACAAAAGCTCTAGATCCAAATTGCACAGTCTTTGCATTTTAGACCATTTCCAGTGGTAGATCAGGTACTAGGAGTAAAACATGATGAAAGATGTAACATGTAATGTGTATTTATTTGCTTTTGGATTATATGCTTTGATCTTTAGTTCTTTCTAGCAACGTACAATATTTTCTCCATCTACAAACAAGAAGTATCAGAACATGGAAGTGTTTATCAGAAACAATTCTGATTATGCTAATTATTTTTATTTGTATAGCCTTTATCTACCATAGCACTCCTGTGAACCTCAAAAGGAAAGTAAATTAAAAGCAGAGATAAATGTAGTTAAAGCCATAAAAACATTACAGTGTTGTGCAAAGCACATATGAAAAAGTCTCTGCACATCTATTAAGATAACCTAAATCTAATGTTTGCATTAGCTCTTTCCTTCAGTTCATTCTGATGTCAAAAGCCTTCCTGTTGCCTCCAAAAATTATATTGGCGCAAAAAAAAAAAAAACTCTAGTTTGGATTTAAAAAATCATATATAGAGTATAAAACTAATACATGTGGGTTTTGTTTGATTGATTGATTGATTTCTGTTTGAATAAGATTAATCTTTTTTGGATGAATTTCTTAAACTTCCTTGTTTACCAACAGTAGAGTTTCTTAAGAATAACAACTATAAAACCAAAGTTTCCAAAAGTGCAGCAACATGGACCAAATTGGGGATACTGTGATTTATGAGTAAACTCATTCATTTGGGATAAGAAGATATGCACTCATGCTTTTCAGGATTTATAAACACACATGAAAGGGATAAATACCTGACATTCCACCCTGGACAGAAGGTGGGGAGAGAGATGGCCATCCGTCTCACATCACCTTTTTTCTCAGATACTGATGGACTTGTGCAATTTACAGCAGGTTTAGAAGTTGTTTGTAGCTCAGATTTTTCCTTGCAGTTTTTCATAATTTTGGGGAACGAGAATGCTACTGCCATTTGAAATTGTTCTTGTTCTGTCTCTGAGCCTGTTAAAAATATCCTAGGGTGATGTCTAGAATTGGGCTTATTTTACCAGTGCTCCAAAACTGGAGATGATTCCCAGTATTTTATATACAGAATTTTTCCTCAAAACACAATCTGGCTATGTACAGGCAATTTATTTAAAGAGAGAACTAGATGCAAGAATGCCTTTCTTCCCAGGCTTTAGTAAAAATTGAGGAATGCTAGACAGAGATAAGAAAAATAACTTATTGCTTGCAGCCCCCGATGAGAAACAATTATGGATTGTGCTGGTTCAGCTGCACACAAGTTAAAGTAAACTATGGTCATGTGCTGCAAGTGATGCTTGTAAAATCCTCTTGTCAGCTGATATGTATGATGCAACACATTGTGTGATTCAGATATCTTGATAACAGCTATTTGCAATGTTGTTTTGTGTATACAGGGCACAACTGAGCTGATGCTAGACTGCAAAGTGGCACAATATACTGCTGAAGCCCTGATCAGAATTTTGAGATAAAAGGACAAGTGCAAAGAGAAGTGCCTGGCAAGCCTAAAAGGTAAGGCTATAGGTGCCTTCCCGCTAGTATATAAATATGCCTCTGTGTACATGTACACACTTCAGTTATCAGCTTGCTACATTGAGCCATCGTGGAGTCCATTTTAATACAAGTATGTTTACCCAGGTTTTACTTACGCATTGCCAAGTCTTCATAAAAGCTCATATACCATTTCATTACCTAAGGAAATGGATTGGATTTTAAAATTTCTTTAACTAGCAGCTGTGGTGACACTTTGAACTGACCTGTTTTGAAAATTTATCCCACTTGGCAGTGTTTTGACATGGATTAAATTAGAATAGGTATTTGTACCTTGATCTCACTATATCCCTCTGGGTCTGTGGAACAGTCCAATATATAACAAGACCTGTTTTTCTTTAAAAAATAAGAGGGGTGTTTATCAGGATAAGAGTCATTGCATTCCACCAGTTCTGGTATGACAGGAATTTGAAGTGGAGCAGTGCATAGTCCACAGTCCCCATGGGATTGTAACAAACACAGGTTCTGCCTGGATCTATCCAGAGTAATACGCCTTTTTTTCACTGAAAATGAACTGACCAAACCAGACCTTCTTAAGTCCACTGCATTTTAATAAATCCAAAATCCAGCTTTAGCAGTATTTTAGCAAGTCTGTCTTACCCAGCATATAAGTCAAAGAGTGATTGTGCTGAACACATGAGACCTACACCCAGTTGCCATTGAAATCAGTGGAATTGAGATCTCATTCAGCCCTTGCTCAGGCAAAACCCTTTAACACTGAGTCATGGTCCAAATTCATAGGCATCACATTCGTCAGAACCCGTCTGGATTTGACTAACGTCAGTTGCTTCTCTTATTTTAGGAGATAGTTCCTTGAATTTCTCTACATGTGGCTAACATTACCTATACATTTTGATAACTTTCACAAAAGTTTAAAGAACCATGTTTCACAAGAACCATTCACTATACGGAAAGATTCAAGGTCATACAGAATAGCGTATAGCCTTTAAACATACTGCTTTACCAACTTGAGGGCTGAAGCGCTGTATGAATCACTGACCTTGAGGGAATCCTTCTGGTAAACATCACTGTACCTGCTAAATCTCTGAACTGTAATTGGACATTGTTAACAAGGATGCTGTGTGTGGCATTCAATCAGTGATGGCTGATAAACCTAATAATGAGAGAGTGAACCTACCAGTTTAATTTTAATCACTGACATAGCCATGGATCATTTCTTCGGTCTCTGGTTGTTTTTTGTTTTTATTTCAGTAGAGTAGCTATTGTAATTTATAAGAACATTGCCTTCTGCTTCCTCCTGAATTTGCCCTTCAGTGTTATGTACAATGTTGCAGTGAGATTTTGAACCTGCAGAGTTCAAGCGAGTTTATGATTTAAGTAATGCTGGATATGTTCTTGAAGTCAAGAAATTAAAAAACATAGTAGGTTGTAGGCTTTTTTAATAGAGGATATGCTATTTCAAACTTTGTCAGTGTTAATTATGTAATCTTAAGGGCGAATAAATTATAAACCCATGAAAATTGCAAACACATTAATCTGGGAGTATTAGCAAAACTAAGGACTGTCCATTTTACCAAGGGTAATTAGGACCTATTGACCTCATTTTAGCCTGTCACAGAAGTCATTACAGAAAACTCACAGTTTTCTTTGACACAAGGTTAGTTTGAAAAGCAGCCTAGCATTATGTAGTCTGGCTTCATTTTTGTATAGATGAGAATGCAAGTGTACATACTTGTCATGTGAGAATATTATGGGAAAAACGAGAATTCTTTTTCTTGCTGGAGACTGAATTCTGCATTCATCCTGTGATCATTATTCACCCAGTATCAAAATAATTTGCAATAAAAATTATACATTTTCCAGCGATTCTGAAATCATCCAGAGCTTTGCTATTCATTAATTTTAATTAACAGAGTACCAACTGATGAAAAAAACAACAACTGGTGTAACACAGATCACTGAATATATTTTTGAAATTTTAATGCATTTTTACTTATCTTTAATTATGATTTTTTGAGTAAATTTGACCAAACTTATAAAACAGTCACCCCTAAAAGCTATTTCCTATCTCCATACAGGTATTATCAATATACATTGATATGCATGTCATCCTATTTGCCATTTATTTGTGATTACAGTTTGAATTCATTGCTCTTAGTATCAGCTTTTTAGGAAGCTTTCCAACAAAAAAATAATTTTAAAGGTTAGTATTACTGATTACAGACTGAAAACCACCCCAAATATCTAATGCATCTCACAGTTGTAATTGCTGATCCCAGCTATTTCAACAGTTACAATTTTTGCCTCTGCTTTGGTCTGTAAGATCTAAACTAACTCAAAATTTCCCTTCCATATGGTAAGTGGGTGTAGTGGAGCATATTCTAGGAACCATCTTCAGATGTAAAGGTATTTTGGTGAGTCATCTTGATGTAAACTGCTTGAACTCTGCATGCGAGTTCAGTGTCATTGCTGCTGAGTCATTCTGGCATTTGTACCTTGTACATTCTTTCCAAAATAGAAAAGCCTGGGGAGCATGGGTAAGTTGGCTTGAGGTGCTGGAGATAAAGGCTGAGAAACTGGTAGGAATAGCTGGGCTTTTGAAGAGAAACTATGAGTTAGACTTGGTTGTTACTTGATCTACATTCAAATACATATTTAGGGAATCTATTTGGACAATATACAGAATGACTATGATTTATTCAACACAAAGTGGAAATTGCTTCTGCTCATACTACTTTTTACTACTTAAAAACCCAAAGTAAAGGCTTGCTCAAGGGAAGGTGCCTAAAGGGGCAGTTCTGCAGAAAATCTTAATTATGTTTCAGATGGACTCTTCTGTTTCCTTTTGCAAATGATGCTTTCTAAGTTAAGAAAATATATCTTCAGGGAGTCAGGTTTAGGTGAGTTTTCTCAAAGTCTAATTTTGCATAATCAGCAAAAATGCCATAAAAATACTACAACTATATCTAATGTCTGAGTTGGATAAAGAAGTGAGAGATGGTAAGCAGAGAGTCTTATTATTCCACGGACATAATTTGGATTGGTACTTGGAGTTGTACATTTACATAAAATATTTCATATAAAAACTATTCAGCTACTTCAGAGTATGACAAATCTACAACCATGAGTTAGAAAAATCTCAAAGTTTAAGGAAATCACTTAGTGGAAGAAGAAATTGTTCATTAGTGAGGCTCTTTACCCCCACATGATTCTTGACTCTTTTGAAGAACTAACAGATTTGTGATGCTTCTCCCTAAAAAGCTACTTTAAGTCTGCCATAGTATGTCACGTTTATCAAAGTATCTACCAGTTCTGTTCTTTATTATAGTTTCTACCAATTTGCAAAGGGCAAACATCAGACTTACTGCTTTATTGTTCCCCAGATACATCTTGGAGCTTTTTTAGAAAATTGGCCTCAAATTTGGCACTTTCCATTCCTGGAGGACAGAACCTGTTGTAAATTAGAGATTACATGCCATGGTTAGCATGTCCTTTAGGAGCACATAACTTGGCATACAACTTCTGATTAGTTACTATTTGTTTTATGGATTTGTTCTAAAACCTTTTGCCCTGACATTTCACTTTATGACAGATCCTTCATTTCATTCCCTTTTAAGAAAGGCTCTAATATAAGAGACTTTGTAAACTCCTGAAGATATGAAGAGTTTGTTTAGCTTTCTACTACAGCCTTGTCTTCTTTTGGTGTGTACTGTTCACTTGTTGGCCTTGCAGATTTTCTGGCAGGGCTTGTTGCTTTTGATATGTTTGAAAAAGGATTTCATTCATAGTGCCTGAGTAAAATGTTTCTGAGAACTACTTTGATTTGCCTTACTTCCTTTTTAAATCTTACCAGCCAAACTTTATGTTTTCCCCCCCCTATTTTCTCCATTTGGAAACAACTTCATTTTTTGGAGGATATCTTTGTGCTTCTAATTCTCTATGTTTGCTTGTTATTAAGCGTTCTTAACCTTAATGATCTTTTTAGAAGTATTTCATTAAGTGACATGAATTTATTCTGAGTATTTCAGATTTCTAGTATGTCTTGAAGGAGTTTCAATACCACCTGCAAACATTTTACATTTCTTCCTGCTGCTCTTACTTTTTCAATACTGTAGTGGTGGATTTCTATTTTTTAGTCTCTGTTTTTGCAGGAAGCTTAGACCTGAATATATTTTGGCCACTGTTGTGAGCTACCGAGTTACCTCTTTCACAGTAATATTTTGAACTAGGTCTTGCATACTGCTTCAGATTAAGGAAAAAAATTCTGGTTTTCCCCATTTTCATGGTCCCAACAAGAAGTCTAATGACTAAAGGGATATTCAGAATTCTGTGTCATCCTTAGAAGCAGCTGAGAATGAATTCTGCACCCATGTTTTTAGCACATCTTCCATTTTGACACATTTCTTCACTGAATTATGACTGGTGCTAAGGCAGGCAACGGGCATAGAGAATCTTTAAATTATCTACCTCCCTAACTTGCACTAGAAAATCTGCAGTGAATCCTGCCTGAGCAGTATTCTGATGAACCATTGCCAGAACAAAAGATAATGATTGCACTGTGTAAAGTAGTTGAATGAAAAAAAATATAATCGTAGACACAAATCTTGAACTGTCAGAAAGGTTTGTGAACTCACTAGCTACCTTAGTTTCTACTATTTCTGATTTTATTCTTTACACATTACTTCATTTGATGGAGCAGCCATTGATAAATGAGAGTTTAAAAAATCTTTTCCTCAGATTCCTAATTTAATGTGTTTGAAAGATAGAGAACTCTGCACAGCCTGCCAGCAGGGAGGCTTGCGCCAAGCCTGTTACTCGTCCAGGTTTCACAGATGCATAAGGGTAAACAAAGAGGTAATGCTTTTGCAGGTATTTGTCACGTTTCTGTTGTTTTATCCAGGTTGTTCACAGTCTCTGTAATAACAAAAATACAATTCCTTCACTCCACTAGCATTTACAGTAGTCATTACATACACATCCAATCCATAGAAAAGGAGCATGACACTGTACTTTTTAGACACATTGTCTAAATTGTGTGTAATGTGAAGAAAATAAACATGAAATACAGAATGAAGATAACAGATAGGATTGATTCTTTTTAATTTTACACCAGTATCTCAGAATGGAGTGAAGATGTTTACACGGCGAGTGTAAAAGATTGGAATTGCAGTTTTCATTTCTGCAGTTTTCTCCCTTTGTGACCTTGAACAAGACATGTATAATTTCAATGCCTTGCTTTTTTTTTTTTCGTTTGGAAACTGATGATAGCTCTTCTTTATATGAGAGAGGTATTATGAAGTACTTTTATTAATTTGAGGTAAATAGGTAGCATGGTGATGTAGTGACACAATGACAGACTTGAGATTTAAAATGGGAAGATGTTTGAACTTTTGTATTAAGCAACCATCACCAAGCAGTTGTTAATTCAGCACGATATGTTGTTTCTTAGTGATACAACTCCTACACAGCAATGACAAATTAGTATACAGCTGACATTCCTGGATGTGATTCAGTCTACTAAAGGGCACAGCCTCATATGCCCTGACCCAAACTCTCAGTCCTCTCCCCAGCAGTCACAGACGCATCTTTCCATTCCCAGTGTTTATCACCTTCAGTATACGATTTCTTCACAGTCAGCTGCACATCATCTTTAGTAAGTAATTGCAGGTCTCTTGAGTCTCTTCAGGTCGTTTCCTACTGTATACTGCATTATGCAAATTTAACTGGCCGGCCTTACGGCTCAACTTGCTCCAGCAAAGCAGCAAGTTTTGTTTTGTTTTGTTTTGTTTTTTTCTTTTTTGCAATTGCCTGGTTCAGTCCCTGCTATGGGAGCGCCGGATGTTGGTGCATTCTCCCCCCTGCCGGCTCCCGGCCGGCACAGCAGGCTGGGGAAAAGTCACTCCCACCTGGAAAAAAAAGATGCACATAGCAGAAGCATGAAGAGATCTAAAATATGTAGGAAATCAAGGACAAAGTGTTAAACATTGACCCATTTTTATATCCAGTCTTCCAGACACAATATAAGGCATGTTTGGCCATGCTATCTGTGAAAGTAAGCACAACTTGCTAACAAGTAAGTAAGTAATGTGTGCAATTTCCATCTGGTTATTTGCCAGTAAATGAAATTGCATTCACAAATTAACATAGAGAGCACATCATTATCATTAACTATTTGTAGCATAGCGTGTAAGACCTCATGGATATTTTCACAACTCTGGAAGATGCTGAAGAACTCAAACTCACTTTCTTTTTCTGCATAAAAATATTGAGGAATTATGTCATATTGCTGCAAGGCACTGCAGAGAGGCCATCTGAGGTCCAGACTAATTCTCCCAGGACAAGGTCAGTGCTGCTTCACAGCACTAACATTAATGTTACAAGAAGCATGAAAAGGATCACCAAATTAGTTATAATGGAGGGCCACAATAGTGCCATTTAAGTCCTGTTGTGCTCCAGGCTATTCTGTACTTGAACTGCTTTTCAGTCTTCACAATAAGCAGGCAACTGTTATTTTAGAAGCAGAAGGAAGAAATTCCATTCTCCTGTGCTTCTCTGTGGACTGTTTTCAGTCAGACCAATGTGAATAATACCATCTCCATCAGACTGTCCTACATAAGGGAGTCAACTAATTGTCTGATGACCCACGTGCACTTTATCAACAGCATAACACTGCTGGATTGGTTTCTCTTTTCTTGCTCAAGGGCCAGTCATTGTAAGACATTAAACTCAAGCAACTAAAATGGTTTTGCTTGTAACCTTGGCTTGATTTAAAATACTTACTGAGGCTGCCATTCAGTTCCTGCTCTCTGTGAGAGCTATTTTAACTGCTCATAGGAGCTAGTCAGGTGTTTCTGACTATGCTGTCAAAATGCAACTGATACAATGTCTGCCTGGCACTTCATTTCATACTAGAAGTGTTGTTAGGGAAGTTTGTTTGTTTTTATTACTACCAATGACAGGGTCCAGCGTTCATAGCATAGTTGCTACATGGGAGTGTGTTCTGCTGTATACACAACCGGTCTTTGCAAAAGCATGCTTGCATCAGCTTTACATCCTCTCTTTACCTGCCAGCCACATGTTTGGTGCAGCTGCTTGCTGCATTAACTGTGACTGTAAGCCATTTGAGATGCAGTCTCTCTTTGTGGTCTCTGTAAGACTTAGGTCTGCTTCACTATTGGTACAGTCTCTGAAACAGGAATTTTCAGGAAAGTTATGCAGAAATTTACGTTCTATTGCGTGCTGTATATTTCTGTCAAAAACATACTGCATTCTGAACAACTTTGCTTCCTTGTGATTTTAATAAGGGTGTTTATGTCTCATAATAGGGGTGTCTCATAGGTGTGTTTTGCCAAACGAAATACATTGAATTATCTTATTTTGGGAGTTTGGCATGATACAGCAATATATACACATGTTGTTACATAACCTGTCTGAATCTTTGAAATAATTGCAGGCACTTCTCAGAACAATCAGGTTCAAATACTTGAGGGCAAAGAGCAGGTAACAACAAAGGCATATAATGATCCAGAGAAAAACATGTTTAATAAACCCATTTGTAGAAAACAACTCTTTTTTTGGTGATCAGATAGCATTATATACATATAATCTCCATGCCAATTGAATGCAACTGGGCAAAAAGAGTATAATTTGGTCCTAAACTCATGAAGAATAGATGTTTTTAAACTAGCATGTTAAACAAACTAATATACATATATAGTACAAACATGGATTTATGAAAAAAAAAATAACAAAAAGCACTTCCTGTATACATTTTTTGTACAAAGTGTTCCTTGACTTGTTTGCAGCTGTTCAAGTGACAGAAAAAATCTTGACCGTGACTGAGGCTTAGATTGGCAGAAGTAGATCCATCCCATCCTTCTCTTTTAACGTTTGCTGTTACTGTTATTCTTCCACCTTCTGTGTCTTGGAGTCACACACTGAACTCAAGTGGTGAATGGATCTGCCTGAAAAATCACACAGGAGAAATAATGGCCAAGTGTCCTGAGCCATACTGCAAATCAGGGAAGGCCAGTAAAACAAAGGGACTGCGTAAGTTGGCACTGCCACAGAAAAAGTTCATGTGAAACCACTCCCTGCAGATCTAAGAAGAAAATAGCAGCTGTTAAGTGGAATCTGTGTGAAGGAAATGGTCTCTTACACTTAGTTAAGAAGTTGTGAATTTTAAGTATACAAGTGATGAATCAGAAAGAGCAAGTATAAAATTCCCTGGTGCTAATGTATACATACCTCTGTTTATCACCTTCAGGTTTTAAAGCAAGCAACTCTGAATTGCTCTGTCCTTGAACTCTTCTTTAAAACAGCTGCTGTAGCAAATGTGCTCTGCCGTGCCCTTGAACAGGTGTAAGATGTGCCTGCAGAGCTGGCACTAGGGAGCTGGCTGGGAGTGCTCTTGTGTTGGAGGACAGAGCAGGAGGTGCCTTGCATTAGCATCCCACAGTTACACTGCATCATGTGTAGAGTCAAACTGCGCGGAACAGAAAGGCAATACTGCGGAGCTCCGTGGTGCTGGGTGCTTTGTACCTGTGGCTGTATCGAGAACACAGACATGTTAGTGTATCAGCACTGTGGCATCGAGCAGCAATACGTTAGATGTTCTGTGCCTGTAGCATTTTCTCCTCACTGTAAAGTGTTTTTAAGGAAGAACGCGGAGAGCAGAACATGACAACAAAGAGATGAAAAAATACAGCAAGTGTTGGGTTCTTAGAGAATAAAACAACTCAAACCTAAAGATTAATTATTCGCTTAAAGTGTTTGGTTTTCTAGCACTGAAAAGCAGAACTACAGGTGCAAGTTCTTGTTTCTTTTTCACTGCTGCACTCTGGATGCCGTTGCGTTTCTGAGGCCTGAACGTGCTGAAGGCAGATGCAGAGCAGATTGCAGTGAGCGGGCTGCTCGGTGTGCTCCGATGGCTGAGGGCGCTGCGGGGGGAGCAGCCGTGCAATATTTTGGCTTAGTGTCATCTCCTGCGTTACCTTGATAATTAGGGATGCTATGCTGAGGATAGTGCTTGTAGCTGTAGGGGAGAACACACACATGAATGAAATTATGACTAATAGCTTCATGGGCCTGAGAAAGAGCTGGGGAAGAATAATGGTGCGAAGTGCAGCTCTGCTATGACCTTTATTTTGAGAAAACTGCTTAGGGATATGTTTTAGTGGGGACTGTTAGCGTTAGCTCAGAGGTTGGACTCGATGATCTTGAGGTCTCTTCCAACCTAGAAATTCTGTGATTCTGTGATTCTGTGAAGCCAAGGCATTTGGACTCGCTGAGGATTCCCACTCAGCCACCTGCACACACGACTGGTATTTCCTCCCAAACCCTTCACAAACAGCACGGAGCTCAGCCCCGCGCCGCCAGCCCGGCCTCCTCCAACCGCGCGGTGCCACAGACCGGCGGCGGGGCCGGGCCTCGAACCCGCGGCCCCCGGGTTCCCGCGCGGGCGGAAGCGGCGGGGCCCTGCAGCGCCGCACGTCCGGTCCTGCCCGCCCGCCGCTCGCGCGCCTCGCCGGGCCCGCTCCGCGCCGCTCCGCTCCGCGCTGCCGCCTCATGGCCGCCGCCCTGGTGAGAGCGGGGGCACGGCTGGGCCCCGCCGGCGCCGGGGGGGCTCGGGCGGAGGTGCGGTGGCCTCCGCGCGGCCTCTGCGCCCGGCCGGGGCGGGGGAGGGCTGAGGGCCTCAGGGGAAGGGCCTGGGGCCTGGGGCCTGGGGCGCGGAGCGGGGCGGCTGCTCGGCCCCGCGGTGTGAGGGCAGCGGGAGGCCCGGGGCCGGGGCTGGGGCCGGGGCCGAGGCCGGGCCTGCTGGCGGCGGCGCTGTGCTGGCGCCCCGAGCCTCAGCCGGGTCCCTCGGCCGGCCGGGCTCAGCCCCGGGGCCCGCGCGGCTTTGCAAAGGGCCGCCTTGGTGGAGCCTGAGATACGGGCTCTCTAACAGCGCCCCACAGACCCGCTGGCCAGGAATTATTTGATAGGTCACTTAAATATTTTGTAGTATGGGAATTTCTCTGAGCAGAAGTGTTTCATGGGGTAACGCTGTAGGAATTTGTGGTAGTTCTGGTGTTTATTCATTAAAGACTGCCAAGAAGATGTAAGTCCCTAAATAGGGAACTAGTGATTAAGTTGCAAACACCAAGAATACAGTGCTGAAATAGAAGAATGATAATATTTTAAACAAAGTTATCATAGCAAAACCAAATGAAAGTTTATAGATCTTTGGACAAGAAGTTCAGACATCACTGTTCACAGTCTGTAAGAGATTAAGGGCCTGAATCAATAACTGGATGAGATCCCAACGCAGTGATGTGGCACCAAAGGCTGATAACCTTTGGATGAATGAAATAGAGATATGTGAGAAGTGTGTAGTGGTTCTTACCTGTGGATATAACACTGGAGCAATTCATACTGGAATACGGTCGGCATGGTCACAGGCTTTCTCTCTCCTTCCTATATATCCAGTTAAAACTGTTACTACATTTTACATATGTATATAATTGGATTAAAAATTAGACTGTGGAGGTAGTGTGATGGGATTCTTGCTAATTTTCAGAAATAAGTGGCTAAATCTTGTTCCTTATCTTTTTTTCAGACCAGCCATCACAACAAAAGCTATTTTTACTGAAAACTTGTGTTCACACTAGTTCAGCTAGCCATAGGCCATCTTCCAGTGTAAGCATTTCCAATTTAAATACAATAAATAAATAAGCATTCATAAATGATTCTTAAAACTGGCATCTTAGAAAAGCTGCTACCTTCAGCACATAGAAGAGGAATTTGGAATTAATTTCATCATTATTTGACTTCATCTTTCAGTGAGGTTGGAAAGGATAGTGACTTTGGTTGACAACTAGCTGGAGAAGTTGTGTGGATGACTAGTTTGCATAAAACTGCCTAACCAGTAATTTTGTATGTGTTCTTTTTTTTTCTCTCCAGGATTTCAAAACTTATGTGGATCAGGCTTGCAGAGCTGCAGAAGAATTTGTCAACATTTATTATGAGACAATGGATAAAAGAAGGAGGGTATGTAGATATTTTTACAATAGTTTGAACTTCCTGTGGTGTTTTTGCTTGCTTTTCTAACTAGCATTAATTGAAAGTACCTGGAAGTTGATGTTACATGTTGTATTAGAACAGAGATCTCAACTTGGCCTCCTGGACTGCCCTGTAGGGAAATTTTTGTGTTACTGTGCAGCATTGTTGTGAGGGGGGCCCAATTAGGAAGTGCATTAGTGTTCTTCAGTATATTTCAGTTCATGTCCAGCTACATTTAGGGTTTACCACGTGACTTCTGAGGCTAGGATTTAGCTTCCTTTTTTGCTAAGCTTGTGTTATTAGCAGTTCTCCCCTCTGTTTCTGGGAATCTTTAGGAGTGCTGAAAGATAAAGTGGAAACAGCTCTGTCTGACTCCAGAAGTCTTCATGGACCACACTCATGTTGTATCATGTAATGGATATTTGTGCACAAAAAGCTGTGGGAACTGACAGCTTTTGGACCTCTTACTGTATTATATTTGTAATTTCAAAAGCTGTAGATTTTGTGAAAATAGCACTTGCGTGTCACTACTGAGTCACACTGCATAAGCAGGGTAGTCGCAGGTGTAGCAATAGCTTGCAGGGGAGGTAGGGAAGTCACCCCACAGGTTATGAAATACTGGGGAGGTGCTGCTCTGCTGCTGCTGCAGGTAATTGTCTTCTTGTAGGCTTCCACCATTACTGTTTTTTTCTCCTTTTTGTTTTTTTTTTTTACCTGAAATTATAATTTGCTGACTACCTGTGTCACATGTATGTACACACACAAAATCAGCAATTAATTATTCTGGAAAAATAGCCCTTTCGTTTTGTTATCAAGTAGTTCAGTTGTATTTCTAGCTTTGTTAAAGGAATCTCATCAATATTTAAATTTGGACACGAGTCAGTATGCAAGTTATAAAGCAAAACATGTTTTTATTTTAATTCTTGATCGGGAGCACTAATTGTTAAAAGGACCTAATATTTGAGGAGGGCGTCTTATTTATTTACGTAGCTGAAGAAATCTGTAATGCAAAACAATATTCTCTCAACCTCTTTGTGGAGAGTGTTGTGCTTATGCTTTTTTTCCAAATATGTCTGTTTGTAACCCCTCAGGTTTTGACGAGGCTTTATTTGGACAAAGCAACCTTAGTTTGGAATGGTAATGCAGTGTCCGGGCAAGAAGCATTGAATGAATTTTTTGAAATGTTGCCGTCTAGTGAATTCCAGATTAACGTGTTGGACTGCCAGCCTGTTCATGGTAAGCTTCCATTGTAATTTATTTATTTAGTTAGGTATCTTATAACCACTGCAAGTGAACTACAGCTATAATAGTGCTCTTGGGTCTAGCTTAGAAAAAATACTAAGGGTTAAAAGGTAAAGCTGTGCATAAAAAAAGCACAAATCAAGAGGTGCAGCAACTCCATGCTACATTTCATGCCTGGGAAAACACTTCAAGGATATTTTTTGTTAAGATCGTATTCAAATGTGATGTATTTTCGTGGGTTGTGAAAAGTCTGGCTTACTGGGTTATGTTGTCCTTGATAATGTCTGAGAGCCAAGAGACCTCTGCTGTAGCCTCTGATATTGACGTGCAGTATAACATGGAACAAATCATTAACCTGTATGTACTCTGAATTCTTTCTATCTTGAACTGATGTTAAGTTACATTGATTTCTAATTAGCAACTGCCAAAGAAATGCTTACGTAATTGAGAAGTTAATAAATGACTTCCAATGGATATTTGCAGAGTATAAGACAAAAGCCCGTTGCCAAGCGTGCTTGCTTTGCTCTGCCGTGAAAAGGATACGAGGTCTAGCGGGGTGAGGGAGAGGGGAACGTATGCAACTTGCTAAATACGTATATCAAATCCTGAGAGCTTATTCTAAGCCAAAAACCCAGGGGCTGTTTTTAGTGCTCTAAAGCGAACGACATGAAATGAAAATACAAAACCTATCAAAAAGCACTGTTGGAGAGCGAATACACTATTGTCTACATAGAAATGATGCAACAAAACTGTATTTTTCATGGATGTGTAACCAACTTTTAGCCTATACCTAGTACAACCAGAAATGAATAAAACTTTTGCATACGTTTCCTGCTTCTTTTATCTGTTAGTCTTTGTTTGGGTTGTTCTCTTTATACTTTTTCTCCTTGTGAAGAGCAAGCTACTCAAAGCCAGACGACAGTTCTCGTGGTGACATGTGGGACAGTAAAATTTGATGGCAACAAGCAGCGCTACTTCAACCAGAACTTCTTGCTGACAGCACAAGCCACGCCTACCAACACGGTGTGGAAGATCGCAAGTGACTGTTTCCGCTTCCAGGACTGGGCCAGTTAGTGAGGATTGGCTGCGGGACTGACCTCTCTCATGCGACACAGTGAAGCAGCTGTACGGACAGACATTCTGCAAGCGTGGAAACGCTCACTTCGTGTTGCGTCTGTCGTTAGGGAAGGTCTACAGATGTCTCAGGGTTGATCCCAATGGGCATGGCTTTAGTAGTAAACAGTCTAAAAATGTAACAGGTTGCTTGTGTTAGTTAAACCTAATGAAACGTTGAAGGCAATGAGCTGTGTTGGAATCATTCCTAAGATGCCTTACATGCAGCTTTGCTGCCACTTACAGACTTTTTTTTTATGTAACTCAGAAACTCTACTATTTGGAAGCTAAATACTTGTATAGTTCTGACCAAACATGTAACTGCTTCAACTTGAAAAGATCTGTTTTTACAGTAGCATCTTACCTCTTTGGAAGAAGATGCCTGTGACATGTACGTAGAATTCTCAAAGCTACCTACTCGTGGTTGTAAGAGGCTGGGATGAATTGACAATGATTTCTGTTCCGTGAAAGTATGAAACATGGCTTGTGAGTGTGTAATCTGTCAAATAGTCCATCGAAAAGCTGACAGTGGTATGGAAGGACTAAATCTTTTCAGGTTTCCTTTTGACGTGAGCATCTCAGTAATTTGGATATAGGTAATTTACATTGATCTGTATATAGGGAATGCTGAATAACTCAGAACTCCTATGCCAGCGACTTGTCAAATGCATGTGAAGGACTTCAGACATTACTTTTCTTTGAAGTCTTACAGTGTAAGAAGTAGGCAAATAACTTAATTTCTGTCTGCCCTAACTGGTATTTCTGCCGCTATGAAGGATGGACAAGTTTTCCCATCTTTAGTCTGCAAGTTTTGAATCACTATTATATTTTCAGGAAGTACTGTAATTAATGAAAAAAAAAAAAAGTTTGCGTTACTGTGAAGCCTACAATTCTTATCTACAGTACTGTTAATTCGGAACAGGCTCATTGATTATTGTCAACTTAGAAGAACAGATCTGAACACAAGTACCATCTTCCTCACTTAAAGATTTTTACTATAGTTTTCATGTTTTTTTTGTTTGTTTGTTTTACAGTTCCCTTTCATTATTGGTAATGTTGTGGTTTTTTTTCCCCTTGCTTTAAATTTACAGCAACTTTTGACTGCTTAAGAGTAGTTTTCTCAAGTGCATGATAGAAGAATCTCCATATTAATTTGGGATCTTGCAAAGTGAACCTGAATATAAACAGATTTTGTTTCAAACTGGTGTATTTATATTTTAATCTGAGCAAAAAGTCAAAATTTAGTTATATGTGAGAATATGCTTGCTTGTAAATGAAAATACGAGGAAAAATTCTAACTTATATTACTACTGCTGCAATGACAGCAGCAGCCTGAATACACAAAGCAGTTAAGACTGCAGCTCACTTGGTTTCATTACTTAAATCAGAAAACTGTGAAAATGAGCAATATCAATTTGTCTAAAACATTTGTACATTGTGATATTATCCCATGAATAATGGGATATCTAGGGGAAATTAGTCGTTTTGTTTCCTTTTAAGGAACTCTAGCCTTTACATCAGTAAGTTGGAATTAGTAACCTGACTTCAGAAGCTGTTTATATTTTGACTGGTTCCTCAAGCTACTGTAACTATTTTTTTTCAACCTGAAGAATATTAATTCCTGCAAAACAATGTAAGAAGTCCAAAATCTTTGAAAATTGTAAATACTGTAAATACATTGCTATTCCTGTATGTAGTGAAGAAAGGATTGCTCTATTTAATTACTGTTTGTTCTTAACAGAATATGTGAGGTTCATATATTTGTATTTCTTCTACGAGTTTGAAAGGAAAACCCCAAATCTGCCTGTTTCTTACATAGCATCGTTGAACTGTGACACTGGTGTGTGGTGTGCTTTTCTTTAATTTGCTGTTGTTTACATAAGTAGTGTTACAGATCTGCTTACCTACACAAAATAGGTTTCGACTCTTGGAATGTAGCAATGGCTGCACCTCTAGCATTTGCTTGAGCTTTGAAAACAGTCACCAGAAACTACACTTACACTTGTACCTGATAAGCTTTTCCTGGGAGTAAACACCTACTGGATATTTTGGTCCAAATTTTATTTGTATAGCAGTTCTGAACCTTTTTTTGTGTCTGTGTGCAAAGTGGGAGATTTTTTAATATCTGGGACAATATTTCAACCAAATGTTGTTCTTACCAATTATTTCCATGCTATTTAAATATATGCTATTTTAAAATTTGACTTCTGCAATTAATACTTTAAAAAGCAAAACAAAAAAACAACACAACTACCTGAGTAAAATGTGTAGCTGGAATTGGACTTGGTGTGCATATGGGGATTTTTGAAGATAAAGTTGTTAGAGCTTAATTGTTTGAGTCTAGGGAAAGGTACTGTTCATGTGCTGGCTGTTTATTATCTTTGAATGAGGATCACTTAGAGTGCTTCAGCACTGCCATGATTTTTATTGCTGAGAAAGCTGCTTCACAAGACATTTTTTGGAACATATTAAGAGATAACGTCGATACCGGATGAAGTCGGTAACTTTAACACTGAGAAACTAATGTCACGAGCACAAAATCTCTTTCAAACTAGCTGGGTAAGTTAGGGACGGTGCAGCTCTGTACTGCTTGTTACCACTTCTGTGGTGAAATTAGCTGGAGATAACATACAAAAGGGTTTTGTTCCGTTCAGTACCGAATCAGTCCATGCTGGTTTAGTGTTTCCTCTTGTTGACTGTGCTGTAATACCTTAAATTTACACTAGGCTTCTGTTATATGTGAACTTGTTTATGCTGTAAGCTGTAACCAGGAAATACCATCTTTGTCTGATTCCTGAGTTGCTAATGTACAACCAGACAGTGAAACAAAGCCAGATGAGGAGCTTAGCACTTCCACATACTGAATTGTGGCTGCTGAAGACTTGATAGATCTTCTGGTTTGTGTATTTTCCCTGTATTGTCTTTGGAAGTCACTGTTCTTAGGTTGCTTTGTTCTTTTAACGTACTATGGTTAAACTGACTTAAAACACCTGCTGTTGCATGGAATAGAGAAAAGTGATTTATTCTCCTGATACAAATGACACTTTGATATGCCTACACTTTGTTATCCTGACTGGGAAAAAGCACATTATAAAAGAAATGCTGCTTTATTAGCACTTCATTATATTTTGTAAGTTTTTGAAGTTTTTCAAGACCTCTTGTAAGATTCTTTAAAAAAAAAAAAAAGTCTTGCTTTTTTTTAAAGACATTTTCATAGTTCTTATGATATTAAAACTTCAGGAAATAATTTGTGGCTTCTTATCTTTACTGCTTGTGTTGTAGATATCAGTTCTGATTGTTGCAGCATGGTGCTGGGACACTGCAGAACAGGCTGTCAGCTCTTTGTCAGTGCTGCAGTAAAAAAAATATTTGGAATAACGGGTAATTCTATAGCAAATGCCTCACCAAGGGCACTGTGAAGCAGTAAAAGGTGTTGAACTGGCTAAAGTAACAGTCTCAATTTGCTATTTCTGTCCTATAAACTGTACTGACATTTAGACTGCTATCCAACAGTTGCTAGTAATGGAAAGAGAATGGTAATGTGAGGGCCTTGTCTATCTGGAAATGGGCATTGACCTAGAACTGTGGTCTAGAAGCAAGTAATGGCAACTATATTGTAATGTTCTTGCTGTGTTTTAAGGTGTAGATTTTAGTGAGGCTTCAAAAGCAGTCTTTTTTTGTAATTACTCTGACAAAGGCTCTGACAGCTGATAAAGTATAAAGGCTTAGGAGTGCTGGGAAACACAAATCACAGTCAGAGCTAAAACACAAGATATTTTTGCTTGTATGATAAAAGTGAATCTAGAAATTGCTCTTGCAATATCTCCCCGGGGCTGAAGAAAAGAATAGTTAAGTCTTTCTAAACAAGCTTTTCTTTTCTGACCATAACTGAAAAAGGTATTGATAGTCTTCTAAATAAATAGCTCAGCTGGCTTTAATAAGATCAATTAATCCATTTCCTTATCTTTTGTGTCCAGTGATTGAATGGGTTGTGGAGACTAAATTGGCATTTCACTTTACATCAGTAATACAGGTACCTTAGCAATATGGTACCGATTTAAAAAGTGTGTTACATTTTGGTGGCTATTTTTTATATTCTTAAGAGCTAATTCAGCTTGTTCCCAGTGGGTTTGGAGCTTCCCTGTTTTTCCAAGCGTACAATTATTAATTTTATTAAACCAAAAATATGTGAATGCTGGTGGTGGGATTCATACTCATCAAGGTCTACGTATGCCACAGTGTGAATTTCTCTTGGGTGTCCCAATATTTTGGTGTGTCCGTTCATACCAACAGAGTGGGAGTGAACTCTTCATGTGAACTTGTGTTACCTGCTCTGTTACTTACCCTTCTGTCAAACTGGAGTGTGTTCCTGGGTTCTGAGTGTTTGAAGTATGCTTTACTGAGGAACTCAATGCACCCTTTATACATCTTTAGACTCATCTGGATGGAATGATCTATAAGTGCATTGTGAGTTCTTCAGTGTCACTGAATTGATTTAGGAAGCCAGAATTTCTAATGGACTGAAATCTCACTACTCGGACAGGCTAGTTTTTGTTCTGCTTCTTCCAGTCCTGAAGCAGTGCTGCTTGCCAAGGCAGTCTAACCTGGTTTGATAGGGTGTCTGTTCCCAGCTGAACTCCGTGAAGACTGCTTTCACTGGGGAGACGTCAAGGAACTGAGGTTTTCATTCAAGTCTATGGTTTTGTTTTCCCATAAGAGTCCAATAAGACTCCTAACGCTCCTCTATAACGATCCCACTGTGTGCTTTCCTCTTTCATTTGTAATAGGATTTAAGACAGTATGTGGACTGTAACAAAAAATGGTTCTGTACATTTGTGGGCAAAAGATAAACTGTAAGAAAAGATATTTTGAAATACACTGAAAATATTTTTGAAAACCACTGAAAATACTTTGTCTTTCGAGTCACAGGTTCCACATCATCTTGATGGCAACACAAATGGAATTACAATTTGTATAGCAGCACACTGGTGACACATCTGGTTATTATTCCCAGGCGACTGGTCAGATGTGAGACGGGTATAGGAAATAAATACAATATTCATTTTGTCGCAGACTTACCATACCCACAAAGTACAATGAGGTGTAAAAGGAAGTAAAAAATAAATTGGCACTATCTTTAGAACATAATGTAGATCATTCTGAGGTTTCTGGCCTAACGCAGGCAAGCAGGCAGAACAGGTGAAATCATTCTGCCCTACATCTGGGAACACCGCCACTTACACTTGTCCTCCACGCTTTCTCAAAGCCAGTAGGCTTCTGAAAAAATACCTGCCAGTCACCATGAATATCAAAATGTGTGAACTGAATAAACACATGTATACAGGCAAATGCATTTGTATGTTTAAGTGTTTGTAGATGTATTTAAGCATATCTATGGGGTATGTATCTTGTTCCAGCATAAGCTGCAGTTGATGCATGATGGTGTTACCTTAGTTAAACATCTGGTTGAACTGTAACTGTAAGGCAGAATAGATGGACTGATGTAAATTACAGATTGCTACAGTTCACCGAGACCTTATGGTTCTTGCAGGTATTGAAAGGTACAGATAGAACAGCAGATAATTAGATGTTTTGTTAGTTACTTGGCAGGAGGTTTTGTGCCTTTCCTATTTGTGAAATGTGTAATGAAACTTTTTGCCAGGGCAGCCCTTTTTTTTTTTTTAGGTAGAATCTAAATACAGCATATTGCACACACTTCGTATCTGGGGAGGAGAGGAGAAGCAGGTGGGTTGTGGAGAACGTACTTTGTTGTATGTGTTGGATGCTGACTGGGAGGGGTTGGGAGGACAACTCTTCCTGAGCTGCCTGTAGGATGGAACAGTGGAAGCAGTAACTGGCTGATACTACGTGAAACGTCTCAAGCACACATTTAGTGTTCAGTGCACTGAAGTTTAATGTGTACAGATCTCTCATACTCAGAGAACTATAACAGTCCTTGCCCTGTTCTTGCCTTACCTAGCTGAATTCAGCAGCAGCAGTTAGCGCTGTAGTTTCCAAATAGTTTGTAATGCCTCTTAGAGGCCAGAGTCCTGCTGGTGGGCAGTGTTTGGGCAGAAAAAGAGAACTAATCACTGGGACAGAGTGATATAAAAGGATATGTATAATTAGCCCATCCTCCTCATAGGGGGAAACCATGGCTGTAGTCAGCTTAAATTTTTATTGTATTGAAGGAATTCCTCACAGAAAGTCTTCTACCATGACTAGCACCATGTTGTAGTTAGCCCCATGTAGAAGTTCTGTAGGCAGCTTCTGTAACTTCAGACACATGCCCTTTTTTTTTGCAGCCCACATCAAAACTGGCAGTTTCATTTGCCAGAGGCACGCTCTTAATCCTTGTAGATGGAGGTGGCTGACTAGAACTGTTACTGTTGTCTAACAATTTAGTTGGAGATTTTAAGAATATTGGCAATTTGTTTTTTCTTAAATTCTTTTTTCACCTAATGCTAACTATTATATTTTCTTTGCCAAGCTGAAGTTTTCACGTGCCATCTGCTGTTACAGTGCTGGCATGTAGCACTATTGCCTGTACTCACATTGAAGTTTTTCATGGAGCTTGAATTTTCTACCCACCTCATACTTTTTAATTATTAAGGTGTTTAGGATTCACAGGATACACTTTGATATCTAATGACATATCACCTTGGATAAAATCGTAACGCTGAAGTAACCAGGCTGGGTGTAGGTACATGTTCCTTGGGATTGTTCGTTAAGCTTTATTGAAGGGGAGGGGGGAGAAACAACAACTACAAGAAATGATAGGCTAGAACATACACATAATTTTGAAAATAACCGTTATCTGCCTCACTTCTTCATAAAGTGCAAATACTGTTTGTTGTAATCCTAAATTTTGACTTGATAAAGTTAAAAAAAAATTTAACTTGATAAAGATATATTTGGAATTACGTTTCTGGGTTGGTGGAGAGAAGTTACCAGTGGCTTTAGCACTTTACTGTGTGTCAGCAAAGGCACAGCACCTACAGGAGGTACTGATGCCTTCCTCGTGGGCACAGCTTCACCTCTGAGCTGGTTTTGTTTTAACAAACGCCTCCACATCGAGCCCAAACCCATCTTGCTTTAGCAGAACGCGACTTGACCCTTGCAAAGCCTTGTACCTGCTGTAACCACCCGGGCTGGGGCGTGATGGAGGGGATGAGGCTGTGATCGCAGAGCTGCTTTTCATTGCCGAAGCGCTGCCTTCGGGGGGGAGCACAAGCGGTGGAAGAGGAGGAAGACCTTTAAACCTCGAAGCTTTGCAGACGACAAACGGGAGGGCTCCGGGCACGCAGTACCGCAGGCGGTCGGTGTAGGAGCGCGGTGGCCACCCCAAAGAGCTGGGGGAGCCCCACGCGAGGGAAGGGGCCCCGGGTCGGCACAGTGACAGAAGTGGTCCCGAGGCTGGGCTCTTCCTCCCCTTCCTCCCCGAGGCTCTGGGCGCTCACATCAGCCGCTGCTCCTCGGCGGGGCCGCCCTCCTCGGCCGGCTGCCCGGGGCCACCGCGGCCCCAGTCGCGCTCGATGTAGAGGTGGTAGGGGTCGTGCTTGGACTCCAGCTTCCGCGAGCGGGTGTAGGCCAGGATGAGCGCCCCGGCCAGGCAGCCGTAGAAGACCATGATGAGCAGGATGTACAGCGAGGCATCTCCCCCCGGGCCCTGGCCGGCCGCCGCGCTCCCGTTGGTGCCGCGGCGCAGCTCCCGCAGCAGCGACCCCAGCAGCGCCTGCAGCCGCCGCGCCTCGCTGCAGTTCATGGCCGGGATGGGAACGGGGCCCCGCGGCTCAGCCCCTCCGCTCGGCAGCTGCTGGCCGCAGCCTTTGTGCACGGAGGCTCGGGGCCGTGCCAGCCCTTTGGGATGGCTCCAAGCTTCGCTCCAATCGGGAGCGGGGAGAGAGCCTTTAGGTCTGCTTCCTTACGGTGCCTAACTTCATTGGGACGCGCGTTTGTATGCCAGAAAGGATAAAATCATCTAATTCTGTTTGAAAGGTACAGCCTGGGAAAGAAAAAAAAAAGAAAGCAGCCGAGCAATCCTCATGCCTGTGCCCCTGGGAGCAGGTCCTGTGCAGGTGAGAGCACTGAGCACTGCTGAGCACCAGCTGGGCTCCCTCTCCCCTTAGCAGGGAATGGTGACGGAACTAAGAAAAATCTGTTCTGCTCAGAGCAGTGTGAGCTGAGACCCCCTGCTCTTCAGTTCCCTGAAGTACAGTGGCAAGATCTTTCATGATTTTTTGTAACTACTTGGGAAAATGCAGACCCACTGACATAATGCCAGAGAGGAGCTGGTTTTCCTTAAAGCCTCTCTTTTTAACTTGCTCCAGGAATAAGTACTAGTAAAATGGGGATGTTTCTACCATGATGTATTCTCCATCCTTTTTTTCTCTAAGGGTTAAGGTTCGTTGTTTCTTGTTTCTGCATTAGCAAAATATAACAGAGAAATCCTCTGGTTTAAGGGTAATTGTGGTGTGTCATATCTCTTATGAACAAAGTTTTTGGTTCAGGTGCTTTGCAGGCATCTTGCCATTTCATTGTCTAAGGAAGGCCTTCTGGAAGTGTATTGGTGGCTGAACAACAGAAGTAAAGAGTGTTTTTTGTTGCCTTGAACAATTTTCTTGGCACCTTTCAAAGTAAGGCCCCTACTTGCCAGTAACTGTTAGTGGGCTGAACGTAGATTATAACTGAGTCAGACTGACTTGTTAGAAGTGAAGCTCGGGTTGCGTAGTGTTTGTTTGCAGAGCTCCGTAAGAAGTCCCTGTCACCACCTGCACGTTTCTGCCCTTCAGAACAATATTGTTATTGTGTTACTGTAAGCGTTCAAAGCAGAGATGCAGGTTTTTAACAAGGCAAAAAAAGGACTCTAAAAGCCAGCTCAGCTTCCCACGTGGATCTGGATGTGCAGCTGTGACTGCTGGTGCTGGTTTCGGGAGGGGGGTGTGGATGTGAAGCAGATGGCGAGGTGGGTGGCTGGAGATGGCACTGCTGCTGCTCCCCCAGCACTGGGGTGCTGTTTTCCCTCTGCTTGCTGCCAGCTGCCGTTGTAACACTTCTGTCACACTTGCCAAGCCCGCTGACCAGCTCTCCTGGCCCAGCTGCGAGCCTTGCAGTAGGTGCACCTTCCATCCTCTGCGGTGGTGTAATTCTCCACAGTAGCAGCAGGATGGAAATCTGGTCCAGAAGTTCTTAGGACTAAGCCTGCCCTCACACAAGTCATGTGGAATGCCCCTAATACTGAAGTTGCCGAATCCGTGTTAGGGTAGGGTTGTCTTTTAATCCAAACCAGTGAGATGAGCAATGATCACATCGTGGTGTGACTGTTGTCAGTGGCCGAGATGCCGATGTCCCACGGGAAGGAAATGGGGGAAAAATGGCAAGAAAATCTTTCATGCTGACAGAAACATACTATAGGGAGGGGCAAACTGTAGCTTGCCACGTGTAACCTCCCTGATGGTACCAGATAGTTCCCTGTCCCAGGAAAAGAGCCTGGCCCAGGAAGAATGCGTGTACTGGGCTTTAGATGACACCAGTGTGACAAAAAGGGCTACAGACTTCTGAAGAATGAAATCGGAATGCAAAATGGTTTTAATTTCTGGGACTTTATCTCCTTCCTGTGGGTGCTGCTTCAGAAAAGCAGATGTGCAGCCATGTTAGTGGCGGCTGTGCAGCGTTACTGCAAAAAAGCAGCGTGTTAAGGGGAGTCACAAGCCAAGCACAAGGCAGGTCTCAGCTGCTGCATGTGAGGGAAATGTGTTTGGAATGCAGCAACCTTACAGATGGGCTTTGGGGGGTAATTCCCCTAAGCTGCCTAGGGCAGCTGGGGTGGGTATTGTATTTCAAACAGGGACAGTGTGGCCCTGTTTTAATGACCCTGGTTAAAGTTTGTAAAAGCAGGCTCATCAGGAGAGGTTGGGTTTGCTTAGACTTGAAAGACAAAAAGTAAAGTAGGGCAGGCAGCTGGAGAGAACAGTGATCCTATTCTTTGTGTTCACTCCCTGGGGGAGCACCGTAAGTAATAAACTGATCCATATCCAACAGGAAAGGTTTAGGTTAAATACCACGTTGTTTAAAACAAACAAAAACCTCAGCAACACCTCCTGGGGCTGGGACTCTTGTGAAGTGCTGGAACAGTGTGGGGACTCACCCAAAATGTAGCTGGGCTTATTTTATTCTTAAATAAGCTCAACAGAAACCTGGTGGTGGTGGTGTTTCAAAATGGGAGAACAGGTGGAAAAAAAATCTAGTTTTTGTTTTGTGTTGTTTTGTTGTTGGGGTGGTTTCTTGTTTTTTTTTCCCTTCTTTAAATGCATAGGTGTGGGCTGAGGACCAGTGTGCCCCTGAGCTGTCTTTGTTTAATTTAGTTAGCACTGGCCTAATGTCAAGACTGCACACTTCAAACTAAACACAGTTTTGGACAAATTACCTATGGTAATCAGGTGTGTGCTTTGTTGAAACACTTTTTGGTCAATATCCAACAAAACAGGTCTGATTTTCTTCCAGATATCTCTTCCCCAGTAAAGGAGTAGCATGATTCTAGGTGTACAGCTCCCAGTAGCAAAGCAATGGTGCAGAGAAATCCAGCACCCCGCCTCTGTCAGAACTCACCCAAGTCAAATGAGGTGACAATGACGGCCCAACAAGAAGTGTGGTTTTTAGTATGGTCAGTGCTGCTCCTCTATGGCTCATGTAATCCTATCGGGTTAAAAACAAGCCTATCAATGTCCCACTTTGCAGCAGCAGTGAATTAACTGGAAATGAGATTTGTTTGTTCCTGGTAACTTCACACTACTGTCAAACACCTGGTGAGTCCGCTCTTCAGCATTCCTGCAAGCAGCAACTGCAAGTTTTGTTGATTGCATTTTGTAAATCATCTTTGTGGTACTTCATGCAAAAGAAGCACCATTTTTTGTTTTGTTTTGTTTTGACCTTCTGATGCTTAAATGTTACCCTCCAAAAGGGAAGCTGATTTACTCATATGTAAATGGTGCTTAGCCAGTAGGCAGGCTCAGGGAATTTTGCAATAACCAGAACTTACCTTTTGCACTCTAGTTACTCAAAGCTAACAGTCTGGGAGGTGGGAGGGTGGCTGTTTTGGTTTTGTTCTGACTGGGGACTGACTAATGACCCCGTTCTCAACTTGTCTACTCTGTATGCAGCCCCGAAGCGCTAGACAGGAGCTGCAGGTCCTCGCTAGACAGGAGCTGCAGGTCCTCGTGCTGGCTTACCCGGGAGGTTCTCTGCTCCTTGTTACTCTCAAAGCCTTCTGGTGTTGTACTGGGCACCAAATTACACAGGGTTTGCGAAACCCCACATAACCTACTCTTATGGGACTAACTTGTTCCTTTCTCTGTTTATACTTTTCTCCCTTGCAAGCATTTAGGCCAGCCGCCTGTTACGTGCAATGTTAGTGTTGCGTTATCTAGAGGAAGTGAATCACTTCCCCCAGCCCCTACCCACGGATCAGTGTCAAAGCTGTCCTTGAAAGGTGCTCGTGTAGCCTTTCATTCTGATGCTCTAGGGACTTTCAGTGACGGTGACCTTGAGCAACCTCAAGTTCCTCCTTGAATAAAGGATTTGTTTAAAAGTTGTGGTGTTTTTCTCAATATGTCCCTTAGTGTATAGACTTTTTTTGTAAACCTTTTCCACTGGAGACAGCTCTTTTGTGCCTTTGTTAGGGCAACAAAGCCATATGCAGCTGAAGGTTAATCGGAACTTGTTATGGGCCACTCCTGTTCAGGCCAGCTAAACTCAACTTCTTCAGCCTTTCTTTGTAGATGAAGCTTTCAAGCCCCCCTGTGACTGTTGCTATACTCTGTCTGTCTGTAGATACCCTATGTTTTTGAAAGTAGAGAAACTAAATACCATCTGTGCCTGAACTGGGCCCTTCCTTTCTTTTTGAACTCGTTTCTCAATCTTGTGAAGATGACTTCAAACTGTTTTTTTGGAGAGCTCGCAGTTGTTTTCATTTCTCTGGAACCTTCAGGTTGAACAAATGGACTGCTTTCTCAGTCTTCAGTCCCACATCGCCTGTCCTTTCAGTTAAGCACTGGGTATGTCAGGTAATGGTTTTGAAGCCATATCCTGTCACGTCATCTGCATCCTAATTCCTTCTAATGAGAGTGACATTCTCACACATACTGTTCCTTACTTCTCTACGAGTTCTATCACAAAAGGATTTACAATTAATTAAAAATAAGGATGACATTCTTACCAAAAAGTGTGAATGTAATAATTTGCAAGTAAACTCTACAGTACATTTGAAGTAAGCCCGTTGTTACCCCTCCATTTTTTATCCCTTCTCCAAAAATGCTTGAAAAGCTGATGTGTATTGAATACTTTTGCAGCATATCTGCATTCAGTTTCTTAAAAGATAAACTAAGCCTGCCCTACGCTTGTTTTCAGCCTTTGTAGTACGTTGATTTTGTGAAGGTTTGCTCAGCTGCAGAGAGAATGGGAGGTGCTGAACAGTAACTGGAAATAACATGCAATACATAAAGACCTTCCAGAACACAACTTCTTTAACCATTTCAACTGTATTCCATTTTTGAAATGTGTGTGTATATATATATACTGAAAATAGCAATTCTCAGTCAGCCAAGACACAGAGGGTACCCAGAGTCTAGATAAAATACATTTCATATAAATACATTCATGGTTTAAAAGAAAATCATACAACTTGCGGACAGGTCCAAGTGCAAGTAACTTCCTTACACACTTAAACACTTCTGTGATGCTAACAGGCTGTCTAACCATTATTTAACAGCGACTGATTTTAACCATGGAAAAGTTGGTGACATAGGTCCAGGACTGAGTCACTTGAAAAGGTGCTAATGATACAGAAAGTAATTCTGTTGTCATAAACCGATGTATGTGTCTTTATATATATGCTCTGTATTCTAATATTCTTAATGTAATTAGGAATATTAGAAAAAGCTGGTTTTTGGTTTCTTTTGGTGACTGTTCTAATTCCATGCACAACTAGGTGCAGGAAGGGCACCCTTCAGCGTTCCCTTTCCCCTTCAGCGTTCTTGGAAGATGGACTGGCAGTGTTCTGGACTGGCCAGAGAAGCTAAGCATGGAGAACTTTCAAGTTGGTCCCAAGGAAAAGGGGCAGTTTGGTTGACCAGTATATAGCCATGATGTATTTTAGCCAAAAGCAGTTTGAGCTGGAGGAAAAAAAAAATACACATACATGCGAGAAAATAAAAACTTGCCCTGAAATTGCAAGCTAGTACGTTAAAGGGCAGCATCGTACAAAATCTTTTACTTTCTGTACAGTGACAATAACAAATAATTTTCCTTTTTAACCATCATATACACAACACATTATGAATAGAAGAAATCTATAAATACTTTAAAATTAATTTGTCATATATAGCAGTTGAGCCACACCTGTACAAAATGTATGCAACATATATAAAATGATTAAGAAAAGTGCAAAGTAGAACAGTATCAAGAGCCTCCACTTTTTACAGCATTTACGGTTCAAGTGTAAAGAGCTAGCAGGGATGCAGGAGCTCAGGTACTAACAAGTCAAAAGAGACACAGTACAGGATGCTGCACACAAAATGATAAACTATTATTAAGTTATAACATCTCACTTCAGCACATCTACAATTTCCAGTTAATAAAAGAACATTTTTATAATGAATCTCTATATAGAGTGATTTGTCCCTGTTAACAAGTCCCTTAAAACAAAGATTTCCCCAGCCACTGCATACTTTCCCGTAAGTAAAATAAAACTACGTGGAGAAACTACTGTTGTTTCCTGGTTGTCTTGTTTTGGTTACCATATTGTAAAAGGTGAACAGAAATACCTTTCTGTAACATAGATATTTATATTCTGATCCTGTAAATTACACAGAGATAACTTGTACCATTACTCACATCTATGTGAAGGTCCAGAGGATCAGGCCCCCTCAAAAAAAAAATCAACAGAGTTTCAAATCTGCTTAGAGACAACTGCCCATCAATTTCATCGTTTGCCAGTCAGGATGCAAGTTTTGCATTCTGCATTCAGCTGATGTTTTCTCATCAGAACCTCCTGCAGCAAGGCAAGTCTTTGTTTCTTGTTTTTAAATGCTGTATGTCCTAATGTGAAAGCTCTGCTTGAATTAAAACGTGGTGGCAAATAAAAGATGTATTTGGTGAGCTGAAATTTGAAATAGTTGATTCAATGCTCTTGAGCAAAACTTTCAAATAACTTGTTTTTAGAAGGCTTTTCAGTTCACCTTTATTTCAGTAAGTATACTTCATATTTTCTTTTAGGCACTGTAAATACTGAAGATAACTGAGGTGCAGAAGAATCCATCCATTCTCAAGCAGTACATTACTAGTGGTCTCTAGCAAGTTCTTGACCCATGTTGTTTTCTTGTTTTTATTTTAAATGGAGACAGTTAAGCTTTAAATACACTTTTTGTCCCCACTAAGTATCTTACTATGATAGAATCGTCAAAATTCTATTAATGTTTCTCTTTGAAATGTACATCAGACTTCACAGTCAATTAGGGAGAAATTGCAAGCAGTCTGAATATGCTAGAGAAACAATAAGAATAACATTATCTGTCCATACTGCTTCACATAATTATGTCTGTCTCAAAACTGGAAATGATGACATGAAACTGAAGCACATTAAGGTTTTCTGCTAGTAATTATGAATTTGGAGTCTAAGATCTTTGCTCTCATTAGAGATTATAAGAAACATTCATCCATTTGGTGTATTTTCTGGATCCATGTGATACCTACTCTATACAAAGACATCCAAAATCAAGGCATGAGAAGGAACCTTCTGCACAACCGTCTAGTCAACAGAACTTGTTTATTTGCCTCCATACATTCTTTCAATGTCATTGAGGTAATGGTTCTTCAGTTCTTTCCGTTTCAACTTGAAAGCATCTGTTACTAACCCAGTCTCTGGGGTCCATGGTTCAGGGCTTAATCGTACTTTGATGGGTATTTCAAACCTTTCTAATTTCACTGCAGGGACAAAAAGAAACAAAAGTGTAATGTTGTCAAATGAAACATTCACTCTACCTAAAAACTTAAGGCAAGCACTCTAAAACTTGTGTAATATGGTGTCCTATTGATGGAGTAACCTTAAAGAAGGTACACAAGCAAACTTAATTGTGTACCAAAGCTCAGTGCTGATTAGTGTACAAATATTCTAATAACTTACTGTATTTAGCTTGTATTGGATCTGAGAGTGTAAAAATCTAAAGCTTGCAACAAAGGAGTTTGTAGCCTGAAGATCTGACTACTGTCACAAGAGAATATGCCGAGTTAGATCACTATCATAGGAACACAGTAACAACTGTATTAACTCAGGTTGGTTAGATGTACTGCGTATTTACTTCTATACCTTCTGTGCTTGAGCAATTCTTCCCCATACTTTTATTTCCTAAGAGATTGTTTAGGGTTCAAAATGAAGGGGCTTCTCTGTATTTTTGTCACAGTAGTCACTTACTCTCCCTTCAAGCTGGAACCAGACACTTGGTGCACGCACACAGCATCATTAAAACCACAAGCTACTCCTATCTCTTGCCCAGGTTGAAGAGGGGTGAGTAAGGGAGGAGGTGCGGAGCTGCTACAGTGCCTCCCCTGCATCAGGAACATGGTAGGGAGCTGCTGCATGTGCACTGCTTGATGGGCTTTGCTATCAGGTTCTGCGTGTAGGCCTGCAAGAGGACCCACTCAGTCTTGTAGCTGAATTTCTAGGACAACTTGTGGCAGCACAGCCTCTAGGTGGCAGCAAATACAGGGCAGTTGGGATGTCTGTTCCCTGGAGCTCTGTCTTTTGAACTTCAAACAGGTATCGGAAGGTCCTGTTTCATCCTACTTAGTTACATGCCTGCTCATGATGAAGGTGCGTTATGCTCTACTAAAAATCAGGATTGTCTCTAAAGTACTTTTGGAAAAAAAAAAAACAAAAAAAAAACTGCATCTAAATAGTAATGACTGCCTAGAAAGTAAAAAAGGTATAAGCAGAGACTTTGAATAACAAATCTATATGAAGGATAATTACCTAGTTCACGATGGAATAACATTAGCATGTTTAAGCTCAAGTTATAGATCTACAAATTGATGAGGCTTTTGATCATTCACTTGCACTGTAGCAAGGAATAGTAGGCTTTAAGCCAATACAAACATAAGGGTCATGGTGGTTCAAAGCTGTAGGACACACAGTTGCACAGAAAAAAGCTTAGAGATCTTGCTTAGCTAATTTTCTTACCAGCAAGTGTCTTGTAACATTCCCTCCAAACTGACAGCCCCTTAGGTTCTTACTTTAACTGCATTAAATAAGCAACCTGTCTATAGACAGGTTAATTTAGAAATTAGTTTTTAAAAGTCTGTATTTTCTTGAGGGAAAAAAAAAAAGTAGTAAATTCCTGGCATAACAGGGATGAATTTGATGTGGTGTTTGTCTGTGATAAAACTCTTCTAAGTTTTGGTAAAGGCAGAATCAACAGGCAGAAAGAAGAGAAGTTAGTAAGGATAGCTGAAAACTTCTGCTGGACAAGCACCATGAGATGGCTAACACACTATGCCACTTTACTTACTCTTGTCTGCCACTTCTTTAATTTCTCGCAGTATTTCAGCTTCCATTGCAGGATTGTTACAAATATCTACCCAGGTTCCACTTACACCTTTCTGCTCAGCTAACGCAGTCAGCTTCTTCTGATTAGGAACCACAAAACTGATCACATAAGACTGGTCACTACCACAGGATGGCAAGAGAAGGAAGGAAAAAAAGATTAAAACATGAAAGATTCCATTTCAAGGAGTAAAATGCTTACTTGATGTTATATACACAGATCCACAGTGCTTTTTGAAATGCACTTATTCCCCCAGAGTTTTCCTTGTATGTTAGGTTTTCACAACTTCTGACCATCAAAGGTCAGGTTCTAAGTTAAGTGGTTAAGTTTGATCAGTATCATACTTAATGTGCAAAATTATAGCATAATTTAGCTTCCCAACTGCATCTGGTGCTTAAGTAGTTCTCTGCAGTTTCCCTTCATGTAGTATGTATAAGCAGGTGGAAGGAGACACCCAGGCTATTTCCAAAACTCAGAGAGCTTTAGACCAGGTGCAAAATGTCCAAGTAACTTTTCTCTGTTATTCTGACAGAAGGCCCAAGTACATGCTAAACTATACCTGTTTGGGGAGGAGATGGGATGAAGCTGAAATGAATTACAATAGGAGAAATACCAACAAAAAAGCCCAGTTCGGGGGAATCTGGGAGCCTGTGCTACTTCAGAGATGCTCTTTATAGCTCACACTTGTAGTATATCAATAGAAAAGTATATCAAAGGGTCGGAGCTTCTTGCATTTCATGTTTACCCTAAATTACCTCTAAACAGTAAAACTAGTCTTACCTTTTGGCATAAGCACAGATATTGTCAATCAACGGACAGTTCTTCAGAGCTGCCTCTACTTTGCCCAGAGACACATATTCTCCTGCTTGTAGCTTTACCAAGTCTTTTTTACGATCTAGGAGTTGAAGGGAAAGAAGGAGAAAAAAAAACGTACTCCATTTACACTTCTGCACTTCCACACTCATTTACAAAGCCACTACATATGTATTCTGTGCCATGCCATGTAAAGGTGAATTAAAAGGAGTTAAAGCATTTTACTCAAATTATAAAAAGGCTAATGCCATAAACGTATTCTGGAAACTTTATAAAGGCTTCTGTAAAGAAGTTTAGGTAGCGCTACACTTCTTGTCGCAAAACATGTATAGAAGTTATGGAGATTGTGATTTCAAAGCTTTGCAATGAATACCAAAATATTAATCTTACATTTACTCATCAAAGCTTGTGTGCTGAATTTAAATAGTACTAACATTATATGAAACAACACCACTTCCAAAATTTTCTTATAATTGTGGAGACTTTTGGGAATGTGTTTTATAGTGTGATTTTGCAAGCAGGTAACCTTGAGTAAGACAAGGCCTGTCAAAGCCAACAGGATTAATAACATGCTTACAATTCTGTTCAGTCAAGACCTTGCAGTAGATTAAGATAGCAAAAAGTGAGGCCAACCTATGATCTGCAGACACCCATCTGGATGAAATTCTCCTATATCTCCAGTACAAAACCACCTCTGACCATTCTCATCAATGGAGAAATCTTCTGTTGTTTTCTCTTCATTTTTAAAATAGCCCATTGAGACATTAGGTCCACCAATTATTATTTCTCCTCTAGGATTAGGCTTGTCTCTATTAGTATAGCCCCCTGGAAAGAAAACAGAAATCCGCACACTATTATTTTCAGGTCATGTATTCTACTGCCAACA
This sequence comes from Anas acuta, assembly GCF_963932015.1. Taxonomy (NCBI): domain Eukaryota; kingdom Metazoa; phylum Chordata; class Aves; order Anseriformes; family Anatidae; genus Anas; species Anas acuta. The sequence goes on from NC_088991.1 coordinate 3,343,135, forward strand.
AAATGTTTTGAAACTTCAGGTTAAAGCATGCACACAGAGTAACAGCTACTGTCAAAGGTTAAGAGCAGTTACTTCGTATGCGATACCTAGCCAAGCAGATAGGCAAGGAAAATAGCTAAGCAGCGATTAAATTAGTTGCTTTGAAGTCAAAACACTTAATGCTCACCTTCTTGCCAGTCTCTCAGTCTTATTTCACAGCAAATAAGAGGAGCTCCAACTCTGCCAGTGCTATAATCAGCAACTTAGGGAAAAAACAAGGAAGAACACAAAGATTTTTTCATGTTGAAATATAAACTCAAACCATAGATAGGAAGACAGCTTAACTGCAATAAAGTAACTTGAGATAAGAGCTACCACTATTCTGACTTTAACCTTAAAAAATAAATAAATACATATATAATGTATTCCCAGAATTGTTTAACTACCTTCTGTAATTGTTCCTGCTCCACATGTTTCCGTTAATCCATAGCCTTGACCAACAGGACAGCAAAAACAGATGTTCATGAATCTTTGTGTTTGAGGCGAAAGTGGTGCTCCCCCAGAAAGCATCATGCGGACATTCCCTCCTAGTAGTGCCTTGACTTTCTTAAACAACAGCCTTGAAAGGAAGGAAAAAGTATTTAAGGATCATTCATTCACATCACTTTTATAAAAGAAATAAGAGACAATCATTCTTCCTACCTGAAACACCTTAAAAATAACTTAATCATTCATGGACATTAGTGGACAGCAGGGGTAATCAAAAACCTTACCTCCTGTGTAACACTTCAAGATGGCAGAATTCCTATATGCTACCTAAATAGACATTAGATTCTATCAATAACAAAAAAGGAAATCCAATGAATGGATTTACCTAGTCACCTGTTCTGAAGATTAGTCCTTCTGAGGCTGGAGAGCAGCCCTGCAGAAAGGACCCTGGGCATTCTGAATGCGAGGCCTCAGCGTGCCCTGGCAGCCATAGGGGCCACCCCTACCTGGAGTGCCTCAAGCACGGCCTGGCTAGCTGGGCGAGGGCAGGGATCATCTGGGGCAGCCTCACCTCCAGCACCGTGTGCACGTTTGGGCAATGCAACATCAGAAGGACATAAAGCTATTAGACGGCATCTAAAGGAGGGCTAGGATAGGGTCTGATTCCTGTGTGGAGCCAAGGGCTGGACTAGATGATCCCCGTGGGTCCCTTCCAACCCAGGATATTCTGTGATTGCCAGTAAACGTCTCCTCCCTGTCTCCTGTAAGAACCTGAATTATTTTGGTTTAGTTATTAGATCATATTTGCATGTTGCAATAGAATTCTTACATCAGATAGTTCAGATGATTATTCTTTTAGATTGTTACCGAGTCACAATGGAAAAAGTACAGTTTGACCATGATCGATACTTACATGTTACACAGAGGTGCATCATATCCCCTTTTGATTTGTTCTAATTTGTAGTCATAGCCTATCTTGAACAGAGTTCTCTGAATGTAGTTCATCTCTTGAACTTTGCTCATGACATTTTTATAAATTCGGTCCATTATTTCCTACAGTGTTCAAAAGAGCAAGGAAGATTACCACATAGACTACTATTTGCAATTTTCATGCTACAAATAACAATTAAAAAAAAAAAATACAAGAATGAAAATACCTGCATCATTGTTTAAGCAGTGCTTAACTCTAATGCTTCTAATGTGTGATCAGTCAGTCAATTTATAGACCACTGGCTTGGAGCTGTTTGAAATGGGTGGAATGAAGTGTTGAAAACGCAGTACAAAAAGCGGTGACTTATCTTCACTTTTCTCCACTTGCTTAGATCTCCTCAAAACAGTATCACTTAAGAGGAAGAACCCTCACGCTGCAGTTTATAGCTTATTTTAGCAAACTTGCCTTGAATGAGGTATATATATAAGTTAAGGGCAAGTGAGTGAGTAGCCACTGTGGATCTTCAGACATACTGCAGTAATTCATAGTTCCTTTTCTGCAAACTGCTTTCTAAACCTCAGATTTCATTTAAAATACTTCCCACCCCTTGTTCTAAAGATGTCCTCTCTGTCACCCCAGCAACATATCTTGGGTAATGTCATAATGTAATAATGTAAACAATGAAACAGCAAATTTTACCAAGAACACCTTAATCTGTACCCAAAGCATGACAAACTGATTTACAAAACCTTGACTTCAAGTTTAGCTAAATCTCTCTGCTTAAGCTTTGTATATGCCATGGAAGATGAATCATGCCTAGGAGTCCTGAAGCTGTGCTTTATTCATGGCAACTGGTAAGCACAAGGGAATGAAGTAAGAAATTTCATTTCATCACTTCCTTTTCCAAGAGAATTTCCAAAAGCCAGATAGGTATCTTAAATTCATTACCAGAATTCATGGCAACTTTTTGGAAATACTGCAATGGCATGACAAGGTATGCAGCATCATAAAGGCCAGAACTAACAGCTATTGCAACTTTCTGACTCAATTCAATACTTAGGAATATTTGTGCCTCTGGATTCTGTTATAATTTTCTTTTTTGTTCCTTATGCATTCTAATTACTGGTGATGTTATCATATTTTGATGATAAAAACAAGACAATACAGCTGGGAATCAAAATATTTCTCAGGCAATATTAGTTGTGTTCCTACTAGGACTTTCTGAAGGGGTTTCCTCTCTACTATAGATTGTTGGAGTCTGGATCTTTTATGATAGTAAGTCTCTGGAATCAAGACATTTAGGCAGGGTTCAGCACTAGCACTGTTAGCATTTCACAGGTCTGCAGTTAATTGCAGACACGAACTTGTCTGCAAGTTTATTTTGTTTGTTTTTTTCTGGCCCATACACATTTTTACATTCCTTCCAAAAAGGGATTATGTTTATATTTTAAATTTACACTTTTTACTAGCAGTCTAACAGTTCAGTTTTCCCTAAGAAATAAATTTAAATGGCTATTTTTTACAAAAAGTTGAGGCTGTAAGTGATTCATTTTCACTCCGTGAATTACTAAGAAAAAGATGTAACCTATGTATATTATTAATATTTTAAAAATAGCAAGTTAGTAATTGATTCTAAAACTTTTGGCTACTCACAAAGGAGTCTGCAGAACAACCAAATCCATGATCAATCAAAACTCCATGTTCCTAATTAAGACCAAATCCTCCTCCCCCAACCCCACCTGCCAGTGCGGCAGAAGCTAATGCTACTGGTTTTCTGAGCTACAGCTGTGATATAACCATAAAAGAGGGAAATGTGTCTTCAGGGCACAAATGGAAGCTTTTTGCAGCAGAAAGAAGCAAATATTTGTGGGGTGTTTTTTTTGTTTGGTTGGTTGGTTGTTTTTTTTTTTTTGATAGCACCAAGACCTTTGGGAATAGAGAAGCCTGGTCACCTAAAGGCTGCAGAAACAACAGTTGCAGTCTCTGGATCATTTTTTTCTTATATGAGGAGACTAAACAGGGGCCTGCTTACACTGAGAACAGCATGAGACTTTGCTTGCAGGCAAAGCAGCTAAAAGCAAGCACCCTGACAGCTGCAACAGCAGAGCTTAACTTGCCAAGTTGTGTATCTCTGCCAAAAGCTGGTCTGTTTAAAGCCTCAATCTTTGACAAATCCATGCTGCTCTCTCCTTGTGCAAAATGAACCTTCAGACTGGGAATGCCAAAGACCTTCTGTGGCCTGTTGTTGCTTCAATAAGCCCAGTAAAACATCACTTGAAAAACTACTAAAAAAACATTTCCAGTTTTGGATCAAAAAAGGTCTTGGCCTAAACATAGGTATATTCTTGTGCTCGTTTGCAGTTCTCCAACTCAGGCAATGCCAACTGGGATTTCTATATTCTACTTCCTTGCCTTACACACACAAAAAAGGAAAAAAACCTTGGTAGACAGGCATGCTAACATGAACAAGGCAGAAGGCACCATTTTTGCTAAACATACATGCGTCTGCATACTTACAGGCACAGCTGCCATCAGTGTAGGCTTAAGTACAGTACAGTCTCCTTTGCTTCCTTTCTTAATTTTACTTGACTGTAATAAGGAGAAAATGTTAATTTATGAAGCTGAAAACCAGGCAGCTCTTCAAAGAAAGACAAAAACGGAGGGAGACACGGTAACATAATTTGTTTATATCTCTTCCCCTTTCACTCCATATAACATTTCCTGCTTAAAATGTATATTGTTTTCCATCATGATTGGAAAAAGTACTGATTAACAGTGATTTCAACCAAAATATCAAATGTTTTATAAGTCCAACTGGGTAAAGCAAGTCCACCTTGTATAACTTTTTCTTCTGTTTCCTCCCTCTAGTTCTTGCACTCTCCTCCATTTAACTCCAGGAGTGTTTTGTGGTGTGGTGTGCTTCTGTTGTTGGTTTGTGTGTTGATTTTTTTGGTTGGTTGGTTTTTGTCTAAAACAGTCTCTATACGAGCAAAATGTGCGGAAGCTTTATTTTCTAGCTTAATTTGCTCTTATTTATCTTAATTGGTAAATGGAATAAGGCAAAAAGCTAAATAGAAGAGTTATGATAATGAGGTAAAGAACTGATAAGACTGAAAACTGAAAATCACTTTAAGCAGTCTTATGTTCAGTTAGTATATTAATAGCCGTTCATATCCTGATATTCCAAAAGATAATGCTACATTTATTAGGCTTTTAGATTTCTTAAGTATCAAAAAAGCAAAAGTTTATTTAAACATTTATATGGTGTGACCTGCAGCTGTAGTTCTACCAGGAATGTTAATTTGCATCATTTTCTGAAAAAAAAAAATATTTCGGAAGTATACCATATACATCAACATTTCTTTACTGGAAGAGAATAGCTAATCAAGAAGAATGTAGACTGTGAAAGCTTAACTTTGCTTTTGCTTTTTCCCCTCCTCACCTGATCCGATAGTGTAAGTGGAGAGGAATATCCAATCCTGCAGCCGTAAGTGATGCAAGAAATTTCTGCTGTCAATTCCAATACATGGGCCAGGGGCAAATAACCAATGTAAGTATCCTTCGGTCTAGTAAAGGAAAGGATTATCTAATTAACAGTGATGCACAAATGGACTGAAAATACTGCGTAATTGTTTTATGCTGTATTTAGGTTTGTTTTGTTGTTTTTTTAAACTTGGATCACAAGTGAGGCTTTTTCTTCTGTATGCAAGAAAGGTGTGATTTTAAAACAGTTTAACAACTAAATTGGTAAAATCCTACCTTAGTGAAATCAGTATGGATTACAGGGTCTGCCTTGTTTTCTAGGAAACTCAAAGTTTCCTTAGTGCTGCTCCATTGCCATTTCTCCTTGTGGGAGGTTTCATTCCCAGTACCAAATCAAGAATGAAATCAGTATTTTAAAAGAATCACCAATGATTTACAGATCCTTATGTCATAGCATCTCCTTCTAAAACAAATTAGTGAAGAGCTGATCACTGACTTACAGAGGCTTATTTCAGGAAACGCAGAGATTTCTCAGGAAGAACCTTAGAGCTGTTACTTTACAGAAGCTTTCAGCATCAGGTCAGAAGTGTTTTTATATCTTACCAGGAAAGGAGTTTAACATAGGTTATTTTAGCTATTAAATTCTTTGTGAATGCAATAACAAAGACATCCACATTCATGAAGAATTTCTTCAAAATATTAATGATTTTTTTTTGCAATTGGCTATACTATAATCAAAGCAATTTATTATTTCTGTCCTCATTTCAGTGGAGTATACTTGAAGAGATTCTGCAGTATGTGTATTATCCATCCAGCAGTGGACTCTCTAAATAAATGGAAGTGGCAGGCTTTGGCATACTTCCTGAAGTGATTCTAGCTGCCTGAAAACATCTAGCAAAAAAAGTTTCCTGACTTTGACTAAATGAGGAATTTCTTTATCTGATGATGTCTTTTAATGTATAAAAAAAGTGCAAAATCCATCACACACCTGTAGCTAAAGGTGAGAGGAAAACAAAAAGGTAGAGTAGGAAAAGCATGTGGGACAAGATATAGAAGATCAGAGTAGGTTCACAAACACAAGACCTACTTCTTATAAATTAAAGATTAGTGGGCTCACAGTGAAATCAAGGAGCTTGCTACCACCTGGTGCCAGCAACAGGCTTTCTATAAATGTAGGCACTTTTGGAGGTTCTGTTTTACCTCTGCACACACACGACACCGAAGTGTTTCTTACCCCAGCCCAGGTATTCTCTCGCATTGTCCTGTCATTCCAGCTATCAAGTTTTTGTGCTGCATCATCACTCCTTTAGGTCTCCCCGTAGAGCCACTGGTGTACATTACTAAAGCCAAGTCTGTAGGAACAGGTCTGCTTGGTGGAATGCTTGCTGCAAAATGCAAAAGAAAAACTGCATTAATACTTTCTAAATTTTTATTTCTGTAATTAACCAGTGGGAAAATTTCGGTAGTCAACCAGTGTGAAACAGATACTTCAGGAATGGCAAGCGCAATGTACTGCTAAGTTGTCAGTCATGGTTGCAGAAGGGAGTGATGAAGAGAGTTGTGGTCTCCTTTTAAGAAGATGTGAGGGAAGGCAGATTTCCAAAGCAGTAACCAGTACTGGGGCATCTACACAATCTGGGTGGCACTTTTACCATTACATTTTATAGCTGTCTGCAACTTTCATAGAAAAAGCCTGCTGAAGATCAGGTAAGTCTGTCAAAGGCAGTGAAGGGGAGAAATATTGGTGAGAAACAACAGATTGAAAACAAACAAAAAGCCGTGAGTCAGCTTTTCTGTCAGTTACTCTTCCAAAGCCAGGGTTACGGAGCTGAGAAGACTATTTTACTGCTTTTCCACTAACAAGCAGCTTAAACTTAAAACAGTTGGCTTTTGATTTTTGTTTTAATCCCTTGGCACTTATTCTTAGGATGAAAGTCACTTCATCAGGCTTTCATGGCTTTCAGAGCTAGAGAGGCAACAGAAGTGTCTGCAAGGGAAGCAGAGGGTTTTTTCAAAACAACTACAACAAAACGAAACAGTAACTGTTGGTCTGTATCAGGACTTTAAGCTGATCAAAGATAAGCAGTTGTAATGAATGTGTACTTCTCTGCAAAAAACTCCTTTGCCAGTTTATCTCCTCTTTTTCAGGAGACAGAAAATCTGGCTAAGTGCAGACCACAGAGTTAAGGAAAAGAGACGAGGTTGGACTTTTTCCTTCCTTAAACACAATGTTAGGGTTGCTCCTGGCTGTCCAGCATAGCAAGGGTTATGTAACGGTTGTTCCTCTAGTTCAAGGTGCTTCCAAGGCACAGATAGGTTCTGAAAAAAGACATGTCCAAGCCAATAAGCAAAAAATCCACAAGTGCTTTCTCCTCTTAGGACAAATAGTGAAAAATAAGATGAATAAAAGGTAGGAGTAGCAGAAAATAGAACACTGCACCATATTCTACGTCACTTCCTAAAACAAAGGCAGAGTCTTAGAGTTGGTTATTCTGGCTGTATTTTAGAAAGTAAGTTTTACCCTGAAATACCTGAAACCTGAACCAAGGTACAGGACACTAAGTAGGGATCAAACAAATTATCCACTTATTTAAAGGAAGCTAGAGGATGAACTGGTGATCTACCACTTCCTTCCTGTTAGAGACCTGCATGTTTGTTTTTACTGCTACCCAGCCCTCTTAGACTACATCTGATTTCACTGTTAACATTGCTCAATCAGTTCTCTGAAGTGCTTCACTTACAGTTTTCTGGTTTGGCTCCCAGCTCTTCCACTGTCTGCATACTATGAATCTCCACATTTTCAGGGTATTCAGATTTATTGATGGTTTTACTGTCCACATAAATTATATGTTTAAGACAGGAGACTTGTGGCAATGCAGCCTACAGGACAGAAAGGAAACCGTTAGCATTGACTGTGCTGTAAAATGACTGTCGGATTGCTTGTAAGCAGGTAAAGCTGGTGCCAAATTACCTTAAGTTTGCTCTCAAGAAGTTCTGCACTAGTGATCAGATACGATGCTCCGCATTCATTGAGACCATAGGTTACTGCCTCTTCACCGAGGGTGGCATACAATGTAACAACTGTTACATGGAAGGGAGAGAGAACAAAAGAAAAGTTAAAATAATACAAAACACAAAAGCTCATGCTTTGTAGCTCACTGCAGTGCATTACTGGGGGCAGGGGGCTGAGAGGTAGGGGCAATGAGCTCAACAGGGAATTTTCCAATTAGGAAACCAAACACCTTTTAATTTTCCCACATGAGGATGTTATGCTACAAGTGATCTCCAGAATGAGGAGGACAGTTATGTGGAACAGAGACCAACTGAAACTCAACAAAAATGCAATTGCACTGTAAGCAACTGAGAACGTGTTCTTCCTCTGAGCTCTCTGCAACCAGACCGCAGGGGGAGAGGTGTCCTGCGGTGTTCAGCATCACTACCACTGGTTAGAGCTGTGCACTCCTACAAGCAGCTCTTCCAGCTGCAGTGCCAGCTTATGCAGCCACTGTGTCAGCTACTTCACTTGTTTCCATGAAATTATTGATGGGGGCAAGGCAGAAAATCAGGTGAAGGAATCAGAATGGCATTCGTGGTGCTAGATTATTTTTAACCCCAGTCAGTCACAGAAATGACATTAAGTGTCCCACATGCACTGAGGAGTTCACCTTTTCTACCGAGAAAAGTACTTTCCTTTAATATTGTGCTACTGTCTCAAATTTAACCTCCAAGAAACATTAAAGGAGGTTAATGTTCCTGTGAAGTAGGGATCATATAGAAAGGACAAAAAGAGAGAAATGTTACATTACTCTCTAGGAATCTTTGCTACTTCACCAAGAAGTTTGTATGCCTCAGGTTAGATTATACATTTGACTGCTTAAATAAATAAAAAAAGCATATACATCATGGTAACGAACTTGAGCAACTTAAAAGTGTTACCAAAAAACCCGCAGACTAGCATATAATTTTGATTACTGTTCTTCTCTCTTCCAATAGCCATTTCATGTGTCAGATGCAGAAGACAGATTACAGACAGGAAATGCTATAAACATTCCATGGTGGTTGCATTTCCTCCAGACCAAGTCTTCAGAATATTTTATAAAACCTGAGTAGTATCTGTACCTTTCCATTATTCTAATACCTAAAATATTGCTACAATAGAATCAAGAAGAAAAATCTCATAAGTATGAGCAAGTAAATTGCGGTGATCTCTGCTATGCATAGAATAGGCTGGAAACCTACAAAAATCAGACTACATGCGGAGCAAGTTTATTAAATTCTCATACCACTAGTGACATGATTGGAACATTCAAAATTCTTAACAGCAAAGCTGTGCTGCAGAGTGGTTCTAAAATATACTCAAAGCAAACAAGCTCAGCACTCACGAGGAAAGTTATACTTGAAGCAGGCTAGAGCTGCAACCATCCATTCTGCTCGGGTCTCGCAGAATATGACAACAGTACTCTTCGGCGTTAGTCCCAGGGCAGTCAGTCCACTCCCCAAGCGACTCACTTTCTGATTTACTTCTTCGTAGGACAGCCATCTGTAATTTCCTAAGATTAACTGGGGCAGGGAACAAAAGAAAACACACCTGTGATTACAAGAAGCTGTTGGTACAGCACTACCTGCTTACTTGAGTTGGTGCCTAACACCGCAAGTGCTTTCATTTTGCTTGAAGCAGAATAAATAGTGCATCAGGTAGCGTGTTATTCTTTAACTACTGGATATTTTATACTATAAAGAGAAGACTAAGGAAGACCGCTAATGAGGCCTCTGCTGGTGAAGCAAGATGCAAAGCAGCTTAAAACCAAATCAGAATTAAATACAAAATTGTAAGCTTTACCTTTTTGAACACTTTTCCATTTGGTTGCATTTCATTTTCTTCACTCAGTATTTCTCTGGTCCCAAGACAGTCCTTTTTCCCAAACTTTGCTAAAGCATGGTCAAACAGCTTGTCCAATGTGTCTGCTCCAGGAATGTTTATGTTTGCTAGTGAGTCAAGGTGAGTGACAGAACGGTAGGGGCTTCCAGGTTTGTCCGAGATGGGTTTAGCTTTTAAACGCTTTGCCATAGCCTTTTTCTTCTTTGCGTTGGTAAGAAAATACCATGGAATAAATACAAGCATACTGTACACAGATATTAACAAGTACACAGGCAGCAAAAGAATGGTGCATACTTCTAGCCTAAGTTTCATTGCAGGTATTTAAAAAAGAAAATCTCTTATTGTGTTCTGAAGCAGGCAAGAGCAAAAGCAGCAGTGCAGTATGGCGCAGGAAGAAGCAACAATAAGTGAAGCTTAGGTAGCTCTGTTTCAAGGCAGCTGCTAAAATTTTAGTAACCTTTGAGAGCCAACAGTGGACACCTGTGGGTGAAGACCAGAGCCAAGCAGAGAGCAGGAAAAAAAAAAAAAAGAATTAAATTAGTAATATTACAGTCAGTCCATAGTTTTAATTCTTTAAGATTTCACCTCAAATGCATCAAGACCAAGGAGACTGAATTAACTGATTTAACAGACTGCATGATACAGCAGCGTACTGCTCTGAAGATTAAAGAGGATGAATGTTTTCCATACTTGTTTGTTGCATCCACAAATATTTACTTTTCAAAGACTTTTCCCCAGTATCTCTGTTGGAATAATTATAGGCTGTAGAGATAAAGTCTGTCCTCTCACATCATAATATTGTGTTTAAGCTACTTGTGCAATGCTACAATTGCATAATTATCAGAAAGGTCAACAGTTGTTTTCCCCCTAAATATTTGTATTACAATGGAACAACACAGTAGGTTTCCTTACTGCCTTTCAGAATGTTGTATCAACTTATATTTAGACTAAAATATATCTAGATATAGAGTCTCGAAAAACCCACATGTAAGATAAAGAATATTCCAAAATTGCTTTATTAACTTTGCCACAACAACTGTATTTTTGATTTACTAATTTTTGTCTATGATTGTCAGATTCTTGGAAAGGGATCAATTACATAGATTCTCCTCTCCCTGGCCTCTCTTCCCCCTCCTTAAAAAAGAAACCAAAAAACCCAGCAACTGTTTCAGTATGTGCATTTCTGAACTCCAGGTATGGAAAATGCAATCCAATTTAAAATAAAGCACAATTTAGCAAGATTTTGTCAGAACGTCAGAAATCTGTCTTCATTAAGGAGAACTGTGCCTGAATAAAGACTGAAATAGGAGAAAAACAAAACCATTGCAATGAACCACAGTCACGGCTAGCCCACTTCCCTGTAACTAGTCTCTACTGGCACATAAAAGACAGAGGTGCTTATCTTCATCTGGATGGCATGCAAACACAGCATGCAAACACGCCAACAATACACACGACAGGAAAAATAGCAGGCAAAGGTGCACTAGCAAAAGAGCAGGAGCTCAGACACAGGGAAGTAAATACTGACTAGCTTATAGCAAAGCCCAGTCTTTCACAGACAAATTCTGGTAAATGGAATGGATGAGAACAGGGAAATTTTCAGGGCTCCATCAGGAATTAAAAGAATGTAGGCACACCTCAAAATGTACCTTTATTAATGTACTTGCCACCTCAGGTGAGGGAGCTACAATTAACATTTCAGGTTAAACAAGACAGCTGCTATTAACAGCACAACAGAAATGTATTAATAGCTCGTTGGAGTTTTTAATAAGAATTCCATTGTCTGCAGTTGCGCTGTAGCCAATATCATAACCATTTAACGTAATATAAGATTAAGAGATCTTCAGATACTTTAAGTAACATCATCACCATGTTGTTATATTTTTAATAAAACTTGTAATCTCAAGTTGCTACTGAATGATAGTGTGAAGTATGAAACTAAGCTCAGACTTGTTCAGAAAAAAAGAGTGCATACTTTCTTAAAAAAAAAAAGAAAATTCTACATTCTTTTCAAAGCTTACACGCTTAGTCTGCCTTAGTTAACCTCTTCATCATCAACTACTCATCAAACAGTCAAACCTCAGCAGAAGGCGTATCATTTTACTTTCCCAAGCTCCAGTTCTCTAAAATGAAGGTCACCAGTTTATATTACAAATCTTATGTGGTATTTTCATTCCAGTTAATTCAGTGATCCAAAGGAATCACTTGAGCTTGTATTTAAAACAAAAGCCAGCCATAGTGCTAAAACTAACACAGAAACCTCATCAGAATGTTCTAAATACCGCCTGAAATCATGAAATTATGATAAAAGGGTCTTAATGGGGGAGGTTTGTTTTGTCCTAAAACTGGTACCCTGTTGAAATTGCTTTTAGCATTTGAGTGAAGTGCACGTACAAGCACACTTTGTTTGTACACTTGCAGCCAGTTATGTTGAAGTTCACATAAGCAAATGTTAAAGGTTGCATTTCATTCATCCTGAAATTTCAGATTAGTTTGAAATACTTTAAAAAGTGTTTATAAACAGGGAGCTCAGCTAATCTGTACACGTTTGTGGCAATTTAAAGTGCTTATATTTTGACATAAATAAGCTGGAATTCTTAACAGAAATCGCTGGAAAAACTTGCTAAGACTCAAGAAGAAACACTTGACCTTTTCCTTTCAACATACAGAAAAAGACACATACACGCACATACACACATTTACACACACATGGATACTTACAAGCTATCTGACAGTGATGGCCGGGTTTATTCAGTGTCAATTAGACCTCTATTAAAACAGAAAAGAAAAAGGTATTAGAGATTGGGTATTTTTTGCCCTGCAGAAAGGATGTTATGCAGGAAAGCATTATTTCCACTGCTGTTCTTACAATCTCTCCTCTAATGCTCCTGAAGACGACTAGCCTTTGACGTTACGCTGTCCTACACTCATGCCCAATAAATATTTATCATACTTTAAATATAATGCATAACAGGCTGACATAATGAACTTGCAGATGTACCTAGACAACAATTCCATTTGGTTAGAAGCCAAACTTAGCTATTCAAATTATACTTTATGCCTTCACTGTCTATAAGTTTAATTAGTCTTTGAGAGAAAGGGACAATGAGAGATGCAATGTTCATATCAACGCACAATCAAGGAGAGCTGTGAGGCAAGCCAAACGCATGCTGCCACCAAAGTAACGGTTCTCAGTAAACTTTGCTCCCAAATGAAAGTGTAGTCACACAAAAAATGGCATGTACTCATAGCAGCTGTTATGTAATATGAGAATATTTAGAATGTGTAATATTCTATACTGACTTACAAAACTTATTATTTCCTTTAATTGTGCAATTGAAGTGGAATATTTGGAAGCTTATCTATCTATTTTGGAAACAGCAGAGCTTCCAGTTCCTGATGTAGGAGACGTATGTTCCCAGCAATAAGCGTGCGTCAGGCATGACTAAGAAAGCCTAAGATAACAAAACAAATCAAAACCAGACGTATTTTCTCTTCTAGATAGCTGTGTTTTCAGCATTTCCAAAGCATTCTCCTCAAATGAGTAGGCTTCTTCTATCAATTTTGAAATGGCAGTTCTGCAGACTGAAGTTCATTTGTCACTTGCAATGGTATGTTACAGCATACATTTCAGCAACCTCATTCATGAGGTAAGCTGTCCCTTAGTAGTAGTACGTGCTGGGGGGTTACAAAAATTCTAGAGTTCACGTTTGCTACAGGGAACGAGTAACCAATGTGAATGCTCATACAAGCAGCAGTACTGTATTTTATGCCACAGATGGAAGAGATATTCTTTGGGTGTAATGTGACTGATATTTTCACTTAAAAGCTTCCCATAGATAATATGCAACCCTTTACTCTTGTCTGGGAGTCAGGGCTGTGGAACAAAGCTTGAAATCAGAGGACAGGTACTTTTCATAACTTTTCATTAATTTAACTGAGAAGGAACAAGTTAACAGCTATGCTATTTATACATATACACATATAAACAAAAAATATCTTTTAAGTAGTCATACAAGCTTATAGGACTAAGTAAGAGCGCAGGTGTGCGTAGGGAACAAGGAGAGGGGTTTATATGCCTGGAGGTGACTGTTCATAGAGGAAATGCCTCTGTCTTCTTTCCATTCAAGTATTCAGACAGCACAGAAACGACATATCCAGCTTTTGCACATACAACTACCATTTCTAAGTGTAACTCAAAACCTAAAGTGTCTGTGCCTAGAAATCTTATCCTATGCAGTTTAATTCTACTAAGGCAGCAATTATTATCTTCACTAGGAAAGGCTTTAATTAGCCAAACCTGAAACGCTGTAAAGGCTTAGTATTGAAAGTACATGAATGACAGAGTTTACTGTTCTTCCTCTCGTGTTCAGAAGCTTGACAGGGATCCAAATTACTATATCATCTCATCTTTAGATGAAAACAAACTTCTGATCCATTTGAAACATTCATTGCAACTTCTTAAATGTATTTTCGTTATGTTAAGAAAGTCTTCTAGTAAGAGTGATAACATTAGACAGGAAAAGGAGAGTATTTTAGATTAAAAAAATCTGCAAAGTAAGAAGCTTGTTTAATTTAAAAGCAACACTGGAGGAAATCCTGGTTCTCCTATGACTGAGCTCTTTCCAACTTCAAATGGAGACACATTTCTGGCTTTAACGTAATTATTTAAGGTTGACTCCTTTCAGGAAGTACTGAAATCTTCCAAAACAATCCAGTATGAATAAGTAACAACCGTTCACATTTCTCTAGCATTGGGGCAGATTGAAACATTTTGGAAAGCACAATACACATGCATAATTTATAAGTGGAAAAATAAATACATTGGGAATTAATTAAAGTCTGTTTTTGGAAGGGAATTTAATCAATATCTACTAGTCTTGAATTTGTTCCTGTACCGGATGTAACTCAAACCTTAGTATTTAAAAAGGAAAGTACAGAAAGCCTGAGAAATACTATGTTGTCAAAAAGAAGCAGCAAGCTTAAACATGATAAACAAAAAAGCGCGTACTACCAGGCTCTTTACAAATTTTGATTTTCCAAATTTATACCTGTCACACAGAAGAAAGAAAGAATATTTCTATGTAAGAGTTAGAATAATATTGTGACTAATTACAACTCTTTTGGGGTTAGAAAGACTGAAAGAATAAAAGCTAAGGAAGATGATTGACTGTTTAGATAATATTTTTTATATATAAAAACAAACTGCCAATATCAATGCAAGTTACTCATGGTAGAAAAAAAAAGTACACAAGGTTCAATTTTTGTTCCTTTCTCACAGGCAGATTTCTAAACATTTTCCTCTTACACAATTTTGTACGTCAAGGGGCAATGAAAAGCTCCATCGTAATGCCTACAAGTTTCAGAAATACTTCTGTGCTCTGTAAATGCAGTAGTGGCTCCAAATCTTAAGAGTTTTCAAGAGCTCTTCTTGTGTCTATAGTGTAAATAGTAGTACCTATGTCTGAACAAAGAGGGAGGGGGGAAGTCAGATATAGCAGATCTGACAGGAGTCTGGAGAACCTTCTTAAATATAGATTCTATACGAAACAGCAAAACCACAAGTAGTATTAGGAAGTCTTGCGTCTCTTACTGCTGAGTGATAAAATGTTAATGCAATGATTTTACTTAGTTGCTAAATGAAAATCACCTTTTTGTTTTCAAGAAAAAAGTAAATCATTGCTGTTTTATGGCCTCAGAACATATATGCAGTTAATGTCAATTAGAAAAATGAAAATAAATCAGTTTGCAAGTGTCAAATGTCATAAATCTGTTGCTGCAACTTCCAGCACAACTGTAACAGAAAGCAGACCAGCCACTCTTACCCTGTATTTCCTGATTACCTAGCAGGCTGGTGTGAAACTGGCTCTTCTAAGGGTAGCATAAGGGCAAGCAAACATTTAGTGAGAAGATAAGGCCTGTTTGCATGCCCCAAAGGCAAAAAACATGGAAGGCCAAGGCAAGAATCCACAGGTGAGAACTGTCCACTGAGAACCCACTGACCCAGGGAAGTATTTCCTCCCGGCCCACCTCTTGTTACTTTTCCTCATTAAGCTCTGTGCAGAAGGCGCACGGCGAGTACCTTCGGCTCATTCCCTCCAACACTTCCTCCCTTCCCAGCCTGTGCTGGTTGTGCTGTAACCTGATCACAAACCTTGGCTGGACAAGGTCACGAGCCGATCCAATTTATACTCCAGTCTGTGTATGCTAGCACTCAATTTAACTAACAGCAAGCTCAGCTGTTAAAACGCAGTTTTTGTGGTAAAGGAAGTGAAAGGCAGCCTTTTGTCTCACTGGCATTTTTGTTAAAGGAAATGAACACAGTCATTTTTGCTGGCTTGAATACACAGTATTTCAGAAGAGGATGGAAAACACCCAACTGAAAAATACTGATTTTGCCTCAAGACTCCTCCAAGAGCTACAAAATACTCTGTCTACAGGGTACAAAAATTAAGAAGGAAAACATACAGAAATAAAGATGGATTTCAGCCTGATTTAAACATCTCAACATAAAACCCAAACTCATCAGGCATTATGAGTGTTACTCTTGCTCCTGTGGTTCAGCAGCAAAGCTATGCATTTGTAGTGTTTCACCCAACTTTTAATCATAAGCACATGAAAAGGGAAGCAGTATGACCAAGGACAAATTTCAGAGGATTGTGGCCATGCAAGTTCATCAAAACCTACGTTAACAGTTGATTAAGAATTGTTATTACACCAGGGAAGAAGATTAACATATAGACTGCCTACTTCTGAGTCTGTTTTTAAAAAAACATTTTGCAATGGAGAACTTGCGACTTCAATGGCTCTGATGATCCAACTAGTGAGATTTAAGTTATCATCTTTTCATTTTCTGCTTTCTTCTCAATAGCAAGCTGCTTTGCAGAAGTACAGAGGTAGAGGACTCCTAAAATTGTTGAATTATGTGGTCTAGAAGATCAAATAAGTTTGAGACCTACAAATACAGAAGCCCTATTTTCTGCATCTTCCGTAAGTTTTCTTGCCTGAGTCTTAAGGCAAAAAATGCACCGTCCTTGAGAAATTCTATACCCCAGGTCCCCCAAGAATCTCCTAAAACAATTTATATTAAAACTGGACTTACGCATTACAAAAAAACGGGTCCATATAACGGACTTTTTGTGCAGTCTCTAGCAGAATATGTAACTACAAGGAAATTCTTAAAGCTAATTTTTATAACCAGTGTATGTTTGGAACCTTTTTAAGGGTGATTCTGACTTGAAAATGTGATCGAAGATACCGGCTGCAGGCCAAAGAGAGACACTTCAGCTAGAAAAGGGAGAAATAAAACAATGCAAAAGCACAAGTGAGACTCCACACTGAACTTGATGACATTCACACTGTGTTTTTTCTGTATGGAACACGGACATCTAAAGACTGGCATGCTGTTCTGTGCAATTTCACGTCAAGCTGGTTTACTTCGCATTGGAAGGGATAAGCAACACTCACACAAGTTACTTCTTCCTGGTAACTTCTTAAACTCTGCCCTGAGTTCACCTCACTCAGCAGTCAATGAATAGTTTAGATTTTGCTTTGCTTTCCTGATCACAACACTCCCAACAAAGTGAGAATTTAATCAAAGCCATTCTTTTTTTAATACAGAAAAGTTAAGAACTCAGTTCTCCCTGCATTTTCAGGGAACATTAGATGTAAATAACGTCTGGTGCTTTACAATCTTCAAAGTCAGATGGAAATAATGTGGTGTTGGGGGGGGGGGGGTGCTGCAGATACATAAGTTACATTTGTAATTTCTAACTACTATTTTGCTTCTAGTTGCCAACTGCTTTCCTGGGTCTATTAAACATTCATTTTTATCCATTTTTGAATTATTGTCAGTATTAGGAAGATATCCATGGACACTGCGTGCTCATGTCCCCTCAAGATGTTACCCTGTGCTTACAGTAATTATTTCAACAACATCATTCCACAATGTAAGGCAATTAGGACAACTGGTGCTTTGTGTTTTGCAAGTGAAAATGAAGGAATACAGCAAATAATCTTCCTGGATAAAAAAACGTTTTAATATTTATCTAGAGACAATGCATTTATATTTATCCTTGTTGGGTACAACTGTTTCACTGAATCCAGAAGTGTTAGCATTCAAGTTCAGAACAACCAAGTCATGGTATTAGGCCTGGACAAGAAATGTTAATGACATTTTACTCAACATGCCAAAAAAAAAATAAAAAAATCATTGATACTGTCATAGCTACACAGGTTAAATACAAACACTTATTTGCTGACCTCATGTTTGGTATCTTACCAAACATCTGTACAGCCTGACCTAGAAGAAACTGTACATACTTTTGTGATGATACATTAGAAATACTTAAAACATAAAATAGCATTTACCAACACAAAATAAAACAGTAGCATGACTCCGTTACTATGTAAGAACAAAAGAGAAAGCAAACACAAAATCATCCTTTTTTCAATAGGATTCAGCTAATCAATCTGTTTGACCAAAGCTTAGTAACATGAACAGAGGAGAGCTGGACGTTAAAAACTACTTCCTATATTTATAAATTTCCTGAAATGTTTCAGCATTGCTCTGTAATAACCTTTTTGTGAATGGAGCAACTCAAACATTAAAATGCTAAAGTGCATGACCAGAAGCCCAGTCTGCCAGCCAAGCATGCAGCATAATGGCAGATACCATCGTAATCCCGTCTTAATGCTCCATTGAAGGATTCCAGTGAAATTAACTTCCTGCACTGCTCTCAAATCTGAACACAGCAATGTGCTCCAACAGCTTCTCCCTTTTACTGCAGTTACCCTGACAGATTATATTCTTCTTCTTAAATACCTTACCAGGAGTGACTGGTGGGCAAATTAAGCCAGACTGAAGTTCCACGTACTATTCTGTATTAGTTCAGAAAAACAGAGGGTCTCTTCAGTTTTCATTTCAACAAAAAAATACTGCCACTAACTTTATATTTATCCTTCCTATCAAAGACTGCATTGTCTTTTATCTGTGGCATTAGCTTGCTTTCTTCCCTGACAGGGATCATAATTTAGGTAGTAAAATGAACTACATGCATACCAAAAAAAAAAAAAAAAGAAAAAAGGGGGGATGAAAAAAAAGAGAAGCAAATGTTCCTGTTTGTATACTACATCAGTAGGCTTCCGCCTACGAAAAAAGTGTGCTGCAGGTTGGGGAGAGAATTTTCTGACATCTGTATGGGGTTTTGAAAATTCTGTGGGTCTGTCAGCAAGAGGAGCACCGGAGTTGGGCAATACACTTTCACTTTTCTCTTTGCAGTTCAAAATCCTAATGCAAATTCCTCCCTTTGCTGTGACTAAGCAAAAAGAATGAGGCTTTTTTAATTTGCAATTTTGAGAAATGTTCTCCACACAGATGTCCTGGTATACAGATGACTGGGTGTGCACTTAAAAACACAATTTTAAGAAAAGAGTCCCCACCCATGGGCATTTGAAATGGCTCACACTTGAAATCTTGGGGGCATCCATCTCTGCTTTTTTATTGTCATCATGTAACCAGTTAAGCTGCGGAGGAAAATGGTTTGAGAGTCAATGAAAGTTAAGTGCATTGGAAGCGACCGTATTTTAATCTTCTGCATAATCACCGTAATTTCCAGGGAAACAGCAACAATGTGTTTTGTCTGTTTAAGGAAGTGAATTTCCCTCTGGTCTTAATTTTAGCTAAGTTGGAGCATAATCCACTGCTTGGTACACAGTGAACCTATCCTATCAGCTTCTAGTCAAACGCACCTTATCTAGATACCTGTCATCTCTAGGTACACAGCTGGAATTCACAGGTAAAGGTTCACCTAAGACAAGGCTGTAAACTGCAACTTTTTACTCACTTTACTCTAGATGTTTTGTTAGTGAACTTGCTTTTTGCTACTTTCATGTTGTGCTTAGTGATACATGGAGATCTTTAGGGTACAGCTATTTTAATAACATTATTTGGCAATTCAGGCATTAATTTTTATTCAGACGATCTGGGGGTGTAGTCCAAAGATGAGCTGTACACAGATAATAAATGCAGCGTATCGATTCATGCAGCATGTACCAATTTAGTCAGGGAAGTTGGGGTTTTACCCGGCAGCAAGGGAAGTAACACTGGTCATGGCATTTTCTACCAGAGGAGACAGTGTTACTGACATACTGTACTGGAACAGTTCTTTGAGTTTAGCTACACTTCAAAGAGGAAGAAAGATGAACAAAAACATTTCAGCACATTTTCTCTTACACAGTATGTGGAGGTTAAAGTTTTTAGATTTAACAGATTTGAATATTATTTTGCTCAATCTCATGAGTGCTGTAATGCCACCAGCATGGGGAAAAAAATGCAGAAAGACTCCAAACAACTGTTCACACCAAGACAGGAGATTAACATGGAGACTAGCACAATTCGTAGAGAAAGAAAGGTTAAAAAAAGAAGAAAAAAAGAGGAAAAAAAAGACCTCTGAAACAACATGTTTTTTTTTTTTTTTTTTTTTTTTTTAAAAAGCAAAAAACAAAAATGTACCACACACATGCCAGTCACATTTATAGAAGTGCGTTGGCACTTTTTATTCACCGACACCAACATGCTTGTGTAACATGTACAATTTCAGAGGCAGGCAGCTTTTGATATTCTTAGTCCAAAATATTCAAGGAGCTTCTGCAAAACAGCAGAGGACGTGTTTACAGGATTGGGTCATTCTCATGTGCTCAAAGCAGAGACAGCAGAGCAGGGCAGCTCTGCCAGCACGGCGTGTAGCCCTGTTACCACCTGGTTCTGCCTCCGCTGACAGATCCTACCCTGCTGACAGATCCTACCCTGCGGCACCACCTGGGAGCACAGGGCGTCTGCAGAGCTTCCTGAAAGGGCTCGTTCGAACCCTGCTAGCTCAGGCAACAAAAATCGGGAGTGACTGCTTGCACAGACCACACAGCTACATCTCTAAACTTGATGGCATGGCTTGACATTTAGAGAACTGGATCATTTTAGCAAGAATGAAGCACGAGTCACAGTAGCAATTGCAAAAGCAATAAATTGTACAGCAGTAAATCAATCCGACGGTAAACCAGTCTTAGACTTGATTTTTGAAGGAAGGGAGAGGAATAAACTGACATGGTTAACCATTTCTTCATCTTACTTTTAGGAATGTTTTTGCTCTGAAAAAGGGACAGAATAATCACAATAGCAAATTCTGGTTAGCAACAAAAACCAGAATTTTATTTGCTAACAAATGCAGTGATACTCAAAAAGCTCATTTTGTTAGAAAATCTTCCCATCAACTTAGAAACAGAGGCCTCCTCCAAGTCTATCACTACTCAGACTGATCATAATAGTGATGCTAGGACAAAGTTCACTGTTGCAGGATTTTGGTAAGGATTATTTAAGTGCCCATTCCCCAGTTACCATCAATCTGATTGCTCACTAGTACCCAAAAAACAAGTCAGTCTTTACCTTTAATGCAATTGCAACTCAAATGTTTCTAGGTGAGAAGGCTGATAAGTTCACAAAAATCTAAAAAAGAAAAATAGTAAATAGTGAAAATTCTAGGCATCTCTTCGGTTATAAACATATCTAAACAGACCATTTGATCCAACATTTTTCTGGATTGGTGATGCAAGCTTTGTTAGCTGTTGTTGGCGCTATCACTTACACAACGGCAAAATACTACTTGCTGTTAAGAACACGAGCAGACTGATCCTGCATGTTAAATCAGGGGATACCACTAGGAACTTCTTACGTTACCAGTCTGGAGTGCTGTATTTTCACCTAAATTCCGAGTGCCTTCAGATATTTCAAACATGTAACATGCTGCCAAACACTCTTCCTGACAAAAAGTTTCCAAATTTACTCTTGGTTGAAACCAGCATTATGATGTCGCACTGCTTTTAATAGCATCAACTTTAAAGCTTTGGTAGCCTGGTATTCAAAGTTTACTTTTCGTGAACTTATAAAAGTTAAATCTACAGAATACTATCCAAGTTACAGAAATATTTTTCATGTTCAGCTTTTTAGCAGGAAGGTAAACTTATAAACTAATAGGTAATGTGTAATGAATGTATTGACTGCTTTATCTGTCTGAGGAACAGTCCCACAGAAGAATTACCTTAGAGAAAGAGCCACCAGAAACACTCCCCCCCTTTACATCTGCATCCAATGTCTCCAACAGAAACCCTAACTCAGAGAGGTAGGAAAGCAAGCGTTAAAACTGTTGGGGTGGTGCTAAGATCTCACACTTTGGGTATAGAGTAGTATTAGCATACACACAAGCTATATCAGCATCTTCTTATCGTGCACGTATTCCAGAAATTATGAACCATGTTTAATGAGGATTACTCTCCACACAACAGTAGTTTCAGTGGGTGTCGGTTATACATGTACCTGAATAACTGCTACATCTTTACAGTGTCAGACAGGGGGACTGCTCACCACCTGGTCATTTTTTATTGGGTGGTGTGACCTGAAAGGAACCTTACGCTTGTTTCCATGCATTACTGACCCTTCTGCGTACATGACTACCATTCATCAAACCATCTATGAGCAATCAAACAACATGACCAGCCCACTGCTAGAACAAGTTTTTGTCTTAATTTACACTAGACTAAAATTTCCAGACTGTCTAGCGTGCTCTTTTTTTCAGTCCAGTTTTACATGACTGTAAGGTATTGTTCTTTAAAGGCTTGTAAGAAAAACATACTCAAAAGACCAAGCTTCAGTGAAATACTGAAATGCCTATGCAGCTTCTTTTACATGAACCAGAGCAAGGGGAATGTATAACCACAGACAGACTGAGTACTGACAATCCTACAATGTCCAGTAGTATACTCAGCCAAGCAAGATGCTTTTCACGGTTTTCTAAGGCATAACCTTGCTCCTATCCCAGTGTCACCAGTTTGACCCTGAGTTTTATTATAAATAGCAAGCTTAGTTTCCCCTTCTTCCTTCCTCTCCTCCCCATAGAGATACCCTTCATAATGAAAGCAGTTTTGACCACATTATTTAAACGTGGTAGAGCTCATAAAAATGCAAAACCATTTGCATGCTTATGAAATAAAGGGAGAATCTATTTTCATAATGAAAATTAAACACATACCAAGCTAACAAAGGCACAAAAACAAGCATCTTAAATTCAGTATTAAACTATACTGTGTAAATACGCAGTATGAATCAGTTGTACGTGCAGCTGCCTTCATGTGCAGTAACGTGCAAAATGAGAAATTAATGGGCTACTGGGCCGGACAGACTGCTCCATCCTCACTTCCTACTTCTGCATCGGGTGCACAGGACCACAGGCACCACAAACCAGGATCTCTTGCTTTCCCCCCCGCCCCGTTACATTGCTTTGCTGTTATTTGGCATTACCAGTAGCAGCAGAGAAGAGTCTCAACTCTTCTGAATGTAACATTCAAAGCTACAGAAACTAATGTTGTAAAACTACACTTAGCCTGTATAGTATTGCAATTCTTCCTCTTTGAAGATACATGTTTTTACTGTGAAAAAAGTGTCACATTAAGAATATAAAAGGGATTGAAGAATTTAATGCTATAAATAGTACTTAAAACACATTTTGAGTTATATGCAACTAGGGCAAATGATTTTCTTGGATTCACAATAACATGACTTCAGCGTAATGGAAACTCAAACAGAGAAGTGACAGCCGTGCAAAAATCCTGCTGGTTCCCTATCAGAGTCTTTAGGTTTGGGTTCATGGCAGCTAACTCAGTCCAACTCTGGACTGCTGTGATCACACAGACTGTTCCCTTGGGCTGCACATTCTGCAGCAAGGCACTTACATGAAGCTTTCAAGTCAAGCCAGGTACCCGAAGCAGCTCCCTATCCAGTCAGACAAGCGTGAGTGCAAGGGAGGAAGTGGCAACGTTGGTTTAGCTCAGCTGACAGAGGATCACTTGCACCTTTACACCATAGCTTTGTAGCATCTTAAACAAGCATATAATGGAGCTAAAGCAGCCTCTACCTACTTTTTGCTGTCCCATTCTGTCCCATCACCTTGCACCAGGATCCAGAGGGAGTGCTGGCTGCAGCTCTTGCAAGCGTACCATGCTCGTGGTAGTACAGCATTAGAAAAAAGCAACCAGATGCTGTAAGGTGATAACTAACCTACTTTAATTTATATTAAAAGCAACCCTTCCCCTCCCCCCCAAAAAACACCCCCACAAAAAAAAAACAAAAAAGAGAGAACAAAACAAAACCACCAACAACCACTTGCAAGCACAAAAATGTCTTACTAGAAATTAATTACAGACTAATTTTGTACACTCCAAAATATGCATAATTTGTTATTTATTGAAGGTCGGAAGTTAGTAATTTTCCTAATCCAAAGCAGTCATATGGTGCAGGAAACAGGGAGCAGCTGAGTTGAGAGACTAAGCTATGAAAAGAATGCCCTCATTCATAAATTTGGGGGTATTTGCTGTTAACCAACACTTGAACCAACTTTCAGTGTGCAGTGAGATGGACAGTTTCTAGCTCCTCAAACCTACCCAGCATACTTGCAGTAGTGACATTTCATGGGCTGCTCAGCTCCTCTCGCTTCCAAGAGGAAACACGTTGAAAATGACTCACTGTGTGTTCTATCTGCCATGTACTTAGGTTAGCAGGATCTTTTCGACAAAATACTGCACGTGTAACTACTGGAGAGGAGACAACAAAGTGCCTGACACTGTTTGGGCGATGTGAAACGTTTCCATAAATGCGAGCACCCCCATCAACTCACTGGATTTTGCAGCAAGACACTTGCATGCTCTTACTGGCAATTACCACAGCACCTCCTCCTTGTACCCTTACCTCTGGCCGTGCTCAGCCCTACAAGCCCCACAGCACACTGATGGCAGCACTCAGTTACACACGGAAAGACCCCTGCAGATTTCTGTACCACCTGCCACACACAGGTATAGAACTGTTAACCGCAACCTTGTGCAAAGTTAGACAGTGCCTTGTAGTACCTGCGTGTTTCTGTGGCCTAACCAGACAGTGAGGCCTCTGTGTATTCACCGAGCACGATAAACTGCCAGTGCAGGGCCTTAGCGGATGAATGCTCCTTATCTGCAATCCAGTGCGTCTCTGTACGCCTTTTTCAGTAGGTTTCCTGGTTCAATTAGTACGGGTGGCTCCTAGTGTACAGAAATGCACATAATGTGATTTATAAAATAGTAACCTACTTAAAACATCAAATCAGACTTGTGGCCAGATAAGCAATCATTACAGAAACACAGAAATAAATGATCTTTTATTTTAGGAGATTCTGTATTCTAGCAAATACTGCCTTATAGGAGGCTTGCTATTGACCCAAGTAAGCTGGATATAAAACGAGCAACGAGTTGCTCAGTTGTCAGAAACCTGCATACTGTTAGCTTTCACTTCAGAAGACCAGTGAGACGTTGGTTTTACTTTCAAGCTCATCAGTACACATTACGCTGAACCAAACACTGTTCATTTGCTCCAGCAGAGTAGCTAATAGAAAAAAAACTGGGGCAGGAATCAACAGGCGTGTCCCCTTGATGCTGCGGCCTGATAGCGCTCTGACAGCAGGCACACGACCCGTTGAAGGGCTCCTTCCTGCAGGCTCAGCACCAGAGCCCAGCCGTGCAGTCATCCACAGCCAGAAGCTGGAGAAGCTGTTGGATGTATCCATGTGCCACTGGTTCTATCTGTAAAAACGTTTCTGCTAATGTGGGATGGTAAGAAAAACTTACTTGCACTAGCAGACTCTTAAAGAAAGCCAAACACAGGTGTTTGTTTGTGCCGTTCTTATGTGACGCATAAAGATTTTCTGACTGCCACAGAAGTGCCTTGGGGCGCACATGTGCTCTGCAGAAACCATTTGTTTGTTTTCTGCAGTGCCTCCTACATTCTTTTCCAAGAGACTGAATTGGGAAATAGAAAAAAAAATGCTTCTAACAACTACCAACACTGAAAAAATGTCTCCTTGCACTATTACATACTTAATATTATTATTTATTAATATCTTTGTGCTAATATTTGTCTACGTTTGTGAGCTGAATCTGTGCAAACAATGCTCTTAGGAAGGCATAAGGGCCAGTTACCAACAGGACAGTTACTCAATTATTTTATGGATGACTCTCTGACAATGTAGAAGGTATACGGGGGATACCACCCCGCTGCAAAGGGTTTGATGGCAGAGATATGGCTGTGCATGCAGCTATTAGGGAACAGGGAAAGTATATTAAGAGCTAAGCAGCAGATCATGCATGCTTGGCATTTGCTTTGAGTTGCATTGTTTAAGCTATGAAAAATTTCCATATGGAAATGAGGGTTTTTGGGGTGCTCAGCATCACCAAGTGTCTTACTTGAAGAGCTCCTGCAAGCAACTGACATCCGAGCTGGCAGACTGCAGCAGAGCTCCCAGAAGCAATCTCACAAATCAGGTTCAAACATTTTATCAGCCTGAATGCTTTTCGGCCCAGCTGGAAACTGCCCTTGCTACATCATGGAGCTTTAGTCCAGTCTGAGACTAGGCAAATTCTGCATCAAGGTGACTCCATCAAGTTTCTTCTGCAAGAATCAAACAGGAGACCCTAACCCAGCTCCCCAGCCAGCTCTTTGCTGGCAGCTTGCTGACCTTCATAGGAATGCAGAAGAGCTTGAAGCTATCCCCATCAGTGGCAGTGCCCACGTGTCACCATAGGCTCACATGGACACCCCTCTGACCAGCCCAAACGTTTGGGAAGGAGGTCTCCCTGAGTGCCAACAGAAAGTTAAGCAAGTTTTCTCAGGCTGTTTATAAGGTTCATAAGGAAAGGCGATCAAGAAACATCTTGCAAGAATCTAGAAGACGCCCAGACTCCCTCAGAAGTTGATCGTTAGCATCAAAGTGAGAGGAAAAAGCCACACCTTGGGCCATCTCTTTGAGAGAGCATCCGACCTTTCCTCCACTCCCCACTGCTCTACTAATAGCTTTCCATTTCAAAATTAAAAAGCCTCAAGGTTAATGGAGGAAGGCTTCAACAAGAAACCCTGAAGTCAAGTTTCTCTCTTCAGTCAGCTCTTGTTCACAGTGTTCTCAACACAAGCCCAATTAAAGCCTGCAAATTAAGAAGTGCCACAGGGGACATCACTGAGAGACCACTTGTTCCCCCAGAACGTTCTATTCCTTCTGCTGAGAAAGTAAATAATTTGCTTGATAGAAAAACAGTATTAAAGGAGTGATTAAAGGGATCTGTAGCTTCTCTGGCTCCTTGTCACACAGGCTGCTATGCCTAGATTATCTATGCCTGGCATTACAAGTAGTAATTACAAGATTCTTATTATATTGAAGTGTCTTGTTGTTTTAAGAACTTGAGTGCCTGTTTTGGATTCTGGCATGCCATTCGTTCTGCACTAGGATCCTCAGGAACAGGGAGATATACCTAAAGCTGTGCCAGACAGAGCTGTGCAGCCAGCACGGGGAATGGTGTAACCTGCCACACACACCAAGCTCAGTACAGCTTAACTCAGCTAGCAGAAACGAGGAGAACTTCACTGGCGAAAATCTGTTCTCATGAAGCTGCCCACCCTAACAATGCTCACTGTCATTTTCTAAGCAATCTTCTGAGAATGAATTCAAGAACTTCGGAGTCTCCTTGGAGAACTGCTGAGTCTCCAGCTTACCTAGGTACAGTGGCCAACTTCCCACCAGTTTTCCAAAGATGATTGCAAGGGCTTGAATTCTTCTTGAAAAGCAGAACTGCCTAAGTGTTAAACGTCTATCATAATTACAATGCTAGTTATTATCAAGCATAAAGGTATACTGCAGCTGCTAATGGAGCTTTTACTCTGTACCACAGGCCGGCTCCATGGAGGCAGCAGCTGCAGAGGCGCAGTCCCCAATAACCCCAGCTCGCAGCCCAGAGCCACAACACTGCACACCAGGGTGCAGCGCTGCGCACGAGGAGCCTTGCACACGTGGCACGCTTGTGGGCTGCTGTGGAAGAGCAGCATTCAGGTAAGAACCTTCATTAAAGAGATGACTGCTGCTACTCAAATTACTTCTCTGTGCATTTGCTGTGCAACTTTAAACAATAATTCTCTAAACTAGACATCTAACTGCAGCAAGTACAGCTGAAACTGAATAATTACACACACGGAGTAACACAGTTCAGAGGCACATCTTGCTCACTGTGAGCACTGGTTCAAAAGAAACCATAATCATCACTTCCTGCAGAACAGATCTACTCTTGTGTGTCTCCTGCAACGAAAGTCACATTTATTAAGATGTGTTACTTAAATTTAGAATGCTACACAGTTAGGTAAGACACCTAGCTAAGTAGAACAAAGACAGAGTGCACTGTACTAATACTGTTTTCACCTTAAAATGGGTTGCACATTATCATAAAATATCTTCAAAAATAAATAGATCTGCTGCTCAGATCTAACAAGTCATTCTGCAAAACATAACCATTAGCTGGACATTAAGATTTTTTATTTTTTAACATGTTGACCACGCTTATACTAGAAGCAAATATACTAGATGCTAAATGTGTCATTAGCAGCTATTTTAAAAATAAATTGTACATTTATCATCAACGTACATTTTTATAGAAATCTTCTGAACACAAGCATCTCCGTGAAGCATCTTACTCACTTGCAGTCTTGTTTTCTATAATAAGTAGTACTAAACCAGACCACTTCAGAGTTACTACAATAATATATGTCTTTAATTAGTAAAAGTTTTAAGAGTGCAAGCGTTGGAATGTGATGTGCTATTTTAATCTTGTCCTTGTCATGCCAACTTGTTTCTAATTTCAAGGGTTTTCAAGAAAAGTTAGGGTTTTTATTCCATTCATATGTACATTAATATTTTAACTGCCATAATGCATCTATGATATCAACATTCCTGATGATCAGGGCGTGAAATTAAGAGCATTTCCCACCCCACACTAACAAAAGTAACAAGCAAAAATAATTAGACGAGGTACGGCATCATCACATGGTAAAGGAGATGTACATGCTCTGATTTTTAACACCTAACAGCTGTTTCTGACACACCAGTGAATTTATAATACAAATTAAAAAAAAAATAAAAAAATCTGTTGCCTAACAAGCAAGTTACTTTTAGAAAGTATGCTTTTAGAAAAAAAGATGCTCAGCTGACACAACAGTGATGTACTCAAAGGCATCAACAATCACATCAGCATACGACAAAGGAAATCCTAGGCCACTGGTTTCCTCCACACTGAACAACTGTCATATTCAGGTATAATAGATTTAAGAGCCTTGAATTTAAAATGATCAAGCTTGGAGACTTTTAAATCTGTGATAATTGGTGGATCACTTAATCTCCACCTTGGAGATGAAGTTATCTCACCTGGAAGCCGAGTGATGTCCCAGCTGCACAATATCCAATGATCTGACATCAACTGTACTACAAAGCAAAAACATGCAAAATTTAAATTGTTTTATCACTATCTAGGATTCCTTACAAAACGCTTTACTGAGGTGAAAAATACTTCTTGATTTCAATCAAGAAGGTCTGAGGCTTTGCTCTGTCCAGAGCAAAGAAGGAAGCAATTTCCCATGTCCACATTACACAGCTATTAACCCAAGAGCAAACCAAACACAACGCATGCTAACTTTTTGATGCCATAGCATTAGCACCGCCCTCACTTCCAATAAGCAACTTGCATACACAAACTTGAAAAATAATTCATTAAATAAATCAACATTCTGGCAACATGTTGGCTAGCAGAAAATATCTCCCCCTTAACTCCATGCCCACCATCACCTTTCTTTACTTCTGCTCCTCTATTTCTGAAGAACGCCTGTGCAATTTATCTCCATATTGCCAAATGGCTCCACATGCCTTCTGAGCTCTCTGCCATCGCTAGGGTCATCTGAAAAGGTAAAGTAACTCCCTGGCAGATTGCACCGCCACGCCTGCCTCACACACTGCTCATCAAGCCTAACCTTTGCAGAAGATCAAGTTCAAGCCGGCACCGAGATTAGTCTTGGCTCCAAAGCTACTGTGAGCTATGGCAGCACGCGTCAGAAGCAGCCCAGTAGCCTGAAGAGTCCAAGGGCTCCCTATCTAGGCCAACAGCAGGGAGCTGCCGCCCCCACCTCTCATTCCTAACCTCTGGATCATGCACTTGGTCAGGTAAATAATGTTATGTGCAGCTGGCACTCGATGAAAGCAGTATCTCAATTACGAGTATGCTTCATATGAAGTACGAGGTAGAAACTGATAGCTGTAAGGAGCAGCAGGGAAAGGAAACCTACTGTAGTTTATTTAAGTTCTCTCCAATTATTTTTGTTGATCTCGGCTGAGTGGCTCGATGCGGATCACGCTAAGTATCTATTGTGAAGAAGAAAACTGAAACCGCACCTCCCAAGCAGTTCTGGCAACTAGTCAGTCTTCCTCTTTGCAAATGTGAGCCTTGCTCTGTACAGGGGCTTTTAGCTCAGGTTCACATAAAACCTGTGAAAACTTCTCACAGTTCCAGCAGATCCAGGACTCTGACAAGGCTCTCCCAGCCAACCCTCAGAACACAAACAGCAATCTGTGGGGACAGGCCTTGGCACTTTCAGACTTCACGTGAGCCACGTATCATTACAGAAGCAGAAGGAAGAAACCCGTCACACCACTTCAAGTGTATGTTTTACTTTCATCATGACACAAGCTACTCTGTGAGCGCGCGGCCACAGAAGTAATTAGTGCCGTATTCAGCTTTCATTTTTATGTGCCTGCCTATGAAGTTCGAGATTTTGAGGAAGCCATTAGTGCCTGTGGATTATGGACAATCCTAAATTCTTTTTCCCCCTCAACTGACAAACAAGGACAAACAATAGCAAATAATTACTAATTCCTAGCCACCTATTCCACTTCCCAAGGAGAAATAGTCGCTCTTGAATTTCCCCTTTGGACCTGCTGTACAACTCGCCTACTCCCCTGAGCACCTCTGGGATGGAGAGGTGTCAGAGTGATCCCAGTTACAGGGGGACAAGGAGGTATGGCAGCTTTGAAACAAAGCCAAGCACAACACAGTTGCTCTCTAGCTGCTGTGGAATAAAGGAAAATTATGGTACTGTGGCCAGATTTTGAGATGTACCTTCCACAAAACAGGTGTTCTTTGGAAGAGACTGCACAAGCTAAATAACAATCCAACGTACAAACAATGGAACAAAACTGTAAGTTTTGTTTCTCAGAAAATTGCCTTCTTCCTTCTGTGAAGCTTCCCTCTCTCCTGCAAATATAAATGTCCTGAAGCATGGTGACCACAGGCCTATACAATGAAGACTTCCCTTAATAATTAACTCCAATTCTTTTTAGCGTAAGACATTTCTTATGAAAAACATTTTTCTTACAAACAGGCATTCAACCACTTGTCATGTTAACTACCTTTTTATTAATGATTAACTTTAATAGATTATGCATGTTTATTTGGCTCAGGCTCTGACTACCATTTAAATATTTCACTTGGGAATTAACTTTGTTTAAAACAGCACAATAGGGTGCATTTGTTTTACTAGATGGGTATCTTGCCATCTCTTGGAATATATCTGTACCTAACGCCTCGCCTTAGCAACTTGTTAAAGAGTTGCTTCCTAGCTTTATAAAAGGGCTGGAGCATAACCTCCTTGTTAGAAGGTGTCATCCACAGAACACTGGGAGTTTATTGTGCTGAAAATTTATAGCTGCTGATAAACATTGGATTATTGGGCCAGCAGACAACAGGCGACACTGCCGCTTGCTAGCACAGCGTATGTTACCGATAGCGTTAAAGATAAGGGGTCAGTAAAGTTTGCATGAGATGCAAATCCCTCAGTTATTACCATATCGTGTAAACCTTATCACAGGCTTTTCTTGGGCAGTGCAGGGGAAGGAAATTTATCATGCCTGTTTTAAGTTTTATATAACTGTGTAGTTTAAGACAACAATGCAGGGTTATTTTGCAAATACAAATAAGTGGGCAGGAAATTAAAAATACATAAATATTTACTAAAATAACTTCTACATGGAAATATTTAAGGTTTCCATGGAACTGTGTTAAACGCAAATTTTGTATCCAAGCATGAAAAACAGAAGAAAAACATTTTCTTTTCCTGGAACTGGGGAACACTGAATTTTGTCTCTCATTTGGGAGAAAAAATATTTAAATATGTAATGTTTAAAAGTTAAGATTTTCACAAGGCGGGAAGAAACATCCATGGTCCCATCACTGCGGTTAGTCAGAGATGACAAATCCCAGTGACTCAAAACGTACAACTCCAAAATAGAAGGATGGTGTGTTTCCAACTGCTATTCGCAGCCTTATTTGAGATCTTTTTGCACTCAGAATCGGCAAGGCACGCAGATTTTCTTTTCATGTTAACGGCAAAGCATGCCGTGTCTGTATTTTTAAGCTGTAACAGCCCAAAAGGAAAATAACGACGAAGCAAAGTCGGATACCATCAACCTGCCGGCCCCCTTTCGCAACCCCTGGGGGAGCAGCGCGGTCGGTTCACTTTCTACGGAAACAAGTCCCGCTTTACAAAACGCTTCTCGGTGGCCTCCATCTGCATGCTCCGAGCATCCTCCCCGCACAACAACCAAACCCCAACCCGACGCCCCCGGGCACCCGGCTCCGTGCCGGCGCCGCCAGGCCGCGCCAGGGCCGGGCACCGCCTCACAGCGCCCGCGGGCCGCGTCCCCAGCCCGACACCGGCCGGGGGGGCTCCGGGGGGCTCCGGGAGAAGCCTCGGCCCCGGCTGCCTCCGCCCGGGGCCGCGCTCCCACCCCCGCCGTGCGGGGCCAGCCCCGGAGCCGGCTCCCGGAGCTCCCCCGGCGCCGCCCGCCTCAGCCCCGCGGGGCGAGGAGCGGCCCCGGGGCCGCCGCGAGCACTCACCTCCGCCCGCCTCGCCTCGCCTCACGCCGCCCGCCTCGCCCCGGCCGCTGCTAAAATGGCTGAGAGCCGGCGAGGGAGGGGGGATGGAGGGGAAGGGACGGCGGGGGGAGAGCGGGAGGAGGAGGAGCGAGCCCCCGCTCCGCCGCCAATGCTCCGCCGCCTCCGCTGACGCGACGCCGCCGAGAAAGGGGCGGCGCGGGGCCGGGGGCGGCGGCGGGGCCGGGGGCGCCTCAGGCTCCAGGTGTCCCCCCCGCAGCCCGAGGCCGGGGGGCGGTTGGTGAAGCCAACGCCATTCGGGCCGGCCCCGGCTCAGCGCCACGCCGCCTCCCCGCCTTTGTCCGCAGGCTCGGTCCCCCCGGGTCCCCCTCCCCAGCCCGGCTGCCTCGGGCCGGGCCAGCAGCGAGGGTCTGGCCGCCTCTCCCGAGGGTGCTGAGGGTCCCCGGGCGCCTCGCAGAGCAGGGGGACCCCACGGGGACTTACTCGGTGCTAGAGGAGGGTTTCAGGCGCAGCGCTGAGGAGAGCAGCTCGGCTTGCTCACAGTGCGGTTCACAAAGCCAGAGGCCACAAATATCCCTGTGATTCATGCAACAGCTGGCCAGATGCTTATGCGCAGTCTGAGGCTTCTTCCAAGCAGGGCGAGCACAAAATAACTAACTTTCGGGAAGACGCACAGCCGCGTCCTAACAACGTGTAGAAGAGGAGAGCACACGCCATGCTCCCGTCAGTCCCGAGCAGATGTCCGGCACTGTCCTCCCCCAGCCCATATGGAGCGGGGCAGGATGTGAAAAAAGCAAAACTAAAAAACAGGCAGTAACTACATTTGGTATCAGGAATGTGTTCCTATTAAAGACAGCACCTCACAGGGGGCTAAAATTTTCTGGCAACTGCAGAATATGCAATGTGGGCGTTACACGTAATAGTTCTTAGAAAAGCACAAAGTGCATCACTTCCTTGCGTCGAGGCTGAACTGAACTACCGTGTGGTTTTTGCTTTGCATGGGCCATACGAATTTTAGGGCAGCCCCTTATTGCTCTCACTTTGTTGTAATTTGTTTCAAATCTCATTGTTTTCCTTATTGTCAGGTCATTGCTAATGAACGAGCCTGGATTGTGCAAGATGCCCAAAGGCACATC
The DNA here is from genome assembly GCF_963932015.1 of Anas acuta. Classification (NCBI taxonomy): domain Eukaryota; kingdom Metazoa; phylum Chordata; class Aves; order Anseriformes; family Anatidae; genus Anas; species Anas acuta. Next base: position 3,376,856 of record NC_088991.1, read on the forward strand.
TGCTTTATGCAGACTCGATATTTCTTGATTTAACCTCTCCCTATTAAGGAAAGGTTAGGCAAACCAACTTGGTAGAGATTTTTTTTTTTTCCCAACTAAAACAGACCCATTAGCCTGTTTTCCAAATCTTTCTCATAAATGGTCAGTGGGTAAGAGAATATATTTGCAATTTGTTCCAACTATTTTTCGCTTCCTGTAGTCTTTCATGGAGCTTAGTGATGATGTATCCTGCCAGTGGGTAAGGAAGCATCTTCTGTGTGGGAGCCACCCAGAGCCTCTGAATGGCCACACTGGGTCAGAACAAGGACCAGCTGGTACAGTCTGCTGCTTGCAGCAGGGACTGGCACCCCCGGGGAAGAAAATGAAGTCTGCAGCTCAGTGATTTTTAGCTAAAAGTAGCATATTCCTGCTCTTGATAGACAAATTTGTGGAAGAAAAATCTAGTTGCTTTCTTAATTCCTATAAGCTTCTGGCATCTACAGCCCGATGTAATTCCATAGTTTTCATGCTCTGTGAAAATCTCTCCTGTATGTTTTGAGCCTTCTGTCTGGTATTTCCATTTGATATCCCTTGACTTCTGTGCTGATTATCCATGAATTACTGCTCTCTCATAACTGTCTCCATGTCACTCCTTGTTCTGTAGGTCTGTGCTACAGATTCTGTGCACTACTACCTCATTCATCTCTATTCTAGGCTGACAAGTCTTGTGTTCTCCAGCTGCAGTGTCCCAGGACTTCAAAGAAATTTAAGCTGGAGCTCCCATCCCTCTACCTCACACTTCTTGTTCTTGCTCCCACGTCAATTTCAGGTGCTGTGTGTTGTGTGGTGGCTGCAACTCTTCCCTCACACCCTCCTAAAAGGAGACCTCACCAAGTCATGGGACCTCCTCTTCAACCTCCTCTCGGCCCTGGACAAGGCAGTCCTGAGTGCCATAGGAAGGCCAGTGGGTCATTCAGGTTCAGTGGCATGGTCTTGTGTGCTCAACAAAATGTCCTTCCCTTGAATCATTTCTGAGCCTTGGATCCTCACCCTCCCTCCTCATTTATTTTTTTTTTTTACCCCCTAGTTGTCCCATTAAACAGGAGATATGCTTTCCACATTCCTTTTCTTCTAGCCTTTTCCCGTGCCTTCAGGGCCTGACAGATTTGTTAGGGCTGGGCTAACAGCTGTCCCTAAAAGAATAAGACAAAAGTCCTTCATACTCAGAGATACTTGCCTGGCCCTGCAGTGCGCTGCTTCCTGAGCTGAACCTGATGGGACCTACCCTGTCCCCTTGCAGGCAGAGGCAAGAAATTGTGACTGTCCCCAGCAGCTGCCGGGCAGATCAGCTGAAACATGCACAGCCCCACAACCCCGTTACCTCTGCAGAGCCCCTCTGAATCTCTGATAATCTGTTTTGCTTTCTGGGGTCTCTTCCATAGTTCTGTTTTCTTTCCAAGATGGGAGAAGTGGGAACTGTACATTTTAGATGGTCTAGGCTTTACCATTTTTCTACAAAAATAATTGAAATAAACTTAAAATTATTACTACCATGTTCAATACCAATGGTATCCTGTTTAGTAAAAGGAATAAATTGCCAAGAGATGCCATCATCTGAAGTAGTGCGTACATCTGGTTGCATTTTCACCTCTCAGAACTACTTTTTGTAATTTCAAATCACTTTTTCCTATTTTCATTAAGACCTACTTAAAAAAAAAAAAAGAGAGAAAACTTTAATTAAACAAAAGTAATAGGCACAATTTATAACTTCTGCACACAGTCAAAATATTGATTTTTTAATGTGTGATAAATATATGACATCTCTTTAAGTCATAGTATCTTATGTCAAGTAGAAAAGCAGTTGGAAGGAGCCCAGTTTGTAAGATGATACCAAGTGCCCACCAAGAACTACGCACTCTGGAATTCATTTGTTTCAGAAGGATGAGCTTCTAAGTCAGTTTGATAATTTCAGCAAAGTCAGAAAAAAAAAAAAAAAAAAAAAAAAAAAGGTTAATTACAGGAAAAAAATGGCTAAATTCAGAAGAAAGATAACCTATCAGGTTACAGTTATGATAATGAGTCCTAAATTAAGCTTGCCAAAGAGAAGGTGTACAAGTGAAGAGCCAAATGCGCCTTGTTCTGGGTGGGTTCTAGAAACAGCACCACGGGCAGCCTTTCCTGTAGCTACAGGTATGCCAATGCCTGACTGAAGTATGGAGGATTTACTGATGTAGCTGTTGGTCTTCTGTTTGTCATAAGAAATAGTTACATTTACGTGTATTCTTTGAAAACTTGTGTATATCATCTTTTGAAAACAAATCAGAAATAGATTTATTTGCTCTCTATAAATAAACAGTAAGTTAGGGTCAACTAACAATACACTGGGGGTAAGTAGAATATGTCCTAAGGCTTCCAAAAAGGTAGCTAAGAAAAGCAAACCAGTTGTCAGGAGGTTTACATTTGCTACAAAAGGGTAGAAACTCCTCTGCAAATATTTCAGGAGTCCGTGAAGAAAAATAGCAACTGCCTTAATGCAACAGGGCGACAAAGATGGTGAAGGGCCTAGAGGGGAAGACGTGTGAGGGGCAGCTGAGGGCACTGGGCCTGTTCAGCCTAGAGAAGAGGAGGCTGAGGGGGGACCTCATCGCGGTCTACAACTTCCTCGTGAGGGGGAGTGGAGAGGCAGGTGACCTATTCTCTGTAAACACCAGTGACAGGACCCATGGGAATGGTGTTAAGCTGGGGCAGGGGAAGTTTAGGCTGGACATCAGGAAGAGGTTCTTCACCGAGAGGGTGGTCGCACACTGGAACAGGTTTCCCAGGGAAGCAGTCACTGCACCAAGCCTGTCTGAATTTAAAAAGTAATTGGACTGTGCACTTAGGCACATGGTCTAAACTTTTGGGTAGACCTGTGTGGTGCCAGGAGTTGGACTTGATGATCCTTATGGGTCCCTTCCAACTCGGGATATTCTATGGTTCTATGCTAACAGTATGTCACACTGTCTTTGAAAACAAATCTGAATGAAAGGGATCTCTTTGTCTCCCATCGCAACTGCTTTGTATCTTTCCAGTAACTAAAAAACAACGATGATTTCAGTGGAGTGTTATCAGTACAACAGAACTTCCCAGATGGTGGAATTGTTCTGTACCACCCCTAATTTTCATCCTTATCAAAGAGGTCAAAAAGAAGCAAGAGAAAGGTAAGTTGAGTAGAGACTAAGGCCAATCTAAAAGATCTCTGTTTTTCACCTATGATGAGATGAAACCTCTGAAATAGTCAATAGTTTCTCACCTCATTCCTGGCTTCAGCAAGGGAATTGCATAATTTTAGGTCTTTTAATCTAAGTACTAAATCAATATTTGAAGGCTCGTGGGTTGTTTATTTATGTTAGGAGCAGTAACTGGTGAAATCAAGTACTTTTGTGATGCAATCCTGTTACACAGTGTACAGTTAGAAGCAAAACAGCAGAAAACTAACTTTGCACATAAGCTTCCTTCACTTTTTTTTTTTTTTTTTTTAGCAAACACTCTCCTCAGAAAGTTGTCTCACTTTTGCCTTAGGCTGGTAAAGGCTTAATGTGTTCTTTTTTCTTTTTTTCTTTTCAATTAACTTAGGTACATGGTTTAAAAAAAAAAAAAAAAAAAAAAAAAAAAAAAAAAAAAAAAAAAAAAAAAAAAAAACATGCTAGACCTCCACATTATCTCCTTTCATCAGGAATAACATACATTTGTTGTTCTCTTTAAATCTTTTTAAACTGACTGAAGTTTTAAAAGAGAACACAATACAAATAACATAGCAGTCAGTCATACAAATTTGGTGATAAAAAGGATTGTTGATCCTCCAAAGAAGTACATTTCAAGGAGAAATTTCAAGCAAGGGAGAACTGAAAGAAGGCTTTTTAAAGGGTGGTGTCGAAAGAGGCCTACTTCTGAAGCTATCAATCGCTTCATTCTTTAACACTTTTTGTTCAAGCTAGTTCAATTCCCTTCTTACTATTATATTATACATGAAATCAGACAGGAAAATTATCTGCAAATCTGTTTTTAACAATAGCCATAAAATAACCAATTTGAATATAAAAGAGGGAATAATTCTTTATTACATCTAGTATCTATAGCCACCACACTATGCTTTCTGGGGAAGGAGGAGAGGGGAAGTCAAGACAAAGTTTGATAGTTCTTCTTTAGTCTCTTGAATTAAAAAACTTTAATCATTTTTGTTACCCTGAGCTATACAAATCTGGCTTCTCATTCTTGGGTCATTATGTAGACTTGCAAGCATTGAACATATAATTACATTACATAATTGCATCTTTGTTTTTAAGCCATATTCCATGCATGAAACAGAAACGTGTACCCGCTTGCAGACATAACATCTGTATTCTGTAAAAATGTCACTTTCATTACTTGCTCAGATCCATGTGGAGTTTAGAACTACTTTCTTTTCCAGGGTAGTGGCTGGCAGAAATTTTCTGCCTTTTAGGCAGCAGGAGAAGCTATCTGTTGTAGTATTACCAAGATATCTGCTGTGCTCCACGAGACCCAAGTATCTGCATCATTTCAGAGACTGCAATATACTGAATTAGTTCATTAGTTGTGACCTATCAATATGTACTGTCCTGCTTCAAGATGCCATACCTACGGTAACATGCATTGTCACGCTTTTGGGCCTGAGTATTGATTTTTCTGTCCAAGCGGGCACCTAGTTTTTTAATGATCGTGGATCAAATCAGCACTTCGTCTACTGTACTGCTGAGATCAGTAGGCTTGCACACTACATAAAGTCAAATGAGAATGCAGTTTCAACATTGTCTTAATGTAAAGTTTATGACAAAACTGAAAAGCCCCATCAGAAGCACAGCTTCAGAGTACTAAATCCCAAACATGATACTATATTTTCATGGAATTGTATATTCTTCCTGACATGAAGAATATTCATTTTAAGACAGGAAAGCAGTACTGACAGGGATATTTCTGTTCTATATCAAAATAAATCTAAGGAAAGATCTAGCACTCTGGATTTAATAATGTTGATGCAAAAAATTACTTGCTTATTAGTAGAACATACACAACTGTACAATCAGCAGATCACTGTACAAAACAAAATACTAAAAATGATTTTATGGACTTCAGAAGAACTTTGAACAGTCATTGCAAGGACTTTGACTAGTTCCCACATAATGAAATATGTTCAGTACTTTCTAGAGATGGTCAAAAGAAAGTAAATAGAACTCTCTAAAAATGGATCTTGTGAAAAAATCAAAAAACATTTCAGTCTAAAGAGCACAACCATAGTTAGCAATAGCCACAACAGGCCGGGTTTACTATAAAGAGCCCATTAGATTAGGACAAATTATGGCTAAAAATACGGCTAAAATATTGCCTTATTCCAGTCTGTTCCACACTCTTTTCATTAGAAACACCTGAGTCTTACAATTTCCTTTAAGGGAATCATAATATTTTAAACACTATGGTGCCCTAATTCAGCATGAAACTGTTTTGGGTATTTGTTAGAGAGAAGACTAAAATTCAGTGAGGACCTTGACCTCAACAGTTTTTCTGTTTACATATGCCGTGGCAGAAATTTGTCTTGACAGAAACAACAAGGCCAACCTCTCAATCAAGACCCTTTTCCACACCCTGTTTCTTTTAATTATTTAGAACCTAGACAGTAAAAAAAGAACTACCCGTTCACCTTAACTGTGTTCCAACTTGTCATCTGAGCTCAGTTTTTATAAAAGTGTGATGCAATTAAAAAAAATAACACAAGTGCTAATCACATATATCTGCGGGCTGGCTGCCACTTCACATACATTTCAGAGGAATATGTAACAGGCAAGTACAAACAAAATCCTCTATTGGTCCTCCATACAAAGTGTACAAAGTGTTCTTACAGGAACAGTTGCATGTGCACATATTCCCCAGAATTGTAATGTGAGAAGTAATGTTGTAAGATAAGAATGACTCAACTTATTGCTGATATATTTTTAGTCATTCCTTGTCATCCTCATCCTTTTTTTTTTTTTTTTTTTTTTTCTGAGGGGGGGGCTGAGGGGAGGAAATACACATCACCAGATATTCATGAAGGTCAGATATAATCTTGTGTCCAAAACATGTTTTGGTGCATGAAGAAACACTTATTTTAGAACAACTGGCTTCCTATGTAACAGTGTAACTATTACACACAGATTAAATGGTATTTTTCTTTGTTTACCAGTGTTTAATTTCTTAAATAATAATAATTAAAAAAAAAAAAACAAAAAAACAAAAAACCAAACAGAACACAACATAAATCTACTTATATTCTTTAGCATTGGCAGACTGTGAATTATTTATTCATCATATCTAAGAGAAATTTCTGGAAACTATTGATAAATTTGCAATCTATTTCTGCAAGTCTTACACTTTTCTTGTTGTTGTTGCGCACTCCCTTATGTGATTTTTTTAATCAAACTATAAATAACACTTGAAACATCTGTTTATGTCATTATATATCCTTAGAAGAATCAGTACAAACTGATCCTGCTTTCCACGGATGTCCTTCCTTTTCTGTTTCAGAGATCGTTGTGCCCAGAGGGTAAAATTATGGAGTCACAACACAAAATTCACAGCCCAAAGGCATTAGTATTATATATGCTTTAAAGCAACCGGGTAGCCTTGCAATCTTAAACTATTCTACAGATCCTGTCTAAATTATAAGTCGTCAGTCTGCCCTGACATACTCCAGCAGTTCTGCTTCAGCTGGTTCCTAAACTTGTAAGGGAGCCTTTGCAAGGCAGCCTTGCAGCTTCCATCCTTTCTGTCATAGTTTACAAGATGAAGTATGCAAAAGAATCTCATTTACCCAGCTTGTCAAAATGTCAGGATTTTGCTGGAATGTAAATTGCCATCTTTTCATTCTGTCTTTGTAACAAAATGTTCAGCCATATCTTGCCTTTTCTAGCACATCCTCCTTCTTTGCAGGTTTATTGATCCCTGCATTGTTGATCCCATCAGTCCAAAAGAATCATTGCCATAGCCATGTGGACCACTGAGAAAAGGACACAATTTCTTGGAGAAGAGACTTTTAAAATATTGGTTTTGGACCCCAGACAGTTTGCAGTGGTGGTACCCCCTTAGGAATTACACATATTACACTATTACAATGTAATAAATAAATAAATATTTTTTTTTTTTTCTTGGTCACCTTTTGCAAACCTGTTAGAAGACACCCACAAAACATGCCCCGCGTACACTTTTACCTCTTTCCATCTACATATGTCTCTACAGGCTCTCACTTACATGGAGAAAGAGGCTAGAGTAATAAGTTCCTATATTCTTAGCAGAATTTTTCAGTCAAATAGTCAACATTTCCTTTGCGTAGTAGCTTCTAAGTTGATCTGTTTCCATTCATACACATTTGTGAAATACAAAGTATCTATCAGTTAAAAAGCCACAAGTGACATACAAAGAAGAAAAGTAAACCAAGTAAACCTTAATACAGTGTATTTCAAAAAGATAATTGAATTCTTACCTTCAAAAGTACTTCCTGTGAGATCAAGAATATGGTTCAGCACTCAGATCTGTAAAGATAAAGCACTTTTAATGAACTTTAATCCACCATCCCTTGCCCTTACTGCACTGGTAAAGTTAACAAAATGGTGACTGTTTTAAAGTCATGCATTTGGGATGTTATCTTCCCTCTTGCTGTTAAAACAGAAGAGAATTCTACTTACACAACAGTTTGTCAAACCAGTAGCTGCTACCAGGTTGTGTATATTGTTCCTTGGGTCTACAAAAAACATAATATATGAGAGTATTAATGGAATATGCTTAATTTACACAATAATGATAATGCTTGCATTTTTGTCAGTAGTACTATTACACTTCGATTCCTGGAATCAATTATTTCATTTATTCTTACAACACTATAAATACAAATTATTTGCAGAAATAATTGTTATTCTTTTTGTAGTAACAGAATAAATAAATGCTTGTGAATAAAACCTAGCTGTGAATATTCACAGAAACTGGAGCTGTGGTGGGGAATGGCTGCACTCTGAGCTGTTCTCTGCTTCTGCTGGTCTTATGGTCAGAATTCAGAACTGCCTGAAAGTAGACACCACCATGCTATCTGTAATGGAACCTGGCTCCAAAGGGCAGCTGCTGTATCAGAATTACACCCAGCTGACAAGTACCACAGTAACAGTTTCTTTTTTGTTCAGATGAATAGGATCACTTACAGCCCTATTTTCCTACCGGACAATGCTAGTTGAGAAAGATGATGCTGGGGGAGTTTCAGCTTTAGCCCACATTGCCTAGATAACTTCATTAATATACAATAGAAGCTAAAATAAAGACTTGTATAAAAGTCTAAAATAGACTTGTATCAGATAAAAGACTTGTAGCAGTTTGAGGAAACTAAGAGGTAGTGCCAAAATAGCCAGGGTAGTAAAAGATACATTATATTCCCTAGACAAACAGCCTGAGCAATTCCATCTCTTACCAAGTTTTAAAGCATTATTTTCATTACTTCTTCCAACTTTATCACTGGGCCTAACAAGAGAAGAGCTTCACGAACTTTTCCTTGCTTATCTCCTGATCAAGGCCACAAACAACACTACTGCGATTTTTTCTTTAAGTCAGGAGCACCAACCTAAACCAGCAGGTTAGGGCAAGAGCATGGCAGTGGCAGCACTTCTCTCTCTTCAGAGTTTAAGCATCCACTGGTTCTGGTGCATGGCTTGTTCAGCAGGCTCTGAAAAGCTCAGGCATGGAGTATGTGGTACGCTTGTTTTCAGGATTTAGAGGGTTATGTAAATCTATGTGGTATGCTTCTAATACATTTTTTCACACCTGGTTTATGTATGTTGTGGTAAGCTCCGAGATCCCAGAATAGTGACTACACCTGTCATGTGCAGTATGTTCATTCCTTCTCACAGAGGAAGTTTCTCTTATTACAAGGTCAATTCTATAATTTGGAGGCTCACAAAGCACATAACAGAACATCATTTTCCCTTTTTATCTCTGCTGTCTATCAAAGAGTTTTATACCTGAATGTTCTCCATTATAAAGCCATTTACTCTAACCTTCTCTCTGTGAATCCAGCCTGCAATCTGCTCCTATTGCACTTAACTGCCAGCTTCCAGTACTGTCACAGGGCATGTGTTGTGTCCAGGCTTCATAAAGCACACCTGGCAGTCTGGCTGCCTGGGAGGAGGAAGCAGAATGTCCCCCAGCCATCCCACCAGCCTCGCAGTTAGGGCACAAACAGTTGCAATGTTGATTTTTAATGTTGCAGAAGTTTAAAGACACTGTAAGCAGACAGCTTATTAAGGCAATTAACCAGGAAAGACCAGGGTTCAGCAGCCACCTCCAGACCAGGTCTCTTCCTGTGCAGGATAAAAGATCTTGTATTGCCCAGTGACAGAAGAAACAACTTGCGTATACTGACACAATTGCAACACCTGCTTTTTCTTCTTTATTTTGTAAATTAACTCTAGAAAAAACAACTATCAGCTAGATATCATGGGTAAAAGGGAAGGCAAAAAGGAAGTCTAGCGATATCTTTGTAGATTAGAAACCTTCAAATATGAATAAAGGAACAGAAGAGTTGTTGTAGGTTCCCATCCCATGAAAGCACCACGAGCCTCCAGCCGTACCCTGCAGCACATCCAGACTGACAGAACTCGCTCTGGGACTCCTAGCAGTGAGTAGAGGTGACTGTCAATTCACTAGAGACTACTTTCAGGGATGTTAATGGGAAAGGTTTTAGAAGACAATACCTGGAGGATCTGTAAGACAGATATAGTTTTTAGGTAGTATCTATGTATGTTTGATAGACTTTGCAAACTACACAACTTTATCTTCTTGTAATGTGAAACAATCCGTATTTCTTTGGAATTTTGTCTTCATGTTTGACTTCCTTGACTCAGGAAGAGGAGTGCTCAAATATCATCAGGCTGAGTATGATGTCAAAACAAACCAACAAATACAATGAGATTATTTGGATTGCCAAAATCCTCTCATCTTATTTTAATTCTAATACTTTGAAGGGTAAATTTGAAATATTTTTGATGACTGGAAGTGGAGGGACATTTCTGACATGACTGAACACTACAGGACTGCAATAGCTATCTAATTTTCAATTAATTAGAGCTCTGATTTTGCATTTTGATTTCACTTGATTCAGTTGTAGTTATATGCCATTCTGGTTCCAGTTTGAATGCTACTAGTACACACTGTGCTGCTGAGTTTTACTCTTCTCTGAATATTTCTATTCAATCTATCCTCAGGTAGTACTGGTGGCAGCCAAGCATTTACCTGTCTCAACAGTTGTGTCTGTAACACTTCGTATTTCCAAGTACCATTGTAAATTGAAATGCTTCTTAGCATTAGCTAATGAAGTACAGAGAATGAAGAAATACTGCAACACCTCTGACTTCTATACCACATTTAGGAAGTCTGAAAGTTCAGCTTGAGCATTTGACACAGTGCTGTTGAACGGCAGAAAATTCAAAGCTACATCCTTATTCAATGTTATGCTGACGGTCACTTCCTTTCTCAGAAATGGCTGACCACAGCAGAGAAAGGCTATAGACTCAAATACTGCTATGCGGAATAAACAATCAGTCCTATGAACAACAGGTCTAACAGCTTACCTTTTTGTTTTGTTTTGTTTGTCTTTGAAGTAGATATGAATCCGTAGCTCTTTTTCTTCCATGGAATCCTTGCTTGATAAGGATTCACCTCTTACTGCGGCCTTTCCCCTTGCTAGGGATATAAAAAAAGAAAAGAATTCTTAGAGATAATTGATTTTCACAAAACTCTTAGGAACTGTATTATATATAATTGCATACCTTTAGCCATATGAATTTTAGCAAGTGGGTTATAACTTACTAACAAAGGGTCGTAAACAGTATATTCACATAAAACATCATCAAATGAAAATTTTCTGGAAGCTCTGTATAAGATATTACTTACAGTAATGTATTATAAAGAGAGAATATTATATACATACTTACTACTCAATGTTTTGTTCTTATTTTTTGCTACATGAAACCTGTCATATATATACACATTAACTAATGAATCACTTCAGATTATGTTATCTCTTCAGATTTTAAATGTATTTATCAGGTAGGCATTGTTAGGATTTAGTCTGTCCTTGAAGTTAAACATGACAGCTTGTTAGGTATTGGCATACTTTGAAAATGAGATGATAAAGCAGTTATTAAAATAGCTATATACTTATATATCTCATCCATTTTGTCTGTTCATTTCAGTTGTTCTAATGATGATTGCTGAATCAAGCAGCATCACCTTGCCATGTAGGGAACTGAGATGTAGATTTTATGCTTATTCACTTTGATGTGAGGATTAAGTACTTTCACATAAATGAATTATTCTGGGTTTATGCCAACATTAGTATATTTAAAATTTGTCCTTATGCCTTTACTCCTCAAAAGTGTGAATTAACAACAATTGATTTATGCTTTTCTATAATTACAAATAATCACTATGATTAATTTACACACAAATTTATAAACTAATGATTTGTGAACCCAGGAGTTACATAGTTCTGTCTGCTTGGTAGACTAAGTTTCTGTGTCAGACTACATATTCTGTTTGGCTGTTTCAGTTTCTTTTTAGTTTCTCTTGAGAATTTGAACAGTGAAACATGGAAACAAAAGTTAAAACTGCTTAAAAATATTCAGCTGGCCTTTTTGTTCCATTGAGAGAGTTGGAAGTAATTATCCCAGCAGAATTTTAATGTACCCACTTTGTTTTATTCACTGTGTGCTATCAGAGTGCAACTTGTGCCGTTAATATAAAAAAAAAACAATATTAGTTAAAATTTCCATGATAAACAGGTTGTTTTGTGTCTCTGCATGTATAAATCCTGCATACCTGAAATTTTAACAAAATATGAAATTATTTTCAATAAAAGCAATTTGATTTCACCTTTAATAACACTATCAGGTCTTTAACTAGCTAAGTCATATGTAGCTGCCTGCACAGTTTTATAGAAGTTATCTGATGAAGTTCAGCTTATACATAAGGTTAAAAACAATAAAATTCTTACTTTTATCAGGATGCCTTTTTGCTTGTAGGGCCTGTAGAGCTTTTACAGTGAAATCCTAGGGCAGATCTAGTTATCTTGTGAAGGAAGCTTTGCCAGTACCTCTGGTGGGAATTTCAGATGAGCCAAAAGTAAAGTACTAGCCTTGTTGTTCAAATTCACTCACAAAACAAGATTCATAATCAATGCTAATATTTCTTCATTTATCTCCTATCAATCACTTCAGATATTGAGTATTTTTATACTCCTCTCCAATATGCTACAACAGCACTTCAAAGGCATATGGTACTTGCAGTATATGGGAAGCACAACGTATAAATGACACTGTCATGTTTTTACTTCCATGACTCATTTCACAGAAAACCTTTTACTATTGCTCCATTTACTTTTGAGACTTCTCCCTATTCTTCTCTTTTTATATGTGGATGTGTGTAAAAACAGTGAATGATATCACTTGTGCAATTCCTGTTACCTTGCATCCTGTATACAAAACTTAGGGCCTCTCACAATTCACCTTATAAGCAGATAAAAATTAAATGTGAGGAGGATATCACAGAAAGCAAAGAAACAGGAATGGATATTTTCACAAAACAAGGCTCACTGAGAAATGGGTTGGGCACTTAATGAGCTTCCATTACTTCAGCAGCACAGGGCTCTGGTATTACTAAGAGGCCGGCAACTTAGGTGACTGAAATACTATCAAGTGTTATCAAATTCATCTCCAGTATGATCCCACTGACTTCTGTTGAGCTACACTGGGGACAAATCTAGCCCACATGATATAGAAAGTGTTTGCAAGAACGTTCAGAAAAAAAGTGGTAGAGGATTTGAGGTAAATAGGAGGCCTAGACAGTTTTAAACTAACCACTCAAGATTTTACATTGGGCTAATTATTATAACTTAATGGCAATTCCTCTTAATACTGGATTAAAAAGTTTTTAAAAAAAGCATACCATACTCAGTACCACAGGAGGTCTACAGTAATACTAAGTAAGCCTAATAATCTCATAAGCCTCCTGAGTGTTAGGTGATACTTTAGCCAGATACTGAAATGTGTGATTCAGGCAAATGTATAACTAAGTAAATAAATGGTTTTAGCAACGCAAGATTAAAATGTCTGCCCTAAATACCCCAAAACAAATGCCATCAAGTTTTAACTAATGATCAAAGTATTCCCAGGAGGATTCCTGCTTCTTTTCCCCACAGGCTAGGTAAGGAAATTGAAAAAGGAAAAACCATATGTAATCTTCAATGTCATCATTACATTTTTTAGGCATACCTGGAGACAGAATGGGTACAATTGTTAGAGATGATGAGCGGACTGTTTGAGAATTCCGGTCCAAGGTATTTCAAAGCAGACCACCTCATTTGCAAATATGATCTGAATTATGCCCCCTGTGCTCTCCCCAGCACACACCCCATTGAAGGATCAGAGAAGAGAGGACTGAGAGATGCATAGGGGAATTAAATCTCAGAATCTGATTTTAAAATCCTGGGTTCTATAAGGTTTAGACTACTGCACTCTCCTCCTTACAGTTTAGCCAGAATATTTCAGATTATTCAGGCCATTCAATATCCAAAAAACTAAAAAGTGAAAAAGCAACATCGTCTCTCTAGGAACTGAGTATGATCACTCTGTGGCTGCTGGCAGGATCCCACTGTAAGCTACCTGCACCTTGCACCCTGGGCAAGCTGCTGGACAATGTCAGGAGGCTAGGTGAGCTTTGTTTTCTGGAAAATTGTTTTCTTGTATGTGTACCGAGGAGCATGTGTTTGGATTCCAAACCCCAGAGCAAATACAGTAACAAATTCAATGGAATTGAAGCTGGTATGATTATCAGCATTTTGCTTCATCATTATCCCTTTCCAAGCAAGGGCCAACTAGCTGGGAAACAAAAATCTAAGGAGAAGACAGTAGAGCATGTTTGCATATTTCTAAATGCGTTGTGAAAACCTTCTCCTTCTGCTAACATGTCAACAGGGGGCTGTGTAGCAGTACTCTGCTTGTACTGCATAGATCAAATGTACCCTTGCAGCAAGCTCTACCCCAAATTGCCAGGGAGCTGCTTGTGTCTCCAGTGAGCTTTCAGAAAGCACTCATTGTACTACAGCTATAGAATTCTATAGAATCATAGAATCATAGAATATCCCGAGTTGGAAGGGACCCATAAGGATCATCAAGTCCAACTCCTGGCACCTCACAGGTCTGCCCAAAAGTTTAGACCGTGTGACTAAGTGCATCAGGCAAAGGTATATTTACCCAAAGCAAGGCAGCTTTTCCTTGTTTGTATCACTTTAGACCTGTAAAATACATCATCTTCATTGACCACCAGAAAAATACTTAAAAGGAGCCGGTAATTCATTAACCTCTACAGAGGCACATCTGGTTACGGAGATCTCTCAAAAGTTTAGTGCCCAGAGCAGTCTTTTTCCTCACATGCATTTAAAGTCTGTTAGACTTCATTCCCCTCCTTTCTCTTTTAAGGAAGGAGGAGAAAAAGCCTCAGCGGTCATTTCTATTTCTTTGCTAAAAATCATCTGCTTTGAAGATGATTTGTTTAATAGCTGTAACCAACACGAGACTGGTGACCGAGTTTTCCCAGAGGGGCAAACTAGGCTGAAGTCAAGCAGGACCTGTGCTGCCACCTGCTGTGCAATTCTATTTTTTATTCCCAATAAAAAATACAAGTAATTTGTGAACAAAAGACAATATTGCAGAATGCAGATGCTGATGTATAGCACAACGTATCTCATAAAAAAATCCTCTATAGAGAGGAGTTAGCTATACACAGGTATGGACAAAGCCTTAGAAAAATGTGCCCAGGTGTGTTTAGTGCTGTGCACTTACCGTGTTTTCATATAAAATCAAACAGGTGCCTCAGCTGAGAAGGTTGCACACATCTATTCTGTGACATTACCTTATGTGTGTGCTATCTGCATGTTTACAACCCGGTGTAATTCAATCTCTACACAATAAATAGACTCAAAATACCAACTACTGGTGACATTTAAACAGTGTTTTAGAAAGCATGCAGATGAATACTTAAGGCAGTTCGGTCACTGGTTGTCCTGTGCTCTCTACAAACATAGATCTTCTAGATCTCCTCACAAAGTGAGTTTCCTAGCTCAAGGTGAATTCTCCTCTAGGCTTTTATAGATCTCTTTTACAGAATAATGAGCATTTCTGCAAGTGTGCACATAATAAGAAAATGCAGAAAGTTAACTGCAAGCACTGTTCTCAACAAGCCCTATGCTAAACAGCACTTACAGATGCAGTACCAAGAAGTACCGGGCATATACTACTCCCTTCTTGAACTAGTTCCCCACTTACCTCCAGAGATAATATAAATATAGCACTGTATAGCATGGAGTCTGTTTTTAGAAACTTCTTCCAATGAAGGTTTCAGAAGCTCAGACAGGAATACATATTTGTATATGAATTAATATTAACTCTAGAATCTCCTTAGACTAAGTTAAGCCAGGTTTTTACTGACAGGTGGGTAAGATTTAACACTGAGAAAATTTAATGAGTAAAAGGTAATTCCCCATCTCCCTCAGTAGCTGATAACCGGATTCTCTCATGCTTACTTGCCCAGTTAACAACTTGCTTTTACCAACACCTCCTATCCTTACAGGTTTATTAACATTTCTGTTGTTCTTTGGGAGTTCACTCTAAAAGACTTAGTAATATAAAATATAAAACATAATTACAAAGTAAAATATATAAATTGTGTAATTTATTAAATATTATTAATATGTTTAAAACTACAACACACATACATTCACTTTTAACAGCTATTACATGAAACAACTTGTATTGGAAGTAGATATGAATACATTTAAGAAATGGAGGAAGTAACTAACTGCTTATGTTCTTATGACCCCAAAAGTGAGGTCCATAAAATTTTGTATTAATGTTATTTTAAAAATTATAGTTCCTATGACATATTTTGGAATTTTCTTTTGAAAAAGAGAAACGGAACTATTGAGAAAAAAAAAAAAAAAAGGAAAAAGATTGCAGCAGTTAAATAAATGAGAACTGACATGTTAATCCATATGGCTATTGGTAGCCACCTGTGTTATCACTGTAATTTTCTTCTTTGAACTAGATATCCTCCTTGAATTTCTGACTTTGATAAAAAGGTTCAAGAGGACAGCCTGTCACAAATACTCTATTTCATGATGTAAACTCAAGCTTCTATACACTCTGCAACATCACCTCCTATTAACATGCCCTGACTTCACACAAGCTCATGAGAATAATGGGAACTTGTATTTTCTTGTTCTTTTGATAAAATAAAAAATAAAATTGATAAAATAAAAATATTATTGACTAAAGAAAAATAAGAACATGAGAAACAAGGACCGAGTAATTTCTGCTTTTGGTTTCTGATACATGACTTGAACAGATTAAAATATCAAGTCCTTAGAAATCCCACATAGTGACAGCTGTTATCTAGCAAAGTTCAGACTGAAATGCATTGATCTTTATCCCTTTTCACTGTGACTGATTTAAGACAGCACGATTTTTTTGCTTCATATTTTAATGGGAGCAGGAGTAGACCTGCCAGATATCAAAACCATCCAACCAAAAGAAATTAAAGAATTCTGGGTAGCATTGGGATCTCAGCACAGAAATCGGTGCTTTGGTAGGATGTTACTCTGTTGTTAGAATTATTTCAGCAAATGCTTTGAACTTGACCTTGCACCATTCAAATGAATTGTTCATCTCTGCCAGGTTTCTGATGTATCACAAAATAGTTATCAGAATACAGGCAATGACTTTAATAGTACCAATTACACAGGCATCAATTATGCTGTACTTGCTTCCATATAATTTCACCTCCCTGCCAAGTAGTAGCAGAAAGTACTCTGTATTCACAAGATACCAGTGAAAATACCTCCACAGGTAAAGTTATACACATTCCAACTATATGTTAAATGTATCTTGTTTCATTTACTTAATTTTCAAATGCCTCAGAGTGGCATTGCCCAAACAGGAGAGAGCATGCAGTAATATTAGGATGAAGGTTTAAAAGAATCTTTTAATGTGAAAACTGTACCTTATTCTGTTTGTGTGACTCAACATCAAGAGTTTTTATTTATCTTGCTGACATTTGTACTCTTTGGAATTTATAAACATCATCAAATGTATCTGAAAACATTAATTATAAGAATGTTTTCAAGCTGGGATATAAATATTTTGGTTACTTCTTTTCCCCTTTGTTGGTTTTCAATTACATGCTTCCAGAGGCCTGCCCACTCCTTTGGAGCTATGCAACCACAGTGCAGTTTCTGCTAGTCCCTTTCCTCCTGTTTCTGTTAAAGAATGCTTTGTTTTAAGAAAATAGTTTGGGTGCCTCTTACCACCATAAGTCAGAATTTCTAAATGGAAAAATCAGTGGCTGAGTCCAATACAAAGTACTGGGTAAGATGCCTGTAATGAGTACTGCAGCCTTGAGCCCCTGTCATGGCAGAAAAAGATTGTGTTAAGGCTGAGAATGTGGAAAAACTCTTCCCAGCAATCAACCAGGGGAGGAAACAAAAAGCAGCTAGCTCTGAAGCATGATGCAGATCCTCTGTCATGCTGTTAAAATGCACAGGGATACGTGAACTTGGAGCCTTAGTAAATTTAGAGAGCTCAGTGGTAAATATTTCTAAGACCTGTAAAACAGACTAATGAAATGAAAAGGGGCTGAGCTATCTAGAAGTCACAACACAACTGGCCTGAAAAATAAAAATCTTTTCACTTCTCCTGTTGCATCTTAAAACTGTTAGTACGCATCCTTTGACGTAGTAAGAATAAAGGAGCCACTGACTAGAGGATCCATCTGAGTGCTGAGGTGGGAATATAAGCAGATATATTAAATCTGCACAAGATATATATTTTCTTATTTCCTTTGAACATTTTGCATTACATTGGCTTAAGCCAAATAAATAAATAAATAAATAATCTTTTGTTTCTATGTTAGCTCTTTCTCAGAAATGCAATCCTTACACATTTCAAGAAAATGTAAGTCAGGTTACTTATCACTGATTTCAGTCCAGTGACTGCTGCAACTTAGATGGTTCCCTTCCACCCCATCTCATCAGAGAACTGCTAAACCTATTCCTAGGTTTTCCATCTAACAGGAAAGCACACAATACTTTTATTTCCTTTCTTCCTTTCCACAAACTTTGAAAATTTTCTCTGGTGTTTGTTCTATCAATATATGAAGTAAAAAACGTTTGATATATCCAGGCCCCTCCAACTTCCCAGTGACCAAATGCCCTTTCATCAGTGGATTTTTGTTTTTATTTTTATTTTTTTGATTGCTGCCTTTTGCAGAATCAGACGTATTCTTGGTATTTAAAGTCAAATTCCCTTACAGAAGAGTATCATGCATCATGCAGCTGTAATCCTGAATCCCTTTCTACTGGTACTCGCTTCAAGCTTTAGAACCGAACCAGTCCAATTCTTACTATTTAATCTCCTTTGTGTAGAAAAGCAATAATAATATCCTCAAGAGTTAAAACCACAACAATTGTGCTGCTACTGAAAAAGAAAGGCTTTTTTTTGATTTGTTTTGTTTTTGTTTTTAATTGTGGTAGTTAATACAGAGCATTATAATGAGAATTTAAGATGAACAACCACTAGAGGGCTCATTATTCCATACAGTGTTTTACCAAAATGGTTGAATAAGCCTATCAATAGAAAAGAACTTAAATGTGATCTGTCATATATGAGGTTCTTGTGACTTTATGAAATGCATAAACTGACCCAGAAATATAGAAAGCTTGCACAGAATATATATACTGTATAACCATTTCCCCCTTCAGTAACTTATTAATACAAACTCTAATGAGATGAAATTCTCTAAAATAATACGTATAGATATATACACCTGTATCTTCAGTGAAGCGACCCTGAAAAACATTGGCAAAGCTGAAAGCTTTCTACATACCTACAAATGAGGACTGGCACATTATGCAGAAAAGCCAGGATTTGTTGTGTGATGGCTGAGGGCCATCGTTTTCAACAGGGTACGAGAAGAGCCTTCTGGTATTTTACAGAATCTATTTTTATGGATCCTGTTCAATATAAATGTTAAAATGTTTGACTGGTATCTGCATGCTAATAAAATATAGGAGGACCTATGGGTTCTAGTATAACCCATGTTTGGGTCAGAAACCTTTAAGAAAATGTGCGCTGAGTTCCTGATATATCTCTGTAAAAAGCTGAGATACTCAGCTTTGAACACCTTCTTCCCTAAAACCACAAGACATAAAAATACATAGTGGTAACACAATACTATGCCATTATGAGCCTGATCATGTAATATCCCATGTTAGAATGAAATCAAACAAATTTCATACAACCTAACTAACCAGAGATAGCATCATGTAATACTTTTCCTTCCTACCTTTTGTTTTGTTTCTGAAACTGGAATTAGCTTTGTTTTGCATTATGTTGAAAATAATGGTTCCCTAATTTTGAATGCCAAATGCTCCTGTGATATTAATAATAGAAGCAAAATAGAAACAAAGTTAAGGGAAGACACAAGCATTCAGAATCTCTCAGGCTGAGATTTATAAGCAATGACAGTGTCTTGTAATCAGACGTTCGATTCAGTTTATAAGACTGAACTCACTCTTGAGCTGCAGGTAGAAGTATCAAGTTCTTTTATCTGCAGATGAAAGTCAGGGGTTGCAAACTGACTGAACTTCAACTCTGCTTCACAAGTACTATCTAAAGCTCTCTGCTTTGGCATCACAGTTACTTTTAAACCACCCTCCCACAGTACTTTCATATTCTAAAAATTCTTATTTTCTGCTAGTCTCTGACTGGCCAAAGAGACATTCACCATCACATTGTCATCCCCCCATGCATACATTATGGTTCATTTTGATCATGGATTTATTACTCAAGCACTTAACACCCACAGCTTCTCATGCTTGGCAATTTGAATTATTACAGAAATGACAAAATTAATACAAATAATCATTATCTATTTTCATTTAATAATGTTTTCATTTAAAATAGTCTCTTTCCTAGTCATACTAGAAAAATGCCAGTTACTTGTCTGCACAACTTTGGAAATACTCTTTATTTTCATGCAAACCAACAATCCAAAACAAGTTTTGACCTAGTACTTTGATTATACATTATTTAGCTTTTTGCAGTATGTACTGCCTAAGCTCCTTACACCCATTCAGGGTGTTTATTTCTACCTTTAAAGATGGAAAAAATTCAAATCCTGATGTGCTTACAGATCAACTTTAACCCCATGCCTCATGACAACAGTAGTTTTTTTGTTTCCTCTTTTAATAACTAGTATGGTCCCATCAGCAGAAAACAATTACAATGTACTTAATGTGATATAAGGTCACTCTGGTTACTGAAGTTTTCCTCAGGAGTCTAGTGGCCTGGAAAGTCTCTGTTGCATGGAAGGAATTTAATTGACAGCTATTGTCAGTGCTTGCAACTGGACTTGTGCTATTCAGGCTCACTTGGTAGGTGGTTTATAATTCTGGGACTAATTTTGGGCAAATAATTCTTATTTTAAGAACTGATCTATGTTCTGACTGGAACTACAGCTTTATCTTTTGATTTTTTTTAATTCAGCATGAAATAGACTGACAATTCTTGTAACACTAATATTCTCATCGCTGATTCGGTTTTCTGACTTCACTTTTTTTTTTTTTTTTTTTTTTTTTTTTTTTAATGAGACATCAGCTTGAGAAATATCATGTAGACTACCTATACATATTTCAGGGATCACCTTCCATTTGGGTATGCTGTGTTGAAAGAGTAGCTAAACTTTATTAGGAAGTTTATTGAGTTGTTGTGGGTATAAACATGTATACATGTGCATTATGCTAATATAATATTTTGACTTGGAAGGCAGCAGTGAGAAAAGTGCTGTTAAGGCTGAACTTCCAAGAAAAATAGTTTTTGTTGCTCTTTGTGAAATGCCTTTTATTACACTTAGCCACACTATGGTGCTGGGACAGAATGTGAAGTAAAGCAAGTGCCTTGAAAATGGAAAAATAGCTTTACAGTACGGGACACAAACACAGAAAAGGGTGAAAGTAATTGAGCACTTTAAGGAATCTTTAATAGAATGGTTACTTAGTGATGTGTGGGAAGGTCAGTCTTGTTCTTTCTGTTCTGAAGATACCTCAGGCTTAAGAAGAATACTAATAATTGGATGGGAATGTTAACTCTCTTAGGAACACGTTTGATATGTTTTATACCAAACTAATTTTTTGTTCATATACATATTAACAAACAATATTATTTCTCTAAGCTTCAAATATCTTCAGAGAATTCCTTTATTCATTTAATGCTCAAGCCTACAAAGAAATGGATCACCATTTCTCGGATGCATCCTCAACCCCTACTACAGTTAGCAACAGTAGAGCTTGACCTGTTAATTTCAATTAGAGTAATTAAGAGGCAGAACTGTTAACCGTGATTTTCATTGTCTCAGAGCAAATCACACACATTAATATTATTTCTTGATTTATGCCTGCTTTCACATCCAACTGTTTTTGTGCCTATTAATACTGCAGCTTTTTATGGAAGATGTGGTATGCTTTTCAAGCTTCTATTTTGAATGTTTCAAGTTGACATTTACTGTTTTTCAGTATTGTCTAGCATATGTTCTAGCTAAATTAGCTGACACGGAGAGATATGATAAGTTCTACAGCCTTTCATCTTTCTCACAAGAACATTCCTTGAGAGGAAATCAGCAATTACACTACAACAAGCCTCTCTTTAAATTCATAAAATATATATGTGAGCAACTGAATAAACAGAAGGAAGTCAGAATAACGAATGGTAGTATATCTCTGAAACTAGACTTGTAGTAAGGAGAAACAAGGAACAGGAGAAGGAGAAGGAAAAGGAAAATGTTAGAAAACCCATTCTTTTACTCCATGGCTTACCAGACTGAATTTTTCCAGGTAGTTGCTCTGTAGTTGCTTCTAGTTGCAAATGTAGTTTACAAAGTGTGAACTATCAATAATTCAACTTTTAAAAAAGTATAATATCTATAAGCATCTCTCTCTGGGGGGCAGAATATTTACTCCAGAGCTTAATGACAATATAACTACGAGTTCTTGATTGTTTTACTTGCTGACACCAGTATGCAAGAAGATTTGCTGGGAGGTGTCTTGTTCTTGTGCCCTAAGAGGGTAAGGGTATTTTTTTTTTTTTTTCCCCAGAACTTGAGAACGAACCACCAACAGTTATTCTGAAAGCCTGAGAAAGAGAAGTCTACTTCTGAACTGGCAGCATGCTCAAATTGAGCATGAGCAAGAAGAAATGCATTTTTAAAAACTACCAATGAAGGAAATATTCTTGGTTAGATATTTTTCTAAACTAAACAGTTTTGAAGCCTGGAGTTAATATTCTTTTGTCCCGTCACTGAAGTAAAATAAAATTGTTTAAAAATATGAATCAAAACTGAGCAGTCTGTATCTCTTGCTCGTACTCAATACAGCAAATCAAGTATGTGATCAGCATTTGCCAGTCAGTACATCATTATTTGAAGCCCCACTGCTTTTGCAAATGATCATGATTCTGATTACTTTTTGAAAAGTGGAAAAAAAAAAGGAGAAGAATTTTATTCAGATTATAAAATATTCTGAGACGTTGTAGATCTCAGCTTGGGATATCACAGCCAAGCTAACAATGAAAAAAATATTGCAAGGAAGAGGAGAGAGGAAGCATGTATGTGTACACACTTCTGAAGGTTTATTCAGAGTAGGGAAGCAATTTTCCTGATTTGGGAAAGAAAAGCACTTTAATTTGTGGGTTAGAGAGAATGCAGCAAAAAGGCCAGGTGAAAAGTGGAAAGGGGTAGGATGTCACTGAAAAGCCAAGGAGACTCTGGTTTCCGTTTTGTATGGCAACAAGACTTCTGGTTTGCAAGTCTAAGCAGCAGAAATGTGGTTGCTTTCTGTGGACATGACCTGAATATATTCATGCCCCAAGTCTGCAACCGCTGCACTGTGGCTATTCCCAGTCTCATTCTGAGCACTCAAGGCATACTTCAGACTGCAGTACTCTGCCAAGTACTGTTCTTCAGACAAGAAGTGACGGGCTAACAAGGAATTTCAGCCCACCTTCCATGATAAGCATATGAGAAGGATAAATTTGTCTGTAACTGACTCAGACTCCACTTGCATCTCTAAAGATCATCAGATCAAAGGTCCTGCATATAAGGTTCACATTCTTTTATTGAAAATTCTTGTAAATAAGCTGCAGTACTTTAACTGGTACCTCACAACTCTGCAAAACTCGTCCCCATTCCTGTTTTTCCCTTCCATTCACATGGCCTCTTTACTTCCCATCTTAGGTAGGCAATTTTCATTTAATTCCTTGCACCTGTGTCTGTAAGAGTGGGAATTCACATATGACACACTTCTTACTTTCTAGATCAAGCACATAAAACAACATTAATGCTAATTTGTAAGCTGAGGGAACAAAGCAAAGCTTTCTCTCCTGTGCACAGTCAGCCTTGCAAGACTGCATTGCTCATGGCTGGCCAAGAAATGCCTAATGAATGTGGGAGAAGAAAAGATTAAATGGAAGAGGGTAAATCAGGAGTTTTTTGGGGCAGTCCCGACTACCACAGACTTATTATATTAACTTTAACAGGACATAATTGATTTATTCTTCAGGTTTCTTTCATGAAACAGGAACAAAGCCCCTGGGACCAGGCCAGAGCTAAAACAGAACTCCTGGGATGTGTGTGCTCCAGGTGGTTAAGGACCATGGGTATACCCGAGGCCCTGTCATTCCTTCATGGATTGACATTAGATTTCACTGTTTTGATAATTTTAAGAAGTCACGGACAGAAAAACAAATCAAACATTAGATACAAGAACAAGCCTCAGGCTCTTGTGCAAACAGTTTAGTCACAGGAATTTATTGCTTTTAGGGAACCATTTCTATTGACACATGAGATATATATGTTTACAATGGATCTTAGAGAGAGCATAAATTACTTAGTGAAAGGAAGAGAAGAAATGGTTAACAAACAGAAAAGAGCAACGGCTCAGTGCTCTGTCAATACTACTCAATTCTTACAGAATTCAGAGTGCTTTTGAAAGAAGCTGAAACCAAAACACTGAGAATGAAGAGAACACAGAGAGCTGTGTGTAAACCACCCAGCAGATTAGGAACTGAGAACCCAAATCTCTTGCATTTGTAGTGGACCACAATCCAACCATGAATTAACAATTCATGTGATGTTGCTAAAAAGTATCAGTTATACCAAGGTATCCTTTTTACACCAACTATGCTCCTTTTTAGTAAGTGGATAGGTTGTTAGACATTGGAACAGGCTGCCCAGGGAAGTGGTGGAGTCACCATCCCTGGAAGTCTTTAAAAGACATTTAGATGCAGAGCTTAGGGCTATGGTTTAGTGGGGACTGTTAGCGTTAGGTCAGAGGTTGGACTTGATGATCTTGAGGTCTCTTCCAACCTAGAAATTCTGTGATTCTGTGATTATCACAGAAAAACAGGTCACCCATCACCGTAACCCAAAGTAGGATAAAATGGAGAAGGGAGGTGCTCCAGGTTCCAGCTGTTTCTGGGATTAGAGTTGTAATGTTAACCAGTTTCCTCACACAGTCAAGCAGAAGAGCTTATGCTAGCATAAGAGAGTGAAAATGAATAGCATGGGGAAGGGAAAGGCAGCGGTTCACAGCAGCTGGCTTATATGAATATTATTACTGAACTATGACGCATCTCATTCTTACTGGATTTCTTTGTTGTTGTTGTTTTAAAAAAAAATGTTTCTGAGTTATCAAGAATATTTTGAAATTGATTTCTCTTCCCCTCAGCTTTGAGTCACCTGCAAAATTGATGAGTATGTTCTCTATTTCTTTACCTGCATTGTTAATAAAAATACCAAGCAGAACCTGACTGAGGACACATGCTGGGAACCCACCAATGTATCTTTCCTTTCAACAATGAACCATTGCTTTCTATCCTGCCAGTTTTGTACAGACCTTTTAATACAGTTCTCCAGGTAATATTTTGCAAGTGCCTTGCTGACTACATATTTTAACTGAAAACAAAACTAATGTTTCAGCATATTCAGGTAGAAGTAATCCATACAGGGGCAGACTCATCTTGCAAACATTTTATAAAAAAATAGCTTTATGCTTGTTATAAAACATAGGCTATTTTGGCCCTGCTGTTAAATTTTCACTTATTCAATTTTGAAAGAGACTATACTAGTCCCTTGCAGTTTCACTTTCTTGTTCTAATAGGTTCCTCATTAACTCAAAGCTAAGATTAAGATCTAAGCTATTCTGTAAGAGCTTTTTCTAGGATTTTAACACAGTGATACTACTGACCTCACCTAAATTATGGTAAATGAACTGGGAAATCAATAACTGCATGGATCAGTCCAGAACACTTGCATATGTTTCATCTAGTTCTTATTTACTGTGATTATAATTTGTTTTCTTTCATTATTTTGTGTCTTTAATAGAGTACACATAATATAAACACATAGAGAATGTATTATGTATTAGATACATACTTATATTCTTTCCCCCCCAAATATCGCAACCTTTATTACAATTTCTGTTCAACAGTTGAAGCAGCTCAGCACTAACATCACTAGCTTGGCAGTTTTTTCTTCCCCTATTAGTAAAATACAGGAATACTGCTTGTAAAGATAAGCACAGAGTATTTTCTCTCCTGGAGTCTACCAATTGGATTGTCTGCTCATGCACAACCTGGCACAGGTCCATCTCCCCAGCCCTGTGCCATAGGACAGCCACTGCTGCTACAATTGCAGACAGCTTTGTAACTTACCTCTGAGTTTCATTCTGTCTGTCACCTTGCAGTGCCTGTGGTCTGTTTCTGGGATTCCTCATTTCCTGAACTCCTTTTTTGTAAAGCGAAGAAGGCCTGTACTTAGGATAGCAATACATAGTCAGGTATTATTAGATTCTGTTCACCAGGAAATGAATCTTATACAGTCACACTACCAGTCCTTTTCCTCAGAACTGGGAGCGTGCAAGAGACTTAGATAGGTGACTAAGCCAAAAAGGATGAGCACAGCATAAATCTGTTTTGATGGGCTGGCGGTGACAGGTCCACAGCAGAGCTTTTAGTTTCAAACTGGTCTGAGCTGGTGTGGTAGTCTTGAGCTGCCAGCAGCTCCCAGAACACACAGGGACAGGAGATACTCTTGCCCTCAGCATCTGTGCTGATGGAAAAGCTAGAGAGTGCCTGCAAACAGCACGGCAGCGCCGGGGCATTCCTGTGGGCTTCTGGGGCCTCTGGTGCTGGTTGGCACTGGGAGGCACTGGGGGGGTCTTGGAGGCACAAGGAGGGGTCTGGGGGAGGTAGCCGTGTGGGGAGCAGCAGGGAACCAGGATTACTGAGACAGGGAATGGAGAAAATGCATCGATAACAGAGCAGCGCTAATGGGTTTTCCTGCTCTCAACCACCACTTCCTTCACTTGCGAATTTCACTTTCACATCACCATGTTCCGATAATGAAATTTTGGCAAGAACTCGGATCATTTGCCTACTCGCCAGGCAAATCGCAGCCGGGGCCCGCCCGGCACGTAGTTCTCTGCAGCCGCTTCAAAACCTGCGGCGGGGCAGCGTGGGCAGCCCTCAGAACAGCCTCGGCCAGCGGTCCTGCCACAGCCCCCGGGCCCACAAAGGGCTGGAGGCCGGGCTGGGCGGGCTGAGGAGGAGGAGGAGGAAGAAGAGGAGGAGGAACAGAGGAGCCACCCGCGCGGCTCGTCCATTTTTCGGGGCGCCTCGGGCACGTTGCGTGTGTGTGTGGCGGGGAGGGAGGGAGGGGATGCTGCGGCGCTGGGGAGGGCGGCGGCAGGGAGGCTCGCCCCGCCGCCGCTGAGGGGAGCGCTTCCTCCTTCCCGGCCCCGCGGAACGGGGAAGCTGGGCCCGCCTCTTGCGGGCCGAGCTGGGTAACGGAGCCGCCGCCGGGCTCTGAGGTACGGGGCTGCGAGGCACCGGGGCCGCCCCCTCAGGGCGCCGCTGGGCGGGAAGGGCCGCGAGCGGCGGCCGCTGGGGCTGCGGCGCCTGAGGCGAGCGGGCGGGGAGGCGGCGGGCGGCGGCCTGAGGAGAGCCGGGGGCCCGCGGCTCCCCCCCCTCCCCGGGTTTCGCCGCCTCCCGTGAGTGCCACCTCTCTTCGCAGGCTGCCGGCGGAGAAAGGAAAGGCTCGGGCAGGAAGGCGGGACGTCCTCGCGTTTCATGTTCCGTCAGCCCGACAGCATTTCGGCTTTGATTCCGACTTGCTCCTACCTGCGCCCGGGCAGTGACGGGGAGGAGAGCGGGCGCCGGCCCACCATGTCCCGGTACAGCCTGCACAACCTCCTGGACTGGATGTACGGGGGCGTGGACCCCAGCTTCGCCGGCAACGGAGGGCCGGAGTGCGCGGCCTTCCTCTCAGGGCAGCAGCGCTTTGTGGAGAGCCTCGTCTTCCTCAGCGTGGGCGCCGCGGAGATCCTGCTGTCCCTGTGGAAGCTGAGGCAGCTGCACTGCAAGGAGCTGGAGGCTCAGCTGCTGCAGCAGCCCCGGGCGAAGCAGGAGAGCTTGGGCAAGAACCTGCTGCTGGTGGCCCTCTGTCTCATCTTCGGGCTGGAGGTGGGCTTCAAGTTTGCCACCAGGACCGTCATTTACCTGCTGAATCCCTGCCATGTGGTCACCGTGATGCAGGTAAGGCTTGTGCACCGGGCAGTCTGCCTCAGTTTTTTTGTGCTCACAAAGCAGCGTTTTTTTCAGCTTGTGGACCGAAAGTCCACAAAGGTACAAATGACAATAATTGGTGTAAACGCTTTAGAACTTTGCATTTAATTGGCTGAACTGAAATCTGTGGAAAAAACAAAGCCAAACAAAAAGGTGAAATTGTAGCTAGTTTAATGCCTACTTCTGTGGTTGAAAAGGCTTTCTCACCTTCACCTTGCCCTTGTTTCAAGAATAGAAAAAGCTGTTTCCACTGACTGCAGTGGGAAAACTAGCACCAAATGTAATAAAAACAAGATTATTGCAAAAGGGCCCATGTAATTCACAAACAGCTGCTTCTGGCAAGTGATATTCAGGGGTGTGAATGTATTTTGTGAAGTTGTTAAAGAAGCAAAGTGCTTTTTATTTTATGCTGGTAATTTTGGTTTGCCTTTATTTTAAAAGCTGCATAGTAAGGAACCAACACCTTATGTATGGGTGAATGAACTGAGCTGGCTTCATATCTGTGGATAAACCATGTACTTTAGCAACTTGTGGCATAGTTGGTGATGCGTGATAATACACAGCTTGTGTAGCTGTGAAAATAATGGAAACGTTCATAAACAGTTACTGAGCTGTGGTATCTAAATCTTACAAATTGTATTTGTCAGTAGTTCAGTGTATGTACTTAGCTCACTGAGGTTAAGGAGTGTGGGATGTCAAAAATAATAATTTTGTTTAATTTTGCTAACACACTACCATCAACACGGGACAACTTACAAAATTTAAGCTCAACAACTCACAGGAGACAGACAAACTTCTATCATGGCAGCTTTTGTGAAAGATTTTTGACAAACAGCAATAACAAATGAAAATCAGACCAATACCATTCTTAGTCTCCCTTTGCAGAAGGCTAACTGCTAGTACCAGAGGTCTGAGGGAGATAGGTGTTGTTTTAAGAGGGGGGAAAAAAAAGGCTTTTACAGCACTTTTCAGGACATCTACAACAATTAAGTTACTGTTCCAGACCTTAATTAGGAAGTTATGTAGATTCCTAAGCTGTGATGCAATGTTAGGTCAGTATTTTACACCAGTAGAAATGCTTTCCATAAAGTGGTAACAATTGCTGTGCAATCAATTAGTCAATATTGGTAAGGAGGGGGAAAGCAGAAGGTATGCAAGAGCTGTAGAAATAATTATGAAAGAAACCATTATGGCCTCATTCCATTGCTCTGTAACGCTATTTACTGGACATTTTTCCTATTAATCCTCTGTGAAGAAGGTGAGGATAGGTTACCTTTATGATTTGAATGCTTGGTTGCCTTGATGTGGTATTATAATGTTGTGTTGTGATAGTAATATGGTACTTGTTATAACAGCAAATCCAGCAAATACTAGTGCCTAGACATAAACTTGGGAGGTACTATTGTTTAGGTTGTTTATTAGTGGTCTCCCCCAGGAAGACAGAGACCCAATGTCTATAGTCAGGCATAGGCAATTATTCTTTATTTCTTTCAGACCACTTGTGGAGCCTTTTCTATAATCTTGTGGTAATTACTCATTAGAAATGGTGTTACAGTATTTTGTGCAGTTGAGAAGATGGGTATGTCAGTGAAATTCGGAAGTCATGCCTCTTCGTTCTCAGTTGTGTTACAAATAGGCCTGGGCTTAATGTGGAGAATGAAAATTGTTGCAGAACCAACAGCTTTCAGCAGAGAAAACAGGTTAGATGGAAAGATAGTTGAAGACCTCCATTGGCAGAAAAATAATGTATAGTTGGTGGAATCTTGAAAGAGTTCATCTGGCCTGAGCTTGCTGGTGGCACCTGGTTGGCAAGGTGAAATACATGAAAAATGTAGCTTATTCCTCACTTCTGTTCTTACAGTAGCTTGCATGTTATCCTGCTGCAGGGCTGAAAGATTAGGATGAACAAGGTAGGAGGTGAAGAGGTGAAGCACGCCCTAACATTTGAGATCCCTTCAAAGGGAAGCCAACAGTAGCTGTTTGTAAAGGTCTCTCCTCTCACTCAATTCCTGTTTTCCTTTTCTTCACGTGAGGCTATTGCACCTCATAGCAACAAAGGCTGTGGGCTCTGAGCCAAAAATATTTGGAACTGGAAATTGTCCTTCAGACTTTATCTGCATAAAAGCATAAGTCCTGCTTTTGAAAGACCTAAGCCTGAAATGAAATAACAAAATAAAATGGGAATTATACCGGTGGTGCATTTTAGCAGACAGATCTGCACACTGTAATGGCTACTCAGAGTCTGTTTTGATCAGATGTCTAGTTCCTGCCTATCACACCAACCTGTGTTCAAATCAGATCTTTCTCATAAGCAGGAAGAACTAGTTTAGATGTGTCATCGTGAGGATGAAGTGCTGGTTGAGTGAACGTATTTAACTGCCTAAGCAGTTCTTGTGGTTAATAGGTTCAGAGAAATTGTTGCTGTCCTGCCACGTAGTTGAATAATCTTAGAAACACTGCTGTTCATTTTCAGCCTTGGTTTTGGTTTCTTGCTTAGCTTTTGGAGGAGGAAGGGCAATGTTGTTTCTTCACCAGTGAAGTACAGCATTATTGAGAAATAAATCAATTAAATATATATATATATATATATATATATATATTCAACCAAAGACGAAATGGAAAATTCTGTGGTTTCTTTGACAGGTATGCCATGGGGTTGTGGGTGTTTTTCTGCAGTACAATATTAGTGCAAAAAGGGGGAAGCCTATGAAGGAGGTGATACTAAGTTCTTTCTTTGCATAAAGAACAGTCTTACTGAAAATTATTTGAATACCTCTATAAGCACAGAAAACGCTCTCGTTTTAGAAGTGAGTATATATGACTGGACCAATGATACTGCTGTGAACTTGGCATAAAAGGGTATCCTAAAGGGGAATCTTTCCTTTTTTTTTTTTTTTCTTTTAAGTCCACTAGAGTGTTGTTAACTTATTTTCCCCTGCACAGCAGGAAAAAATTCAGCATGTGTTTAGCAGACCAGGTGTTGTATTTTCAAGACATTAATCATTTTTAGTATTTTAGGACCCGTGAGGACTGTGTTGAAATCGAAGATGTAAAGAACATCTTTCTGCAGTGTAAGAGGGGGATTCATCCAATAGCAAATTACTACATTATGGATCTTTTAAAATGTTTTGTACAGGAGACTGTTACTTGTTCACTATGTGTTCAGCACGACATCCCGTGGCGTGGGACATCCCTGTGGCCACCCTGGGCTGGCTGCTCTGGCCATGCCCCCTCCCAGCGCCTGGTGCACCCCCAGCCCTTCAGTGGCAGGGCAGCACGAGGAGCTGAAAAGCCCTTGACTTAGTGTAAGCACTGCTCTGTAACAGCTAAAACATCAGTGCCTTATCAGCATTATTTGCATCCAAAATCCCAAACACAGCACCAAACCAGCTACTGGGAAGGAAATTAACTCCATCCTAGCTGAAACAAGGACAAATGTCAAAAACAATTATTCTATATTCTGAAACCAGATTGTTTATCTCTTCCATAGTATTTAGAAGTGTAATTTTTTTTAGCTTTTCAATCCAAACACTCGTGTTCATGCAGCAGTTCTTCATTTCAGGTTCAGTGAAGGGGCAGTTAGAATTTCCATGAAAAATTTCACATTCTTCATGATGTGTTCTTGTACCCCTGTTGATAATTTGGCACATTTTTTTTTTCCAAGCTGTTGCTCACAATCAGTGCAACTTGACTGAAATGCATAAATACAGGTGTCTTTTGATATCCTGTGGGACATCAAGCTGGTGATACAGGCAGCTAAGGTTAAATGTAGACAAATATAAACCAGGACCCAGAGATAAAATTAGTCTGTATTGTGAAAGAGAAATCTGAAAAATAAAATGTAGGAAAAACTGCACAGAATTTGTGCAGAATTTGTGAATAATCACTAAATCAGAATTTGTGAATAATAGTGTAAGGGTGAAGTGATCTCAAGAGGTCCCTTCCAACCTCAGTGAATGTATGATTATTGTTGTTATTGTTTATCCTAAAATTATAGGTACAGCTAGTCCTTCTAATATGTTGTAAATTGTCACCTTCCTTGCTTTAAATACACCAGTGCCTTATTCCAGTATGGTGATTAAATACCAACCTATAGAATGAGTTTTAGGTTGGTTTTGCTTCAGTAAGTGCTTTCTGTAAGATTGTTTGCAGGTTTTCATCCTACAGAATAATTTCTTAGAGGTAGATCCTCAGCTGGTAAATTGTGTAATTGTCTTCCAGTCCTACACTGAGTTGTTGCACTCAGGGCAGTTAAGAGCAGACACTTGTGTGGAGAAAAGAAAGTGTTTTTTGTAGAAAGCAGGCCTATGTTGCTGGAAAAAGAAGCAAACTAAAGGGGTAGTGATGGGAAAGAAGAAGGCAAGGGAAGGAAGAGCCTAACATAAAGGGGAGCCCAGTTTCACCTGATGATCTTGATCTGATGTTTGTGTAACTAAAATCAATGCTGAGTGCTTCTGTAATTCAGTAAATACTAAATTCTCTGTTTATTATTTCCAGTTTTAGCTTCTTAGAGACCTGGATCTTTGCTGTCCTCTGCAAGAGAGGCTTCTGTGTTTTCTGAAACAATGGGCTGTTTTCAGAGCTTACATAATAAACATAGCTTGACTGAATTCTGCATCATTTGGGAATATACAACGTACAAGTAATTCTCTCCCAGTCCCTCTCTCTCCCCTATTCCCTCTTGGAAAGAATCTGGTTAGGTGGTCAGATGTAATTTTTCAAGTGTGAATGTTGATTTAATTTGCATGCACTGCTCCTAAATGCTTTGTGATATTTGGAAGAATCTAGCTAGATTATGTATGTTTTCTGTATTCAGTCTCTTCAAAACCTTGAATTGAAATTAAAGGGGCATTCATATCTTGTTATTTGGGTTGAGCATGAAGAATCTTTGCTTGCAGAAATGCAGAGTATTTTTGTAGAAATGACACTAAGTAATGTCAAAACTGGTATTGGATAACGTAAGCAACAGTCTGCAAGTAAAAGTTTAATGAGTTATTCAATTTTTAAAGGGTAGCAGTGTTCTAAAGAGAAGATAGTTTTGTTCACTGTTTCTTGGGTTACTTTTCCTGGGCAGGATGTAGAACAGCAAAAGCCTTTTTTTGGGGGCTTTTAATTGATGTCATAATCTATTGAGCTGAAGAAAAGCATTTCTGTGATAATTTTAACACCGTGTATACACAGGTTGTTTCACCATCTTCGCTTATTTTTAGCAAATCCAAGTGTATAGTAAGAGAATTGAAAAATAAGGCAAGGATTCTTATTTAAAAGTAACTATACTATTTGTGATTTTGTAAGTGTAAAATAAATAGCAAATGTTTTAAGGCTGTGAATTGTGATTTGCTGTCTTTGAAGAGATTACAGTTCAGCCACTTTAACTGGGACGTTTCTGTCTCATTTCTGTCCATTAACTGCTCTATCTTGGGCTGAAAATGTGCACGTTCTTACTTTAGTCAAGGTGGTCCAGATCATGGTGCTGCATGGTCCTGGCGAGTGCTCTTAAAACTCTAGGCTGAGCTTTTGTTTTGAGCCTGGTAGGATTTGGAAGTTCCCGCTGTGTCTGAGGACAGAAAGCAAGCTTCGGTAATTTTCCCCTTTATCCTGTGTCATCGTAGGAGAAAAGAATACAAAAAGTGTGGAATTAACAAGAAGTAATTTGATACTCTAAAAGGTAGGGATTGCATGATTGGAAAGTCTAGATAAATAATAATCCTCCAAGTAAATATTTGGACTAAGGGAAAAGTTAAGCTTTTTATAATTGCCATTAGATGAATAATTAGGTAAGTGGATGTTGGGTTGTTTTGATGAGATCATCATAGATTTCATGCAAATATTAATCAGCATGTAACTTGTGTAATTTGAGCAACATGTTCTGGAGAGAAATGACATTTAGGTATTTATTTAGGAGAGTGGAGCTATCAGTAGCTGTTTCAATGTACTGCACAGTGCTGTAATATATCACCATCAGTTGTAATATATTTTAGGGTGGATTTTTACCTATTTGGTAGTTTAACACACCATTCCATGTAAATCGTTTGTTAACAGCTTAAAGTGATGCTTCAGGAACAGCTGCCTGATGCCTATAGGAACTTGAGTGGAGATGTAGAATAAACCACGTGGCAGGGAATGACCACATAGGACCCTGTATGCAGGATTGGGAAGACTTTCATCTTCTGATTTCCATTCCAATAAAACCCACTGCTTCCTTGTCTTCCTTGCACCGTTGTAGGTGTTCACAGTTCTAGTAGCAGATAGTAGGCTTCCCTGCAGTGATTGTACATCAGCGAACAGCAAGTTGAACTGTGCCAGTGTTCACTGGCAGGAAGCTCCGTGCCATGCATTTGAAACCTGCTGGATGTGTGATGGGGCTCATGTTTCTCACGACACTTCCTCAGGGCTTAAGATAGATATGCGAAGGGTTTACATGTATTCAGGGGTTTATGTTTATTCAGATTGCCAAGTCAGTAGTGTCAAGTGAATTTAATTGTTTCTATTTTTATATTTAGTAGTTGGGGAAATGCCAGCCTACGTTATCAGGAATATGATGGCATACACTGTAGCTTTTTATGGGTTGTGTGAGTTATTTCTTTTTCTTTGGAGAAAATGATGTTTTAGAACAATGAAGCTATTAGGTATTTACTACCTCGATCTTCTTAAAGATTGCATCTCACTCTAGAATATGCACTTAGTACAGTCCACTAATTGTACACAATCAAAAAATAATCTCCAAATACCTGGTTAGTTAAATGTAACGGGATCCTTGGGTAATTGCCACATTTACAAGGAATAGAAACTTACTGAAATTTAACTTGTAATCAAACCTCAAACTTGAAGGCCTCTGACATCTATAAAGTGAAAGCACTCCTGATTGGCTTCCTCGCTAGTAAAGCCTGTTTATGCAACAGGAGTTCTAGAGCATGCCTCTGAAGTCCAGGAAATTAAATGTGAAAAATGATTTATT
The DNA here is from genome assembly GCF_963932015.1 of Anas acuta. NCBI lineage: Eukaryota > Metazoa > Chordata > Aves > Anseriformes > Anatidae > Anas > Anas acuta. The sequence goes on from NC_088991.1 coordinate 3,411,587, forward strand.
GAAGACATAAAGTTGGTAATGGTTTCTCTGAACCAATATGAAAAACAAATGATGGATTTTTGACTAGAAGGTATTGATGGGACTGTAGATGGCTTATATTTATTCACATATAGGGTTCTGCAGTGTGAACTCAGAATACTGGGAGAAAAACATTTTTCTTATTCGGTTCTTTGTACTGAATTTCTTTGGTTGAACAAAGGCTTACAACTATGTTTAGTCCCATAAAAGGACAGAGAACCGTTGAAACTCAGCTTCGTAGGCAGACAGTGAAGGCAGGTATGAATGGTGTGTTTTAAAGTATGGTTGCTATCACCATTAAAAGAGAGTTAAAAGATTTAGAGAGTGATTCTAGAGAAATAAAGCCATTTCCATATGGTATAGTAGCAACTATGCAGTGTAAAATATGTTGTGTATCAAGTTGAAGTTTTTGTCTAATTTTTGCTGCATACCACAGCTTATTTCAGTCTGGACTGATCCCATATATATGTGGTAACTCTGAACATTGGTAACTATATATATTTTTTGTAGCATTATTAAATGTATTTGTTATTGTCTGAGATCTCCAGGTAAAAGATATATTCATCTTACACAGTCATCTTCCAATTTGTGCTTAAAAAAGAAGGTTGTTTAAGAAACGCTTTTTTACCATGAATATCTTGACATATATTACTTATTAAGTTTATTGAAATTTAAGTTTATAATCTCAAATCCTATTAAAATAACTTTAAACAAAAAAATTAGTTTATTTTTAAGTTAACCTGGTTTCTGCAGATCTATTTTGTGGTTAACTGCAGTTTTGAATGGAAGCCTTTTTCCTGTGTGAAGCCATTCTCCTCTTTTTTTTTTTTTTTTTAAATACATATTTTAAAATGAGCATATAAATATATATTCTGTAATGTGTTTTGAGAGGCACTTACAAGATGTCTGTGCCCTGCCTTGGACATCTGTTTGCACAAAGATGATGGGATGCTAGTTATCAAAAAATAAATCTCCTAATCTATCAAATTCAGTTGAAGTTGGGCAGCAGGTTTAAGAGGTAATAGACAGAACGCGTGTATCTATACAGATGATGAAGATGTAACCCTGTTTTAAGGAGGAAACAATGTCCAAATAACATTTAATAACTTCAAATATCTTTACTATACTTCTTTTTATTAATAGTTAAATCAATAAAACAATGCAAATGTAAGATACATGCAGAGTCGTTGATAAAGCAACTGCTGAGCTCAAAAATAATCATTATTTAATAACCAATCAGGCTCTGCACAAGTCTTTGCCTATTTTTGTCTATTTTGGCCAAAACATCTGTTGAAGTCAAAGATGCAATCACTTTGGCCAGCACTTTGAAAAAGCAAAGCCAGAAACATTCAATATATCACTCATGTTGTGTGCTAGAGCTTTCACCTGTGGGATGTTGTGTATGTTCGTGACGACGTGATTTTTTTTCACCGCTAACCATGAGCACTGTACTTTTAAACTACTCTTGTGTTATAGAGGGATGGTACTCTCTTTTGAAGAGAGGAACAGAAAGATTGAGAACGTCCTCATTATTTGAGAGAGGTGGAGAGTAAAGGTGAAGGAGGAGATGCTGTTGATGTGATCCGTTAATAGAGGACTTGAGTTTTAATGTCTGAATGGATTAAGGTATCTAATTCTACAATTTTCTTAGTTCAGCTTTTTTTTTTTTTTTCCCCCTTTCCTCTCCTCAGCTTCTCTGATCTTTTAGGATTATTTCCTTAATGTTTCAATTTGGAGTTGCTATGGCATACTACCGTGGGTGGGGGGTAGGAAATATTAGTCAATTTGCTCTTAGAACATGCCCAACCTGAAAGCGCTGTGATAACCACCAGCATGCAACTGTACATAAGCAGGGTTTTTTGCAGGATGGCCTTCTGGCACTGGGGACTTGAAGCATAATAGGGCAGGCATCTTCTAAAAGGGTTTTTAATGTAAGAAATGAAGAGAGATGAAAGAGTGAGATATGAAATGTCATGCTTGGGAAAAAGTAACAAAAATGAATGTATATGAAAATGTTACTGGGAACACTTGCAAGCTTTCACAGTGTCAGTGGCAAGGATAAATACAAGTTAATCTAAATTCAGTACAAGTTAAGCTTTCTTGAGAAATTGCTGCTTTTTTTTTTTTAAAAAACCATCCTTTTTTATTCTTTTTCCCCTCAAATTAGTTTTTGATTGGTAGGTTTTGCTGACTGCATTGAGCTGGGAATGGGGAAGGAAGCAACCCACTGCTAGTGAAGGGATGGTACAGATGTTGATCAGAGAAAAGGGAAGGGAATTAAGCTCAGTGATACCTTCTCTCTGAAATCCTAGTTTATAAGATGCCATAACTAATGCTGCTGCACACACAGGAAGCCTAGTCCTACGTTAATCATTAATCCTAAAATATGAGAAGTCTAGAAATCTTTCACCTAAGCCTGTAAAAGTGAAGGTGGGTAGAGGTTCAGCCAGTAAATAAGCTAAGCCTGTGGAAGGGGACACTAACCTAGGACGTCTAAATGAACATGTGTTATTTTAGAAGATATTAGATTGTAGAGTAGAGGGTGGAAATCGTTTGATTTGCTACACTTCTGTTAGCCCTGGGTAGAGCTGGGAGGAAAGAGGGACTGGCAGCTTCTTCTGTTCTCAGAGTCTGTTTTATAGACCACAGGAGCTGCTTCCACTGTAGTATTACTTAATGCTCTGCAAATAATACTGCATTGAATCATGAGTATTCTTGATGCCAATTTAAAATTTCTACAGGACAAATTAACTACTCCGTGAACCTGTCTGACAGCTGCAGTAAGAGAGCTGCGCTTTGTATACTGAAATATTCCATAAATTAAAGTTGCTGCTATTTAGCAGTAAGAATGTTACATCTTTTGATCTTAATTCTCTTTTAACATTTGTCAGTCTAAAATAATAACATGTCAATTCACAGTTAGGATTTTTTTTTTTTAAAAAGTTACTTTTTAGAAGGCAAGGACATGTGTGCTGGAGTTGTTACCAAGTGTTAGTTTCTGTTAAGTGGTAGGGTGATTGTTATGAACTTACTTCAAAAATGAATTTTCAAATTGCTTAGCAAAGTCTTGTACATCTTTTAATTTATCCAGCTGCTTGAATGCTCCTTGCCTCATGTTTTACCTTTAGGAAGGGGAATAGATTTTTTTTCGCAGAAAAAATGGTTTTATTTCAGTGCAGAATAACCAAAGCTTGTCTCTCTCTTTTTTTTTTTCTTCTCTAAATTTGTTTTGGAACTTGGATCAATCCAGCTTCCATGGATTTTTCACGTTGCTCTATAGAATTAGAAATTAATATCTAACCTCCTGAAGTTTTAATTTTGAAGTAGTATACTAAAATGATCAGTTTATGGCCTAAGTGATCCTGATTGGAGCGTTTGCAGAGAAAGATACGTTCCCAGTCTGCTGCTGCAGCAGGTGCTAAGTTGAACTGGTGGTTCAGAGATGGACAAGCTGCAGTTACTCAAGGTAAATGAAGTCTGTGCTGCTTATTCGAGATGCAGGGGGTTTACTTGGAGCACGCTCAGCTATCTTCTGCCAGAAAAAAAGAGACCCTGGACATCTGTAAGCACTTCTGTCTGTTGCAGGTGATAGTGAGTGTGATGCTTCATCTGGAATGGTTAGAATTAGAAGGGAATAGAATAGTTCAGTTGAAAGAAATCTATAAAGATCAAGTCCAACTGTCTGACTTCTTCAGTGCTGACGAAAATTAAAACACGTTATTGAGGGCATTGTCTGACTGCCTTTTGAACACTGTCAGGCCTGGGGCATCAAACACCTCTCTAGGAAACGTGGTCCAGTGTTTGACCAAGAAATTTTTCCTAACATTCAGTCTGAACCTTCCTGGTGCAGCTTTGTGCAGCTTCTGCATGTCCTATCATCAGTTACTAGCTGTGTAGCTTGTTCTTTTCTTCCATAGCTACCTTTTGAATTGTTGTCTTTTGTCTTTTTAGTTTATTTTTGATCAAACAAGGCGATCTTTCTGTTATGCATGTTCCTGTCTCTGAGTAGGACTAAGGCTGGTAGAAGAGAAGCTTTTCATGACAAGTTGTGACTGCGCTCTCTGCCTCAGTGTGCCAACTCAAAAATAACATCATTGATGTACTTCTGAGGGAGCTCTTAGGTGCAGTATTTTGTGGAGATTTGGGATGTTTAGAATCTGAGAACTGGAGATCCAGCCAAGTAATGAGGGTAGGGGAAATCAGTGAGGTCTGCCTATTTAAAATGCACATGGAGTGGAGCAGTGACACTTAATGAATAGAACAGAATTCAGGTGTAGATATTTAATGAGGTATTTTCCTTCGATTCAGATACAGTATTGTTGTCGTACCTTTCAGTTGTGCCCATTTTCAAACATCCCTTTTGGGAATAGATCTTTTTACTAGTCTTGATTTCTGAAATGTTGGTTAGTAAACAGTAGTGATGGAACATAGCATGCGTCAATGTCAAGGAAACTGGGCAATATTAGACAAATTGACAGATGAGCAAATTTGCAGTTGATGTTAGAAATGATTTTATGGTGATGCTCTCAAAGCTTTTGGAACCTGTAGCATAACGTAAATATATACATCCTTGCCAGTAACTGGGAGCTCTAGGCATGAGTCCAGCATGTACCATTGCCTTTCATTTTAGGTATTTAATCAGCTGGTTTTTAAGATCTATATTTTAGGTATGCTATGGGTCATAATGGCTGGCTGGGCAAAATACTAGCAAGTATTTTAATCCAGTAGATTTTAGCTACTAATAGATATTATATATTAGCAATAAGATATAATAGATGTATTGGGAACACTTGTATGTTTGAGCTTCACGTTATCTGAGTATAGTGTGGTTGTAATAAAGCAGATTTAAGAGAAACCACTCACCTTGTGGCCTACCCCACCCAAAAAAAGAAAAAAAAATCCATAATATACTTAAGAAGCATTGCTGGAGTTAAAGAAAGAAAAACCCATACAACAACAAAAATCTCTCCTTGCTTGTCATTTTCAAACAATAATGTTGAAAGAATAATAGGAAAACAAATATTCTTGACAGTTTGCATTCTTTACCTTTCTCCAATTCTTTATAAGGATGAACTTGACCATTGCTGTAGTGTAGATGTACAAACAGTAAAAGAGGTGGGTTGAAGAACTGTCTGTCTCTATGAACTCAAAATCAACTAATATCTCAGAATGGATCTGATAATTGCAGCATTTGAAATGCAAGAAGGGAAAACAATATTAGAGGTTGCTATAGTGCATGGACATGAGGAAATTAGATTGTATTAAGGGGAGGTCATATTACTGCTTTCTGTGTGTTTGTTTTGTGGTTTGATAAAATTTGTCTGTTGCGGATTTTGGGGTGTTTTTTTTTTTTCAGTACTGGATTTTTTTTTTTTGCACATTTGTGACACTTGGGTACCTTTTGCTGTCATATTTTAGTACTAGGAAAAAAGATAAATCAATAATAATAAAACAAAAATGTAACTTGCTGTAAAATATCAGCTTGTTTTGCTCAGTACTTAGCCTTTTTTCCATGCGTGTAAGTTTAATATTTACCTAGAGACACTATTGCAGTATCAAAGAGTAGGTTTTATTGCAAATTCTAACAATGAATTTGTAGAAAACTAATTTTTTTTTTCCCTTTTCCCCAACTATGAAGTTCCTTTTCAACAGTAACATTTCCCTTGAGTCTTTCCTTCAGTGGTTACAAAAGAAGGGAACCTAACAGGGATTTGTGGAGGGCGGGTGTAATACTTGGTGATAACTGCTTGTTATCTTGTTCGTCCTGCCAGGAAATAGGAAGGTAGGGAGGGGATACTCTGAAATAAGCCTTTTGGGTTAGGTGGCGAAGGAAGATTTCCAAGTAGTGTTGAAGCCTTACAGAATGTCCCCTCTCATACAGTACCAAGTGAGCAGTAAAGGCTGCCTCTTACCTCTCTGTTTTGCACGGATGGCGAGGGTTGGCGTGGTATGGCAAGAAGCATTTTATTGACCTCGCTTAGCAGTGGAATGAGGCCTGATAGACTTTGCTCTGTTCTTCTGGAACAGTTTATCTATAACCAAATGCAGAACCATTTTGCTCTAGCTCACATCTTCCCGGATCAAAAATTGGAAACAAGACATTGTTCAGGTCTGTGTTCTTTCACATGATTCTGTTTGTGGTTAAAGAAGTTTTCAGAATAAAGTCATGCAAAGTTACATTCTTACTGCCTCCAAACTAGTGCTTTTCCACACTTGCTACAGTAACACTAACGACTGATTCCATTAGATTTAAGATACCAGCAATCTCTGAAGTTTATGGCACTCAAGGTATTTCTTGTGAGTTATGTGAAATACCAAATGACAAGGTCACATACATGTTTCCTTTAGAACATTTAAAAAAAGTATTGCTACAGGGAGAAAAATGTCATCCTCTTCCTTCTGCTTTCCAGTCTGTTCTGGCCCTGTAGGCATTTAGTACTCAGTCTTCTTTCTTAGGGCATGGTTCAAAGGGGGGAATGTGGGAGAGACTGATTTGCAACCCAGCCCTGGGTTAGCTGTGAGCAACCAGGAGTTCAGTTTCTTTCTGATCTTGTCTCAGTTAGGAATAATTAAGCAGACAAACCCTGTATATCAGTCTCTAAATTATAACAGCCCTGCTCGTCCAGCATGTGTTGTGGTGTGACCTTTGTGTTCGGGCTTCTGCAGGAGAGTGGCTGCTGGCCGTGCAGCACTTCATGCTCAAAATATTTCCCATTGGGTTGGACAATGTTATTTATGGTCTTGCAGAGCCTTTAAGAGTACTGACTTTTGCTTTCACCTGACTCCATAAGGTTGAAGTGAACCTCTGTTTATGGACTTACCAGTGTTACGAGTTTCTTCACAGTGTATTGCCTGAGGAAAAAACTGGGGAGTCTTCTGGTCATGTGCTGGTGAAAAAGACTCTTGTCCTGTTTCACAACATTGTCCCCACCTAGGACTTCTCCTCTGAACTTTTCTCAAGGACACTCATGATTCTGCACCCTCTCTTTCTCTTACTCACTGCCTATATGTGTGTGCCTGTTTTTTTTTTGGTTTTTTTTTTTTTCTTTTTTTTTCTTTTTTTTTTTTTTTAAACAGATTGAAGGGTCTTCATGTGTTAAAATGATCCGCTGAAAGCTGGTCTGTACCCTGTGGTCAGTGTTGTGAGAGAGGTCAAAGAGAAAGGGGAGGATCAGAACTGTGCCCAGAACTCAGTATGTAACACAAGGGGTACCTTATGGCTTGTTTTTCCCTCCCCAGATACTCCCTTGTGTACATTTTGGGTTTCTAGTTCATTCTTTTGTCCTTCTTTACTTTTGTAACATGACACATGAAAACGTGAAAGGTAACACATCGTCCAGAATGAGGAAGGACGCTGAATTTGTTTCTTCCACACTGGCCGTTTGGTTACTCTGCCTCCCCCGGTGTGCTTTAACGCACTTGCTGCCTTGTTTACCCGGGAGCTCTGCAGCATGCCAGGGAGGGGGGCTAGCCTCTGCTAGTCTGCGTGCGTGAAACCTTGCGAGTGCTGGCATGAAAACGGGCTGGGAACTCTTCCCAGCTTCACCACTAAGTTAACGTGACGCTGTTTGGTTTATAAAATGTAGCTGTTTCCTCCTGCAAGGCAAAGGATTTTATTTCCGGCATGGCAGTGAAATGTAATGTGATTATGGGATAAGCACGCGAACACTTGGGGTAGAGCTCGTGATCTTGTCTGCTGTGAACTCGATGTTTTCAGGGCAATAATTACTCTGGGAGCTGAACTCACAGAAACACTTTTTAAGATGTTTAAATCTACTCAATAATATAGTTCTCTGAAAATCAAATACAAGTGCCTCTTGTCAAGCATCTCTTTAAACAGGCCGTGAGGTTTGTTTATCATGGGAATTTATTTACTTATTTATAGAGAAAGTGCTTGATATTCATCTGCTAAAACTGAAACATTTGAAGATCTCTTCCATGATTGTAAAGTTTTAACATAAGCATTGTAGTTTTCTCTGTTGCCCTTAAACATATTTTCTGTAAGATTCCCCCATAACCAAGGAACTGGCATGTTTAAAAATAGTAAATGTTTCTTTTGCCCTTGTTAGTCCTCAAAACTGTGTTTCTTGCAGTAGAGTTGACTTGAAAATAAGTAACTGTGACTCATTTACTCTTCCATGGTAGTGAAATATTTTAGGTTACTATGTCCATCCCAATCCTTATAGTCCATAATTCAAAGTACTTTAGTTAGTAAACAGTTGGTTGCAAAAATACACAATGACAGAATAATGAAATACAATTAATAAATGTTAGGTGCTTTTCCCAGAAGCTGGATGGGTCATACATGTATGTGCAAGGGCTTTATGGGTCTTTACTTTACTGTAAAGAAAAACAAACATAAGCTGCTCCAGTTGTATCATTATTTTTGGTCTTGGGAAACGGCTAGCTCATAAGTGGTGACATTTTTGCAGTATTCTGAGTATACCCTATTGAGTAAGGCAACGGACGTATTTACAGATGACTACTGAGCTTATCCACAGAACAGACACTGTGGTAGCCTTATTTTGCCAAGTGCTAAGAGGCTTTTAGAGAACCATCTCGCATCCAGTCTTCAAGAGCTGGGTCCTGCACTGCTGAAGCAAAGGGAGTACTGGCTGTGTGTATATGTTCAGTCCTCAGCACAGTGAGGACGTTGTGGTGACTGACAGCTATAGGAGCTGTTGGAGTAATATGACTGGTGATATCTGCGTTGTGGGAGGCCTTGGAAAAACTTTTTTTTTTTTTTTTTTTTTTTTTAATGAAAAAGGCTAGAATTTGATGTTGTTTCTTAGGTACTGGTAGAAGCTGAACCCTACATGCTGCTTGTATCACATAACCCTTTACATGTAGGCAATGTGAATTTACATAAACATGTATAAACTTTTACTTTGTTCATGATATTTAGTCTTTCCCAGCTCTGCTGTAGAATGGTTCTTCTGGTTAGAAATGATTTGTAACATCCAGAACTAGGACACAAAGATATAGAAAATGGAGTCTAAAAGAGATCATTCCATTAATTGAAATTTGATTTTACTATTTCAGATTTTTCTTCTTGCCTGCCCTCCATGTCGGGTTGCAATGATTCTCTTCAGGTAATGCCTCTTCCTTACTGTATTTCTGTCTACTTGCATAATGTATTTTAGAAATTAATCATGGCATAAGCCATTAAAATATTAAGGTGTGTATTCAGTAGGAAAGAGATGTTGGTTGGTTTGAAAAGTGACACCCTGAAAAGGGTCATAGCTTAAACTGTGAGTGCTGAGCCACATACCCTTGGTTCTTTTGTGCCGCTGGTGGTTTGTCTGCCCTTTCTTGTCTTACTCTAGGCAATGACTAGAAAAATGATCCGGGGACGTGCCTCATAAGTTGCTTCAGGAGTGGTACCGTCTGGCTGCAAATTTTTTCTGCTCTTTCTTCTTTGGGCTGAGAGTAGGCCAAATACAGAGATACTGTGTTAGTATTTCTTCATCTCAGAGGGCATGCAAAATACGTCTGGTGTCCAGGAAATCCTGGATTTGCTATTCATTTGCAAGGCCACAATACCTGTTGCTTTTCAGAATTAACCTCTTTGTTTTCTTACACCCTGACATATAAATGACGTTTGAAAAACCGTTTTGGGTTTGCACTACATTTTTTTTCCCCTTTAAATTACAAACAACTTTGTAATTCTTTATAGAGTTTATGGCAGGCAGTGGCTGTGGAGAGTTTATTCTTTAGTTAGTTTACTTTAAATAGGTGACAAAATCAGTATGTATGCAGATTTTGTGTTCTTTTGATGCAACTGTGGTTCAGGGAGAGGTGACTGAAAGCTATACAAAATATTGTAGTATAATACTACTTTCCTGCCCTATTCTTTGCTTAGACTGCCTTTAGCAGCCAGGCCTTCTAGGAAGGTAAAGGTCATTACAGAAAGCAATTTTATTTAGTTAAGTATTTAAATGTGTGTTTAAAGAGAAGTTTTGTCCTTATTATTGCATTTAACAGTGGTTTTATTCAAATTCAGTGAAATTTTCTCAAATCTCTGGCTGCTTCTTATTGGAGAGATCCTACACAAAATATGTGAAAATATTTCATTTCCCGTGAAAATAATATCACATCTCTTTTTTAAGGTTGCAGATGCATATGCTGAATGGGGCCCTCTTGGCATTACTGTTTCCTGTTGTTAATACACGCCTGGTGAGTGTATTGTACCTTTCTCCTCCTTTCTAATTTATTTTTAATTATTTTATTTGTAAAGTTATTTGATCTTTGATTTATTTCACCGTCCATAGTTCATTTTACCAAGCTGTAGATTCCTAGGACAGGTTGTTATGATAGGAAAATATAAATTCTGGATTTTTTTTTGGTGATCGTGTTTATAAATCAATGTGGAAAGTCAACACTGCTATATTCTAGGTGTAGCAAAATTATTTTGTCAACTCCATTCTTGCCTTTAAACAGCGGGAGAACTTAAAGGCTTTGATATAGCCTTCATAGGATAGCATGTGGTATGTGCACAAGGCCATGGGACCTGATGAGGTGCATCAAAGAGTCCTGAGGGAACTGGCGGAAGAAGTTGCTAAGCTGCTATCCATCTTACTTGATGTCAAGGTAATCTGGTGAGGCTCCCAGTGACTGGAAAAGGGGAAACATAACCCCCATTTTAAAAAATGGAAAAGGGAGGACCTGGGGAACTAGGGGAACTACAGGCCATCAGTCTCACCTCTGTGCCCAGCAAGATCATGGAATAGATCCTCATAGAAGCTCTTGTAAGGCACATGGAAAACAGAGAGGTGATTGGTGACAGCCAGCAGGGCTTCGCTAAGGGCAAGTTGTGCCTGGCCAATTTTCTGGCCTCATGATGGGGTTACAGTGCCGGTGGAAGAGCAACTGATGCCATCGACCTGGACTCCTGCAAAGCATTTGACACTGTCCCACGTGACATCCTTGTCTCTGCATTGGAGAGATGTAGATTTGATGGATGGAGTGCTCGGTGGGTAAGGAATTGGCTGGATGGCTGCACTAAGAGTTGAGGTTAACAGCTCAATACCCAGGTGGAGACCAGTGATGAGTGGTGTTCCTCAGTGGTCAGTATTGGGACCAGCACTGTTTAACATCTTTGTTGGTGACATGAACAGTGGAATCTAGTGCACCCGCAGGAAGTTTGCCGATGACATCAAGCTGTGTGGTGCGGTTGACACGCTGGGGGGAAAGGATGCCATCCAGAGGCACCCGGGCAGGCCTGAGAGGTGGGCTTGTGTGAACCTTGTGAAGTTCAGCAAGGCTAGGTTCAAGGTCCTGCACCTGGGCCGGGGCAATCCCAAGCACAAATCCAGGCTGGGTGATGAGCTGATGGAGAAGTACTGCAGCGTTCTGCAGAGAAGTACTTGGTGGTTGAAAAACTGGATATGACCTAGCAATGTGTGCTTGCAGACCAGAAAGCTGTTCATACCCTGAGCTGCATCAGAAGCGTAGCTAGCAGGTAAAGCTAATTCTCCTCTTCTACTCCACTCTTCTGAGACCCCACCTGGAGTACTGCATTCAGCTCTTGGGGCCCCCAGCATAAAAAAGACATGGACCTGTTGGAGTGAGTCCAGAGGAGGCCATGGAAAATTCCAAATATCGTTGTTGTCTGTCACCACCTCTCCTCCAAAATTAAACACAGCAGTTTGTTTTTTTTCCATCCAAGTTTTCATGTCTGCCAGTATCCCTAGTAAGATTCTTAAACCTACCAAGACTTAACGGTAAGAGAAGTTATTTCATATGGCTCAGACTTAGGGTATTTCTAAGTTTTTTTTTTTTGTTTTTTTTTAAGAGCTGTTATGTTTGCACATGTGTGTATATGTATACATACATGCAATGTGTGCATTTTTGTCAGCTAAAATACCTGTGACTTAAATGTACAGAAACTGTCTTAAAACATTATCTACACACTTGCAGTGTCCGGATAAAGTATTCATATATATATATATATGTTTCTGTATAGCACATGAGTTAATGATATTAACAAAATTGTTAGGGACTTCAGGCAACATTAAAAATCTCATTAGTGGTTGTCCATTTGCAAATCTTGACAGGATTAGATAAAGAAATCTGCATCCGTATTGAATTTTACGGATGATAAGCTGTGCTGATTGGCCACCCTTGTAGCTAGGAGACTTGAAAACTGACAGTTTTATTGTGGGCTTGTATATAATTTACTTCTTCCATTAAGATGAGAAAACTTTGCCCTGAGATACAGTTTAGTTACTAGAGAGAGGATAATTCATCTGTAGGTTTTGACGTATTAGAAATGATCTTCCACACAGCATAAGACACACAAACAGAAAGCTGGATCACATTCTTCAGGTTTCAGTTAATTCAGTAGTACAATAACCCTAGAGTTTATTCAAGTTTTATGCCGTCCTTCCTAATCTGGTAACTACATATTATTTTCTATCTCTCTTTCTCTCTTCCCCAACATGTATATCTGCCTTGCGTACCTTCTCAATGTGGTAGTAAAACTAATAACTGCTGAAGGGGCATAAAATGAGTAAAATACTTTTTTTTTCTCCCTGATAACTGGAGAACAGTTCTTATTTTGTATTTCAAACTACTTAGTTTGTAATTAAAACTTTAGCATTACAAAATTATTTTTCTTGGTAACCTTTTTAGGATTAAATGTTGAAATATTTAATCATTTGCTTATATTTTATCTGCTATTATAATCGATCCCATTTACATTAGGGAGATTAAACAGGAAAAATATGGACCACTTAAAAAAATGTTTTCTTAATTAGGGATAAAGGAGCCAAAGGATAATGTCCAAGAGCAAGTATTCTTGGAATAAATACAGCTTAGGATATTTTTGGCTTAACAGCTGCTTGCTAGGCTGGTCTCTTTTCAGTGTTTCTTCTGGCACAAGGTAATTTGGATGATGTTTTATAGTGTGGCTACTTTGGTCCAAATTTTCTCAAGGTAGACACAATCTGCTCTGTGACTGGCAATTGTTATTCACCTTGAGATTGTCCTGAAAGCAATAAATCTCTCTTACAACTTTGGGAGTTAAAATAAATAAATAAAATTGCAGTAATTCTGTCTATGCTCCATATTCTGGTTTGAAGTATCTAAATGAAAAAACTTTTGACTTGGTCAAGAGTGGTTATCTCCTTATGCCTCATCTTTTTTATTTCACTTTTACAATACTTTAAGACATGGAATTTAATGTGTACATTTCATACAAGAGCTTTGTATTCTTAGTTGTAAATAGTTGTAATGTACAGTGTCTGGCACAAATTAAGAGTGTGAAAATTTGGGCACCTGACTCCAACTGTTCCTCTAGAAGTGGGGAAGGAGATGCTGACTAGGGGCCTGTGGGCAGGGGAATTCTGCTGTCAGTGGGAACTGAAAAGCGGGAGGCTGTTGCCTCTTATCGCTCTGTGAGCTTATATACCAAACTTTTGTATTGCCCTAAGTACCAAAATGCCTTCCTGTTACCTTTCATCATATAAAATGTGTTTTATCCTTAAGTTATTTGATATACTGCTAGAAATTGTGTTGTTGTAGGTAGTTTTTACTGTCTTCAGCTGACGTTCTCCTGACTTGCTCCCTGCAAGTGGATTGCCTATCAGTTATCCTACAGACAGCAGATGTTTGCTGTTGAGTTGCAGCCTTTTTTAACGAAAGTTAGCCTGCTAACTCAGCAAGTTCAGCAGCAGGCATGCACGCACTAGCAAATCAGTTATTCCTATGGAGATTAAAGCAGTGAGGTGCAGGAAAAATATTAGAATCATAGAATCATAGAATATCCTGAGTTGGAAGGGACCCTTAAGGATCATCAAGTCCAACTCTTGACACCGCACAGGTCTACCCAAGTTCAGACCATGTGACTAAGTGCACAGTCCAATCTCTTCTTAAATTCAGTCAGGCTCGGTGCAGTGACCACTTCCCTGGGGAGCCTGTTCCAGTGTGCAACCACCCTCTCTGTGAAGAACTCCCTCCTGATGTCAAGTTTTCTTTGTATGTATCAGTAAGGTGCAAGGAACAAGAGGCAGAAGATAAAGAATGGAAGACAATCATTACCTCACCAGGTGATGGCTGTTCAGGAACAAGTGGGTGTCAGGATTTATACATACCAGAAGCATGAAGTTATAGGTGACCATAAGATGAATAGTCTGCCATGTGTTTAAGATGCTCAGCTAATCGATTTGCTATTTTCAGAACTGGCAGGGCACCACTTTGGCAGGGAAGGGGGTGGAATTATATGTAATTTTAGGAACTTGAACTATAGGCCTATTTATGCTACAAAACATCACGGTAAGTCAGCTGGAATCCATCAGCCTTTGGTATTCATCTGCTATGCAAGATAATGAACTACTGAACAGATGTTAAAAGTTGTATGGTAAGCATACACATTCATATACTGTGAAGTTGTGGCAGGGTTTTGATATCTAGTCTTAAATGCCAGCCTTGCATCTGAAAATTCAATTAGATTTTAGCTGCGTTTTAAATACTTAAATATCTTTAAGAATGAAGCCTTTATATGTGTGGATGAAATCTTGAAATAATCACGGAGATAAGCTTTACAATGATGAAAAATTGTAGTAGTCTGGGTTTAAATGCAGTGTACTGTGTTGTTTTAAAGAAAATAATCACAATCCGCAGCTTAAATTGGATGTGGCCATGAGTGTTCGGGGAAGATCACTGGTAATTTGAACTTTGGTCATAACTAGTTTTCTCTGTTCCTTTGTGCAGTCTCTTTGCTAAGAAAAGCTATTGCAGTTATTACTGATTTTCTAGTTTAATATTTTCTTTTTACCCCTAATTTTATTGGTGTTTGGCTCTTCCTATATGAGGTCATCTATATGAAACTCTCTGTTGATATATGCATTTAAATGCATTAATTAAGAATCTTTGGATGAATGCAAATTTCAGATATTTTATAAAACAGTCCTGAAACTTTACAGCAAAAGCAAAGGCTCCAAAACTTCAAAAACCTAAAAAGTTACCTGAAAGAGATTTTCACAGAAATCCCTTGTTTCATATGTGGGATCTGAGCATCATGAAGTACAGAGATGCTTTTTGCTGTCACATACATTTAACAATCATCAGAAATGTGTTGAACATGCATAGTATTCAGGATGAGTGGAGGGATGACTACTCTTGTGTTCATAAGAGTAGAACATTCCCACAAAAGAGATCTTACTTTATGTATTTAGGTTTCTAAAAGGTTTGGTGCTTGCCATGTTGCAGGAAGGATGAACCGTACTTGGTTATGGTTCTAAATGTTAACCTGTTCCAGGTCATTTCCAGAATACTTACTCCAACATTTTGTGACCACAGGGTCACCTTTAGGGTTTAGCGTCACCATTTCTGCTTTCATTTATGTTACTTAATGTATTATAAGCATTTTTTTTTTTGCATTTATGATTCAAGGCTTCATTACCCTGAAAAAGAAACTTTCACAACTTTCTAGCATAATTTGGCATTTCTTTTTTGTCTGCAAGGTATCCACTAAAGCCTCAGTCATTTCAAAACTATCCCTAAATATCTGTCTGTTGACAGTGGAATTGGAGAATTGAGGTATGCTTAAAACTAAAATAGGAAGTTTCTACCTTCTGTAGACGTAACCTTTCAGTGACACTATGCTCATTAAAAATCTTATTTGGCTACAGTATGCACCTGGGATAATGTTTCCAAAAAGTGTAGTATGAAAGATCAGGTCAGACTATTTTCTTTTCTGTTTTTTTTTTTTTTTTTTCCCCAATAAAATATTTTCCTTCCTTGGCACGACGTTGAGGTACTAAGAATTAACCATTTTAAGCAACAGATGCATCCACTTACATTTATTTGGCAGTAAATATTCCAGGTATTATTTATGATGTGCAGATGGATTTAAATTTTGTGTATTGGAATAGTCCTTGGATAAAGACAGAAGTTTTTTATTTTATTTTTTTTTCCTACAGTCAATATTTGTGAGTTCTTATTACCCTTTTAGAAATAAAGGGTATTTAATTTTTCTCTAATAATTTCCTTCCACTCGTATGGTGCAAATCATTCTTGGTCAGCATTAATAATTCACATGGTAAATGGGGTAATCTTTTAAGACTTTTAAGTAAACAGGGAAGATGCAAAGGTAATCAGGTTGTTAGGTTCCCAAGTAACTCTTGCTGCTGGTTTTAAAGCATGTGATTTTTTCTTTCTTTTTTTCCTCTTTTTTTTTTTCTCCCATTCAAGCTGATGTCCTGAAAATGTTATTATAGATGAAGTAAAAAAAGTAGGACGTGTCCCAGAGGTATTGAACTTGCTGTCTCTGCTCACACAGCTGAGATGGTACAGTTTTAATGTTTCCAGAAGCTGCTCTATACTATTATTAGAACTATTTGGCTTGAGAGGTACGCATTCTAAATCTGTTTTAGGAACAGAATCATGCCGTAAGCAGCACTTACAGTACCCGCTGTGTAGCACCTCTGATCTTTGCCTACTGCATTTCTGTTGCATGTCAAGGTAATAAATAATTCACTGCACTAAACAGTTTGTGTGAAATGCCTTTGTCTGCACAGTAAAATGGAATAGGTTATGGTAGCATGTGATACCAAATCTAAGCTGGCTTAATCTAACCTGCACACGGCAAGGTAACAGAGCAGTAGCACATTGAAGGCTGTTGAGAGATTATGCCTTGGTTGCCAGGAGGTCCAAAGGCCAATGTTTCTGCATCTTTCAGCAGTTACCTATACTATGTGCATCAAAACATGTGTGGCTTAGTACAGCCTGCAATCACACTTGTATTTGGTAATGTAAATGTGCCTTCTGCTGGTAGTGGTAAGTAATCCAAATATCATCTCTAGAGTAACTTGAAGAAAGCTGTTCTTGAAACTGGTATTAATTACTACCTGCATCTGGTCCGTCTCTTCTAGAAGCCATTTAACTCCACAAATGCCTGATTGCATCCCATGTGTCATTACTGTGAGCCAGTTTGTGTGATCAAACCGAGTGACCAGAAGGTAGGGGTGCCTTTCTCTTTTACATCAAATACAGTGCTAGTCAAATACGCAAAGCACTGATGAAAGTACCAATGTGCATACAGTTGAGATCAGTGGTGCAGTAAGCAACACGTTCTCCTGATTTTCTCACTAAGCTTCACCCTCTGTAGTGACAGGCCAAGAAAGCGAATTCTCTGACAGCTTGCCAGATTTTGGGCATGTCGTGAGTTGGAAACATGGGGGCTTGTCCTACCTGGATTTTCTGGAATTTGTAGACTAGCAAAAATGCAGTCACATTTCTTGTTTTGTTATGTTTCTGGTTCCCTCCATCCTTGCAGCAAGAAGTTATTTCTAGGCCTGTGTTCTGATGCATCTTCACTCTACTATGGACAGGCAGCACAACAGATGCTCTTCTGTAGCTCTTAGGACTGTGCATATGCATACAGATGCTATGGTAGCAGGTGTGGATTCTGATTCTTTCCCTTAGTATGTGTCCCCTGCCCTTACAGGATTAATTGAAAATAAGAACTAGATAGAGTTCCCTTTAAGTAGCATTAATTCAAGCTTTATTATAATTCCCTGTACTGACTGGATGGTGTAGAACAGCCTAGAGGGTAGATACTGACTGAGACACCTACTTGAAACAGGTTTTCTTGGGAATACGTATTTCTATTGATTGCAGACAAGCAGGCGTATGGCAGGAAGCTGGAATGAAACAACCTGCCCCTAAAATACAATGAAAAGAATTATTGCAATAAAATCTGGGGAAGCTGCTTTAGACTTTCACTCGGGTGCTACATAGATGCATTATTCTTTTCTACAGCCCCTGTACTCCTTTTATTTCAATATCAACACTTTTTTTTTCCTCTTTATATTCTTTCCCAGTATTCAAGTACATGGAAATCCTTTTCTGATCTGTGCCAGGTATGCTGGTAGTGCCTGAGCTGTAAAATGGCCTGAGCAGTGTAACAGTGATCTGAGCACTGCTCAGCTTCTTGGCCGCTTACCAGCTTGGATGTATGCTGGAGAAAAGAATCCTGGAAAGATTGTGAATGGTCTCTTTTGCAAATGCTACTTGTTTGTTTTTGTTGGTAGTGTGGTTTTTTGTTTGTTTTATGGCTTCACGTCTGTCTTCAGACCATTCTCCTAAACTTCTCTGGCAGCTATTTTTTCACTGCAAAGTAAGTCATTTCTTATCACACTCCTAACTATGCTGAAGTACCCAGCATTTTCTAACCAACAGAAGTAACCAGCATCTGTTACGTAGGCCTAGTAGCTGTTTGCCCCATGGTTTTTGTATTGTTCAGCTTTATATACATTCCTGTTCTCTGTTAGTTAATCTATGCTGTGGTCTGCTTTGCTGGTGAAATGCAAAGCCTATGTTTATTGTTTATTTTTTGGATTACAGATCATGTTTAGGAAACCAGTTACTGATTGTAAGTTAAAAATCTGAGTTACTGCTGATGTCTAAGAAGGGGACAGGTACAAGCTGACTAGACGTGGTGCAAGATATGCTGTAGGAAAGATGGCAACCTGGGAGCTAAATTCCTTTTTGTGCTGTGCTCTGCAGTAGAGGATGTAGAGGATGTTGGAGAGAGAGCTCTTGCACAATATGGTGCTTGAGCTATTGTTGCACATATAAAGCTAAAGTATCAATAATTAACAGAGGGAGGAGTACCACTTTCAGGAAACAGAGCAAAGTAGCAACCTCTCAGTCCACTGAAAACCAGCTGCTGTGCTGGAGTGGGTTTGAGCTAGTTTAAATGAGTCTTGTGCCACGCTTTCTGGAGGGAAGCTCTCATATGAATATCTGACTTTTGGGCTTAACTCTACTGCTGTCTTGAAGAGAGTTTTTAAAGCTTAGTGCAGTCAATAGAATGAGCTCGTTGTTTTCTTAGGGCAGTTTAAATGAGGATATAAAGTACGTGCCCACATTTTTCTTGCTTGGAAGTACAAGAATAAGGTGTGCTCTAATCCTCCATCAGATGGTTTCTCCTTTCCCCAGTCTCACTGGCAATGTGAGTGGCTGCTAGGACCAGTGGCACTGTACCTCACTTACCCATGCCTGGGATGGAGGCTTGCTGCCTGCTCACTGTGCTTGGTACTTGCCAGAGAGCCTTTTAGCACATGTCCAGGGAATGCGGCGTTTCCCAGTCTGCATCATACCAGGCCAATACTCTTTCTGGAAGAACAAAACACCATTTATTTTCCAACAGAAACTTCTTTATTAAATGTAAAAAATGACAAGTCTGAATATTTATTTTCAGAGTGCTTTGTTAGCGTGTTTTGATCTTGTGCACTTGTTAGAGGAACTGTGTGTGTCATTATTGCTTTAGTGTATTTTGAAATGTCTATGATGTGATCCCAGTGTCAAACCTATGAATGGACAATGAGCAGCGCTGCTTTTCCACAAGTAAGAATCTAAAGGGGAAAAACTTGCTTATCACGCTGAGTAACAGGGTAGCTTGTACTCCTTATTCATACAGACTGCTAGGGAACCTAGGATATCAGCTGGTTGAAGAAGCAGATAATTTCTCCTTTTGTCTTGTACCCTTAGTTATTTCAAAACTCTGAGGAAGGGAAATGCAGGAAGAGTAGCGCTGGCAGCTGGGACAGAGGAGTTCAGTGAAAAAAAAAAAAAAAGCAAATATTGACAATTAATATAAATTAATATAAATTGACAATTAATATAAATAGGTCCTCTGGGGGGACAGATATGGATTAAAATATATCTATATTACCATCGGCACCATTGGTTTGTTACCAGGCAGGTACTTACTACCTTATTACTTCAGAGAGGCTGCAAGGTTTCCCTGGTGGCACCTGACAGGAGAGGTCAAGTGTGCTGGGACCTTTGGAGAGGGTCCACTTCAGAGACTGTTGGAGCCTGAGTTTGTGGCCTTCACAGGTGCCTGCAGACAAAGATTGGATGGTCCAAGTCAGTATTTCAACATACTTTGTGTTCTGGGAATATGTGTGGCATTGATCTGCAGAAGTGCTCACTTGTTTTCACAACGAGGATCTTTAAATCCTGGATCAATGGGTGACCCACCCATTGATCTGCCCTCCTACCCTGTCTTTGCTTGCAATGTCTTTGTTCAGATGCAAAGTACCTATCTGCTATCTGTGCGTGTTTTGTGGAAAAAATAATTTATAGATGAGACCTTAGAGGTAGGCGAATCAGTGGCTGTGTATAACTTCGTAGTTCATCTTTTGTGTTTGCTCTTTTTCTGTTTGTTGTAGCCTGCCTGTACAGCTTGAGTGCTTGGCTGTACCGAAACGCGGCGTTTCAGTTCGATATGAGGAAATGCACTTGCCGAATTAGCCAGGTTTCAGAACAACCAATCTTTCATAGTGGAAAAAATGATGTTTTGTTCATGCAAACAAAAATACTGTCAATGCTACTGCAGCAAAACAACCATTACTCTGTTCTCAGAAGTGTCCTGAGCGTCATGTTTGTGTAACTGACCCTCACAGCTCGGTGAGCGCAGAAGCCCTTCTGAAAGCACAGATACTGAATAGAGACTGCTCCTTGGCAGGAGCGAGTGCCTCGTGCTGTGCTGTTTATATTGGGAGCTATTGTTCCTGAAATGTGTGCACCCCACCTGGAAGGGGGGTACCGATTTTTTCCTCCAGTTAGGCAAACTTCGTTAACTTCTTCCTGAATATTTTTGAGCCCCTCGCTTTGCACTTGGTGTCTTTCAACAGGCGACAGAAGAACAGGTTCAGATACAGGAAACCTCACAACTCCTGTGAAATTCTTGCTTTTGCATACCATCATCTCACATGGTTTTATATTTTGATACTTGGGAGAAGATAACCCAACAGATTGTACTGAAGATTTTTTTAGCTTAGTCTCCCAGCAGTTGGCTGAACATCTTGGAGTCTGCAAACAGGACAGTGATAGTATTCAGCTTGGGGATGGCAAGACTAACAGAACCCAGCTGTTGGTTATAATATCTTTTATGTTCAAAATAAAATCTAAGAACTTTTGTAGAATTTCAGAGCTCGCTATATTGTTAACCTACTATTTATTGACTGACTCTCGAGGAAAAACATAAACTGTTTCAGCCTATGTTCTGTTGATGTAGAAGTTCTTGTAATGTTTCTGTTTCAATGTTATGACTTCAGTGTCTTGGAACAACAATAGAAAGGGGAGGCTCTTGATTTTTTAAAATTGATTATCATCATTTATTTTTTAATGTGGACACGTGCCATAGGAGTAGTATTTGCATCTTGTTTCACTTCAGCCTGCAGAATGATACTGTATTTGAACCAAAGCTAATGGCTTTCTGGTACTCCTGTGAGACTTCAGACTCAGGCTGTAATGTTGTCCAGTTTTCCATGGGAAATGCAGTAGAGAGGTATGTCTTTTCAGCTTTGTAAGGGAGCTGCACTGGGAAGTTGAATTCTGAATTTTGAGTTGGATCTTTCCTGCTGTTTGTCAGTGTTAAATGTGTTGCTCCAGTTCAACAAATCAGTATATACACACAGACGTTTACAGATGGGAT
This sequence comes from Anas acuta, assembly GCF_963932015.1. Classification (NCBI taxonomy): domain Eukaryota; kingdom Metazoa; phylum Chordata; class Aves; order Anseriformes; family Anatidae; genus Anas; species Anas acuta. The sequence goes on from NC_088991.1 coordinate 3,433,056, forward strand.
TGACTTTCAAATACATTGCATCACTTTTTCTAACTGTTCAAGAGCTAGAATTAGTTGGACTGGGATTAAGGGGTTCAGATTAAACTCGGAGCTGTGCTTCAAGCTATTTTCAGCACAATATTACTTCAGCATAGTCTGACCTCCTGTAAAAGGCAACATGAATTCAACTAAACCGTCAGATGACTAATTTTAATTTTCCCAAAGTTGTCAGCGGGTGAGGAATACTGGATTTACCGCTAACTGGTAACTTGTTTATGTGCATACTGCTGCAGCTTGAAGACCGACTGATATAATCTGTTGCATATTATTGGTTTTAACAGAGGCTTGGCTGTTTCACAAATGCATGCAGATTGCTATGAAGCAGTTCTTTTGATTTTTGTACAGGTGCCCTCAGCAATTACTTTTATGTATGGTTGTAAGAAAAAGACCTCCTTGTAGACTTCTGCAACTTACAAGCTTGCAGTTAACATTTCTTTATAATTAGGCTACTGTCATATGGTGTGTGTATAGTCTTTGTTTTAATTACCTTGGGGTTTTGCACCATTACTGGAAACTTAGAGTAATGAGGAAAAGAGCAATCTTGTGCTATGCCTCCTTTGTTGTGCTGCTGGCTAATTTTGAGAATTCTCTACTTGAAGTGCTGCATTGTGTTTGTGGCAGGGGGGACGGACTGGGTGCAGTTAGCTGTGCTTTCCAAGCACTAGCCATTAACGGCTGTCATTGCTTTGCTCTTATATGTAGGGGATGTAACTGAACTGTACGCGTTATCATGGGGCATAAGGAAAATGGTTCTGGTTGTTAATGATGAAAAACATTTACAAATATTTTCCTTATTCCTCAGCTTCCATTTGAAATGGAAATTTATTACATCCAGCATGTGATGCTCTATGTTGTGCCCATCTATCTGCTGCGGAAAGGAGGTAGGTTGGCAATTTACCCTTCACATATTGAATTGGTCCCACACAATGAACAAGCTGTGCTCAATGGTTACCACAGATCCTATTCTTATTCTCTTTTTTTTTGTCATTTTTCTCTGTGATGTTACTTAATGGTTTCTGGTGGTGTGTTGGTGTTGCATCTTGGATAACAAATAACAAAGACTTGTGCCAGGCGTTGAAACGAGGGAATAAAAAGATGGTCTTTTGCCCAAAGGGGTATCTAGAATGTGTTGGCCTAAGGTGGTGTCTTCTTGAGTAGTCTCTGCCATCTTGTAATGTTGTAAGTTGTTTGTGTGGTGTATTTTTTAAGACTGTTGCCTTCTTGATGTCACTTGAGAAGTACTGCAGCTAAAATGAGCTCAAAAAAATCTTTTTTTTTGTCATTAGATCCCTGGGTAAATACTAGTCACCTAGTCAGATAAATTCCTGAAATTCTGAAGTGCTAATGAAACATGCAAGTGAAACAAGCTGGGTTGCTTGATCTCTCTTCTTACAGGATTACTATCTTGCATTAATTTATACTCTAATAGTTCAGCAAGTCTGGGAATCCCACATCATTTCAGTGACCAGTGCTACTCTGGCCTTCTAGAAGCTAATGCAGGATGTCTTCCTCTGGTGTGCTGCTCTGTCCCCCTCTAGCGTTGATAGGCCTCCAGCTGCATTTTCTAGCACACCTACATTGTTTCATACAGGAAATGAGTGTAATTTATGGTCCAGATGTTCAGTAGCCTCTAATGACAATGCAGGGATGTGATGTCAAGCAATGGAATACAATTTAACAAATGCTCCAAATGAGTTTAGTCAGCCCCTTCCACTGCAGTCAATCTGCTGTATTTTATACCAGCAGTCACGTGCAGTTCTTTGCGCTTCCTGCACTACAGGTTTGTAATTTCTGTTTGTTCTTCACTCCTGAGTGAAACTAAGTAAAAACAATGCAGAGCAGAAAGTGAAGTACCATCATTCCAAAGCTCACTCAATTTCTCTCTCTTACTAGTGAAATATGCCAGCCACATTTCATTTTAATCTGTATTTGGTAGCATAGTTTGCCAGAATTTAAGACTGAGTGCAGTGTAGATGTAGAAATTACACAAACTTGTAATCATGGTGGAGCAGGGAGGGGGAAAGAAGTGTGCCCAGCCATGTAGTATCCAGTAGGCAACAATGTGCGAGGCTCCTGTGATGTCACCAAACCACTTCTTCTGATGTCCTTGAAGACATCAAAACATAGAAGATATCATAGAACATGTCATTTTATGATGTATACTTGTTCTGCTTTAAAGTTTGGCCTTGGATGTCACTTGTGGTCTCCCATTTATATTTCTACTTTTTTAATTAAAGGTTCTCTCTTTTTTCAGTGCCTGTTACCTGGGGACTGAGAGGATTGCGTTTGTAGTTTGGAGGGCTTTGTGTTGTACAGTTCTCACCCTCGTGTAGTTTCCTAAATTTTTGCCCTTTATTGATTTATAGGTATTTGCTGCCATCTAATGTTGACATGGTAGCAGTGAAATTTCTAAGAGGACTTTGGCTAAATATTTTGGCTGAGATAGCCTCAGACTGTGTAACTAATAACTCCTCAGTTTCCTGCTGCATTTGTCTCTTGGTTGCCTGTCTGACTGTGGTGACTCTTTAGTAAAATACCCATGTAATTTTGTACTAATTACAGCTAATGCCACATGAGATTAAATATATGATTTTTGATGTAACAATTACTGAGCCTAAAAACATTTGTTAGCATTTCATCATTTAACTGGCACCTTTGTTTCAAAGTGCTTTGAGTAGGTCATACCCTTTAACCTAGCTGTGTCCTGGGCAGATTGCTTTATTACTGACATGTATCATTATGCTGGTTTATTTCTATATTTTAAATAGAAATTTCTGTTGGCAAATCTATAGATTATAGCTGGGAGAAGTAACTGAAGCGTAGTAAAAATGGAAAAACGAAGTGAATAGATTGCATGTGAAAAATGATCCCTCTCCAGCTTTATTGGGAACCTACTGATATTACTGCTTGCCCTAAAATGACCTCTGTCCCAGCATTAACATTCCTTTAAGGAGGGTTGAGCAGAACACCTGGAGCGGAGATGATGTGAGGCTCAGTCTATACAGAATGATGTTGGCATGCTTATTGAGCACCTTACAGTCACGCACCCAGGCTCAGTTAACTCTTAAAGTGTTTCCTTCTGGACAGGAAACTGGGTGACAGTAAGTGAGGGCTGTAATCCTTTATTTTCTCTCTCTCCCTGTTGTTCGTTACAGCAGTGGAAACAGGTCATGTTGCACTGGCAGCATCACCTTCCTGCCTCACCCCTGTCAGTGTGGGGGCTTCACTAACGGCAGGATCAAATTGAAGGCTGAGTTCGAACATTACTCATCAGTGCTGCGCAGTGAGCTCACTGAGAGCTCCGTGCTCGAGGTGTATTCCCCTTTAGGGATTAACACATCTTTCTCTCTTCTTCCTTCTCCCTGCCCTCTGTACTGATTGAATACAAATTGCATTACTTCCCCTTCTAACGTATTTCCGTTCCAAGTGCACACATGTATGCATACACACACATGCCAGTTGAGACAGAATAAATGATATAGCTCGTATCTCTCTAACCTGCAATAAGAGGCACTCATGCAGAACGGAGGTAGTTCAGATAGAGCAGTTCAACAGAGAAGCCAAACTCAAGGCAGGTCATGCATGAAACAGACCTGCAATTCTCAGCTTTCTTGCTGGATGAATCTTACCTTGTAACATGTGTGAACCCTGCCAAATATTGTTCTGTGCCTCTGGCAGGACACAACATTCCTGAAATAGCTGAATAGGTTGAAGCGGAGCAATAGAATGGATGTAGAATTGTGGATATACTCACTGTTTCCTCTAGTCATCAGGAGGTGAGATTCTCATTTCCGTGTGGAAGAAGGTGTGCATGCTTTTGTAGCTCCTGAGTTGGGTTATAGCGGGATCAGATGAGTGCTGGGACTAGCAAAAGGGAGGTGCAAGAAAGGAATTATCAGGGTGGAGGGAAGAAGACGGGAACCACAGCAGCATGACTTGAGACCAGGGAACCAACCCCTTCATTGAAAAGTCCTCAAACCGCTTTCATCTACAGTTACAACTAAGCTTGTCTTCTAAAGCATATGAGTGTACTCGGGTGAGTCTATTTTTTGCTACTGGGATACAGCTGGCAGAAGGCTCAGGGAGATGGCAGCTGAGGAAGTGTAATGTCTCAAACTGTCAAAGCTATTTCAACAGTGCATTAACCTGACCTTCTAAGATCAAAGTATTAGAGACCTTCAGTGCTTTTTGGAGGACTTGGTTTTGCCAGCTCATAACATGATGAAAAAAACCTACTTTGTGCTCCATCAGCCTCAGAGGTCTCTCAGTTTTTGACCGTCTTGGTCCGTAAGCTAGTTTGGTCAGCTTTTGGATAGATTTGACAAGATTAGATGTGCACCTGATTTCAGAGTTTCAGATAGTTTTGAAGTTTAATCAAAGTGGAATTGCTGTTTCCTGGGGACTGTGAGCATTGGTCACTCCACAGAAGTTTGGAATAAGGGTTGATTTGTAGGGGCTTCCTAACAGCAGAGTTGAGATCATCCTTCATGTGTTTTGAGATCCCCAGTGTTATTTAGTAGACTTTACAGTAACTTAGTGAAGTAGGCAAGGATGTTGGTGTCAGGTATTTTTAGGGTTTTGTCACTTTAAGGAGCAATTTGATCTATGGATCTGAAGATCTAGTGTGGTTAATTAGAGCCCTTTATGTTGGTGTCAATTATAACGTGATTTGACACTTTCACCTGCAGGGGGAGATGGTCACTAGCATCCGCTGTGTTAAAATGGCCGGGCAAATTCTCAAAATTCACAGTTGAAACGTAGGTCATCCACTCTGTGGAGAGAGTAAATTAATTTGGTTGTATTTTAGGGAAGGGAAAAAAAAACACAACACCTTTTTGGAGCAAACTCTGGACAGCCATGTAGGCTGGCCCCATCTCCTTTTGAGAGCTGAGCACAGAGGGACAGACATACTGATCCTCAATACTTCAGTAGGGAAGTTGTTTGCTGGGAGCAGAGTGAGAATATTCAGCTTATAAGGCAATTCTGTATCGTCATGAGCAGTAAAGAAACCATCTCTCTGGCTCAGGTCACGAAGCCTTTTTCTTTTTTGATCTAATTGTCTTCAAAGGTGGCATCAGAACAGATTAATTTCTGCAGCACTGTGAGAAAGCCCATAGAAGTTGACGAACCTCCCCCTGCAACAAAGCACACCACCGTCACCCTTCGGAAGGCAGACAGAAGCTGTTCTGGCTAGCCAGCTTCCTTAAGGGCAGGCGGTGATTTTTACCTAACAAGAAGCCGGGCTCAGTTATGAGATGTAGAATACAGGTAGCAAGTACAGATGGAAGGATCATTTTTTCTGTAGCTGTAAACTAGGGAGGTAGAATTAAAGCAATTAGGGAATTAAACTTTTGCTTTTACTCTGGCTGCTGGGAATTATATACCTTAGCAATCCAGGAAGAATTGGCCATATATTTGAATATAGTTAGATAGTTACAAACCACGTTTATCTCCCTCTCAGTGAAATACTTTATAATAAGGGTTTCATTTCTTCCACTGAAACTCTTAACTGCTTAGAGAGCTGTTGACTCTTGTGCACTGTGTAAGGTTCACTCTCATCCGATTATGTTCCTGCTCTCCTGCTGACAGCTTCCATGTTACTGTTCCAGCTTTTCTCTGCCTCCTGGATCCCACGTGTTAGATGTAAATGACTGGTCCGCTGCCCAGCAGTGCTGAGAGCCGGCACTTGGAGCAGCAGGGCAGCTGTGGCACTTGGCAGCTGGAGCTGTGTGCTGGGCTGCAGGCTCTTCTGCAGCTCGAGCATTTCAAGCTGGTCTTGTTCGAAGATTTAAGAGAGCTGGAGAGGAAGAGGAGGAGACAGTGTCTGTGACATGACCCACTGAGCTTCATGCACTGGGCAGTTCCTACTGTGAAACACTTGAGCTAAAAAAGGATGTTCTGACTGGGCCCAAGGTCTGTTAAAGACTTCCGTCTACATGCAAGAGACTGAGAAGTTGAGCAATTTTATTTTATTTTATTTTATTTTTACCAGTATATGGAAGAATGACTAACAATGTGAAGGAAAAGGAAGAGCCTTCTTTATGGACTATCAAAAGTTGCTCCTGACAGGAGCAGGTAATACAAGATCTCCTGTCCAAGGTGATTTTGACAAGAGTAGCTGACGGTTGGGGAATAAAAATCTCCTGGTATAAGGTTGTGTTTTGAAATCTGCCCATAAATTCAGAACAACTGTAGGGGAAATTGCAGATTTCAGGTGATAACTAGCTCATCCTCTGGAGAACAGTTTTTCTGTTCTCCCCCTGGAAAGGAAGTTCGTTCTTTAGGCTAGCTCAATAGATCAAAATACACTATTGAAATTAACCCCTTGATTAAGGGAAATAAAACGGAATTAAGTTTGCCCTCGCCTTTTTACAGCTTGAAAATGAAGGAATTGCAACAGTTGCTCAGAGTTCTGGATCAAGTATGTATAGCTCTAGTTAGGAGACTACAAAAGGAGAATGTTTGGGGCCGGAAAACTGAAACATCTCTATTAAATATAGTAGCAAATAAAGCAAGACATTAATTAGGAAAGAGGGATTATTTTTAAACCCTATCAAATTAAAAAAATATACTGTATTTAGGTTCTAATTCTCCTATTCAAGCAGGAATAACTGTACTGCATTCTGTTTTCTAGTAAATTGCATTCAAATTTTTACGATCCTATTATTTGATAACTTTAAATAAATATCAGTAATTCCTAAGACACTAGACATTTATAACACTGCAACTAACACAAGACTTTGCAGGGGAAGATGGAAACCAATATAAAATAAATTGAGTCTCTATGTTGATCTTTAGATTATTCAAGCCACACTTCCATTTTGTAAATGGCAAAATTAACTGCATAGCTTGTTCAAGGTCACGCAACTCCTTGCTGCAGAAGCCGATGAAGAATCCCAAGGCCCTCAACCTATATGAAGTCCTTCCTATCAGTGCTACTGAAATAATGAAGTTTAATCTAAACTGAAAGATGCACTGCCATGCTATTTCAACACAGGAACAAACATACAGCCTACTTGGATGACCCTGATTTGAAACAGTCTCAACTGTCTGGGGCATGAGCGTTTCCGAGAATGAGATTAGTGACAGACTGGCAGCTGGATTAAATTTTTGAAAGTGCTTAACGTATAAGAACTGCCTGTGATCCTTTGTGGATAGAGAGATAGTGAAACTCACTGCCACATATTGAAATTGATTTCTCGTGTAAGCAGCAAATAGCTTTTGCCAAAGACAACACAGGCCATTCAAACAGCCACTCAGCTGGATCTCAATTTTCCTGTTTGTATGTTTTCATTAGCAGACTGTGTACTATAGAAAATAGATCACACTGCTCTGTTAAGCAGGCATCTGTTAAATAGCAGGACAGTACAGTAATAAAATCTATAGTGATTATTTACTCAGTGACAAATGTACAGAAAATATCCCAGGTATTAATTTAAAATTAGTTCCCCCAAATGCATGTGGGAATCCAAAGCTCTCTGAAATGCTTTTCTGTGGAGGTCATTGTTTCCTTTTTGTCCCTTGATGTCCAGATAAAGATACTGCTGAAAATCACACTATCGTTCTCAGGATTGCAAAGTCTAGCAAGGAGGAAATTTTCTCTTATATAGCAAGATTGAGAGTCTGTAGTGGGTGAGAGTCACCGTGTTTTTCTTCTTTTAAGTCTTGGAACAAAGAGAGGATGTAGCAGTGTGAAATTCACAGCTGTAGGAACCTGAACAGTTCTCCTAAGTGACTTCTGAAACATGATTCCTTCACTAGATTGGAGCTGGCCACAAGAAGCTGCATTTCAAAGCCAAACTATGTCACTGATCCATTTTGTAATCTTGTGCAATTTTACCTAAAAGACTAATACTTGGGTCTTTTAGTGACTGTATTCTCCCACCAATCCTGTTTCATAGTTAGGCTCACTTGTCTATTTCAGTGTTTACACACTGTCTGCACTGTAGGTCTCCCAAATCGTTCCCAATATTGAGGTCTATTATAGTTTTTCTGAGTGTTTACTTCTTTAGGATCTGTTCTCAGGCTTTACAGAAACTTCTGTTATAACGTAAGCAGCTGCCAACTAGGCAAGTTCATGTGAAATTGAATATGATATAGCACTACTCTGCCAGTTTCTGGAAGCTGTTTTAGATGCCCCATGTCTGTCCGTGTTCAAGAAGCACCTGAATGATGCCCTCAGTAAATATGCTTTAACTTTTGTTTAGTCCTGAAGTGATCAGGCAGGTGGACTTTGATCTATGTAGGCTGCTTCCAACTGAACTATTCTTCTTCTATACCTTATTTAAATTTTATCTCATGTTTTGCATCTAGGCTAAACATGCCCATAAGTCTGCATAAGCAACAAAAAAAAAACTTTGCGAGTCAAAGTATGTTTTCTTTATCCTGCAGCTGGAGAGGTAGTACAAAGACTTTCTTTGTAGCTTGAGCAGGTCACTCAAAATTGGTGGGATAGCCAAAAATAGAGCTATGGTCTTCTAAACTGCAACACCAAGGCTGACTCTTGCTGTCTACAATGAAAAACTATTTGCAAGGTAGTATCGCGTACCTGCCACCCTACTCCTGTTTTCAGGCAGGGGAGTTAAATGAATCTCGCTATTTAAGTGAAGCCTCCTGTACTGGTTTCTAAATAGGATGCCAGCACTTCTGACATATGTAGCAAGCGTGCTCTAAGTAGACTGGTGTGAGTTTTCTGTTTTTAACTGCAGGAGGACTCCACTTAAGGTTACTCATGTAGTCTCGTACCTTGGGATTTTGCTTATAATTCAGACACTGCATCTGACCTTCACGCACCCACTTGATAAGAAATCTTATAAGCTGCCTTATGCTTTCAAAGTAGCTTCCCTGCTCCTGTTTGTCTTGGTAGCACCTAGTAACAGTTTGCTTACAGCGTGCAGCTGTATATTGGATAATTACACTGATACTACTGCTCATTGAAGTCACCGTGAGTGATATATGGGGTCATATGTGCTGCTGTCAGTCAAGCATACTATCAACTCCTCACTCTGTCGACTAGCAACAGAGAAGCTATGTTACATTGAGTGGACAATGAATACACATAGTTTTAGAATGTAAAGTATAGGTAATTTTGGTAAGAATATTGCAACTTTGAGAAAATTCTACTTAAATTATATTACTACAAGTAGCTGCTGCAAAATCAATCTAGATTGGCATGATGCATATACTGTGGAAGAAAACTGTGCAGAGAATTTTAAAAGCACAGCGGGGATTGAGAAAGCAATCCTCTAGGGATTATGAAACTGAGACAGCATGCACCCCTATACAGTGGTGTGGTAAAGCAGATAACAGCAGTTATTTGCCTTTATCTATGTAAAATAGTATACTTAGGCACACTCGTACCAGCTGTAGTCTGGTGAGTACTGTCATAGCTAGCTATGTATGTGTAGTTAAATTTGAGTTCCCAGTAGTGTTGTACAGCATATGCCGAAATCTGTTAAATCTTCCTGGTAATTACTGAATGTGCAAGCTAGCAAAGGCTAATATGAATATTGCACCCTGTGCTGTAAGCCATCCTTTGAGTACTGGTTATTCATTCCAATGTTTAATAACATCTAATGGGTCAGGGAGTGCAAAGGTAGATAAAAATGGTGTATTAATTGTCTGAAACACAACAACTTTTTGTAGCAGTTGAGTGGTATGACAGTATGCATATCTTTCTTTTGCGTCCCTAGGTTATTAAAGTCTTACAGAAAATAGTTATTTTCCCAGTCTTAAACTGAAGATTTCGTGTCAGCTAATAAGTGCCTGACAACTCTGTACACTGTTTTTGTTATCAACATGCAATGTTGGAATATTTAATTCCAAAAATTGTCTGGTATCTAAGGATACTTTTATTAGATCTGACTTCTTTGGTCCACTTTAGATCATGTGAGATGTTGTTGTTTTATCACTAAGTTGACAAAAATCTCGTTTAAGGAGTTGAGAGAAGCATGAGCCCAGGAAAAATGTGGTATTTGCTACTTCATTTGAGGGGGAAAAGTATTTTACAGTATCTGTGATACCTGGTTATAAAAGTGTTTTCAGGGTAGATCTGAAAATATCTCCACAGCAGTTTTCACTTAAAAGCAGCCTGTCATTAATGGCTTGACTGCTTTATACAGCTCTTCTGTTCCTATGCATTATTGGCACAAGTTATTTTTTAATAGTTGTTGAACAACTATAAAATAGGACATGGCAGTTTGTCTGTGCTGTAATACAGCACTGCACATTAACTGCTGCTGCCTGCATTAGTTCTGGGCATGCTTAAGTCATAGCCCCCATAAGAAGCAGGTGTTTAAGTACGAATAATGTGATTTTTGAAAACTTCCTTGTATACCATTACTGTATTTTGGAGTATATTATTTCTGTGGTAGAAGGCAAAATAGGCAGGCTTTAATAAGGTAATACAATGTATGTTTTAATGCTGGACCAGGAGGAGGGAAGAAAATGATCAGGATGCTCCAGGTAAAAAAGAAGGCACTCCAGTATTAATTATTATAATGGTATTCAGTAAGTTATCAGCTAAAGCCAGATGCCCTAGCATCCACAGTGGAGAAAAGAGAGGATTATTCATGAGTGTTTGATGGACACAGCAATTCAGCTGAATACTAACTGAATACTAATGTATTCCTTTCTTTTTAAGGTATCTACACTCCAGAACCACTCTCCAATTTCTGGTGGGCTCTTTTATCTACTGGGTTTATGTTTGTATATCATTTTAGCATCTTGCAGATTCTGGGTTTGGTAAGTAAACACGGGTTAATAAATGGATAGTTTGCAAGTACATTGAAAGTAGAAGCACTGACTAGTTTTTCCAGGTGTCCAGATATATAGGCACGGGTAAGACTTGTGTGCAGATTTTTAATTGCATGTTCTAATGGACACTTGTATCTCGTATCTCACAAGTATTGGCAAAGCCTCTCATAAATCAACTATGTACCTGCATAAATCCATCTATTAAATGCACAGCTGAATTCAGATCTGCTTTGTTTATGAAAGCTGCACTGTTTGTGTTGAACAAAGGATTGTCATCTAAGCAATTTTGATCATTATGGTAAATTACCGTTTTCAGTGTCTGAATCAATGCAACACAAAATATTGTTAATTTATAAATCTGTTGTCCCTTTCCCTAGGTTACAGAAGTGAATTTGAACAACATGTTATGCCCAGCCATCTCAGATCCTTTTTATGGGCGCTGGTATCGAATCTGGGCATCTGGACATCAGACAGTCATGACTATGACTCATGGGAAGCTTGTAATTCTGCTGTTTTACAGTGCTGTCCCCATCTTTAAATGTAGCGTGGACTTACTTAGACTCCCCGCTAAGAAAATAGACTGAAATTTCTCCCCATGGAGTAGTACATACAGGAAGCAGAGACACCTGTATTCATACTGGAAAACAAAGAGGAGGGATGAGAAGACTGTGTGTTTATATTTCTCCCCACAGTTTATTGCCTCAAAAACACCTCTGTTATCAATTGAGGGTTCTTCTTTTAACTGCTGTTTCTCACTGCCTATTGCCAATGGCAAAATTAGTGGCCTTATTCTGGGAAAGGTTCGTGTTTTATACATTTTGTGCAGATTACAGTAGAATCATCTTGCTAATCCACCCTTTAAAATTAGGCCAGGATCTGTCCACATTCCAGCAAAGAGAGTGGCAGTGCTACCTCATTTTGACTTCTTTTCCACTAAACATGAGTGCAGTTATAATCACAGAATAGGAAGGAAAGCTGAATTACACCTCTCCACTGATGTGAACAGAACGCAGCTTGAAGTGCATCATCCTGGCTTAACTCTTAGCACTTAAATGTTGCAAAATGGTCATAGTGGAATGATGTACATGTGATCTCCCAGTCATAGGTGCAAAACAGTGAGGTTCTACTGTATTTTCATTAAGCTGGTTGAAAATATTGGGGAACAATAATTCTTTCAAAAATCATGATTTTTTTTATCTGACTACTTCGTTTCTTAAGCTGCTGGGGGTAAGTATCTGTCTGCCAAGGTCCCATCAGATCTTGATCCTTTGGAGATGCTTCTTGATGGATTGGAAGAACATATTGAAATAATTTCAAAAGCCCACATTATGTGTAAGCTACGATAGATATTTCATCCACTGCTCTGACCTGCCTTTAAACAAAATGTTTTCTTTGGCACTTAGTTTAGATTGGAGAGAGAGTGGGAATACAGAGTCCAATGTAAACAGTTTTCTTTTTCTTTTTTTTTTAAACTTGCAGTATCTTGAAACATTCCTCCTGTATTCTACCCTGATCCTTAATAGAGTGGTTAATGAGGAAACAAAATGAAACTTTCTTTCTCTTCGACTCTAATACATTCTGTACACTTTTTAAAAATATAGGTACAAAAAGGAATGTCACGTTAGCACAGGACTGAAAAAGCTGTGTTCCAGTTTACTAGTATGACTAAATTTTCTTGTCAACCTGTGTTTTGGAGTAGAACAGGATGTAGGTAGACAGAATTATAAATAGTAAACTGGCTAAGGGGAGAAACTGCTGGGCAGGAAGCTGGGAGGGCTCTACTGTGTGCCTCCAGATAGCTAATTGCAAGCCTATTGTTGTGCAGCATTTCAGGGCTGCAGGAATTTTGTTGTACAGAAGTTTGTTGCCATTTATAGATTATTTGCATTGTATTGTTGTAGCTGTGACTTGTAAGATAAAAACAAAACCATCATACCTCCTCTGGATGGATCACCCGAATACATACTCTGATGTGAAGGTACAGTCATTTATACCTCAAGAAGAAAAGTAAGAATGATAAGTGGTTGACTTTTTTTTTCTTTTTTGTAAGATAAGTTTTCATTGGAGAAGGGAACAAATGGCTTCTCCAAATATTTTTCACTCCACATGGTTTTATTAAAAAAAAAAAAAAAAAAAAGTAGATCCCAGTTAGATGTACTTTGTTCTACATTTAAATTTACAAACTTGATTCTGGCTTTCTTCCATGCCTATAAACTAAATACCCTGTACTATCACAACCTGAGAACATGAGAGCAATCTAAACTATCTGTCAAGCATGGATAGCTTGTCCCTGTTATAGACTACACTACTCCAGGTGCCCTTACTCAGTGTGCAGGTTGAGAAGACTAAGTACCTGATACTAAGAAGTATCACAGAGTTCACTAGCAATTGTTGATTCTGCAAATGTCTAAGTAGGTACTGAACTTCGCTGAGCATCCCACTACTGCCTCAGTGAAGCTGGGCATATGTTGCCTAAGTAGTTGTGGAGTGTGGGGCCTAAAGAAAAAATGCATTGGTACTAAAGGCTTGAACCCATCTGTGGAAGACCACTTAATTAGCTGCTGAAGTACTTCAAGAGTCAGTATTGCATCTGCAGTTGATGAAATACAGGATGTTGCTGGGAGATGCTAAGATGGGCACTGCTGGATGTTAAAGTGTGCTCTCTATTAATATACTTCATCTCCTATGAACAGCTAAATGTAGTGTTTCTGCCCTCCCCACAGTTAGTCAACTGTATCTTGGTTTGTTTATTACTAATTTGGCAAAATGCCTTGGGTTGGATCTAGTCTGCTTTAGAAAGAATGTTTGGTGTAACAGTGGGATGATTTTGCCAAATTTTGCAAACACTAGCATTATAATTTACTTAATTTTAATCACTATTTTTTGAAGAATCCTGTTTATTTTTTTTCTTCAGAATATAATATTCAAGCTACTGGAAAAAAAAAATAATTACATGAGAGTAACGCCTTCTCCTCCCTCTCCTTCCCCCCCTAAAAAAATGCCAGTATTTCCTATCTTCTGCAGTCCTGTGCTTCAGGGCACTCATTCTAACCAGGTATAATACAGCTCCTCTTTCTCACCAGTGACTGCCTCTGGTCAATTAAGACTGCAGAAGTATTTACATAAGCTCAGGTGTTTCAGTGCAAGCTCTTTTCTTGGAATGCAAAGCCCTTCTGACTGACTTAAAATTGAAGAGCAGGAGTGGTGACTTCAAGTACAGCCACCACTATGGCAAAGTCCCTAGGGCCGTTTGGTTTCTGTCTTGTGCTGGGCCTCCCGGTCTTCTCACCATTCTGGGCACAACTTCACAACAGCTGACAGAACAGTTCATCACAGCCAAAGGGAAACTCGTATTCCCTTTCCACACCTCACCTGTGCAGGTTTTGGTGTCTGAACTGCTGAAGTTGCTAAAATGGCTAATTGAATGTGGTAATTTAGCAAAGAAGTAGAGAGTTAAACCACTACCCTCAGTAAGGCTGTTCTGAGGGTCAGAAGACTGGTGCCGCTGGGATCACGAGGGAGGGCAGCAGTCAGCACCTCTTTGTGATGGCAAGCTGTGTTGACTTCTTCGCTTAATGTCTTCTACTGATGAAGTTGGCCAAGTTATTGTTCCCCCTGCCCCTTTCTGAAGGTTATTTTTAAACGTGGTATTTCAGTTTGTTTTATGGGATGGTTCCCCAGCAAGCTGTGTCAGCACAGCTGAGACGTGAGCTTCACGTATGGAGAACAGGGCAGAAAAGGAATGAACTTCACATCCCTTACTCCCCAGCTGTCTCGGGTAGCTGTTTGGAAGATTTATCTTACAGAGCTTGTTCAGTATGTAGGATATTAGTTTGAACAGGAAAGCAGAACACTTAACCTCCATGTAGGAGTATCTGTTTTCTTCCCTGGCAGATTTTATTTTCCTCTAGTAGTTTATTTTATGGGCACTGATGCTGTACAGGTGATTTCTCTGGTTGTTTTTATGTTGGAAATTAAAGAGTGAAACTATGTTGCTATTCTTAAAAGTTGATCAGCATTCTCTCCTGTGGCATCATGGACACAATCTATGTCAAAGGAAATTCAAGCTGTTGCCCACTACCTGGTTATGAGGTTTTACACTGGAGCAGTGCGATGTGTGAGCAGAAGGGTAGTCCTGGCCCTCCCTAGTCAGATGTTCTGGAGTCTTTTATCTCAGTGCTAACAGTTATGAAGATACTAGGGGCACATATGGTGCACAGCCAGAGGCTGCCCATATAGGCCGACAGACTGTTCCTTTCAGTAGGGGCCTGTATTTTAGAAGTGCTTAGGCTTGGTTACAAAACCTCACCCTGAAATGGCTTGATTTGCTGACCATGAACGAGTCATGTACAATACCAGAAAAAATTATTGTGTGGTGCTTCATTTCATCTAAGTTACATGTTCAGCTGTCTGAACAGAGCCTTCTATTCCAATTTTTAGTACACGGACACTCCAAACAAAAGAAACAAGGAGCAATGAGAATGACTATCCTTTCTGCCAGCAAGTGACAGTCTAAACTTCCTTCCAGGTGTAGACATCAATGAAGCACTAGTAACTACAGTAAAATTGTTTACGGATCAGATTGTTTGTTTATGCAGCACTCCAAAGCATAAAAACAAGCAACTACACATTCTGCATCCACCATAACTTCAGGTGATAGCCTGTGAATACTGAGATTATTGTGTCAGCGATTGTGCCAAGGCTTTAGCTGTCTAGGACATATGCAGCATCTTTTTTACTTCTTTTTTTTTTTTTTAGGATTCAGACACTGTAGGCAGTATTTGAGCTGTATCTGTTTTGTGTAGCTTCCTTCTCTTTAAGCACCAAAGAATTTGCATCTTGTTTTCTTTTTGAAGGGTGAAAACTACCGGTTCTTGATCATACTTAAAAATTAATGAGAACCCCTGTCTGTGACCACAACACCCATACTTGGGGTTTGGTTCAGCTTCTTGTGGGCTTTAATTACAAGCAGCATTTCTCAAGTCGTTTGTGCTTAAAGTATAGCTACATTGCTGAAGCTGGGAGACTCAAAAAGTCAGTTTATTTGCATACCTTTATTTTATACAGTACCTCATTGTAGATCTACCCCTTGGTCTCCGGCCACAATCAGGGTTTTGATATTTCTGTATATTTGATAATATTTTGTAAAGCCTAATGGTATTTTCCTTTCAGAAGTGGCTACTTGGAACTGTTCAAGTACTGTATTTTACTCTTAGATCCTAATTCTTGCATCTAAACTACAGGCATGTGTTTCCTATGCATCTATACCTAATGGCAACCGTAGATGATGATGTTTTTCTTGCTGTTGCAAGTCATAGAATGATTTGGGCTGCAAAAGACCTCGAACATTGTCAAGTCTAACCATCAGCTTGACTTACGGAGTCCTACCACTAAACCATGTCCCTTATTGCCATGTCTACGCGTCTCTTGAATATCTCCAGGGATTGGGACTCCACTACATTCCTGGGCAGCCCAGTCCAATGCTCAATCACCCTCTTCATGAAGAAATTCTTTCTCATGCCCAATCTAAACCTCCTCTGGTGCAACATGAGACCATTTCCTTTTTGCATCCTATCACTTGTCATGTGATCCATGTGGTGGATTCTTAGGAATTAAAAGCTCTAAAAAGGAAAAAAAATAAAAATAAAAAAGGTGGGCATATGTCAGCCCTTCTGTTAGTAGCTGGAAGGCTTCTACAGGCAGACAGGTCAATGTTAATGTTTTCATTTCTACAGTGACAAAATACATAACAAATCTGTTCATTCTTGTGACCTCATGCTCAAGATGCTATTGTTGTATATCTGTATTGCAGCTTTTAGTAATTTAGTAAGGCCAAGCTGTTTTTAAAATGATGTTATTTTTCTGCAGGGTCAATTTTGTACTTTTTTTTTAAATTATTCCTGCATTTACTGAGTCATTATCTCAATGCTGCAGAGGATGCAGCAGGCAGAACGGTAAGCATACCCACGCCACTCTTGCCAGCCAAACTGTGCCAGGGAGCTGGAATTGCTCAGGTACTGGACTGATGTACAAAGCAGTCTCTGGAAACTTGCAGTTCCTCTTACCCAACCCTCTAGTTCAAGTGTGCTGTTACCCAGGCACCGAATGGAATGGCAAGGGCAAGGATGGATGTGGAGAGGCTCAACTTCCACGTATGCTGTTAGTTCTGAATAATTTGTAAGAGTGTTATAAATTTTGTAACTTTTTAATGTGCTAAAACTTGGTAATGAGGTAACATTTACAAATAAGGGGTAATTTGTGAACTTGTTTTTGTATTTTGGTCTGATGATTTTTTGTTGTTGTTGTACCCTAAGTCCAGCTCACTGGGCAAATAGTTGTTAAACCTTTGAATTAAAACAAATAAATGCATTTTAACAGTACTGTACAGTTTTGTCATCATTGTAATCATGCTGGGCACTGAGTCTGTCTTGATCATTATTTTCTGAAATTAAGTAAGAAAACCGAAGTTGATGTTCCACTTCTGCTCGTAATATTAGCAGTTAGTCATAGAGGGATGCATCAAATCAGATCAAATCATCAAATACAGACTCTCCTGTTTTAAGCAATCTGTACTGCTAGAGGTAGCTTACCTTGCAGGTAGCAGTTCCTTTAAGTGAGAACAATGATTACCAGAGTTTCTTTTAAACATTGGAGTATGACCTGTGCCTGTTATTCTAGCAATCAACACAAGCCAAGCCTGAGTTTACTGGTAGACCTCACTGCAGGACATAAATCCTTTAGTTGCTATTCATATGTTCTCTGTCCATGTCCCATGGGTTTAAGAAAAAAAAACAAAAACAAACAAACAAAAAAAAAAAAAACAAAAAACAAAACAAAACAACAAAAAAAAAAAAAACAAAGAAAAAAAGCTCTGGAAACAGTATTATGATGTCTTCTACTCTTCTTTCAAATTTCTTTACCACAGTTGTGGAGAGTTTTTTAATTTCCTGTTTAATTCTAAGTCACTTCAGGAGAGGAGTACAGAAAAAGTACAGAAATTTTCAGCTCAAATTTTTAAGTACATTAATTACAGTAGCTTTCTGGCCAGTCTCACACCATAAGCGATGGCAAAGAAGTTCCATCATTAATGCACTCCTGAAATGTTTCTGTCCATAATAAAAAGGACTTTTAAGTACCCTGCAATAAACACTGTGACCCAGTACAGTCTCAGACAACCAGTTAGATCATTATGTAAATTTCCTGATGAAAGAATACTGGATATGCCCACTTGAGTTTACTATATATGCATTTTAGATGTTTTAAGTTTTCACCTAGTTGGAGAACAGAACCAATTCCCCAGCTTAAATTCTCTTGAAAGACTGGTACGTCCTTACACATAAGTCTTTAAAGCAGCTTAAGTAGAAATTTAGTGTAAAGTACATTCTGAAAACCTGAAATGAACTAACTAAGCAATTTCCTTTTCAGGCACTGCTAACTATCCTCTACAGCACTCAACAACTCTAATTGTAAGTCAGCTTTTCATTGTTTAATATCAACATATATGTAAGAATAAGCAAATCACCACTTCTGAAACATCCCCAATACTCAGCATTATTTTGCTAGTTTGTTTTTTGTACTGTGTTAACTACATCACTGGCTGAAGGAAACTTTTGGTAGGGAAGTTAACTAGCTGGACATCTCAATGAACTGTGAGTTTCAGGTTGATTTAATGATACAAACTCTGTAAAATACTAAAACCACAATGGAAGCTATTTACTCAAGCAGGTTTATCCCTTTAATTTTTATCTTCTAAAAATAAAATCGTTAAGCATCAGTCATCAACAGCTAGAGATTACTTTTTTGGGGGTAACCTATTACAACTGAATAAGCCAAAGGCTAATTAAAAAATTTCCAAATTCAGATCTGAATTCCAGGGCAACACTAGAAATTTCTTGCTCTGTCTCAATTGTTGTCCTGCAGAGGAAAACATACTCCCTTTAAGTTAAACTCAGTAAAATGTGTCTCAGTACACTAGGCACTTGGCTCAGGAAACAGTTTTCCATGTCATTTTTACATGCCTGTCATCTGGTCATCCTGCGTTTTGCCATCAGCTGGATTGTTGGTCTGTTGCTTCACAGGAACACACTCCTTGCCCTTATTAAATAAAACATCCCCTTGATATCATGGGTATCTACACCAATGTTGACACTTGCCAAGCTTCCCTCAACCACTGAGGCACACCCCAGAAAGCTCTGCTGCCATGTCAGAGGTACTCCAGGGGCACTGAAAACTGGTGCTGACAGTTAAGCTGATCCAGTGAAAGCAGTGTGCCTGAACCCTTGGTTCACCAATAGTCTTAAGCTAAAAACAACCAACCAAAATAACTAATATTAAAAAAAAAAAGAAAAGAAAGAAAACCCAACCAAACCAAAACAATCAACCAAACCAAAATTTTAAAAGTAGCCCTGCTTTGTGGGGAATGGCACAGGACTTCTTACTTGATCTTTCATATTTCACAGGACTCCTGCAAAAATCACTGCAAACGCTGCACTCTTTTTTTTTTCCATAAAACGTATCAGTTTATACATTAGCTATCTATGTCATGCAAGATAAAGAAACCCCTTATGACAAAGCTAGCCTAGATATTCTTTCAAATCACACCTGTGAGAGTAATGTGAAGAAAATACTGAAATTATTTCAGGTGATAGCAAGATACTCTTTAATACACATTTTGCTGCATTAATCCGCTGACTCATGTTCCTTTACAGGCAATGTATTGGTTACAGGCAATGTATTGGTTACACCAGTGTAACTGGTTTTGCAACCAAGTTTCGTTTAAAGAATTTGAAACCAATTCCACCTCTCAGAGAATAAGGGGCCCGATCTTAAACATAATTCCGTATTTACTGGACAAAATTCCATATTTAAAATTTGATGCAACAACTGCCAAAGTGGACCTGAAACAGATATAATTTGGAGTACTCAGTAACTCACGTCTGAATTACAACTGCAAGCTGCACCTGTCCAACTGGTTCCTACAGCAGGCAAAATGAAAAGACAGAATTAATCACAGGAAAATATTCCTAACACAGCATTAGCTTTTAAAATTAACAGTAACTGCGAATGCGTAAATAAAAAAAGAAAAACAAAGTGACAAAGCCGCACAATTAAGCAGAGAAACATAAAAAGAAATGGTGATTCTTTTTCCTTATTTTATTGGGTAAATGATTTAAAAGGTAATAACAATAGTGTTAAAACTACTACAATATCTTTCCACAGCCATATCTCACAGACCCACAGATAACCTTCTATATATATAATTTTTTTTGCTTTTTCCTCATTTTATCTTTTTAAGCCATACTTATATTAAAATGCCCATTTCAACAGTTTCTTCACACTAATAGCAATTAAATGTGGAAGGAAGGAGGATCTAGTAATAAAGGAAGGGGGTTCAGGTAATCTGATATAATTGTAATCAATCAAGTTACTAAGAAAGGAAGGAAAAGAGAGAGGCTTTGTAAGCTACTCCAGGTAGCCCTAAGCCCATTGTGTGTCACCACTGCATTACAGATAACTCAAGATGCTGGTGAACAATTAAATTTTTTTTTTGTAACATATAAAACACTAAAATAACTTAGAAACTAGATCCAAATATTCTGAAAAGAATCAACTTCGATATACAAAAACAGTCATAAGTTGTTACAAAAGTTTCAAACAAAAGTTTGTTTTCTCAGTGCGTTTATGTACCAGCGCAATTACTGGGTCCAGAGCAAAGAAAGAGGTTTTTATTTTTTATTTTTTATTTTATTTAACAGTAATAAAAAACGAGGAAAACATATCTTTGTATATAAAGAATCATTGCTGGTCTTAAGAATAAATGTAACCAGAAACCCTTTAAATCTGAGAGGCACACTTTGGGTTTCCTTTTTTTCTTTTTTTTTTCTTTTTTTTTTTTTTTTTAAACATAAAAGGAAAGTCACCAGTTTATTTAAATGGAGGAGATACTCAGACTCCCCACATAAACTTAATTCAATTAACATCACTAGCAAAAATCAGTTAGAAACTGTACAAAAATAAAAAAGTTAACACATTTAATCCTGCAGGGATTTTGTAAGGACTGGAAGGCAGGCTTTAGGAGCAGCATTTGGGCATGGCTGGAGGCTTCTTTGGTTCGATCTAACACACACAAGAGATGTAACCTACTCCAGACAACAATTTTAAAAACCCGCACATTTGAAGACAAGTAAAGAGGTCCATATACAAACGCCAGGGTGTGCAAAAATGGATTTGACTGTCTTGATTTCATAGTGTATCTGAGGTCAGGACTCTCATGTGCCCTCCCCCTGCTGTGACCAGCATTTGGGGTTGAGATGGTGAAAAATCAGTGCTACGGCAGTCTAGACAGAAGGAAGGCCACTTGAGGCACGACTAAGCAATAGTTTCATGTCAAGTCCATTATTTTTTTTTTTAAACTTTAGTTTATAGAAGAGGGCTTTTAGGAACATTAAGCAAAAGAATTAAAAAATAAAATTGTTTTAATGGAATAAGGCAAATGGATTAGCGCTTAACAAAAATTAGCATTCCAACTTAAAAACAGTGAAATTAACTGCTTGGTTGTACCTTAACTTTTTATAAAGTACCCCAAATAAAATAACAATAAAAAAAAAATCTGTATCTAAACCCAGTAATATATCTAAAAGGGTAATAAACATAACTATGAGGGAATGACATTTGTGAAAGCAATTGTTGATTAGCTTTAAGCAAACAGACCTATTCTGTCCCAGTGCATGTCACAGTGAACTGCACATTTTGTACAAATAAACCCACATTTACACAGAAACTATCCATAGCATTTTCAGCATTTGCATGCTGAGGAGGTAGGTGCCCTAGAAACACTGTAGATAAACTGATTATTCCAATCTCTTCTACAAAATACCATACAATCTGATTGACCACAGACTTTGTAACAGTTTTTTTAATTAGTGATACAAAACTCTGGTCCAGAAGGGTCTGGCATTAACTCATTTCAAAAGCACACCTTTACAGTTTGTATAACACCCTTTTAACTATATTTTTAAGCAACAGCTACTAATAGATAGACAAAAATGCATTGTGCATTATGCTGTATACAAAAAGGAGACAAAACTATCCTTTTCCCCCCCAAGCCATGGTGGGAAGTATTGCTGACCTTGTCCTTAAAAACCTGCAGGATTGTTTATTCATCAGTATATCATTATTACACTGGTAAGAAATTCTGTATAACATCTGCATATATCGAAGATTTTTTAAAAAATCTGATATGATTTTAGATCCGCATGACCAGTCACGTGACCTGCTTGAGGTTGATTAGCACCTTTCAATACATATATATTTTTATATATAATAGATCTTTTTAAAAAACTTCTAACAATGAGCTCATACAGAAGCATGAGCATGCTGTAACGAGATGACAGATAAAGATGGGGTCGGATGACTTTTTTTTTTTTTTTTTTTGCAGCAGAATGATTCTGTTTGTGCTCAGTTTCCCTATAAGGGCAAGGAAAAAACAAAACAAAACAAAAAAACTTTATCAGGTAGCCACTTGTTCAGTTTCCACTTGAAGACAAATCCATTTAAAACCGCTCCCCAAGTAGAAACAAGACAACAGTATCATCTAAAATAGCTTCTGTATAAACATCTATTAATTTCTGCAGCGTCTGCCTGGCACCTCTTGGCTCCTGAAATTTCAGGCCTTCTGCTTATAAATTAAGGCATCACAACTGAAAATGTAAATATTTGGACATCAGATGCTGTGGATGAAGGAATACAAAAGACTTTCTATGAGAACCTCCATATAAATTAAGTGGCAGAGCTAATCTCACATAAGGGATGAGCAAAATTTATCCATAACTGTTTTTTTGAAACATTTGTACAATTGGTCAGACTTTTTTTTTTAAATTACCTCAATCTTAATTCATCCATTTCAATTATATATATATTTTATAAACATTCATTATTCAAAATAATTGGAATTTCTGCTTACCGTAGTTTACTCACCCATATTAGGAAGGTCTTTTCTATAATAGATGGGATGTGTTGTCCCCTAAAACATGCGCTGACCTACAACAGGTATTAGTGGGAGTTCTGCAGGCACATAAGCAAGGAGGTAGGTCCTAGCATATACTGGGCTTGCAACTATACCACATGTACCTCTTAATAACCCTGTTTTTACAGTTGTTAAAAGTTCTAATCAGTTTTCTTTCTTTACCTCTTGGAGAAGTATCAGAATTATTACACAGTACTTAGAGCTCTCAAGTACTATTCCTGTAATAGATGAAAACATGTAAAAATTATGGCATACTTGTCCTGTGCTCTTTCACAACACTTTTTTTTTTTTTTTTTAAACAAGTTAACTTTACCTAACTATTCATGACTTGATAAAACTCAGCAAGTTCAAAAGCACAAGAAAGAACAAAATAGGGATTTTTCTTTTCTAGAATAAGCTAACAAAAAGAGAAAGAAAAATACCTCACTTTAAAAAAAATAATCCCAGAAACCCCAACGCCAGAGCAGCAGAGAACTCAATATAGTTTGCTACAATGTCTGGCGCATTTGCTATATTTTTTCTATGAATTGTATATGCAAGTATATAGTAATGTCATAGTCAAAGGCACTAAAATCTAAATCAATTTTCTTCCTAATATGACATCTGCTACTCACCAATCTGCTTTTAAAAACAAATGTGACTCCTAATTTGAGATCATCAGAAAGGCATCATCTCATTACAAATGCATTACTATGACCAGGCTTGGCAAGGCTGCCTTCCCTCAGCTTCCAGCGCAGAATAGGAGATAAACCTATCTGGTATCCTACTGGATTATGTCATGTCCTATCAATTAGACCACTTGATTCTGAAAATGCTGTAATATGAACTTCACTTCTTATTGTACATTTCATTGCTTCTCTACATCCAAAAAAAGCATTTTGGATATCAGCCTTCAAATTCTGGCTGTATGTGCTGGATCTGAAGATCATGTATATAGCTACATGAAATCTTTACTGCAGGGGTGAGATACTGTACACAGAATATTATTAAGAAGGTTATAAAAATGCAATTCATTGTCTAGTATAACACCTGAATCTGATATGTTTCATCCCCTGTCAGAGCTATTAATGAAAAAGCCATGAATGCCTTTTTTCTGAGCAAAGAATCCCTAACTGTAATCCTTAAACTCTTCCTTCCATCCACAGTCACAGAAAGCCTTGATTGATATAATTCAATGTTAATGAAGTAGAAATTTAAAATTTCATAAAAAACACAAGGGCTATATATGCTGCAAAAAAATCTGCAGTGACTCAATAAAAAAGTATGGGGTCTTTGTAAATATCGCAGTTTTTCCTCCCGTTGCCATGATGAGCTTAACACGCTAAGGAGAAGCCTCAAAATGGCAACGGAAACTATCATCATAAAATGGTACAGTAATAGAGATAGCTAGACCAAGAAGGGGCAGGGTCTCCTGGGAAGAGGTCTGCAGAGAGGTCCAGTGACTGGTCATGTGGCTCAGTGTCAGGAATAATGGTTGTATGGTGGAAGGGGGTGCCCAATGCCGTTTTGGAAGTGATGATGCTGACGATGGGCAAGGTACTCTGTGTAGCTCATGGTCATCTTCTCACTACGGTACCTAGAAAAGAGCAAAGAGGCAAATGCAAGAACTTTTACCAGGAAGCTAGGAGTAGCACTAAAAATTTGGCACTAATTGTATGTTTAATGATGAGAACAGCTCTGTAGGCTGATCTTAGGAATAATACTAACTTCAGTTGCACAAGGGCATGGAGAGAACCACTGTGGTTTTCAGGGTTATTCTTGAATTTTATGACAAGTAAGTGCTTACGAAAAATATTTCAAACACACAGAACTATTAAAAAATGTTGCCTACTACTTTATTCATGATAGAGGGATTTTAAACTTGTGAGGATTTACTGGGAGTGTCCCATATTGTCAGCCAACTCTCTACATAAAACCTAGGAGATAAACACTGTAAACAAGCGTTACAGATTTAGGGTCTGTTTTTAAAAAATCGGTATCAATTGTCTACTAAATTCTGCTCTTAAAATAATCCCAGCTACATTAAATGCAGTTATACCCTTTTTAGACTATATATAGCAGAAAGCAGAATCCAGACCCTGACAAAAAATACTTCAGATACATTTGCATCAGTATTGTTTGACAAGGAACATCTTGCCACATTTATACTTATCTGTAAAACCGTGAAATCTACATAAAAATAACACTATTGCACATTGCCACAAATTTCACTTAGAAAGACCTTGCATAAGAGATCTTACAGATGAGAGTTGGTGAATCCAGCTACAGTGGTCTAAAATATTGCCACCTCCCCTGTTTATGACATTTCTCTTCTGGAGTTGCTCTGGTTGTTCTTTCCCCTTTTAGGTCTGAAAAAGCACAACACATGCCTCAACCACTTGCACTCACAACCCAACACAAAAATTTAAACTACTGTTGAGTTATCAACTTCAGCAACCGAGGCAGCAAACACATTCGTTTCTTTCGCCCCTTTGCCAGAGCAGAACACCTTATGCTTGCAGCTTTTTGCTTCAGCGCACATTTCAGAGCACCAAATAGCCCATATTTACTTGATAAAACAATGTTGGTTAACGATGTACTGATTTAACAAGTGGTCATTGGTCCTGGCTATGAGATTAGCTGCAGCTCCTCTTTACTTGATATGAATGGCACACAGCACTCACTGCCCCCTATGAGTAAGCTCATTTGTGAATGAAATCCTCTGCCACTATTAAACTAAACCATAAAGTTGGTAATTAATGAAGTTGTTTCTCAGTGGGTTAAAATAAGCCAAAGGCAGCCTGTGTAGAATCAGAGTTAAAACAAATTACAAAAAAAAGAATTTTATTCTGAACGTTAAAATTTGTTTATTCCACTCATTAGGCCAGTGTTTTTGCTACCGTTTTGGATGCTGTGAACCTGAATACACTAAACAGCATACTTTGTTTTGTTCTCATATACCACTGCTTCCAACAAAATCATAGAGCTGGAAGAAAATACAGGCTATATAGAAGTCTGATGTCTTGGAAGAATATATTCATCATTTATTGAGGTGTACAGAAAGTCTCATTTCAGAATTCTAGCAATTACTCTTGCCCTCAGTTATCACCACATACTCTTTTTGAAAAGAAGATAATGAGGTATACTGGTAAAATAAATGAAAAGGAAATTGGGATGCTGCATTTGGAAGTTTAGCTGTATTCTGTAAATCCTTCCTCCCTAATTTAACTCTCAGAATAACTTGTTTGCCTTAGTAACAGCAATTCCACAGTAATCAGGTTCCTCCAATAAAGCAGAATTCTGAATAATCAATTGGACACAAAGGCTTTCTTCTTCATCCAAAAGACCACTGAATGAAGGAGGGATTCCTCTAATAAAAATAATATATATATATTTTTTTTTTCCTAAGAAATGCTGTGCCTTCTATCTGGGCTAAACATCCACTGCAGCTAAGTAATAGCGAGCCTTGTAGATAGAGATGACAAATGTAAGAGCTGAAAAAAACACAAATCTCAGCTCTTTGTCCTCTACAAGCACATAAATGATCATGAGATTCCAAGTATTTTCAAATGTCTGAAATGAAAGGATTGTGTTTTAATCCTTGCCCAGGAAGGCAAGTCTAGCTCACGTCTAGTTGCACTAAGAAGGAAAGAAATTTCCAGAGAAATACGTACACAGAACCAAAGATAATATATACAACATTTAAAAAACTAATCCTGTAGCCCTATGAATCCCTATGATAAAAGGTAGAAAGGATAACAATTTTGGACAAAGGATTCCAACCAGCAAATTTATTATCTTTATTAATAGTATGTTCATTATCCCCAAAGAAAAAAAAGGAACATAAAGGGTTAACAGTCAATACCTCCTTATAACAAGAAATTTATAAAGATCTTTTTTCCCCAAGCATGGAATAAATAGCTAGAGCTCAGCAGTCATTTTATACTGCACAGTTATAAAAATATGATGTTTTAGAGGCTTTCTATCAACATTTACTCTTCCACCACGTAACTGCAATTTTACGGGCAGAATATCCACTACTAGTTATAAAGGATTTTGGTTTGGACCTGCTACCAAGCCCTTCTGAACACATTTTATTAAATGAGCATTACAACAAGTACTCTAATGTGTACGAGTGACAGAGTATCAAATAAAGTATCAGATTCATAGCTTTACTCCTGACGATACCCTGACGCAGTCAAAGTAGTACACTGACCGTCATCATCAGCTAGCTAGCTTGGACACCTAGCCTGTTGAGATCAGGAAGAAGCCTATACTCCACGGGAGCCAGTGCTTGCTTTAGGCATTGAACAGGGCCTCCACACCTTCACAGCAACAGACTCAGTGTTCCAAGTGCTCCAATATAAATTGACAATGGCAAGTAATCCTCGTTAATAAAAGCCCCTTGAGATCCATTACACCTAACAAACAAACCGTAAAAACATAGAGCTAATACACTGCAAAGATTTTTCAGAGTTAGGAGCCCTGATAAATATATAACAAACTATTTAATAACTGTCTTTTCTTTCTCGCTTAATGCCAGTAATCCCTGTTACATTTATTGCAAGGCACAAATATCTCTAAATTCCGTACTGCTATTGTGAAAAGAAATTGTTAATAAATAAGGGAAAGATTATTAACATCTGAAACAACCACATTTCAGGAATGAACATATCACAGCAGTATCAAAACAGGACTTATCTGTAGTATTCCATGATGCATACCTGGTTAGCTTTATGGTTTTCCTGAATTCATTAGTAATCGGAGCTTTGTAGCCTCCTTTCCTCAATAAGGAATCTATGGTTTGAATGTGGTCCCATCCTGTTGAATTTTATAGCAGTAAAAATTAGTGAGAATTACAGCAGTAACAATAGATGATGCAGAAAATACAGTACAGTATGTAGCGTTATTGATAATACAAGTGCTCTTCTGAAGTTGTGTACAAAACATAGAAATTTTTTCCCTGCCTAAGAAAATGGTTGAAGGAAATATGCTGCATAGGATTTCTTTAGGCATAAAGCTTACTTTACAAACACACATTTTTATCTCATAGTTGAAATATTTTAAAAGCAGACCCACTGTGTCCTAGACTTGGGTTAACAGACAAAATTATACTTTTCTGAAACATTCAGGAATGATCATTAATCACAATCAGTTTATACATCATAAATGGCTACGATGGTATGGAAAAACTAAATTTCTCTAAAATTCAAAAGATTTATTAGCCGAACAAGTGGAAAGACATTATTCTTCTCCACAAATGTCACTGTAAAGCTTAGTGATATTTCTAATTTCAGAACTACTGTATAGGTGGCTGGTTAATTAAAAACAATGATGGAAAAAAAATCCAGATTCATTATTGTTCTCAAAAAGCCTTCGTGTTATTCAAAACTCCTACATATTGATTTTAAAAAGCTTAATATTTCCAAGATAGCTGTTAAGACGTGTTATTTCCAAAAGATTAGTCACACTGAATATTTAAAACAACAACAAAAAAGGGTAAAAAACGTGGTCTACTGTAAGTATTTAGAAATGTAAACATCCCCTCCTAATTCCTGAATTTAAAATAAAACAAACTTGTGTAGGTGATCACCAAAGGTCTTAACAACAACAAAAAAAAACACAAACAAAAAACAAACAAACAAACAAACAAACAAAAAAACCACACTTCTTGAACTGGCCAATCTCAGATTACAAAAGGAAAACAATTGCCTTGGAAAGCATCTGAACTTTTAAAGAATTCATCCTATTCCTTTGCTCACCAAATCAAATATAAAAAGGAAAACCAAAAAAGTGGCAATGCAAAATTTAAACACTGAGACACACTGCCAAGCCTGAAAGAGAATAATGTTAGTGGTAGTCGGAGTTAGTTGCTTAGACCAACAGACTGCTATTCAACAAAATCTGCAGTATATATACATATATGTTAATTCACACACTTTAGTCTATCCCTCTATTAAAAGGGACACATTATTTTGGACTTTCAGTATGAAAGTCATTCCCTTCCATCCATCCATCCAAAATACCAGAAGCCGCTGTTTATAAAAACAAATAAAATGCTACAAGAAAGTACCTAACTGAAAAAACCTTCACCACTGGGAATCTGAGAATAAATCAGCTGTCAAGATTATTGACCAGACATCCTGTAACTTAACAGAGTTTGTGCATGTCTAATATTGCAGCATAACAATTATATGAAAATCTGTAACTTTTGACAACTGTAAAGTTAATTGACAGCACTGTGGCTCCTCTCCATATTTTGTTTTCCTATAGCTTCACCGTGGTCATGACTTGCTTAAAAAACAGCTACAGTTCACTGAATCCCTATAAGGGGATTGATACAGACATGTTATTGGCATTTTATATAAGAGTCTTTTCTTACAATTAAATATTGCTCCATCATCTGACATCAGTGCAAGGTCAAATATTGCATTTTAGATTTATATGTATGTTTAAATTCTTCACCAGATCATATGAAATAAAGTGCAACAATGACCTTGCTCCTTTGCAACCTCCGGTAAGTAGGTGGCGGTGCGTTTTGATCCTTTTTCATTGATGAATTCTATTCTAATGCCATGTACACCCACCTGCAAGAAATCGGCAGTTTTATTAGTACATTAAAAAAAAAAAAAAAAAAAGATACAAGAGATTTCTAACATGATAAAGGCCAAAATTTGAACCTTTAAATGGTTAATAGCATTTTGCAGAGAATTTCAAAAGGTGGTACTGAAGCAAAATCTAATCTCTGAAAGGTGTGTTCACCTGACAGCCTTGTAAGTCAGTAGCAGCACAGACATGCTCCTCAGCTCCACCATGGAGCTTCATTTCTGGTCTGAAGGTGAGGCAGCTGAGATGCTAAGTAAGGCAGTTCTGTAACTGGATTTACTGTCTCCCTCTGACACTGTTGGCAATGTTGTTGCTCATAAAAACACCTGGCTTAGACACTTGAGACCGCAAGATATAATCTGCAGGCAATCATACAGCTGGTAAGTCTAGTGGTGCTTCAATTAAGAGCCTTAATTTTGTTTGAAGTAACAACTGAACAGTGAAATATTTGTCACTACCAACTTGAACCTGAAGCTCTCAAAGTTTCTGCTTAACTTTGGAGAGGAAAAGGAGGTATTCCAGAGCGTTCAGCTTCAAACTCCCACTTCCGTGCTACTAAGTACTCTAATATGACAAAATACCAGTGTAGGAACCAAAATATCTAATCTCAAGGTGTTAGAAGTATTTTACATATGAGCTGTCAGAAAAAAAAAAGGCTAGGTACTTTTTCCAGTGCATGAAGAACCCCAGTTTTCAAGGTACAATAACAAATAAGTTGCTTTGGAGTTCTGCATGTAAACTCAAAACATGAGTAAACTGGTATTTTAATTTTCATGCCCACATAACTAAGATGTTGTTTCTAATTAAATCCAAAGTTCCCAACTTTGCATGAGGAAATGGAGAGTTTATATTTAAAAGAGTATCACATGCTATTTGGAATGGTGTTTGTTTTTCAACACAAAATTAGTAAAAAATTAAGTAATAGTTTTTCCAGTGACAACCTACTTTACCGTAAATGCATGACAATGAAAAAAACTAAGGAATATTTACAAAGGTCTTAATAACCACTTGTTCAATTAACATATTTGCTTTTATTGAGACTTTATTTTTTAAACTTTGTAATCTTTATACATTGTATAAACATGGGACAATGATGGGAAAAGTCTCTCTCCTCACCAGGCCTCAGTAAGTTTTCTGTGTGAACCCAGTATTCCTCATGTAAGAAAAATTAATTAGAGACTAACACATTTAATTCACTGCAAATTTCAATGTATTTCATTACCTAACATTCATAACGTGCATATACAACCACTAGAAAGATATATACTCTATATGGTCAGATGATGTAATTATAAACCCAAAGAATTTGAAAGTAAAAAGCAACGGTGTTAAAGCTGAAATCTACTTAGTTTATCCCTACGATAAGAACAGAGTAAGTTTTTGCAGCTCCAAGAATGCTCCAAATTAAGATCAGAACTGAAGACCTAAATATCTAATTCTAACAATATTCCTTTGTACGTTTGCTCATATCAATTTTAAAAGGCTTTTTATTAGAACAGAAAAAAAGTAGATATGAAACTAAAAGAACATTATTTGAGATTGCCCTAAAACATAGCCTGCCTCCAGCTTCCTGGAAAGTATCAGGTCAGTCCTCTAAGGTTCAAGACCTTCTGAAATTTCATCTCTGTTGGTAAACTAGAAAGTGTGATTAGATAAAGATTGGGTTGTTCTATAGTGTAAGGTTGTTACTGTGTGGATTAGTGTAGCTAACTTTCAAAAGCAGGCAATAAGCAGCAGATGGGAAGGATCCAACAGCAGTTACAAAGGTATGACATGTAGTTAAAAGGTTAGCTAATACATGCTTGCTTACTTTTAAACCTTAAGCAAAAGTACTCCCTCCCCACCCCCCTAACAAAAAACAAAACCAAAGCACAAGAACAGTGTCTACTTACAACTTCTAGAAGTTATTTCACGTGGCCTTTACATGGCATCATTTTCAGGCTATTAAGCTTATACAAATTTCCGATCTGCTTCTACTAGGCATTTCTTACAAATGTCACTCAGTATTTTTTTAAGGCAACATCCTAGGAGAATGCTAACATTTTGATTCGTGAACTATCAGAACAATACATTAGTGATTTTACTCCCTCCCCTGAGGGAAAGAAGATGTAGAAGAAAGATTCATCAGTAAAGCTACCAAAGTGGTGGTGGCTCATCAAAACCCCTTCCATCAACACAAACTAATTGTTTTTATTACTATACAAGAGGAAAAAGGAGGATCTGATCATTCTTAAAAGGGAACTATCAATTGAAGCACAAATCACCAAGTTTTCTGCACAAACTTTGTTGATAAAGTCGATTATGTGGCAGTGAAACAACTACTACTATAGGTAACTGGTGTAAAACTGGATTTACTTGGAAAAATGAATGCTAGTCTTGTAACAGCAACATCACATTAACTACCGTATGCATTTGGCTGATTACATAACTGTATACGTTCAATTGAGTAAGCCCTAAACCCAAATGGCCTGTTTTTGCACACCTTCAAACCCTGCAGAGTATTAGATTCCAAATTCCATACATTTTTTGCGTAACAGTGACCCTGTAGCATTCATGAGATATTAACCAGAAACACTAATGATGTATTAAATATGATGCTACATTCAAGCAGTAGGTACTTGCATTATACTAGATGTTTCCCATTAACCATTTTAATAGAGTTTTAGGCCCATATCCATGGAGGAAAAAAGATATAAAGCAAAATGAATAAGGCAATACAACTGTGCCCACAATTTCTCTGGTTGGGAAAATTTCACAGCGTTCTGTGAAGCATGAATTCCAACTGCCCAGCTAATTACGCAGTACTTTTAGTCCAGTATAAATGGCTTTCCATTGTTTAGCTCCAGTTAAACAAAAACAGGCCTAAGTTAAAAAAACCGGAAGCCACACACAAGTATACTAAGAATGATCCAGACTAAGATAGACACGGGCTCAACTACAGCAATTTATTTTGACTTCCTCAAGAGACCAGCACTGATGGAAACTTCTGTGAAATTTCCCCAAACATTCCCTCCTAAGATGGGAGGTAACGGGTAGTTACACGTTTGGAAGACATTAACTGGACTGTAATTTGCCTACCAGGCTCAGAACAGAACTTAAACAAAACCTGTGGCTTTCTTTGCAAACTAAGATTTCTGCTTTACTAGAGGCAAATTTTCCTGAAATAACATCTGTGCCATCCAGCAAAACAAGTCAAACATTCTTCTTCAGCAGATGGAGTTTAAGTTCTATCTTAAGTTATATCCCTATGTATGACATATGCAGGTATCCTTCTGAGCTGCAGAAAGACTGATGAGGATGTCAGATGAGGAGAGACTTCAAAATGCAGCAACCAGTCTCCTCCAACAGAAATATTTCTATAGGGTTTTATAGCATGAAATACTGCACAATATGTATCCAATACTTTTGGATATAAGCTTTTTGGCCTCGTGTACAAGTAGACAGAGACTACTTAACACTAAGTCCAGAGACTACATTAATTCAAAAACACAGACCTTTCCCTAAATCTAAGGGATTATATGAAACTAGAAGTGACCGCAACAGAACTTCAGACTTAGTTGTGTATTTTATACATATTCATATTCATTTATCCACACTTATATGGTTTCTTTTTTAATGAATCATTTATTTACATACATCTCATGATGGGGCAAAAGAGACGCACACAATATTTATTGTTTTGCTGAAGGCTTCTGTCACTTGCTAGATTATTGCCCATCATACCTATCTATACCTGTATCTGTGTACCTGTCCATATCTATTTCAATTGGGTTAACAAAAAATTGTTCTAGAATCTACTCCAAAACTGACACTCAGGCAACGCTTATGTTCAACTGCCTGGTTCTGACCGAGTTCCAAACACAGTTTACAAACCCGCTCCTCTCGTTCTGATTCCCCATCCATACTGAGAGGAAGAAGTAACTTTATTCTTATTAGACACTCAGTGAGGAACTTGGATAAGCATCTAAAACATCAAGCCTTGC
This sequence comes from Anas acuta, assembly GCF_963932015.1. Taxonomy (NCBI): domain Eukaryota; kingdom Metazoa; phylum Chordata; class Aves; order Anseriformes; family Anatidae; genus Anas; species Anas acuta. The sequence continues at coordinate 3,466,443 of NC_088991.1, forward strand.
AGAAATTTAACTGTCTAGTCCACTGTGAAGTAAATTATCGAATTACTGCTCTGTTCAGTTTTATCTACTGCACTGAAATCTATAATTTGCATATATTAACACTAGTTTAAGATGAGTTGTAAACATTTTTTTCAGAAATGCATTAAAAGCAGGTAACAAAGAAACTATTATGAAGTATCCACATTGAATACCCCAGCTGGAGTAGTGCAACACACCCTTCGTGGTGGAAGTAAGTGTCTTTCTGTTTCTTAAGTTCACTCAATATTCTTCACTTGAGACTAGAAACATGGCTTGATGTGCAGTCCTTGCTGTCTGCATGCCAGGTAACATGCAACAAACTCTGCTTGCCTTGCCTCTTGGTTCTACCAGTATGAGCATTCATGTAACCACATGATGAACCAAACCAGGCTGTTTTGGTGTGTGGCTTTTTACTGACTTGCGGTTTATCAGCTTAATCCTTCAACAGTGGCAAACTAGAAACATTTTCAAACAAATAAATTAGCCTACAGCTTATATATTATAGCTTATAGAGGCTATATGATACTTTATACATTATTATACCATATAACGTAGTATCTTTCCCATTTACTTACTGGAACTTGCTCTAAATGAATGTGCCTGGAAACAGAAAATTTCAGATTAAGCAACTATTGCTACTTACTAGAAGTTGACCCTACTTTTTATTAGTGGAATTCTTCAGCTTTTTAGCCTTCTATCCATACCAAATATACTGGTTTATTTTTGACCATCTTTATTAGGGCTTAAATATTACATTCTGATTTAATGGAGGCAAAAGGCTATTAAGGAGAAATGCTCTCCAATTCATGACATGTATTCTTTTTTTATGTTTATATCATTTACATACATGGAATCACTGAATATTGTCTAAAGAAAATAAAACAGTGAGATCAAGACTCTTCTCTGTTCGAACAAATACAAGCTCCAAAAGTTGCGGTGCTGCTGCACTTACAGGAAGAAGTCCCACAACTCTTAAATATACTAACTTTGTCAACAATGAAAAGCCACCTAAAACTATTTAAACTAATATTTAAACCAGCATATACAGACTAAAGGCCTTTTGTATCAACACAGAAAGCACACACGATTCTGTAGATTTTACGTTACTGAAGAACAGCAACTTCAGGACAAAGATCTCTTTCAAGGTATTTTAAGGAACAACAGCTGATAAGTTCTAGTTATTTATTACCCTGCTGGAATTAAAATAACATTTTCCAAAAAGATTCTTATTGTAATGACATACGTCTTAATGTTTTATGACATTTTAGTAGGAAAACTGGAGGAGGGTCTGAATTAGCAAGACAGAGTTTACCTTGTAACAAGAAAACCCCACAGATTCTTAATGAGATGAACAGAAAATATTCTTAGAAAGGGTTCACTTGCTATAAGATGAAAGAGAGAGGATGAATAGAGGCACTGTGCTTTTCTGTATTTCTAGAAAACAAGCATGCATAGAATATATACAATATATACAATAATATTGCAATTTATGTTCTAGCCATGCCCTCAAGTAGGGCTGAGAAAGGCTGTGAAACCACCCCAGCAGCTACCAGACCACAGCAATATTTCACGAGTTCTGTCCAGCAGAAATAAGGAAACACTTCATCCACTCCCAGCATTCATTTCAAAGCCCCACATTTGTTCAACTGCTAACACACAGCACAGTTTATATACAGTCACATGCAAGTAAGAATCCTGAATTATATTTTAGGAAGTGTCTTCATGAACCACTGCATTGATGCGGTCCTTTAAAAATAACCAGGAGAAGGTACAAACCTTTATAAAAGGTGAAAATGGCAGCAATTTGAAAAGTCATATGGAGCTAATAGCGGTCAACTTATATCTCCTGTTTACTTGGCTGAAGCTTCTGCTGCAAAAGGATCTCTCGTTGCTTCTTACAACTGTAATACTCATTTGTTCAGTTTGGGAATATAATTCATTGATCGGAGAAAAGATCTATCACTCTGCTTCAGGATACAGGAGACACTCCTGGGTCAAACGATCCTGTCTCTAAGCTGCCAAACCAGTGAGTTGTCTGAATCTGCAATTTTGAAATGTTGTGACCGCCATCAGCAAATTGCTGAAGTAGCTCCTACAAGATCATCAATTGGTAGCATACCTACAGATTTAAGATCTTCTAACCACGTTGATTCTTAGGATGATCTGGAAATTAGCATTATACTAAACAGAATATGCAGAAGCCCTCTATAGATCATATTTTAGACATCCTGAAATATCTTTTTGCTATTTAACATTGCATAACTGCAGCTCCCTTAAAAGAAACATAGATGACATAAGCTATCTCACTGACAGGGGCATGTGCAGGGATGAATCATTCTTTTAAGGACTAAGAATTAAAAATGTTATCTTTCTCATATTTACACCCCCATCTGTTTTGCATGTAAAGTTTGGGGATCACCCATAACTATGTATGAAACAATCACTTTTTGTACTCAGACATTAGTTTCTGTTTCTCTTTAAAAATGAAAAATTTGGTCATCTTAAAAGATTATTATTGAGGCAATAAAATATCATCTAATATTAATGGTAGACTACCCCACAGAAATAGCTAAATACTATCTTGCACTTCACACTTTTAATGAGTATATTCACAGTCTTTTTTAATAAGTTATTAGAAATGAAATAAAATCAAAAACATCACTATGGTTACTACTAGAAGTAAACTTAGTAAAGCAGGAAAGATTTAGTATTAAAAGTCACTACAGTTTTAAATGCTTGAAAACAGTATTTAAAGACTAATGGTACTTAAAGGGCTCAGAAGCAGGACAAATGAGTTCCCTCAAAAAAGTCTCTTATTGTTTACAACGCACAGTTTCAGCTAAGACTTACTTGTCTGACATTTCATAAAAAAAAATAATAATTCTGCTTATAGGAAAAATGCTGATAAACACCAAAGCAGACTTACACTCAATTCATGAAGAATTACATATCAGAAGGCAAGAAGCCTTTGTCATTACAAGTTGAACAGATAATGCATTTTTATTAGATTTTTAACTACTGTAAAATTAATTCATACTGCTGAGGTTACAGCCAGACACCACCATTCTGATACAGTAGAGCCTCTTACCATTTTAACAAGGAATGAAATTTCCCTTCAATATATATTTGTTATGTGTGTGCGCAATAGAAAGCCTCTTTTTCTATTAAGAATTCCTAAATGTTTAGTAGGGTTAAGTCATGATTACAGTGAAGTACTTGTGAGGTATGTCTGGCATTATGACACATCCACCAGCATATATGACAACTTCAAAAAATTTTCTATCCATTCAAATATAGACTAGAAATGCAAAGCAACAGTCATCCTCGCCGAGATAAGAAGTTCATCTTAAGTTGAGTAACTTACTTTCTCGCATGCATCCAATACCAAATAATTTGGGAAAGAACGTAAGAGTAACAGAATAACACTTCTTCCAGTACACCTTCCCAGAAATAACTCTGAAAGCAGTGTTTGCTTCTTAATCTGTGACTTCTATGCTGCTGTTCCAAGAGAACGCATGCAGGTTTCCTAGAATCAAGCAAGTAAAACAGATTCTGCTCCATGCAGAAGTAGCAAAGGAAAATATGAGCAATCATTTACTTGGCCTCACTGTTTAAGGGCTCTGTGGGCTCTGTGCAGGCCACTTGCTCTGAAAGTGAAGAACGTTTTGGAAAAGATAAATGGCTTGGCTCCTACAATCTACGTAAGGCTGCTTGTTTTGGGATTGCAATTTTTGCAGTGTCCATTTCCAGAGGCATACATCAGACTACCAACTTTCATACTGGAGCATCCTGTTTCCAGAATCAACAGAACAATCTGCCATGTTTTGTTTCTGTAGTTAGCTATGCTGCAAAAGAGGTCTCAGGACCCCATCACTCCAGACAATACCTTGCATGATGGAATCTTAAGACATAACTACAACCGCACAGGGCACTCTTATTTTTAGTGCTTAAATGGGCAAGAAATCAAATCTCCGCTCCACTTTCACAACTCAGACCTTGAAGGCGATGGTAGTTCTAGCAAAATAGTCTCTTAAATCTCTACAGAAAACAATCCATATAGCGTGTAAAACAGTGACTAATTAAATATATGCAAATAATTTAAATGACGTGACTTCTGCTATAGATGCTCGTAATATCAAAGTAATTTTCTTAAAGACATCTGAAATCCTTACCTCCCAGTCCATGTAGTCACATACATCCTCAAAGTTAGTGAGTAGAGACACTGAGCAGAAAAGCCGTGGCAGCTCATCCCTCGTCATTGGGGGGAAACGACTATCTTTAAGGGCACTGTTGAAGACAAAACAGAATTTCAAACTTTTTTTTTTTTTTTTAAAGATCAAGGATCTAATGAATCAACTGAAAAGCATGAAGGACAAAAAAGAAACAAAACAACAACCAAAAAAAACCAACAAAACAAAAACAAACAAAAAAAGACAACTGATGAAGTGATGACCAGTTTGATAACCCAGTTACCGGTGTAACACACTGACCAATATTCCCAACTTGTTCCTTAGACATTTCTTTTAAATTTCTTGGCTGGTCAGTTAGGTGGTATTCTCAGGGTGATTGCTTCCTGAGCTGATTTTGCTTCTGTGACAATGACTTACTAATGAAACACCAGAAAGTTTTGGAAAAAGTTAAAAAAAAACAAAAAACCAACCAAACAAAAAAAAACCCACACAAACAAAGCAACAGCTCTTCTACCTGCAATTTAGTAAATCCCTTTCAAAAAAAGATTAAACCATACAGAATAGAGAGGGAAATTCTGTAGCCTGCAAAAATCAAATGTAGTAAATACAGTAATCAAACTGTAGAATTTAATTCAGTGAAAGAAATCCAAGCAAGCAGAATATTCTCCAAAAAGAATATTGATTATAAATAGGTAAAAACATCCAGGAGTTCTACAGACTTGTAAACCTACAGAACTTGAAGGTGTTCTGCAAAGCAGAGATAATGATTAGTAACATGGAAGCTTGCAAACAGCTAAGATAATCCTCAGGCTAAGGCACGGTTCTATAGACGAACATACATCTAGCGGACAGAATTCCATACCAAGAACTATCTGTGTAGATTCCAGTGCTCCTTGAAAAACAAAGCAGTTAACAGACAGGAAGCAGCACCACTAGTAAGAACATTTGTAAGAACCTACTTGTATAAGTTTGGTTAAGAACCAGTTCAACTGGAAAAGGGAAGGTTAAGGTATCCCATCATTTTTTCTTCTCTTACAATTTTAAATGTGACATACATGAACATCTCCATGATCATCTCCAACAGAAACAGACCTGCTAACTGAGCTTTTTACTAAGTAAGGAGAGCTTAACATTTAGAGAGTTGTTAAAGTACTACCAAGTTCTTCATGTCATATTGTGTCATATAACAATTAGATCATTCTTACTCATTTCACTTGGCATACAACCTGTAGTTGCCGTTAGCTGATACCATTACAGCCATGACGATGGCATTTAGAATATGGCTGAAGTCTCTGCATCAGATACCACCATCTCACGTAAGGAATAGTATAGCTTTATTATGGCATATGAAATAATAGTGCATAAGCAAAAAAAAAAAAAAAAAAAAAAAAAAAGTAAACTTTACCTAGGAGAAATCATCATATGTATAACCAGAAATAGAAATCCCATCACAAGTTAATCCCGTACACTGATGAATTAAGACAGAACCTTTCCTTTTCCAGGGGGAAAAAAAGTCTGTTTTTTTTCAGACATGCTACAAATAAAGAATATACTATTGGAATTACTAGAGGCTCTTCTCCAAGCTTTAGTATTTTTATGTTATAAAATAGATAAGAAATTTAGATTTTCATTATGAAGGTAAATTTGTTATGTAATTAGGAAACAGATGGTGAGTCTATTCTACCAGTACTTAGAGGTACTTCTAAGCAACCCTAGTCAAAGTTGCCATACACAATGAAAAAAAGATGTTGAGACAATAATTATAGCCAAGATAAATTTTTAAACTTATTTATGTAGGACAGGGCTACACAGACATGTGAACAACTGAGAACACTAATGAGATTTAAAGCATAATGCCTGTGATATTTAAGTAACGACTTTCACCGAAGATGTATCAAGATATTCTCCATGATTCTGCTGATGGGATTTGCAAAGCCAGGTTTCTAACTGCAGGAAACCAGACAGTTACCTTTCTCCATTACCTGGTATTTCAGAGCATCATCACAGACCAACTTAAATAGCTACAGCAGGAGAGAAAGGAAAATTTGAGCAGCTAATTCAGCCTTCATATCCCTCCAAATAGGCAAAACATATGTAAGAGTAAAGGGAGGATACTCTGGAACACAGGGTCAGCTCAAACCAGAAGTCCATTTTGCCTTGTATTAAGTAGTAACCAGCAGCAGATGGCAAAAGAATAAATACAAGAACACAATAAATATCCAGGTGGTACTTCCCTAGAAGACTCTATAGGAATCCAGCTGTTTAAAGCTTAGGGATTTTGAGCCAGAGATGGGATATCTGCACTTCTCCATGGGTTTATTTAGTAAGTGCATGCAAGCATGCTCTTGAAATTTCACACCTTTTAAAGAAACTAAAAGGTATGCTCAGAAACCCAAATCCTCTTTTAATTTGATATTTTGATTAAGAAATATCCTATCCAGAGAATCTGTTGCTACTGCAAGTTCACTTACATGCAAATTTCCCTGGTGTACATTCTACCTCTATCATATAACCAGTCTATTTGAATAACTACTGAAAAGCACATGAAAAGACAAACATTATTGTATTAACAAACTGCAAATTCAGTTATCTTATAAAACAACAGTATGCATGGATATTGCCAATGCTTGTTTAATCCTGTTTTTGAGATTTATGTAACAATCTTACCATACTGTAAGTATTTATAACCTTCAGATTTTTTTTTTTTTTGTGGGGGGCACAGCTGGATACTAGTCTATCTAACTTTCACTTCCCCTTCCTAAAGCTGCCAGAATGCACTTGTGAATTTAAACTTTTGAAGCAAAGGTTGTCTACTATGGGTGTAAGCCTGATACCCCATATCATCATCAGTAGAAGCCCAGGCAAATTCCCACTTACTGAAGATCTCCTGCACCATCATTGCCAGATGAGAAACCATTCTCAATTTAACATACTTTAAGTCGTATAGAAACAAACATCATACATCACACGTGTAAGCCACATCTCAAATGCGGTGGTAATACTTTAAAACAAGATGAGTGAATCATGACAAACTTGAATATTGATAAAAAGCTGTGATTTGAAGCCTTCATGTGAACACAGTGGAAGCAGAAAGGCACACAAAGGCAAAAAAAGCCTCAGGCATACACAGCGAACAAAGTAGTTCAATTTTAGTGAAAGCAGAGCAATAGAGTGCGTATCACAAACACTATTAGTAAATTAACTGGCTAATTCTGTTATTCAGTAATATGAAACTAGCTCAAATACTTGTTTTCATGTAACCACCTGATGGTAACTACAGTACTGTTTATCAAACGATAATGCCATTTCAACCACACCTGAAATTGTTTCTTCAGAACTGCTAGGTGCTTTATCAGTACAGCTTGCTGAAAAATTGTTCCGTCATACCTACAGACATCTTTGCACATATCCTATATTAGCACTGCTGCTGCTGAAGATAAGGGAGCAATCTGGCAGAACAAACTGATCAGAGATTTGAATAAAAGTCTCTGATGCGACTGTAACTAGCCAATACTGAATACTGTGTTCCTTCTTTCACCATTTCCAGGTCCCACATTTCAATTTGCTTTCATCTTTTTAAACAGCTTTGTCTCCATTGTTAATGTCAGAAAAACAAAAATTTACCTGAAGCAATTAGCGTTGACAAACAACCAATAGAACATCCTAAAAGCGCTTATTTGTACCATTTAGCTACACAGAAAGGATTCTGTATGCTTATGCAAAATGTATGAAACTAGAACAGTCCAGTAACTCTCTCAGGTGTCAAATCTAGGAAAATTAGCCTAAAACTTAGCAATCCTGTCCTAATGAGTTTTATCTAGATGCATCACATACTTTAAAACCAGGAAACATCTATCTCTTGAGTACTGTATGTTACAGACTGTCAGGCTTCCAATCACTCATCTCTCCATTGCCCCCTTGGTTGAAACTCTAAGTTTCAGATACCTTTTGAAAAACCAAGAGCTGGCCAGCTTACTATCATCTATTCAGAGATAAACCTTCATTTCTGCATTTTTTTAATTGCTTGATTAACAGGAAACAGGTGAAATGCATCCCTTTGGAATTCATCCATAATCCCTGGGCTGCAATTATTCAGTAAGCCTAAACTTTACCTCTGTGGTATTTAATAAGTCACCATCTACTGACTACTCTGATGATTTCAGCAAAACAAGTGGAGGGTGTCCAGTAGACTTCCTCACGGGCAGCTGCTACATTGAGAGCTTAGCTTTTGTACAATGGTTAACAGACGGTCAGAAACGTCAGCAGGTCTCAACACTTACCGAACACAAGAAAGCTTGCACGAGCTTTTACTTTTGCTGTTCCTGTTCTGTGGAGAAAGAATTTCAGTTTCTAGAGACAACAGTTTGGCATATATCATAAACTCTACAAAGACGTACATATGTAAATTCAGACTTTTACCTCACTTTTACTGTTTGCGTGCTTCTTGGTGAGCAATTTAAAAGCAAGCATAAAACACAGACAAGATAACATATGCTCACTTTCCTTAAAAAACTCATTTCTGATCTGATATGTTCAGAAAGAAAAGCCACGATATACTTGCGTGTAGATATTCTCAATTGAAGAAACTTTGTCGTGTTTCTTTGATGGAAGCATAACTTTTGCACTAGTAGAACATGATTTTACCATCTTATTCAGTGCCATGTTCTGTTAATTCTTCTGTTAGAAAGACAAAAGGATTGTATCGGAGCAGAGACTGGTATATTAAATAACAGGTTTTGAAAACAAATTCCATTTTTTTTTCTGTTAAACTTAAAATAAAGGAAGAGTGGGTGGAAATAACCAGTAAAATAATTTGGGAAAATTAAGCAGAGTTCAAAACATCTTTAAAGAAAAAAAAAACTATTTTGAAAAACATTTTCTACGTCATCTGTTCTGTATTTCTTAATGCCCAGAGTAAATTTACATATATTGCTTCTGACTAAATGGAAGTACTTGGTAGTGAAAAGTTGAAAAGAAGCAGTGCCAAGCAAGAGGAATTCTAGCTGGCCAATAAAAGGACATTAGTTTTTCCACATGGGGTTCTGCTTCATGTTAAAAGCAAAGCAGGCAAAGTCAAAATTGAATCCTGTTCAAAGAAAACTATTTTTAGACACAAAATGCATGCACACACATGCACTGCATTTCTAGTCAAATATACTTATTTATGAAGTTTTGTGCATCCTACTAAGACAGATCAAGTAATTGCCAGTCGAGAAAAAACAAAGTATTAATCAACAATCAGGTTTTGTTTTTGTTTTTTGGGCTGAGCTATGCTATACAAATCCCAGCTCCTGCTCAAATGAACTTCATCTGTCCATAAGCTCTCCAGAAATATGTTCTTCAGTAAGTTCATGTTCCGCTCCCCTTTGCATTTGGGCGTACAGGAAAGCAGGTAAGCTTGCAAACTTTGAAGTATTTCAGTGTTTAAAGACACTGAAAAGATTTAAAGAAAAGGAAATTGTTTCAACTATTTTGAGTTATGACTAATAGCATGAAATTCAGTGAAAATTATAATTAAGGCTTATATTCCTTAGGACTACACCTTGTTTTAATAAAATACCATTTCATGGTTCTGAAATAATAGCATGAGCAGGTGAACCAAAATGCAATACATCACTGTGCTGTCCATTTGTATTTTCTGTAGGCCACAGAAATGCTAGAAGAAATAAAAATAGTCACCTTCAGTCTTTAAGAACCTACGGCTCTTAAACATGACGTGGCAGCTTGGTAATAAACAGTAGGGCAGAAATGGGGGAAATGAGAAATACAAATGATTTTAAAGGATCTTTAAAAAGTTTACTAGCGTGTATGCATCACAAAAAGTAGAGAAGGATTTGTGTGGACAAAGGAAGGTAGTGGAAGAATTCTTACTATTTTATTATTATTTAACGAAAGCAATAATTAAATTCCTCACTAAACCTTTTAGTGGACAATCACATCTGCAGACCCAAACTGGATGGAAGTTAGGCAAAACTGGGTCCGGTTGTGTATGTTACTGGGAATTACTTTCAGGGCTTTAACATCACATAGTGGGAGAAGATGCAAAGGAAACACTCAAGCACGGGGCATAATAAAAGTAATACTCTACTTTTAAGGGAAGTGTAAATGAGGCAGAGACATTAAGTGACTCATGCAATTTAGGAGGCTTACACAGTGAGTCAGTGACAGAATCAAGAATAGCATCCAAGATCCCTGACTCCTACAAATCTTTCTGTGACAGCTTCTTTCACAATCTGCTCAGTCTACAGCAAAGAAATATAGATCCCTGAACATCAATAAAAAGAGAATGGATAAAATTAAGTAAACTAATATAATTAAAAATAATTTTTCCTTTTTTTTTTCAGTTCACTCTACTACAGACCATTTTTTTCTTAATTAACCAGTTTCCTATACAGAGCACAGATAAACCAAACCATATCTTTTTGTCATCCAAAGTAAACAACAGTTCTCTAAATACCATCAGCACAGTGATGAAAAATAGGTTAAAGATCTGACTTTACAAACTATTGCCCTCTCCTGATAAATATTAGCACTACTTTTACATGGTAGGCAAAGGAGTGAAACTTGAAAACCCTTTTCATTCAGCTCAGTAAGTATAACCCTGATATTCTCGATGCTTTCATCAAGAGAAATGTGAGGTACCTTAGAAAATACATTTTACAAAGAAATGGGCCCATGTCAATAAACTGAGCCCAAAGGGCCTACATATCGTTCTTCGGTTAATTCAAAACATCCTGAAATTAATGAGTGGCAAACTCACTGAATTTTAGGTAACAGCAGTGAGATAACAGCGATAAGAGACAATTAATGACAGGATTTCAAAAAAAAGTTTGTTCCATTGCAGGCTCATTGAAGTTAGTTGAGATTTTTTACTTTTTCAGCTTTCATATAACTTAAATAGGAAGAAATTACAGAGCACTTAAGGAGGTCACCGACATTTTCCTGGTGAAAATCAGCTATCATAACTCAGTTTGGCAGAAAGCTAGCAGCTTCCAAGTCACAATCTGCAATTAATTTTTAAGTTAGAAAAACATGGCAGAGTATACTCCTCTTCAGAAAGAGGAATTGTGGTGAATAAATTCTCTTAGCTTTCCGTGTAAGCGATCAGACAGCCTAACAGACCTTACGTGACAGCCCTCTAGCTTTTCTACATCACCAGCAGAGATTTGCCAACTTAAATGGAGATTTCAAGCCGTGATTTACATGCATTGTCAAATCACTTGAATGCAGGGGAAAATAATTTATTTATATTGTCATTTTTTATTTTTATTTTTTTGTTAAGACTGCAAAATTTCCAGGAAATAAAACAACTGTGAATGACGTGTTTTTTTCCTGAACCCTCCCTTACATTTAAGAGACAGAAAAGGAAAGAACAACATTTATATTTCCTGCACATTATGTTGCTAAGTGGCAGTCATGGAGTAAAAAAGAATAAAAATAAGGAAATACACTTGTTGACATTTTGGACAGAAATAATTCTCTGAAGTTCTAATTTTTTGGCCTAACTAATTAGCACAGCGCAGCAGTGTTTCAGATAGGAGAAATAAAAAATAGATCTGGCATTTTGGCTCTTCAGTCAATTTTTCTAAGTCCGGCAAACTAAGGTGTGCCAGGAAATCTCTCCCCTAGTCTCGGTCTCGCCTCCCCCCACTGGCTTCACGCTTCCAGCATTTGGATCCAGTCATCTGGTTTCAGAGGATGATAGAATATTCTGATACTCTATTTTAGACAGTTATTTTAATTTTGAAAAGAATAACATTCCTCTAAGAGACAACTCAGAGTATGTACCTAAATTAAGTGTTTAGAAGAGTTCATTAGAAAAGGCAACCTCCATTCATTGACTGGATAACACAATTAAGCCTCTAGATTAGGCAGCCAGACATGCCTCAAATAAGCTGTCTTATTTTATTAATTTTTGTCCCTAGAATTTCTCAACTCTCTGGTATGTGTGGAAATTGTTACCAGTGTTGTTAATAGGCAATTTGTCAGCAAGGCTGCAGCAGTCACCAGACAACACTAAGAGAACACACACATCTGGGTAGGTCGAATTTACCAAGAGGCACTCAGCTTTCCTTGGTTTCTTTTGTTGTTGTATAGGTTTGTTTTTTTTTTTTCCTTTGAAGTGTACAGGATTGAATATTGTCAGATTTCTTGCAGATGGTGTATCAGTGGTATTAGAGACATAAATACAATACACTGAAAAATTTAATAACAACTGTGAAGAGCAGACCCAGATACAGAAAGAGAAAAACTTCCCAGTGTTCTATTTCAAGCATTTTCCTTCGAGAAAACTTTGGTTTGTTCAGAATATCCTGAAGGACAAACCAATATACAGAGTTTTTATTAGCAGTTTCAAATTGCTGAGTGACAAGGAAGAGAAGAACCCCTGGGCAAAAGAAGAACCATCTACCAAAACGAGAGAAACCATTATTTGCTCACTTCAGTAATTTTGGAAGCTGCTCTCCCAGTCGCGTAACAGTGACAAGGACAAGAGCACAACTAGGTTTCCAATGTTTTTTTTTTTGTTGTTGTTGTTTTTTTGTTTGTTTGTTTGTTTTTTTGTTTTTTCTTCATTCAGATGCCAAAGTATTTAAAAACTTTATCTAAAATTTCAAGGTACCTGATCTTCTTGGTTGGCAAGTCATTCATCTACATCTAACCCTGACACATGCTAAAAGAAACAAAGGACAAGGTTCTGCATCAGTACAGCAGCTGCCTGCAGAACAAAGCAGCGGTAATTTATGGCTTCCCACACGGGACGCTGTCATCCCTGGGTTTTATGACAGAGGTGCCCAGCTGTGCTATGTGTTAAAATTAGAGCTGTGCATGTCATGTCAAAACGGCTCATGGTACAGAACAAAAGAGAAGCGACTATTGGTGGCGATGACAGAACCCAGCAAAACCTTAACAATCCCCACCTAATGGGCCTCCTCCAAGAGAACACTGAAAAAAAAGTAAATGTAATAAAGGAAAAGTTAAAAGCCGTGTTAAAAACTATATATATTTTGGCTGCAGATCAGATTTTTGTCAACATTGTAGCATTGCACTTGGAATTCCTACAAGATCTATTTATACAAATACTAATTTAAATGTATTCAAATACACAAGGAATAAAAATAATAATTCAGGGATTTTGTTTGGAGTATTCCTGAAACCTGAACAGAGGCAATTAGGATATACCACAATTAACTGTTTCTGTATCATCATCTATGAAGATAAGTACTTTAGCACCTGTTCCTCACGCTATACAAACTCATCAATAACTTTATTTGTGCAAAATCAGTTCCATCAGTTCACTAGGTGGAAATGATTTGACAATCACCTCTGGGCCCATCTGGTCCAGCCCCTGCTCCAGCAGGGCCACCCCAAGCAGGGTGTCCAGTGCCATGTCCAGCCCCTTCTGAAGGTCTCCAAGGAAGAGACTCCGCAGCCTCTCCAGGCAGCCTCTGCCAGCACTGCAGCACTGGCACAGCACGGAAATCCTCCCTGATGTTCAGACAGAACTTGCAGTGTTCCAGCTTGTGCCCATCACCTCTTGCCCTGGCACCAAGTGGAGCCTGGCTTCATGCCCTTTGCACCCTCCCTTCAGGTGTTCATAGACATCAGTGAGGTCCTCCCCGAGCCTCCTCCTCTCCAGGCTGGCCAGTGCCACCTCTCTCAGCCTCTCCTCGCAGCAGAGGTGCTCCAGGCCCTTCAGCATCTTGTGCTGGGCTCTCTCCAGTGTGTCCATGTCTCTTTGTACTGGGGGGCCCAGAACTGGACCCAGTTCTGCAAATGTGGTCCCACCAGCACTGAGCAGGGGGAAGAACTCCCTCCCTTAGCCTGCCGGTGATATTTTGCCTAATGCAGCCATGAACACCGAGAGCCTTCTTTGCAGCAAGGACACATTGCTGGCTTTTGTTCAACTTGCTGTCCATCAAGACACCCAGGTCCTTTTCTGCCAGGCTGTTTTCCATCTGGGAGGCCCCAGCATGTCCTCGTGCTGGGGTTGTTTCTCCCCTGGGGCAGGACTCCATACTTCTTAACCTTCATGAGGCTGCAGTCAGCCCATTTCTCCAGCCTGTTGCGGTCCCTCTGGACGGCAGCACGAGGGACCGCACATTGTGCCATCCACATACAACTGAAAAGCAAACCATACTGGAGCTGCTGAAAATGTTCTGCTACCTTGTTGGTCTTCCCCCAAACAAGTGCTGTAGTTCACTTCCTACCGATGTTTAAATCAACAAAAGAGGTACTTCTAAAATATTTCATAGTATTTCTAAAGACTCTAAAGAAGACCCATGATTTGCAGGCAAATCCTTATTTTAGTTATTTTAATCTCATTTCCTGCACGGGCTATCTTGACTCACAGTACATGCACAGGTCAACTCCATAGCACAGATGGAACTAATGTGGTCTGGGATAATTCAAAATTGCTTCTCAAGAAGTCTGCATTCAATGGGATTATCTATTAAGACATGCAGCTAGTGTGCATCTGCGTAATGCCCAGTGTCTGAAAATCCTGGAGGTTTAATTACTGCTGGTTCTTCAGCTGAGTCTGACAATCTTACACAAATGCCAGGTGCAAATGATTGAACTCCTTGCTTTTTATCATTACAAAATTTCCCATACGAAAAGAAAGCTCATAACCATAGAAGCTGTAAAAACTAAGGCTCACATAAATTTTAAAAGAGCTTTTTAGAAGAAAAAAGAATAATAAACATGTTTCTTCTACTGCTGAGACACGAACACCTGTTAACGACAGTCGTTAGCTAGGTGATAATGGTCTCCACCAGGCACGGTGCGCTCTCCAGGAGGTCGGTATACACCCAGACCGAGTACCCGTTAAAAGAATGCAGCGGTTCAGGTCACCGGATGCAGGGAGTGTCAGAGCCTGCTGCTGCCATCGGCGGGAGGCAGAGACACTGCGTGCGTCAGGTGCGAGCAGGTGGATGACCTGATCCGCATGGTGGCGGAGCTCAAGGAGGAGGTGGAGAGGTTGAGGGCCATCAGGGAGTGTGAGCGGGAGATAGACTTGTGGAATAACTCCCTGCAGGGCCTCAAGGAGAGGTACCGGGGTGAGATACCCCAAATGGGGGTGGACCCCCTGCCCTGTCGCCGTCGGGCAGAGGGAGGGGATCTGGGAGTTGAGGAGGAATGGAGACAGGTCCCTGCTCGACATCGCAGGCGATGCCCTCCCCTTCCGGCCCCACCTTCCCAGGTGCCCTTACGAAACAGGTTTGAGGCCCTAGAGATTGAGCAACAGAGCAACCAGCAACTGAGGAAGAGGTAGAAAGTGTTCCCAAGAGGATGCCTAGGGCAAGGAGGTCGACTCCACGCCTCAGGACTGCCTCCACCAAGAAAGACAGGAGGGTGATTGTTGTGGGAGACTCTGTCCTTAGGGGAACAGAGGGTCCTATTTGTCGGCCTGACCCTACCCATAGGGAAGTCTGCTGCCTCCCTGGGGCCAGGGTCAGGGACATTGCGAAGAAAGTCAAGCGCCTGGTACGGCCCACTGACTACTACCCGCTACTGGTCTTTCAGGCTGGTAGCGATGAAGTAGCAACGAGAAGTCCGAAGGCGATCAAAAGAGGCTTTAGGGATTTGGGGCGACTACTTAGAGGATCAGGCGCGCAGGTTGTGTTTGCCTCTGTCCTTCCGATAGGGGGGATCGAAGCTGAAAGGTGTGCTGTTCACATAAACTCGTGGCTTCGAGACTGGTGTGACTGGCAGAACTTTGGGTTCTTTGATCACGGGAAGGTCTATGCTACACCGGGCCTGATGTCACCGGATGGGAAGGGCCTCTCTTGGAGAGGGGTAAGGATCTTTGGTCAGGAGTTGGCAGGGCTGATAGATAGGGCTTTAAACTAGAGTCGAAGGGGGAAGGGGCTAAAACCAGGCACGCCGGTGAAGACCTAAGGGATGGTACGCTAGAATCAGAGGGGCTGTGTGCCAGTGAGGTCCTTCGGTCAGATCCACAAGGTGCTGAGTGTAAGGAGACGCACCTGAAGTGCTTCTACACGAACGCACGCAGTATGAGGAATAAAATGGATGAGCTAGAAGTACTGGCCCAGTCCCGCAACTACGACATCATCGGCATAAGCGAAACCTGGTGGGATGAGTCCTGTGACTGGGGTGTTGCGATAGATGGTTACAGGCTCTTCAGGAGGGACAGGCAGGGTAGGCGAGGTGGTGGGGTGGCGATGTATGTGAAGCAGGGGCTGGACTGTGTGGAACTTCAGGTTGGCGATGGCAAAGTTGAGAGCCTCTGGGTAAGGATCAAGGGACGAACGAATAAAGGGGATGTCGTTGTGGGAGTCTATTACAGACTGCCTGGCCAGGACGATAGCGCCGATAAATTATTCTTTACAGAACTAAGAGAGGCCTCGAGATTAACTCCCCTTGTCCTTATGGGGGACTTCAACCTGCCAGACGTTAACTAGGAGTGCCACACAGCTGACACGAGCAAGTCCAGGAGGTTCATGAAGCACCTAGATGATAACTTCTTGGTGCAGGTGCTAACGGAGCCAACTAGGAAAGGTGCCCTCCTAGACCTGTTGCTAGAAAACAGAGAGGGTCTGGTGGGAGATGTGGTGATTGGTGGCCGCCTCGGTCATAGCGACCATGAAGTGGTTGAGTTCAAAATTTACGGTGACAGAAGGAAAAGTGCCACCAAAACCTCATCCCTAGATATGGGGAAAGTGGACTTCAGGCTGCTCAGGGAACTAGTCAGCAAGGTCCCCTGGGAAGCTGCTCTTGAAGGCCTCGGTGTCCACCAGTGCTGGTCATTCTTTAAGCGATGCCTCCTAGAAGCACAAGATCAGGCAATTCCTAAATATTGCAAGTCAGGCAGGCGGGGCAGGAGGCCGGCGTGGCTGACCAGGAACATTCTGATGGAGATCAGGCGGAAACAAGAGCGTGTTTCGCTACTGGAAGGAGGGCCAGGTGTCATGGAAAGAATACAGGGATGCTGTTTGTGTTTGTAGGGAGAAAATTCGTGTGGCTAAAGCACACCTAGAGTTGAAGCTGGCTGTGTCCGTGAGAGAAAATAAAAAGGGTTTTTTTAGATATGTGAATGGAAAAAGGAGAACTAAAGAATACATAGGGCCGCTCCTTGATAGGGAAGGTCTCCTCACAGACAATGACATAGGCAAAGCAGAGACGCTTAACGCCTTCTTTGCCTCTGTCTTCAATGCCGATGATGGGCTTTGGGACCCAGGGTGCCCTGAGCTGGAGGACCAGGACGGTGGGGATGACAAACTCCCAACCGACCCTGAACGTGTGCGGGATTTGCTACTCCGCCTGGATCCCTACAAGTCCATGGGTCCGGATGCGATTCATCCCCGGGTGCTGAAAGAGCTGGCGGACATCATCGCGGAACCTCTCTCAATTATTTTTCAACGATCCTGGGAATCTGGAGAGGTCCCGGTAGACTGGAAGCTGGCAAATGTTGTGCCGATTTTCAAGAAGGGTCAGAAAGAAGACCCTAGCAATTACAGGCCTGTCAGTCTCACGTCAGTGCCTGGTAAAATCATGGAGAAGATGGTTCTCGAACTTATTGAGGTGCACCTGGGGGACAAAGCAGTCACTGGTCCCAGCCAGCATGGGTTTGTGAAGGGTAGGTCCTGCCTAACTAACCTGATTTCCTTTTATGATAAGATCACCCATATGGTGGACCAAGGGAAACCAGCTGATGTGATTTTTTTGGACTTCAGCAAGGCTTTTGACATGGTTTCCCATAGGATCCTACTGGACAAAATGTCCACCATACAGCTAAATAAAAACATCATACGATGGGTGAGCAATTGGCTAACGGGCAGGGCCCAAAGGGTTATGGTGAATGGGGCTGCGTCAGGCTGTCGGGCGGTCACCAGTGGGGTCCCTCAAGGCTCCATTTTAGGGCCGGTACTTTTCAATATTTTTATAAATGATCTGGATATAGGAATAGAAGGTATTTTGAGCAAGTTTGCTGATGACACCAAACTTGGAGGAGTTGTGGACTCTGTTGAGGGTGGAAAGGCCTTGCAGAGGGATCTGGATAGGTTGGAGAGCTGGGCGATCACCAACCGCATGAAGTTCAATAAGAACAAGTGCTGGGTCCTGCACCTGGGATGGGGAAACCCTGGCTGCATGTACAGACTGGGCGATGAGACGCTGGAGAGCAGCCTAGAAGAGAGGGATCTGGGGGTTGTGGTAGACAACAAGTTGAATATGAGCCAGCAGTGTGCCCTGGCAGCCAGGAGGGCCAACCGTGTCCTGGGGTGCATCAAGCACGGCATCACTAGTAGGTCGAGGGAGGTGATTGTCCCGCTCTACTCTGCGCTGGTGCGGCCTCACCTCGAGTACTGTGTGCAGTTCTGGGCACCACAGTATAAAAAGGACATGAAACTGTTGGAGAGTGTCCAGAGGAGGGCTACGAAGATGGTGAAAGGCCTGGAGGGGAAGACGTACGAGGAACGGCTGAGGGCACTGGGCCTGTTCAGCCTGGAGAAGAGGAGGCTGAGGGGAGACCTCATCGCAGTCTACAACTTCCTCGTAAGGGGGTGTCGAGAGGCAGGAGACCTTTTCTCCATTAACACCAGTGACAGGACTGGTCACTGGTCACGGGAACGGGGTTAAGCTGAGGCAGGGGAAGTTTAGGCTTGACATCAGGAGGGGGTTCTTCACGGAGAGGGTGGTTGCACACTGGAACAGGCTCCCCAGGGAAGTGGTCACTGCACCGAGCCTGTCTGAATTTAAGAAGAGATTGGACTGTGCACTTAGTCACATGGTCTGAACTTTTGGGTAGACCTGTGCGGTGTCAAGAGTTGGACTTGATGATCCCTAAGGGTCCCTTCCAACTCAGGATATTCTATGATTCTATGAAATATTCCTTCATGATCTGGATTCTTCCATGTAAACCCTGTTCATCATTATGTCGAAATAACGTCATACTAATTCAAGTCATTATGTCCATATAATCTTTTACTGCTGTAACTTTCCAACAAAACAATGAACACTTGTATGAAGAGATCCGTAAAGTTCAGGAGAATGCTGTGTATGCACTGTTATGGCAGTAAAGTGGAAAAATATGATCACAGAATTCGTAACTCCTACGATCTGCTCTCATCAGCAAACATAACGCAGTTGGAAATAGAAAACTGACAAAGCACTATTGCAGTGTTCTGATTACATTAGTAAGAGTCAAGTTTCTATGGCTCCAACAGCCTTACTGTTTCCTGAAGCCAAAAATCTTACCCTATACTGCTTTCGTGGTTATAAAGGAATTATTTTTCTCCTTGGACGTGAAAAAAAGAACAAACAAGTTAAAGACTCTGCATTTTTCTCATTCTGTTTTAATCCCACTGGAAATGGGGGAATCATTTTGAATTACTGTAAAAATGTCCTATTACACAGAAAATCATTTTTTTTTCTTACTTAAAATTAACCTAACTTAAAGATGTAGGCAGAGCTTCAGTAATAAGGTAACAGATATGCTAAACTCAAGCTCTTCACCTAGCAGGTCAGTAAGACACAGAAGTACGGTTTGTAACATATTACAGCACAAAGCGTGCAATTACTGTGCATTCACCCAGGCCTAGCAAAAAAAAAAGGCAGAACTGCTATGCTCCATGCACTCCATGCTTCTGCAACCGGACAGCGTGAGCTAGGAAGTCCACGCTCACACTTGCCTGTCCTCCCAGTGGCTCAGCAAGGACTTTGAACAGCATTTTCTGACTGTAGCTGGACATGAGGTAAAGCAGCTGTATGTGCAGTTTCCTTTTAATTGGCAGCTTCTTTTCTGCCTCTTCCTACATTCTCCCTCGCCCCTCACAGGATCTCTCATCATGCTGGGATAATGAGGACAATAGAATTCAAAGCCATGACAGTTTGTGTGTCAGCTTCATGCAAACATTCATGAAACTGAAAGATGTCAATTGCCATGGAAATGTCCTGTTTTGATATAGGAAAAGCAAATCCACAGCGCTTAAAATAATCACACAACGTAACACAGAAAGCCTACCACCCTCATTTCAGATACTTACTAAGTTGTGTAAGTAGACTGACCAGGGTTTGGTGTGTAGGTTTTTGTTTGGTGAACACATCATAAAAGACCAGTCAAAACTCTGAGCTCCAACTGGACTAAATTTTAATGTCACTAAAGGGCTCTCCAGCAGATGGCAAAGTTTAGGTAATTGACAAAAACGAACTGCTCAATTAGATTTAGGACTGTTAAGCTCGAGTAACATTAACCACTCAAATCCCTAAGTACGTGACAAGTTCCTGGAATTCTTTACAGCTCCATTAGTTCTCTCACTACTGACTAACAACTTTACCCCAAAACAGATACTGGATTCAAGACAACATATTTAAGGCCACTTTGTTGCTGAGTTCAACCCCCACTTAATCAATCGCAAAATACTACTCACCTCTAGAGAAGCGTTCAAGTCACCATTTTAAAAAGTACAAGTTAATAAAAAATATTTTCAGTTCTTTATGCATTTTAAAAAGTCTCATCCTAAGCAGATATGTAAAAATGTTACAAAACTTCTCAGCAATGCAATGATGCATAAATATATGAATATAATTTGAACATTTACATGTTCAATTTCCTGAGACCTCTAAAAATAGGTTTTGTTTTTGTTATACTGTTGAAAGCCTGGAACAGCAGAGTACCAAGTATTCTCAATTCTATCTCTGGAAATACTATAAACTGTACTTCTACATAAAAATATGAAGTAGCCGCATTTTTTTTAGTTGTTAATATCCTTCAACCAACCAGTTCAGTTAATGCTGCAGATGAAATTTAATTAATCTCCATTTTCATACTGTTTATCACAAATACAGAAACTGTGTTCTGTGGTCAAAATCCGCAGTTATGGACAAATTACATATGATCAGCTTAAGAACAAGGAAAGCAAAAGGCATGTTGGAATACATAGTAGCTGAATTAAAAAGGAAAAAAAATCACATTCACTTGAGCTGTTGCACTACAACAGAAAAAGAGATGAAGACAGTGAAATAACATGAAGATACTGATGAATGTAGTCTGATAGCTCACGGTGCACGCTGTCTTAGAGACAGGAATATGACTCCTCATAATACAGGGAACAGAGTAACATCCAGGCTTGTTTCCTAAGATGTGCATTTCCTTATTCTCTCTACTTAACTTCGATCATGTTTAAAACTTCTTTTTTTGTGTGGTGGTAGTGGTTTGTTGCTTTTTGTGTGTTGTAACCTAAGTGCAGTCTCTTAGACATACTGTGAATATATACGGCAGCTACAAAGAGATGCAAATGTGAGTGCTGTCAGCATAAAGATTGGTGTCTGAGCTCATGGCATCTTACTAATTCTCAGTGTTTTTGTAAATATAGTATAAAAAAAGGCACAAGATGGATCCCTTGTGGCATATGATATGTAGTAAGACCTTTGGGAAAGAAATAGCCACTCCTTATTTCATGGGAACGCGTAGGCACAGAAGAAAGCATTTTGGTTTCTAGACACTTCCTCCTGCTATCTTGAAGCCACTTTAGAAGTGCAGGCATGACAATTGTTGCATTAGGACAAATCTTAATTTGTTATTAAAAACAATAACCAAGGACTCTCAAAATTTGTTTCTTTGTGCACTTGTAGGCTTTTATTTTATACAAAAATTTCATTAACAGATTAAGTTATGATTGCTGTATGCCTCCATAAATCACCAATCCAAAACCATGCATCAGATATATAAACCCATTCTATACATTTGGAGGCTTTGCTGTCTGCATGCTTCCATCCCTTCCTCCTCTTCCACACACAGGTAAACTTCTTTTTTCTCTTTTTAGCAACTCTGTGACTTCTGTCTCAAGATAGAAGTTCATTGTTTCATCCCTGTATTCCTTCTAGCTTTCTGCCATAAGTCTGTCTACTTCGGGTGGTAAACTCAGTGCCACCTCCAACATACTCAGCTTACGGAGGTGACTGGATAGGGCATTCACAAATCACTATCTCCAAGGTCAAGACACCCAAAGCAACAAAACCTTTGCAAGCTCAGCTAAACATTACATTCAGTTCCAAGTCTGCCAGCTGTCACTCTGTATGTGTCTTCTACTCTAAACCAGACTTTGAGTAGCAAATAAAAAAAGCTGGAACAAAATGAAAAGAAGTTCTGAAATGAAGAACAGGCATAGTTCAGGTTATGCTAGACTATATCTGTCTGCAGCCTCAAAAACTGCAACATAAGTAGTCAAGGAATCCATTTAACATTACATATATTTTAAAATTCTTCTCAACTACAGAATAAAGGATCATTACAAACATCTAAGTATAAACGTAAATATGTTTGACTATAAGATTAAATGAAATGTGGAATTTATGCTTACTAATTAATTATTTCATATAATATCCTCTAAGAAGCCAAATTCTTCTTCCTTTGAAGGTAATGGGAGTTCTGCCATTCACTGCATTAGAAGCCTGAAACAGCAAATAATTTTATCTGTTCAGTTCTTGTGCTAACTTTGCTTTAAAATACTGTAATGTCTTAAATCACTTATATTATACATATATAGTTACAGAAGTTTAACTGAGCAAATTATCCCAAGAGCAACTGAGGTTTGATTATTCAATGTTGAATAAGGATAAACACAAAAATGGTTTATACTTAATTATATTCATTACAGCTACAATTCAACGTACCTAAAGTGTTTAATATTTGAATGAAAATAGGTTTCATCCTCTTTTAGAAAAAGCAACTCACAAATGGCTCACCTCCCGCATATCAGCAACACTTTACTCAGTTTTGTGAAACTCTACATAGCAGTTCTTGTAAACCTACATTTGTGAAAATACTTATGTATTGCAGACTTCCACAAACCTGAAGACAATTTGTTGAGTGAGAAAAGAGAAAGTCACCCTTTCAGTATCTGAAAAAGCAGAACACAAAGAAGGGGTTGCTCTAACAAACGAGGCTGCATGCAGTGCAGAGACCTCCGCAGACAAAGCACAGCTGCTGCTCTTTGCAATGAGGGATTAGCAGTCTAGGTCAAAGGAAAAAAAGCCTCTCTGTAGCTAAGTGAGCAAACTGCAGAATGCATCCTCAGCATGGATGAGAAAAGGCCATCTCACCAGCTTGCAAATTGTGTAGAAGCTTCTGGGAACAGAAACAAAACCAGCAACAGTTCTTTGACAGAACATGTAAAAATGATTCTGGTGAAAAGCAGAGATACCCCCATTGGAGGACTGAGGTTGCAGTGACCTTTCAGTTATTTTAAAATTATATTTCCCCTTTTCCCTCCTGTGTGTTCATAAATATAAGCATTTTTTCTTCACAGCAGAACCCACATACTATCTGTGGGGCATTAGCAAAAACATCTGGAAATAACTAGCCGAGAGATAACAGAAAAATCTTTTAATTGTCTTTCATAAGAACAGCCCCCTCCCTCTCTTTTATTTTATTTATAATTTTAAAACACAGACATTCGAGTCTCTATCAACCTTCATACAACTGAGTCAATACATTTCGGCTTTAAACATTTTTGGCTTCCATTTTTTTGGCACTTCAGTTGAATGAAATATAAGCCAATATTTGAGGAAAAAGAATTACTGATGTTCTGATCAACCGCTAGATATACTTCTTATTCTAAATCATTCCCACTTCAGCCACTTTTCACACAGGGAAAAAAAACACATCTTCTAAACTGAGACACATCACTTGAATACCAGTGTGAATGTATTTTTAACCTGGCTTTTGTTTAAGAATGAAACACCAAAATCGTTCCTAGCTGTTAGGCTGGTGTCCAAACTGGCAAGTGAATTGTATGCTACAGGTAGCGTGGGATCTATTGCAGTTTGCGGTATTGCAGAAATAAAAGTCATTAGAATTACTTAAGCTAGAAGTACCAAAGAGTTGTACTGTTCAGAAAACCAAGAGCTTTTCTTCCTTTCCCTGTCAAAGGAAACCAAATAAAATTTAATCAACTGAGAACTCGATAAAAAGTAAGAAGGTGTAACATTATTAACTTTAACAAAGTCACACTTCCTTGCTGGTACAAGTTTAATAACCCTTATTTGAGACACTGATTTACACAACACCTAAGTAATTGCCATTATCACAAAGGCCTTTTTCAGTGACACTGGGCCTGCAGCTTATGACAGCTGGGGAATTTCCCAAGAGCTGTGCTCAGGCTCATCAGAGCACTCCTTAACATCTGTACAAGTTCCCTAAGTTCTTGTGGGAGTCATTTATACGTGTACTTGTCCAGCCTGACAGACTGCGGGCATGACTGCTGGCCCTTTGTTACAAGTAATATGCAGTGAGAAAAAACATTATACCATTGCATCAGAACAACAAACCTTAATGTAAGCATGCAAGCTAATAGATTTTGTAGCCTGCAAATTGGCATTGATGGTCAAAAAAACTGCTATCCACTATAGTCAAAAAGTGATTCTCAGTGTGCTTATTAAAACACACAGAATTAGATTTAGAACAGTTTTAATTAAAAGTTTTGAAAATTAACATAAAAGTAGAAATTTGTGATGTTAAAAATATATGGAGATGTATATTCCAACAATGTTTCCAAGGAACTATTTCCATATTCTCACAGCATTAGATGCATTAGAAATTTTGTCAATTCATCATTACGCAGCCAAGAAGTCAACATTTAATTTCTATTTCTAAAAGAAAGGATAGCACTAATACATACTTTAATGGACTGTTCATGCATTGCTCCATGTACTCTTATGGAGTACATTTGAAAATGGCATGATTTGAAAACTGCATCAACAGTTCAGAAAAAAACCTAACCTGGGCTCCTTTTGTCCCTAATACCATATTTTAAAATTACATTAGGAAAAAAATAGGTTCCATTCTATTTTAAAGCATCAAATGAATAGTAGCACTTCAGCCATTTTTAAATTCAAGGTTATCATCCCCAGAAATACGTAGATGATAAAAGCAGAAATAATGAAGAGTGCTGAGGCCTATGAGACTTCTGGAGAACCTCGGGATCAGAGGTGTGTTTAGACTTAGGTGTCTTATGTGGCTGCTGAAGTCCGCCCAGAAGCAGATACGCCATTTCTTCTTCAAAGAGCTTTTCTATCACCTCAACTGTACAGCTCTGTAAAGGACATGAGGCACAGCTTCTCTGTTCGGTGGCACTGGAATGATTTTTAGAAACAAGCATCTGTTGGCACTATTTAAAAATACCATAAAATCCCTCTGTAGTTTACAAGAGCATTTTAACGCTCATTTCCTCTGGATTATGAAAATATCGATTAGATTTTAAAAGCTTCAAGACTTTTGTGTTGAAGTACACAGAAATAATGAAGGCTTTTGGAGCCCAGTCCCCCACACCCAGTTCGTGCTGCTGCTTCTTTAATGCAGGCTCAAAAGGAAGCATCAGAATACACCTAAATGGAGGAGGTGCTGACAGACTGAAAACTTTAATTGAGACTCCTTTCCCACAGTCCCTCCCACACAAAGCTACAGAGTTTAAAGATTTTCACAGCTTCTAAGCGTAAGAAACATTTATTTTTCCTTTGACCTCGTTTAATCCCTGATAGTGTCTATTAAAACAGAAGATTTCACATGAAGTAGCTTCTGAGCCAAACACAGCCTTTATTCCTGCTGTGCCAGGTAGCTAATATACCACAGCTGCACCTCAGTTGCCAATGCCTTTGGAAGTGAGAGCCAAACTATTTTAAGATACTACTTGTATTTAGCACATATTAGCACTGGCCAGTGTGTGCAGTGGGAAGCTTCTTTTTTCTTCTTTAGTAATGAAGCGGTGGGAAATGTCCCTTACTCAGTATTAAAAATGAGCATCTCCCGCGGAGCTGAGAACAGCCAGAGAGAGGAGCTTGCCCAGAAGCAGGTGACTTTGGTGCCAACTTCTACTCTGTCCTAGCTACGAGTTTCCAAATCTCTCTTTAGAACACAACTGCTGGGAGATGCCTCTCTTCTGTGTCAACACACAATTGTGTCTGGTACTCCCCAGCACTGGCCCTTAACCTGGTATGCCTTTGTAGTGTTTAAGAAGTGATTAAAACTCTCAACTAAAAGCAATTTCCATTCTAAAAGATTTTTTTAGGAATGATTTGAACAACCTTCTAAGAATATCATACAACAAAATGAAAGAGTTGTCCAAAAACCACGGAGTAACAACAATCCATACAAGTAATGGAAAAAAAGAATTCTGGCAATGAAGTTTTAAGCTTTACCAGTAAAACCAGGGTGGCCAGTTTCCCCGACTCCACCCTCCTTCCCAATTACTTATGTCAAGTAATATTCAAAGTCAAATACAAATCTGACATTCAACCCAACTAGTGTTTCAACTCATCTGGACCTCTGTCTTTGAACTCACAGGGTGTGTAGCATTTTCTTTATATAAAAGAAGGAAACTGTGTGGGAAGTACATGACAAGAGCATCGTGGGAAAGCCCAGAGTCACAAATGACATGGCTCCTCCTGGAAACCCATCTGGAAAGTCTGAGTAATTGCTGGATGTCTCCAGTTACTCATTCACATTCAGTCAAATTTCAGGAATATCTGATTTATCCCCAGCACTACAAATTACCTCAACTAATGCAAGTCAACTTCCTTATTCGTGGCTTTTTTGAAGCATGCATTTTATAAGAAGCACAGTTTTGAAATTCCTGGGTTTTAACGCATGTTCTCTTTTACTGCATTTTTTTTTAATATGACAATGAAATAAGTATTTTACTTCAGAGAGTTTCCTTAGTTACACTACATCCTAAGGCTGAGACCTCGCACTTATGACAACCTCAGCAGAAAACCCCCAAGCTTCCCTGACCCACTTTAGACAGATCCAGCTATTCTGTGATCACACTGAATTCTAGAATTCCATTTCTCCAAAATCCTTCGTTACCTCTCAACAGTCGATTCTCATAATGAGTTTATCCCACCAAATGGGGTAATGCATTCTCCCCCCCACATACATACCTAACAATTCATATTCTTTAATTTAGTTTTCCCAGCAAAATCATTACCAGCATTTTGATAACCCTCCACATATTTAAAAAGCTTTGGTAAGGCATCTTTATGCACTCCTTTCTTAAAAATAATAACAATCTAAGGACCGTCCTCCTTTTTGTAGTGCTTTCCTTTGCTTTCTTTCAGGAAGTGTTGCTAAGGAAACAGACCATCATCTACCATTAGGTCCACAGGTCTAGCAAGGTTTTCTCAGAAATAATAAGCTAACAATTACAAAACCAATACATTTTTAATAAAGGAAAAAAAAAAAAGGCAAAATTACTATTCCCCCCCACACATAATGTACAAGAAGCATATTTACTATGGCATGCTCCTTCTCCCTCCACAACAATATTATTTCATTTTCATTTCTTAATGAAATAAGGAGAAACATTTAACCCATCATTAAAGCAAAAGGTTTTTTCCCCCAATTTCTAGAGCCAGTATGGTATTTAGCTTTGCCCTTTTGAAAAAAAGGTAGGAGACGGTTCTGGTAAGCAACAGTTCCCTGAAATAATGACCAGGGACTGTATGCACAAAATCATTTACAGACCTACTTACTGAATTGACTCACATAGAATAATTAAGCATGGCTCAATAAATTCAAATCTGTGTACTTCACTTGGCGTTTCTGCTATTGTGAGTTTACATCATAATCTATTTTACTATTAAACAATTATATTCCACTATGATAGATCTGAGGATTTACCCCAAATTAAAGTGGTGTTATTTGCAAAATTCATGTCTACAATAGTTCAGCAACAACTTTTTATGGTCTAAGATGAAATTTAGAAATATGAACAGCTCCACATTTCAGTAAAATCTAATCTCTATACAGATAATGCGGCAGGCAAAACATGAGTCTGAATAGCATTGTTACAATAATATTGCCTGAATTTCATTAAGGTAGTCAGACATTGTTTAAAAATTAAGGTGCCAATACATCATGCTTTCATTTCATATCTCACTAGATGCAGCAGATCATACTTAAACTATGCATTTAACTAAGCATTTTGGATAATAATAATGATGGTTAAGGCTGTTAATAAATACCTCTGGAGGTCAACCCCACCATATACATATAATAACCCCACCATTTATTTATTTATACACACACACACGCACATATATATATATAAGTAATAGTTTGTAAAGAAAAGTTCACTGCTGAACTCTCTTACTATACTTTGGACCAGTTCTGACTTAGGAGTTTAAGACAATTCTATTAAGTCAGATGCAATTTCCATAAAGATTATAAAAAAGAAAAAAGAGTGTTAACACTATGCACCTTACCTTTACTAACACTACAAATGTTCAGATGACCTCTGGACCACCTGTGCTCTTATATTAACACCTCAAATGCTAAGTTTTAACTTCAGAAGATAATCAGAAGGGAACACAAAGGTAAATTTAAGGGCAAGCCAAAAGAAAACTTAAAATAACGATCAAAACCTGATGAAGTTTCTACAGAATAAAAGATTAACTTGCCTCCCTAAAAAGAAAAATAAAATAGAAAAGGTTTAGTTACTAAAAAGGATCTCTTAACAGCTTGCTTATGGAAAGGCATGTAAGCTAAAAGCTTATCTAGTTTTATGCAACTGTATCAGTCCAATAAGAGATTATTCTCTGTATACATCCTACCTCACACATGTGCTATAACAACCTGATTAAAGTGCTGTTAAGACTCCAGTTTTGGAAACGTAAGGAATCCGTTTTCTTACAAACACGATGTCTAACTATACTTGACAAAGATCACCTTAAGTACTTCCCCCCCCCCCCCCCCCAGTTACTGATTTTAATTGGAATGTACTCATTTCTCATTTGTGATAGAATTTCTCTTCCATTTCCTGCACTTTGTTTTGTGTATGTGAGGGGAAAGATGGAGGAAACAGCATGTGGCCCACGTGTGACAACCACTGAGGAATTAAAAATAGAACTCATTTAAGCCTGTAAGGAAAGGGGAAAATCACAACTACCTTTGCAAATCATTTACCCACAAAGGTAAGAAAGGCACAATACAGGCTGGCAGACCTCAAATTTAGTGATGAGTAAAAGCACCTAGTAAAACACAACCATCTCAACTACTTTGTTTTTTGGCAATTGACTCAGCTGACAAATCCTGTGGCCACATAACAAATTATCTTAAGGTGCCCTATCTTTAGCCTTTGCACTTTATCTCTGAGTTATGATGGAAGATGTTTTCAGAATTAATCTAGTAAAAATTAGTTTAAATTCATGTATTTCCTTGATATGGCCTCTTGTTTCCTCAGGTACAGGCCTCACCTCCTCTGAACCAGCTAGTCCTTCCTCCCTTCAGGGAAATCATACTACATGGTCATAGTGCCTACAAACCTCTAAATCTCTTTCAGACATGGCTTTTGCCCATATCATGGCAACATCCTCAATTACCAAACTTTTAGTGGGGTCCACAGTATAGATTAGCAGAGGAGCAGTCCTACAACTCCTTTAGTATCCTTGAACTTCCATTAGGGCCAGACACCTGAGGTTTAAGTATCAGCTCGGTACCTCACTACATCACCTCCCCAGCAGCATCAGACGCTCAGTGCATCAGATGCATCAGTCCTCAGTGCAGACTTGCTAAGACTGCCACTCAGAGAGGGAGATGATGGCACAAGTGAAAGATACGTGCTGCAACTACCCGAGAAGCCTCAGCTGCCTGTATTCTCGTTGGTTCAAATGGATCTGATAGCGTGTATACCAGCTTTATTAAAGCTGAGTGGATTTCATAGGTTGCACCGCCACTAAAAATGTAACTAAACGGGGTCATGCGGGCTAAGTGGGATTTAGGAGTTACAAATTCCAGATGTATATTGCCACTGGCCCCTCATAGGCTTAATGGGAGGCACTGGCTGTCCATCCACTCAACTAGACGCAGAGCTGTGCTACCACACCTCTCCCTAAGAATATTTTCTCACCTTGAGATTCTCCATCTGTTGCTGGTCACCCTATAGCAGCAGCACAGCCTGTGCCCTCTGCCTTATTAAGATGACCTTGAAAACTCAGAGGCAACCAACAGATGCTAGAAATTCCATCTGCCATCCAGCTTCCCTGTTGCACACCTGCTTTTCATAGAAACAAACAAAAAGGAAGCAACAGAAGCAACATTATGCTTCCTGGCTTTAATGTTGAATGTACAAGAATACCACAACACTGGGGAGTTCAGACGGAGAAGACTTGACATCGCTCTGCAGAGTTTAACTCTGAAAGTGACAGTGTAAGCTTCGCCTTGCAATTATCAGGCATTTTGCATTGGCTGACACCAGCCACAGAGTAGTAATAGAATAAAAAAAGTTGACTTTCAGAAGCTATCAGCTATAAATCAATACCACAGCCTGCAAAGTATTATCAATGGGCAACACAGAAGCAACAATGTGCTCTGAAACATTACATAAAATGCTATTAGCAAGAATTCATTCAGACTGACTTCTGTGAACAGGGAAGGTCACAACAGAAATGTCAAACATATATAATGCCCCCGCACACCGCCCACTCCCCACGTTCAAAAGTTACAGTCAGCAACACGAGTATGCTTTGCCCTGGGCCAGCAGCAATGTCTATCCTCACCCATAGCAGCACTGCCCAATAGTCAGGGCTTTGTGAAGTTAGTGCTGGGTCGAGCGAGGAAGGTCAGACGAGGCTATGCTTAGTAAAAACAAAAAGGAATTAAACAAATTAAGCTAGGCTCAACAGAGAGGGGAGATGCCTTGTCTATACAAATACTTGCCTCTGGTCTTAACTAAATAAGGCCAACATCTATTTTAACGTGATTGGTCATTCAATTTTGGTTTTTATTTTACCCCTTAAATATGGTTGCCATACTGTAGTTTTGCAGTTGGCTATATAGCTTTCCTGTGTGGGACAGGCAGAAGGGATCGCTGTTTTCCATGGAGAGAAGGCAGGCGATATAGCAGCAGCAAGGACTGACTCTTGAAATTGCTGATAAACACCGGGCGATAGAAGTCTAGTCACTGGTAGTGAACTGGTCACTAGTAGTCATACAGACTCTACACCCAAATTCAATTATGAGAAAGTTGGGCTGCAGGTTTCATTGCCTTTGATCTTAAATTTCTCATCCCAAGCTTCCCTTTTTGTTTGCATTTCTTGACCAACCACATCTATGGAAGCGAGGCTGAATGTCCGAAGGTAGTCATAATTCTCAGGTGGAACACACAACAAAAAGACTGATTACATCATACAGCCAGTAGAGACAGGTCTATGCTAGTTAAGAATGGTGACTTATATATTACTTAAAAATTTAAATCCAGTTTTCAGCCACTATGCTAATCCACTTAAGTCTTGCAGCCCTGTAGTTTTATTTCACTGCTTTCTTCTACGACATAAGATTTGTGTGTCATATAATCCATACAATCAGTCTCTCTTTATTTGTATCTTCTCTACTATTTTTTTCCCCATATATACTAGGGAGGGAAGTATATATATTTATATGGGGAAGGAAAAAATACATATTCTAGCCTTGACAGGATAAAAATTGTTAAAACTTAATTGACACAGCTACATCTACTAAGTGTGAAGTATGACTTCCAATTATATGACACGTCTGGAAAAGAAATAACTAAAATGCATAAAATAAATGAAACCATTTCATTCAGTATCTCAGGTGTAAAAGAGCAGGAGTTTAAAACTTCAGTGCCAAAATTTAAGTCTTACTGCTGAACAGAACACACAAGAAAGTAGTTTATCAACCTGTTAGGAAAATCTGCGGTAACCTGCTTCCAAGTTCAGTGTATTTTCTTGAAGGAGCTGGAAAACACAAAGTATTTTTCATAATCTGGATTGGTTTACTTTTATGCATTCAGAAGGGATATTCACACATTCAGTCTAAAGAACTATTTCGCCCATTATAAACTTCTTACATCCTAATTTAAATATTCAACACAATGAAACATTTTGAAAACAGATAGATTTTATTCAACTAACCTCTTAGTAAAATTATGTTGAAGCCACTAACTCTGAATCTATGTTTTCATAACATTCTGCAAAGGATTTTAATAATATACTTCCTTCCCGTGTCACTGATATAACTGCAGAGAAAATTGAATTCTAAGATTTTATTAGGAATACAGCACTAGCATTTTTAACTATGGTATTCTCATCCCTCCTCACGACTTAGGCAGATGCATCCAATTAATGATGAATCATTCTACATAAATTTCCTGTTTAGAATGTACTAGCATACCAGCATAACAACCTACAGAGCTCAAAATGGGGAAAAGAAACATACTAGGTCACAATTCTTCACTGTTTTTGTATACAGACCAAAAAAAGGTTTTCTAAACGTGTGTTTGTCCTTGTCCCAAGAAGGAAATTGTTCACCTCAGACAAACAATCATCGTTATTTGAAAAGTTATTCTTTCTTTCTGTACACAGGTAGAGGTGTATACACCACACACTATGCAATATACAATTAGAGATTGCTACTAGGGTTAAGGGAATTCTGATTTATTGAGATTCTAAGCACTATGCAGTATATTGGTAATAAAATCTTGCCTGATGTGAACTGGCCACAATTCCATGGAGGGTGCTGAAAAATGTAAGAATGAACGAGACAGACAACTTGGTTCTTTTCAGCAATGCTGTATCTTCAGAGTAACTGAAGAAAAGTGCCTTTCAGTGTTAAAGGAAAATACAGTCAGAAGAATATCTGCCTGTATCCTCAACTGAAAATTGTGGTCAAATTCCACTTTCTGAAATGGAGAGCCCCTTCATACTACCTACTTTACTGATTAATTTTGCCACCCCTGAAGAAGTTTTTGTTTACTTTCAGGAATTGCTGTATCTTCTGCAAGAGCCTACTGCCCACATCAAGTTACAGTGTCCTGGTTTCTGATACCTTCGGGCAAGGCTTGTGGAACTCCAAACTCCAGAAGTTCACAGGCATTTCAAAACTGCTTCTTTTATTCCTCAAACACTCTCTGCTGGAAGCTCTGTAGCTGGAATTACTAATGCCATGAAGAAAACTGCTCCAGGTATCCCTACCTATTTTTTTTTTTTTTAAATAATGACAGAGATAAAAGAACAGTTTTTTAGTAAATTCAAATAGGAACTTTACACTTCAGCAGTCACTTCTGAGTTCTTTCGTTTTTACTTTTGTTATTGTCTTCTTTTTGTTTGTTTATTTTTGGTGCAATCCATGTGAAAAAGGCTCCACATAAAAGATAATAAAATCCTATATGCCACAAAATAACACGACATTTTACTTGCAACAACTTTTGAAAAATAGGTTGGTATGTAGTTCCATTTTTCTTCTCTTGAATATTACTGAATTATCCTCTGGATAGCCTGGTATAACCTTCCAAAGAATGCAGCCATTACTTAAATACTGCATTGAAAATATTTGAGTCCCCTTTACTTTTGCATCACTTCTCCTATACTATGACTTCAGATTTTAGAATTAAAATGATGCAACGGGAATCTTTTAAGCATTTATTAAAATTATGCAAGAGTACAGCACTATTTGATTTGTGACAGTGGATAATCTATTAGCAATACTGCTGTTTGCATACATCATTTTTTGATCAATTTTCATCAATTGCAAGGATTTCAAACAGCTACTCCTC
The DNA here is from genome assembly GCF_963932015.1 of Anas acuta. Classification (NCBI taxonomy): domain Eukaryota; kingdom Metazoa; phylum Chordata; class Aves; order Anseriformes; family Anatidae; genus Anas; species Anas acuta. The sequence goes on from NC_088991.1 coordinate 3,500,176, forward strand.
AGCTTCAAGTGTGAGAATTCCATTCTGGTAAGAGATATCTGATACATCTCCATTTCCTCATTCTTATACTTTATCAGTTTGTAAGACTATTTTTGGGCTATCGCCTTCTTCCTAGTCTTTGAGGGAAATTTTCTGTACAAGCTCACTGTTCTGGATTGGGCACTGTGAGGAATGAAAAGCATTCTATTGCAGAGGGCTAGAGGAGCCCCCCTCCCATCTGGCTCACAAATGTTTACACCTGTAAGACATTTAACCTTCAACAGAGGAGTTGCTTTGAATTTAAGCTTCTTCTCACTGACCATTTTGATTGCTGAGGTTTTAAAGGACACAAGCAAATATTCCACAGCACATAATAAAGCCAAGAGGATAAAGGTAACTAGGTCTTAGAGAAGTTTGTAAGGAACTCCAGCAGTTGATTCCTTCAAGCTGAGTAGACAGAAGCAAAAAATGAACAGCTTGTAACAAACTAGTGAGACATGTAAGAAAGAACATTCCCCCATATTAATCTTACTCAATACTGGGATTGACATGAAGCTTTAACAGCAAAAGAGGAAGATCCCATAATGGAGGAAAGCCTCCAATCTAAAGTGATCTGGAGGCACCAATTATTTTAAGTGATGATAATTTTAGAGGTCTTTACATGCCTGATTATAGTTTCTATTTTAAAGCACCATAAACAGTCTATTACAACTGAAAGGACAAAATTCTGTTGATTCTTTAGAAAATAAACTTAAGAAAGTAGAAAGCTTACTACTAGCTCTAGTGATAAACTGATTAGTTTTCACTCTATGCAAAGAAAATGGAACAATATTAAGGTGAATGAATTTAGGTGTAGATCAAAAAAATGAAGGATTATGCTGCCGGGGAGTGAAGGATTATCATCACTTACCTCCCTCATCCAGAAGCTTCCCGCTCGGGGGCTGGGATGTATCTGAAGAGTAACATGTAATGGAAATTTGTAGCATTAAATTAACTGCAGCTGATTGGAAGCACCTGATGGAGAAGAGGTGAGAATACCTGCTGTTTTAGAAGCGTGAATAGGATAATCCCAAAATCTGACTTTCTGGTCTTCTGCCCTCACATTAACTATTAAGCTTAAAATTTGTCTGAGCACTGGGAAAAAAAAATACTAAAACAGTCAGTTACAATAAGCTACTGGAGAGTAGTTTTCTAAACCAGTAAAAAATAATACAAAGGATCAAGTTATGGTTTAAATGAAACCATTATCCCATGGCATCAGTAGTCAAATAACCAGGCAATGATGTTTAGCATCAAAGGGAGATAGAAGTTTTCATTGATCAGTACAGTGACACAGCCAAAAAAAACCAAACCAACAAACAAACCAAAACACACCTATCAACTCCCCAGTAGAGTATTTAATTAAGTCAAGGCTGCAGGAAACAAAATCTTACCTAGTAAGCGTGTACTCCCTGAGTCCTGAATGCAGGTTCATGGCGGAAAAAGTACCTATGCATCCACGCAATCGTTTATCTCGACCAATCTTCCACGTTACAAACAGTGGGCTGTTTTAGGGAAGAGAAGGAAAAAAAAAAAGACATGATCACAGAAGCAATATTGACAGTCAGCGTGGAATTTCAGCAACTGTGCTCTTTCTTTTTGAGCAAGGGGAAGCCAAATGTCTAAAGTAACTGTATCTGAGGGGGGCACAGTATTTAGAAATGTACTTTGCCATTCTTTTGACTGCTATAGAAATCTTGCTCGCATAAAGTATCAGGAAGTAGGACTAGTAGAATACTTAATAGCCATAACAAAATTCTCCTTCACAGCAGACATCATACACTCAATGTCTTGCAGCGTTACCAGTTAGCTTTCTCTTGAGAATGGGAAAAGCTTCTCCTTAGACATCTATAAATAAAGAAACTTTAACAGAAGAGAAGAATACCTGTGACACATTAACCAGCCCTCCACCTGAATGCACTTTTGTCTTTAACAGTGCAGACAAGAAACTAACAGAAATCCTTGGAAGACACACAAGTTTAGGAACACTCTCCAAACTTAAAGGACTACCTGAACAAAGGATATTCTTTCCATGAATCCCAAGTCACCTACAGTCAGCATTTAAGAATCTCATGAACAAACAGGAGTGGAACAAAACCTCTAGTAAGCTGTATATATCACCATAATATGTGTGACCATTACAAAGAAATATTTCTGTTAACAAACAGCTTTGTATTAATCCAGAAATTAAGTGAAAAAGGAATCAGTCAACTTTCATGGGGGCCTTCAATTACCCAGACATCTGCTGGGTAAGCAACTCGGCCAGGCACGCGCAGTCCAAACGGTTCCTACAATGCGTTGAGGACAATTTTCTGACGCAGGTGGTGGAGGAGCTGACGAGGTGGGGGGTGCTCCTGGACCTTGTCCTTACCAACAGGGATGGGCTTGTTAGGGATGTGAAGGTCAGGGGCAGCTTGGGATGCAGTGCCCATGAGATGGTGGAGTTCCAGATGGAACCAGGCAAAGGAAGTAAGGCTACAAGCAGGATTGCTACCCTGGACTTCACGGAGAGCCAACTTCGACCTCTTACAGGACCTGCTTGGGAGTATCTCATGGGCTAGGTTGCTAGAAGGCAAGGGTGCATGTGGCAGCTGGGCTACATTTAAACAGCACTTCTTCCATGCTCAGGGTCGGTGCATCCTGAGGAATAGGACATCGGGGAAGGGGGGCAGGAAACCCACATGGATGAGCGAGGAGCTTATCAATAAGATCAAAAGGAAGAGAATGGTCTATGAAATATGGAAAAAGGGCCTGTCCTCTTGGGAGGAGTATAGATGTGTTGTCAGGGCCTGCAGGGATGCAATAAGGAAGGCTAAAGCCCACCTAGAGATGAGGCTTGCAAAAGAGATAAAGGATAGTAAGACGGGTTTTTTCAAGTATGTAAACAGCAAAAGGAAGACTAGGGATAATGTGGGTCCCTTGCTGAATGAGGGAGTGTCCTGGTCACGGGAGACGCTGAGAAGGCAGAGATACTGAATGCTTTCTGTGCTTCAGTCTTTGCTTCAAGGACACTTTCCCGGGACTCCTCGCCCCTGGCAATAGGACAAAGGGTCTGGGAAATGGACGGCTCCCCCCTGGTGGATGTGAGAGTGGTTCGGGAGCATCTGAGTGGGCTCAATGCACACAAATCCATGGGTACCGATGGGATGCATCCGCGTGTGCTAAGGGAGTTGGCAGAGGTGATCGCTGAACCGCTCTCTATCAATCTTTGAAAGGTCCTGGAGAACAGGAGAGGTGCCTGAAGACTGGAGGATAGCCAATGTCATTCCGGTCTTCAAGAAGGGCAGGAAGGAGGATCCGGGAAACTACAGGCCAGTCAGTCTCACCTCTGTCCCTGGAAAGGTGTTGGAGCACCTTGTTCTGGATGCCATCTCCAAGCAGCTGGAAGAGAAGAAGCTTATGAGGAGTAGTCAGCATGGGTTCACCAAGGGCAAGTCGTGCTCGACCAACCTCATTGCCTTCTGTGATGGCATCACCAGCTGGGTAGATGAGGGGAGAGCAGTGGATGTCATCTACCTTGACTGTAGCAAGGCTTTTGATACTGTCTCCCATGACATCCCGAGAGCAAAGCTGAGGAAGTGTGGGATAGAGGAGTGGACGGCAAAGTGGGTTGAGAACTGGCCAAGCTCAGAGGGTGGTGATCGGCGGCGCAGAGTCCGGCTGGAGACCTGTGACTAGCGGTGTTCCCCAGGGGTTGGTGCTGGGTCCAGTCTTGTTCAACATCTTCATCAATGACCTTGATGAGGGAATAGTGTCTGCCCTCAGCAAGTACGCCGATGACACAAAGCTGGGAGGAGTGGCTGACATGCCAGAAGGCTGTGCTGCCATTCAGCGAGACCTGGACCGGCTGGAGAGATGGGCAGGAAGAAACCAAATGAGATTTAATAAGAGCAAGTGTAGAGTCCTGCACCTGGGAAGGAACAACCCGAAGTATCAGTACAGGCTGGGGGATGACCTGCTGGAGAGGAAAGCTGACAAAAAGGACCTGGGGGTCCCGGTGGACGACAGGCTGACCACGAGCCAGCACTGTGCCCTCGTGGCCAAGAGGGCCAATGGGATCCTGGCGTGCACTAAAAGGAGCATGGCCAGCAGGTCAAGGGAGGTGATCCTCCCCCTCTACTCCCTCACCTGGAGTTCAGTGTCCAGTTCTGGGCTCCCGGGTACAAGAAAGACAGGGATCTCCTGGAAAGAGTCCAGCGGAGGGCCACAAAGATGATACGGGGCCTGGAGCATCTTCCCCATGAAGAAAGGCTGAGAGACCTGGGTCTGTTCAGCCTGGAGAAGAGAAGACTGAGGGGATCTCCTCCGTGTATGTATCTGAGGGGTGGGGGACAGAAGGATTTTGCCAACCTCTTCTCAGTGGTTTGTGGGGATAGGACAAGGGGCAATGGCTGCAAGTTAGAGCCCAGGAAGTTCTGCACCAACATGCGAAAGAACTTCTTCACAGTGAGGGTGACGGAGCACTGGAACAGGCTGCCCAGCAAGGTTGTGGAGTCTCCTTCTCTGGAGATATTTAAGGCCTGTCTGGACGCCTACCTGGGCAGCCTGCTCTGAGGAACCTGCTTTGGCAGGGGGGTTGGACCCGATGATCTTTCGAGGTCCCTTCCAACCCCCCCTACAGTTCTGTGATTCTGTGAACTTTCTGGGACCGAAGTTTTCATTGTATTTCTGTAGCACTGTATCAATACACAAACATAAGAAAGCTACACAAACATGAATTTCTCAAGGAATTGCACACAGCTCCTGGATAAGCAGTCCTCTCAGCTCTAAGAAGATGATTTGTAATCCTGAGATAAACAGGGGTGCATAGAGAAGGAAAGCACATGAACATACACGTACACAAAATCTCTCTATATGTTTTCCAGAAAGTACACAAATCAAAGTGAGTTACACAAACACACCTGCACTTTCTCTTACTATTAGGCTTAAGAATACTGAAATTACTTCTTATTTTTTGACACGGTACTCTTGATCACAAGTAGGGTCATGTTTCTGCAGAACAAACACCTGCCTTCAGCCCCTTCCCCTTAAATCTGGCTTTAGTGTTTGTGAGAAGGCTATTCAGGTATAAACACACATCACTCATGGTATGAAGGCCAGAGCCACGCTGCACAAAGGCTGACAGAAGCAAGGTGCCTCAGTGACATTTAGAACACCTGCAACCATCTCAAGACACTTAAGGATGCTTGACTCTCTTAAGGATGCTTGACTCTCTCCAAACCTACCTGATTAGTCACTGCTCGCCAGCATTATGTGCATGTACAAGCCACTGTGCTGAATATGCCTTGTTTCTCTTTATAGCCTTTTTCTCTCCATAGTGTCCTTACTATCCAGCCCACAGTCATTGCTATGAAGATCAAGACGTCTAACATGAGGTAATCTATCTCAGGCTAGCATCTGAGAAGAGGAGATTACAGAGCAAATGTAATTACCATGTGTGCCTTTAAGGAGAAGAGCAGATCCAGAAGCACGGATAGATTAAAAAAAACAAAAGTTGACTACATCCAAAAAAAAAAAGAAAAATAATCTTTATCTATTACTACTATCAGTGGCAAATAACGAGCAAGATTAACAACACAATTGTAAATCAGCCTTCGGTAATTATGTCTTGTCCGACTCCTTTTCAATGACCAGTAAAATCAAAAAAGTTTCTTTCTTGGTGAAACAGGGAACCTCCTTTTCCAGCCCTGCTAAGTTTCTTACGTTATACAAAGGCTAAGAGCTTTAGTATCTGAGCAGCTCAGTCACTGCACGACTGCGTCAATCACTGGACAGAGAGACCCAGACAGATGTAACTGCACTGGAGACATATACACATGGATGTGTGTTGTTGGACTCCCACTTCATTTCATAGCGTGTACTCCCTTTTATCCTCCTATCCCATTTGCTTTCTCTGGTGTGGCACAAGGTCTTCATCACATGGCAGGGAGAACACACACACACCTCTCAATCTCTACAGCACTGATCCAGCAGCATCCGGCCCTTTCACAACTTTCCCGAACACATTATGGCCTGCTGGTAGAGCAACTTCCTCCTTTATTTGATTAAACTGGGCAAGTTCCCTTCTTTCCAGGACAATGAAGGGAAGAGGAAGCTTAAGGCGTATCTTTCTTTTGGATTTACTTTTATTTCTTGTGGCTTTTTTGTGGTTTTTTTTTTTGAGAACAAAATAAAAAAACACAGGACTTGATGACCCTTGTGGGCCCCTTCCAACTTGGCGTGCTCTATGATTCTCTGATTTAAGAAAAACAACAACACAACAACAAACAAACAACAAAGAGCATAAAGCCCGGAGGGACACTACCTCCCATTTAGTGTAACACAGAACGTAACACTGTGACTTCTCCACTCAGATCATCAAGCAGCACTTGACTAACATTTTCAAGACCTGTATCCAGATCACCTAAATGGTACCAACATAATTAGCAGACTGCAATGGCTTCACATGCCTTTTCCCCACTTCAGAGAAGCAAGCCTGAGTAGGACTCAAATCGGACCGCAGGATTATTCTCTTGACCTTTATCTTTGGATTATGAGATTTATTATTTGTAATATACTTAGCAGAATGCTATAATTCAGAGAAACATACATGCATTTACTTTCTTGTCAAAATGGAATTCCTTCTAGGATGGCCTCATTACTGCTACTTTAAAAGGACACAATATCAGAAAATGTGCTGAGACAACCAAATGAATGTCAAATAGATTGCTGAAACATTTGCATGTGCTTTGAAGGTTCTTGTCAACAAACACAAAAAGAAAAAGTAAAGGTTATATAGCTGTATAATTGTACCACTAGTAACATGACCATACAAACCATACTAAATTTAAACCTCTATCCACTGTCTAAATGAACCATCACTGGTAGCTAGCTACAACACAAAAATCTGCCTTCAGATATTTTTCCAGTATCTCAGTTGCTGCTTCCCCCAGTCATGCCTCCCTGTTCCCCAGGAGCTACTAAAGGTGTCAGCATGTCTGCATGTAAGATTTAAGCCTACTGAACAGAACTACTTTTCCTAATTACCTTCACAGACATCTTCAAAGCATAATATGGACCAAAGGTTCAGAGAAGTCAGTGACCCAAGAGGATTCTAACTCTTAAAATTCACAAAATAAGGCCAAAAGAGACCTTCAGGGCTCCTGCTATCATAAGGAATAATTACATTATATAATTTTGTTCATAAAGGATCTATATTCTTTATCTTAAAAAGCTCTAGAAATAATGGGACAAAAAAAAAAAAAAGAAAGAAAAATTAGAAATTTGCCTTGAAACCTCATTGAAGTTCAAGACCTCTGAAAATACTCCAATTTCCTGCCAAAACGTATTCCCTGTCAGCTCATGCCTAGCTATTCTTGTACTGGCCTTGTCCTTTAGCTTAAGGAGTTCAATTCCCTTCCTGGTTATTATTCCCCGAAGTATTTACAGAAAGAATATATCAGCCTTCACTGTGCTGAGCTAAACAGGTCATGTTCATTCAGCTTCCCCTTAAGCGGGTTCTTCCCATTCTGACCATCACAGCTCTCTGCACCTTTTTCCAGTTTCTATTCACCATCATGAAGATCACTGTCCAGAACTGTATTACAGAGGAGGGAAGGTCTTTTACCCACATTAGTGCTTCCATCTCTGAACTAGAAACACTGACCGCAACATTTTAGGATCTAGTCTCACAGCCTAATACACGTCCAAATCTGTCATTCACAACCTTACAAAGCATTTCTGTTCTTACACTAATCAAAGGCAACAGAAAACCTGCTCATAGAAACAGACCAACTATGCAAAGAATGTCTTTCTTTTTAGTAGCGTTCTTCTGCTTTTTATAGGCATCCTTGGTTTCAGCTGTTTGCCTTTTTCCTTCTTTCCTTCAAGCCTCCAGTGCTCTTCTTATGTTTTAAAGCCAGTAAAAATCCACAAATAAACTAGCCATTTAACAGCCTCAGATCTCAGGTTTGCAGTACAGTGCCAAACTCCAGATATCGACATCAAGAACAGCTGAGTAAATATGTAACTTTTCAACTTATGAAAAAAAAAGCTTATTTTCCTCTTATCTTTTTTTTTTTTTTTTATGAGCAACATCTTGTTAGACCTGAAATGAAAATCTGCACCTCCAGGCACTTGAAAGAAAAACAACAGAAGTGAAAAACTTCAGTAAAAGCAGAAGAGGAGGCAGACGTGATACTCAGGAGTCCCTTTCATCCAGCCACGTAGGATATGCATCACATGCTAGAGATCTGGGTCGTTTTTTTGCCTAAAGAAGTTGGAGCCCACATATCCCACATGAATGCTAGAGTAGAACGCTCTTGCCTTTCTGGCTCAGGATCCCTCCCTCCCTCATATGAATTTTTTGGTTGTGTTTTTTTGAAACATTCATTAGAACAGATGCCGCACTTGCCTGCGAGGGCTCTAACAATCAGCTTCACGTCATCCTCTTACTCAATTCAGGGTGAAGCATCTTATTAAAAAGCAAAACAGCTCCGGGCTTGGGAGTGAGCCATCTTGAACTGAGAGACTTGGAAACGTCCTTGATGGGTTACCCAGCTTCTCACCGCAGTGCCAGCTACCTCTGACATACCCTCCTGCCAGAGCTAACAGAAGTCAGGCAAAGCACCTTGAACACCCAGTAGCCGAAAACTGGTGGAAGAGGCTTCAGAGTGCACAGAGGCAGAAGAGACCAAACCTAGGCTCTAAGAAAATTCTGTAAACGTCCTAATTGTTCCTCTTTCATAAGGCTCTTTATTTTGTGTTTGGGGGTGTAGACACTGAAAAAATATTTCCATCTGAAGCTGCTTACTGGTGTCAGCAAATTCACAAGTGACCTGGAGATAAAACTTTCCATCCAGCCATTGCCTAATTTACTATTTATTGAAAAGTCTTGCCCAGCTCTAATCTAAATAGATCTTGCAAAGCAGACAACTGTTTCAATTATTTGCTGTGGGCTGCTCTACCAGCTGATGGTATATTGTTTTTTCCCTACTTTCAGTTGGGAAACTGAATTAAAGAGACAGTTGCAACACCATAAAAGCCTAAAGTAATACTACTTTTTTTTTTTTAATATAAAATTGCAGTTATCAGAAGGGCCATATGCAACTGTAGAAAGAAAGAGATGTCATCTCCTTGATGGACTAAAACATATGCATGTATCCAATATCCTACTTATCCTAAACACTGACCTGAGAGGCTAGCCAGAAAATGTGTGGCTGAACAAGAGCATGGGTCACCCAGAGTCCTGCCCCATGTGTCACTTCAGCTACTTTTACGCCTTTTTCATTAGTGAAGAAACTGAGATAACCCTGTACTTCAGTTGAGCATTGATCTGTTACAACTTGTAGAGAACTGATGCACCATACATGAAGGTTACAAGGTTTAAACCTATATAAATATCAAAAGAAAGCATCAAAGTATTCTCTTATATACCATGCTTACCCAGTGCCCTAAGCCTATTTCTCGTTAATGTTTCACAATAAAAATCCCCTAAAAAAAATTAGTGACCTACTTGCTATGATATGTTACTGAAAATACTTCAACTGAAAGTAAAAGTGTGCAAGCTATTTTAGTAATCAGCTATCACAGTCAGAGTCAGCATGCTGGCACTGTGTAGTTAGTACTGTTAAAAATACATTATTTTAATATAAAGCAGTACTGGATACAAGCTGACTTTTATTTACTGGTAGTTTTAATAGAAAAGGGAAGGGATTCTTTAATTCGGAAGGTGGAAGAGGCACAAAGCATGAATACACGGGTCTTTTCTTGTACCGTTAGAAGCAGTATGAAAAGTTTCTCCTCTTTGTTATGGATAGGCAGAAAAAGAAGGGAGGGGAAGGAAGGAAAAATGGGGGAAAGGAGAGGTAACAGATCAAAAATATTTCTCTACCTTTATGAAAGTTGAGTGAGGACTTATCTTTCTGATTTCACTTCAAGATTCTCAAGTAATAGAAAACTCATAGGACTTGGAAGTGAAAAGAATTTAACTTCATGATCTGAAAGCTCATGGTATCTAGACAGACATTTTAATAATAGCAATTTAACCTATCAACTGTTGTAACAAGGAAGGGAATAAAGTCTTTACAGGTCTAGTATTACTTGCCATCCAAGGCTGTAGGATCAAACACTTAAAAATTCAGAATGGTGATCCCTTTGTGGGACCACAGTGCTTCTAATCAGCTCCAAGCATCTCCAAGCACAGCACTCCCAGGAAGCAGTCTAACCAAGCAAAGTTGCAAAGGCTTTTTGCCTTTCTGTTCCTTTCTGTTTCACAACAGTGAAAAAGTGAACAAGTCCTGAATTCTAGACATTTGATTTTTTTTTTTTTTAAGTTAAAACTTTTTTTTTTTATCTTATTCAGAATCACACTGAAACTGACAAGAATGCTGAACAATCATGTAATGGTGTTTCAAACTAGAACAAAAAGACCAAGTCTATCATCAGAACAGTCAGCTGAGACCCCTTGCACGACCGATGCCTTATTCAGAATCACACAAAGCAGTCTCCCTACTCACCGATGCAATCTAAGCTTTGTTATTCTCTAGGCTGTGGCATTTCCATTCAGTTCACATTCAGTGAACTAATTCACGTTACTCAATATAAGAGAATATAGCTTAATAATGAAGGAGGTGGGTGCACGCACACTGATAGCTTTATCAAGGGCATCTGCACCTATGCTTCAAGGCACGGGGAGGATAGATATGTTGAAAGTATCTTGTTTGTGATGAAAGGGAAAACTTGATGGATGATGTTATGGAGCTAGACAACAACAACAAAAACCCGGTGGGCGCCTTTCTGGAAGAGAATCATAAAAGTACACAACGTGCTCCAAAGACATTTTGGCTTACCAGATCTATGCTGGAAGAAATCTGGTAAGAAACAAGAAAGTGAAGGAAGCTCTTGCAGCATGCTTGTGGCTCCTGTCCCTCCTGTTCTTTTGTTGTTTGTTTTTAAACTCAGAGGGTGTGGAAACAGATTGAGAAGATCTAGATTTCATTTTAATAGTTTCCTTACTATCACTTTTCCACTCGGAAAAGAAATCTGAAGCGAGAGTGACCATGAAAAGACAAGAGTTCAGGAGCGTTCAAAGGGGAAGAAAGGAGAATGGCAAAGAACAAACAAACAAAACCACAAAAAAAAATAAAATAAAAAGGTTGACTAGAATAGGAAAAGACACTGTTCAACCAAATTAGATTGTATTTAAATACCTTGGGCCAGCTAAATAAAGCTAAGCTTTAACTTTAAAGTAACTGAAGCAATCCCAGAACTAAAATAGTTGTCTTCAAGAATGTGTTGAGATGCCAGGACATAGCAAAGAGAAAAAATTTAAAACCTAGAGAAGACAAAAAAGTGATACTTCTTTTTTGGCTGTGTGAATTTCAGGATTTTTTTTTTTCAGCATAATGAGCTCTGATTCCTAGAAAAATACTGAAAGAAAAAGTCCTACAAAACAAGAAAATACACTTGTCAAATTTGGCTGTTATCCATTTCATGCCAAAACAAACTTGTCTTCTCTAACAGGCCTTGCCTTAAGGAGAGAATTAAAACGTATTTTGATTTTAGTAAGGCTTTTTGACACTGTCTTTTAAGTAAGATAGCAAAACATGGTCCAGATGACTCATCTACAAAACAGGGTCAAAACCGTGCACCAGTGGAGATCACCAACAGAGCTCTTCACCAAGCTGTGCTCTACAGAAACATGTCTTGCATCTGGTATTGCTCATGTCTTGTCTTAGTCAGTGTTTTCATCAAGCATCTGAGTGATGGGAAAGAATTCACTTAATAAACTTGCACCACAAGGAAACACACTGCAAAAATTAAGATCTTATCAGACTGAAGACCTGTATGGCAAGAGAAAGAAGGGAATGCTACAGAACATAATTTAACAAGTGAAGTTTTACAATCAGATGGGAATAATTCAACAACAGGAATAGACAACATAGTAACAAGTGAACTTAGAGCACTTCTAACATTGAACATTGGGCCTGTATGAAATGGGAGATCAAACGGGAAATCAAGGAATCACAGAATATCCTGGGTTGGAAGGGACCCACAAGGACCATTGAGTTCAACCCATGGCTCCACACAGAAATCAGACCCTGTGTCTGAGAGCATTGTCCAAACGCTCCTTGAGCCCTGGCAGCTCGGTGCTGTGACCATATCCCTGGGCAGCCTGTCCCAGCGCCCGACCACCTCTGGGTGCAGACCCTTTCCCTAACCCCCAGCCTGACCCTCCCCTGTCCCAGCTCCATGCCGTCCCCTCGGGTCCTGGCGCTGTCCCCAGAGAGCAGAGCTCAGCGCCTGCCCCTCCGCTCCCCTCGTGAGGGAGCTGCAGGCCGCCATGAGGCCTCCCCTCGGCCTGCTCGGGGCTGAACAAACAGAGGGCCCTCAGCTGCTCCTCACACGCCTCCCCCTCCAGACCATTCACCATCTTTGTAGCCCTCCTTTGGAGGCTCTCTCAGACTTTTAAGGTGAGGCTGCACCAACACAAACAAAAGCAGCAAGGCACTGATAAGGCCCAAGCATCAGAAAGGAAAAGGTTTTTTGGAGTAACACTCCAAGGAAGGTGTTGACTAAGAGAAGCATCTACAAGAGCCACCAGAGATCTGCTAGCTGTGAGCTAGGAAAAGAGATGGAAAAGACTAGGGTTTAGGCTATGGAAGAAGAGTCTAAGTAGACATCTAAGAGCTATCAAATATGAAAAACGCTTTTTGCAAAGGCAATGAAAACAATCTGTTCCCTATATCCTCATTGGACAGTTCCAGAAGTGAAAGGATTCAATTATGGTAGGAAAAATTCAAGGTCAGTATTAACTTTAAAAATATTAATGCTAAGAAACACGATTTCTGGGATTGGCTGCCTAGAAAGATGTACAAGTGCCACCATCAGTGTATCTTAAAGGCCTTCACAAACAGACCACTGTCAGGAATCCTGTAAATATATTTGATTCTGCCCTGTAACAAGAGACTAGACCAAATGTCCTCCTGATGTTTACTTCAGGCTCGTTTTTTGATTCTGTATGATGCAACCTGAAATAACAAAGGGACAATTCACACATGAAACTCTTCTAAATTGTAGGACAGATGACTGTCCTTACAAACCGCCAGGATCAAAACCAAAACATACAAGAAAAAGCACTTTCATCTTGAAAGCTTCTGTCCATTTATTTCTGTGTAGTGGTATTACAGAAATGAATAGAGATATGAGTAACATTATCCATATTCTAAAGATCAGAAACCATTTTACTGCTTAAAACAACAGAACTGAGTAGCTTCAGTGAGGTTCAAGGTACTATTCAAGGTTTCCTTCAGAGCTAAGTTCTTTCTGAATCAAGAATAGAAGCCAGTTTACTCAGCACTTTTAACTAGAAACTCAAAGTAGGCTCTTGAGTGAAAAACTGAGGAAGTCCATGGATATCTTTCCTATTCTGAACACCAATATAAAAGCCCCTCAAAGGGTATTTTTTCCCCTGGAATTAACTCGCCTTAAAGACTTCTATAGTTTCTCCTTCAGCCCAGTTAGCCTAGATGCAAACTGAAAGCTATTTTTTCCACTACAGTGCTATTTAACACATATATTGACATGAGAAAAAAAAACAAAACCAAAAAAAAACAACAAAACAAAACACTACTTGCTTGACTACTTTTACACAATAGGAAAAAGAATTAGCTGCTGAGTAAAGTGTCTGAAATCTATTATTCTGCCTGTGCCCAGTTATAGACACACACACACACACACTTTACCAGAAAAATCATTTCCTCTAGCAAAATTCCAAAAGAATGGGACACGTCTGAAAAAACATTTCCCCTAACAGGAGGTAATTTAGTCTGTGCTAACATGCTTCTTCCTCCTGTGGAAATACACTGAGATTCTTAAAAACAGACTATGCTGCATTAGTCCCTCACCACAGTCAGTCAATGAAGAAGGTTCATTATTGCCAAAACACAATGACCCAAAGACAAACATCACGACATACCAGCTTCAGATGATAGATGCAAATTCCTACTTTAAAAACCTGCAGAATTACTGAAAAAGTTAAAGTACTTCTGAGAGCACAGCATATTCTCTCAGTCATTGTCAACACTGAATGATCAAATGAGCAACTCTTTACACTACTGTGCTTCAGAAAATCATTTTGAGACTTCTTTACCCATATAATGGATTTCCCAGATTTGGTGGCTTTCCTGAAATCATTACATGCCCCAGAGAGATCAGCCTTGCAATCAAAACTTGAACTGCGAGGTGTGAATTTGTTAGCAAGTTCTGCTTATCTAAGCAGCTAATCTTCAGGCGGGTCAGCAAGCAGCTACTATTTTAAGAAAATCTAGTTTAAACAGCAGCATAATCAGGGTTAAAAATAAAGAGGAGTGCTTAATGGCACATCATTTTCTAAAGTGAACCTACAAGACCATAATTAAAGTTGCATTCAATTTATTAAAATTGAAATGATTTCACCAACTTAAATTAAAAATAGAAAAAGATTGATAGAAATTCACATACACAATCAGGTGATATGTTTGTTCATTCAGTTGAACAAACAGTGCTGTTGTTTTTGTATGCTACCATCATACAAATTGAAGCAATATGGGCAGCACTCCAGAAAAGAAAAGGTACAAGTAACAACTTATGGGGTAGGGAGGCATGGAGAACATGGAGGTATGCCCAAATGGACAGCTCTCCATCAGACAACTACTACGCAATGACAGAGTAAGTCATCTACACCTTTTCCCTCCAGCTCCCATAAGACAACCCACCAACTTCATAAAATGAATTGAGTTTCTCTGACATGTTTTTAAGTTCTCTGTTCACTTTACTAAAATAAATATTTATATGTAACAAAATCCAGAACTGCTAAGAAATCACACAAGTTGATTATGCAGGCTTATTTAGTACTGCTAAAAAAAGATTTGAAGATTTGCAGTTCCAGAGAAACAAAACCAGCAGCAAATGTTAGGTTCTATGCAGGCAGAGAAGAACGGGTCAGAACAAAGCCAGGTTTATGCACCTCTGTCCTAGAGCCTGAAAGCATATTTGAAACTAAACATAATTATTTGCAGCACCATATAACTGCATTTTCAGCAAACGAATTTAAAAATCATTGTATTCAAGACAGAGATGTTCTTCAGCACTGTAAGGGTGCCAAAAACTGCTCACTTATGCTGCAGCAGCTCCAGGCCACGGAGCTCCTGGAAATTCCTGGGGGTGGCACCTTCCATGCAGGTCACCCATCTGATTGCTTGCTGCGTTGCCTAGCGTTACTGATGCATCTTCAAGTCTATACATCTGTTTTTAGGGTAAGACCTGTGAATTTTCCTCTAAATGGAATGTTTATACCCCAAATTTCCATAATGACAAACCAGACTGCGCATAAATCGAGTCTGTATGAGGGACTGATTTGTCATGGTGTTTGCACTAACATACAGCCAAGCACGCACACGCTAACCAGAAGGATATACCGGTTTATCAGCTCATACTGCTTCAAATTACACTGCTTCAACAATGTTCCAGCTGCAGCTTTCTACCACGATCAACTCCCAGATCCATCAAGCAGTTTTACAACTCCATTAGCAAACCTAAAGTTTATACATCTGGATAGTTGCTAAATCATCAAGTTAAATTAAGTCACCTAGCACTGGGTATCTCCAGAACATCAATCCCTCAAGGCTGTCCTTCAGCCACTAAAGCCATCTGTATTTCCAAAACATTAGGATGAAATTTAACTTAGGATCCAACACCTTATGCATTTAGGACAGGAAGTATAGGCAAGAGAAGAGAAACTTCCTAGCCCTCAGAAAGCATACAGTTCGGGGCCTGTGCTCCCAATACAGCACAGTGGGTTCTTCTGCTCTGTTTTTAAAAATCAAACCTTCGAAACAGCTCTAGCCCATACAGCTGTGTAGACAGCTTTCCAAATATGACCCAAGTATTAGCCAATGCAACATCACAAGGTTATTCCAGCACCTTGGCTGCTGATCTTAGCAACAGTGTTAACACAGCCCTCATGTTTACTATTTCTTGTCAGAATCACGCGTGCAACAGGGAAACCATTAGTCATTTCCAATTTCAAATAGTCTTTGCAATGATGAAGAACAGTGGCACAAAGCTGTCATCCACACACAAAAAAAAAGGGAGGAGAACATGACTTCAGAGTAGACATCAGGAGAAAAAAATCAGGGAAAAATAAAACCAAAAATTCCTCATTCCTCTGGAAGATTGTGGAAGAGAAGAATAGCGGTGAAAGAATCTTCCTCTGAATACTGAGCCGAACAAGTCAGTGAGCCCTAAATAACAGAAGTTATGGAAATAAAAAGGAACTACCAGAATGGACAAGGGTTTACATCCTCTCTAAAACACAGCGACTGCGATGCCAAGGCTCCTCAGCAGGGTGTTATCACAGTACTTTGTGATCACCCACACCACGATCCCTGTTCCTCCACATTTACCTCTGCCTCGTAGTGTTTGCCTTCTGTCTTGTGAACTTCTGCTAATCCTATGCAAGCCCAGACCAGCAGGCTGAACACATTGAACCTCAGAAACAAACAGAAAAGTTATCTCCATTTTAACAACATAAGTCACTAGACAATGAATTTTGCCCCCTTCTTCCCCCAAAGGCACACTGCTTTACACACCCTTTCTACGCAAAGTGCCTACAAGCCTTCCCGAACAGATCCCGAGGGAGCAATGCGGCTTCAGGGGACGCATCCCTGAGCTGCTTCCAGACAAGTGTGCTTATCTGAGCGGCACAACACCACGCATGAGAGCGGATAGGATAGCTTAGCACCCGGCCTAGTTGATTCCAGCTCTTATGAAGCACTACCACAGGAATTGCTCACTGTACCATGTTTCCTAACAGGGCCATAACCACATAGCAGCCCTCAGACCAGCACAGGCCTCATACAGTTTGAGATGGCAGAAGGTACAGGAATAATAGAACTAAGCAACCCAAACCAGAATTTATTCAACGAACACTAGAGAAATCCAGCAGCAATGTCCACTGTTGGCACTGCTCAACGAAAAGGTGATGAGAAGAGCAGCACTGACACAGAAGCCACAGCAGCTCATTTTTACGTAGCTCCTTACAGGAAGCAGTTGCACTCACATATCCTCAGTGCCAAGTAACATTGGTGTATGCAAGTTTAAAAACCAATGGCTTATTTGGGAACTGATAGTTCAAGTGTTTACTTCTCTCTCCATCAGACTCTGAACTCATTAGGCTTTAAAAGTCATTCTGCCCATTGGGCTGGTTTCTACATTTCCATATTCAGAGCATCTTTTGCGCTTTTATTACTTCCCCCCCCCAACTTCTACCTCCTTTGGCTTTTTGGTCCTTCCTGCCTCCCGCCATCTTTTCATACTTAAGCCTGTCTCCTAGCTGGTGACCAGCTTTTGACAAGGAGGAAGAGGAAATGAAGTGACACTGGAGGTACTGCGTGCCACGTGCCCGTTACAAGTCTGTTGGGGTTGACGCCCTTCTCTCTAAACGGCTCCCTGTTTGCTCTCAGAGATCCTGGAACACGCATTTTGATTAAAACATTTGGAGCACTCAGAGCGGTCCCAAAACCTCAGTATAAGTTACTGCTATTACGAAATGGTGGGTTTTGAGTTTTAGAACACCAACATGAAAACGTAGCTCCTCTTATCAAAGCGCTGCTTAGCCTTTCAGGAGCGTGCACATGCTTACTCAACACACCCACAGCAAGGGGTGCACCTCCAGATAAACTCTTGCTCTGGAGTCTACAGAGACCAGTAAGTGTCAATGTATTATAGGCTATTAAGACACTGTAATTTGTAACATTTAATACAATTATATAACAATATGTATGTTTACTTTATAAAACTGTTCACATTTTTATGCTCTGACCTACTTAAGCAAGTTTTTTCCCCCAATTGCACAATTATGAACCAGAGCAGAAAATCAGACTTTGTAACTATGAAGTTAATAAATCAATTCAGTGTCATTACAAATTATTAAAAAGTTATTACTTCAGAGTCTGCACTCACCTGATTATGGCTTTCTATGGGGCACATTTAAATATTCTCAAGAAGTATAATTCTGCTTCCTTTGCTTTGTATTATTAGTCATACATTATACTTCCTTTAATGAACTCAAACTAACTTTGTATTATACACTGAAACTACAGGTTTCTTACACTTCAATTCACAAAAACTATTAAAGCAAAACCAGTATTTTCTCCTTGGCTATTCCTACCTTTCTCATACCCAGAAAACAATTTGTAGATGCAGAGAGGCAAACCAGGAAAATGCATTTGATTCAATACACAGTTTGCATCAAAACAACTTTGGCTATATTTCAGGTGTTTCCATGTGGATAGGTCTCAGTCACCTCCCCACCCAGTTTTCAAAGAAACTGAGCAACTTAAAACGATATGCTGCTCCCATATCTAAAAATGACTTTGCACCTCAAAACTCTCAGGCTGACAGATAAGTTAACAAATTAACAAGTGCTCAAATTAACCTCCTCCCAGTGATACTACGCGTTTTACTATCGAGGGGGAGCAAGAATCCTGAAGTAGATATTAATGTTAGAGTGAAACTCTTTAAAGAATGCAGCAGCCATCCTAAAACACATAATTGGCAGTTTTGCAAGTCAAAATTGAAACAATTACAGTACCACATGAGATCTTACATAGAGTTTATGATCATTCTACTTACAAACTGGAATTGAGATCATTCCACTCAAGCACTTTCCTTCAAATTGTCAGTTATTTTTCCCCAATGAAACCTTTCAAAAGGTTCAGCAAAATCTTTTCCTAAAATTCCACTAAGTCAAATATATCCCAAACCCAATGCCTTAAGAACACCATATTCAAAACGTCTTGGAAAGTTGCTTAAGTCCCCCAGGACTACTTCCCTGTAAAGAACTGTGAAGACGATGCTAAATGCATTGGATAAGAATACCTGCAGCTCCTAGATTCTTTCTTTCTTTCCACATCACTAGAAATGACACAACATTAGCTGTGAGGTGCTAGCATACATTTCGCCTTCTGTCATTAGCAGTATGATTCAAAATTTAGATCTGTTTTGAAAGTTAGAGAAGCAGCATCCTCTGAGCATTAGAAGTCTGGAAGTTTAGCTCCACTTCATTATTTCCAGTCTTACAAGAGAGCAAGTGAATCCAGAGACCATTTCCAGCATGCTCACAGGTAGTCACCGCATGTGAATTACAAATCAAGTGCCAAAGAGTATTGTTTTGTGCAGATTTCAGACAGCAGCTTAAAACAGAGCTCCCACCTTTAGAGTCTGTATGTACTACCTTAAAATAAAGTCTGTTCTGATTGCCCACAAAGCTACTGATTTTTCCTTCTGATTACTTGACAGTTCTGTCCAAACTGCCAGTGACCATTAGCGACTGAGATGCTGTTTTTTCTATTTTTAATTCTGCTGTAATATTCCTGAAGCAGTTAGTCATGTCATCAGATGAAAACCAGGAATGGTAATTACTAAACCCTTACACAAAATTGTATTAGAGATAGAACTGGGATTCTCCTACAAGAGATGATTCATAACTTGTGTTTTAGTGTACTTCAGCTAACCGTGAGACACGCTGTTCTTTCAAAATATTGCATGAATGAGCAGAAGCAGGCAGAAACATATGCAACTTGTTACAGAAAAGAACTTCGTTAATAATTCACACACTTCATACACACAAAAGCACTAGATATACATTTATAATGGTATCCATTTGGACCTTTCAAATGCTTTCCATTATTTGCCAGATACATGATGCACACTGACACATACGAACACCTACAGACACAAGCAGAAAGAGCTGAACAAAAAAATTATGCCAATAGCTGATCATATGCCAAGCCTCTGAAAAGAGAAGCTTATGCACAGAACTCTTCTGCTTAAGCAGAACTTGGTTCAAAGGAACAAGAAATATTTAAAGAAACCTAAGAAAAAACTGGAACCCCACAGGATTTTTTATAGCACTAGTATGTTACAAAATGGATACTCTAAGGTGTCAGATGAAAGGACAAATTGCGATTCTGCCAAACATTCAAAACTATTCATTTAAAGGTCATTGATCCTTGTTCATATTAAAATAAATGAGAAAATTTATTTGTACCTAGAGGTCCACTGTGCAATAGTAGCTTGCAAGAGACTTCAAACACTGGGAACCACACAATAAGAAGCTAAAACAGAGCACACTTGAACATTTTTAAAATACGTAATTTTAAAGATATAGTAAACATTAGGTTATTTTGGTACCAGTTTTAGGTAGCTCATAAGGCAAGCTAAAAACAAGCCTCAGCAGATTTTGAATTTGCCCTCTAATTCAGACTTCACTAACTCTACAGCTGGAACAAATTAATCATGGTCACAAGAATTACCATCAAATCAATGCACTGTTTGTATTGAGCTTCACCAGGTAATTTAACCAACGAGAGAGTGGTTCAAAAGCAGACTACATACACTGCTAGAGTCTGATGGCATTCATATTTTCTTCAGAGGAAAGACTTGCTAACAACAAAGATAATTCAAAACCAGAGTTCTCCCTGGGTTGAAAGTAATGGCTGCTCAGGAGATTGGGTGGTTTTAATACCAGCAAGACAGACATCTGTTACTCAGCACAGGTGTATGGTACAGAGATAGCCCTGAGATGAACTAGATGATCTCGCAATGTCTTTCCACCCCTAAAATCAGAAATGATTGCATAGATGGTTGAGTAACAGTGAAGTTCAGAGCCACTGCCTAAGAAAGAGCAGCTTCACCCAACGTTTCTATCCCGACACATAGCTCCTTTCTTGTTCTGGTACAAATATTTGTGACTGGGGAACTGATCTGGTTAAAAATGTATCTATCTTCTTTTTGGTATATTAACTTAGACCAAGTTCATTTCTCTGCTCTGTTTCATTGTGCAGAAGCACCCACAGAGACATCAGCACAAGAAAGAAGAGGCTAAAGCAGTGAAAATGAGTGAGGATGATGACTGCTGACATCTGCACCCCACAAGAAGAAACATATGCAGTACAACCTAAAAAAAAAGGAACAGAAGATTTTTTTTAATATACTTTTATTAAACTAGATGATATCGCTAGAAAAAGCAGAGGAACTTTCAGACACATTGCTGGTTTAGCAGATTAGGCAAAGCAGCAAGGTGCAAGACATAACAAAGCTGCTCATAATGTAATATAACCACTCCAACCAGTTAAACCCCTCAAGAGAAAAAGCACTTAGTGTTTAGGCAGCTGAGAAGTCTGATAGTGACAGGCCAGATGACCAGTCACTGGTCCCTGTGGAAGAGGGATAAACTACAGTTAGTGACACAAAGATGCAGCAATCCACAGAGCCAACATACCTAACAGATCTCACTTCTTAGCACACAGCCTTAGTTACTCTCAGATATCAAGACAGAGGTAACAGGCACACAAGTTTCTGAGCAAGTATCGCACTGCGTTACTATGTGGTATCACTGGCAATACGATTAGACTACAAACAAGGCAATACGATTAGACTACAAACAAACATGAAGACACTAGCTCTAGTTAGGTAACCCTTGAGCTAGATACAGCAGCATTTGTACAGGTTTCCCCTGGTCTTGTACCTTCCAGAAGTACCTGTCACCAGCCAACCCTGGGAGACAGGGATGAACAGATCCTCACCGGGGCCATCTGTTCTTTTACAAGTTCACACGGATACAGAGATGCTGTCCATAATACAGCAAATTTCATTCAAAAAATGCACTTTTTGTATCTCAAGACTGACTGGGGTTATGCTTTTAGATTTGTTCTTTTGTCATAAACAGTAAAAAAAGACACTACTTTATATGAACCTCACTGCACTTTTACAGTCTGTAACTAGCAATGCCACTGAAAAGAGTGCTTTCAACATTGCCTACTTGTTTTCTGCTTCATGCCTTATCATGGCATGGCTTCATGCCATCTCATGTGGTCAGAGTTTGGCTCAGAGCTAATCTCTTAGAAGCAGTCTACCCTCCAGCTGATATTGCTGTGTCCTGTTGAACCAGGGATCGTCCTTGCAGCAGACAGGCTTAAAGGCTAAGAAGAAGTAGGCTAGGGTATTGGATGACTCGACTAGACACACAGCTAGCTGTGCCTGTGGCATCTGACCATCAGCTGGCATGCTGCCTGTCAGATGCAAAGGTAGAAACCTCACAGGGCATCTGCACTGACTACTTAGTGATTCAGCAAAGGAAACAGTAGTGCACGGGGTCCACTGTGTAAGGAAGCACATTATGGATGCTTTGGAGAGAAAGCTCAGGTCAGGCAGAAGACCGATAAACAGGATTTTCATTGTGGTATTTTCTGAAATGCTGTCAGATCACATGCAAGGCCTGAGAAAGAAGCTAAAATAGGAAGTCAGTGATACAAAGAGAAAGGATTTAGGCATGATGGGAACAGGAAGAACTTGTTAAGCACGTACATTACTCATACAGAGTCACCCTGACTGACATGCTAATAAGAGTTTGGGAACTCATGAGCACTTCCACTCCACTGCCAGTTATTTCCCAAGTAACACACAGGAAGACCAAATGCTTGGCCTCGCCTGACACCCTCAATGTAACAGGCACCTCCAAGGCTGGGTGGAGGAGGACAAATTGAGACGGTACAACACTGAGAAGCTACCAGGCACTCAGCAACTCCAACAGGAAGGAGGAACAACGTGCAGGTGAGGAATGTGAAACACATACGTGTTTAATGGCATAAAGCATTACAGGAGAAGAGAAAAACAATGACATTCTTGTACTACAAGTCCATAATCAAATAACGAAGATGTCCCATCAACTGTGCAACAGTTCACTGAGATTAGATAGTTGCAAATTTGGGACTGGTAATAATGATGGGCAATTGACATTTCCTAGTATAAAGAGGGCTCTGTGCCTCGTCTGAATGAAAACTAGGGGTTGTATTTTATTAGTATTAAGTAATGGTTCAGTTTTGAGTGATACACAGGACCTAAGTAAAGAACATGGATAGAAAAGCTGTTCTGTAACTGTACCTGCAGTACAATCGTATTTCAATACTGAAGTTGAATACAGTAGGCAAAACAAACAAAAAATAGGAACATGGATATTCATTTTCAAGAAAAGGAACAGTGTAAAAAAAAAAAAAAAGCAATTAGTAATCCTCCCAACCCACTCCCCCTCAAAACAAAGAAAAACCTGAAAAGGAGCAATCCAGAAAGCAAAAAGATTGCGACAGCTTGGAGGCTGTCAAAGACAAAAAAGCACCTCCCAAGAAAATCCAAAGCACACAACATACTGTATTAAAAGTTCAAGTAAAACATTCACCACTGGATTAAAAGAGCAGGTAAAACATTCACCACAGTTAGAAGAGAAAACAAAGCAGTCAAAATACTTCAACCCCAGCAAGAAAATCCCACACCTGTGTGGCTCCATAGGGAAGTTAAGGAGAGCATCTCAGACAGAATGCTTTGAAAAACAGAAAGCTTGCCTAATGAGAACAGAAGGGATCATAAAACACGTAGTAGGTCAAAAGTAAACAGGAAAAAGAATGAAAAATGTTTGGTTAGCACCTTGCAACTTAAGTTCACTATCTCGAAAGCAGGAAACCAGCTAGAAAAAACAGTGGGCTCTTGTGGAGAGAAAAGGTGCAAAATGGATACAGGGATGATGCAGAGGAGCTCACTGAACACCCGGTACTGGTCGTTACTGGTGAAGCAACTGGGGAGACTTCTACACGCATTTTTGTAGCATATAGATCACAAGAGCTAAGTCAGTTTGAACTAAATACAGAGGAGGCATTATGCTGACCAGACCACTTAGACAGCACCCACCTGGGCCAGATGTTTACAGAGAAGTTCCAGACCTGAAACTGCAGAACTGCTGGGCCACGGGTTGCCATCGCAATGCCACTGCCCACAAGAGACAAGCACTAGAGAAAAGCAAACGTGATTTCTATCCCTGGTAAGTGATAAAGGATCAGATCACTATGCAGAGACATACGCCGTCCATTGGGACAGAGCATGCACAGCTTCTGTAAATGAGAATCCTAGCAAGACCACGGCTCTTTCTCCCAGCTGATACCAGCTTCTGTATCACTCTGAATTCCTGCATTCCTCTAGGGGATCCCCTGGATACCTGAGTTGAACACTCAAGTTTTATGGAAGGGGTCCAATCTGGACTACCTGCTAAGAACTTGTAAAACGTAGTCTCCAGCCACCCAAAAGGGGCCCAAGGCTCTCTGCGACAGGCGACACATTCCCCTGCTACACAATGCAGGCTCCTGGCAAACGTCACCATTTTAAAATGACAACACACAGGTTTGCTATATATTCCACTGTTTGCAACCACGTGCTTAAGAGCACTGTGATGGACTCAGATGAACCCAGGAAACAAAAAATAAAAAAGCATAACCTCATTTAGCCTTATATCTGAGCTTGCAAGCTTTGTTCTGATGACTAGGGAGTCAGATGTAAAGCAAAAAACTGGCAATGCCACCAACTGCAGATACACAAAAGAAAGTTTGTCATATATGATTGCTTCTTCCTCCACAGCTTCTGGATGTACTCACAGGCACCAATCTACCTGCTGATGTTGCCCAAAGCTGGAAAAATCAGAGGAGTCCAAAAAAACCAGTGTAAACAAAAAATGAGAATCACAAATATTCCTCTTCACTGATACCTTAATGCTGCCATAGACAATAGCAAGCTGCTCATCTCAAGCAAGAGAACAGTAGTTGTGTTCTCAGAGCAGAAAACAAATCCAGGTTAAAGCAAGTTAAGCTGCAGTTCTTGGCAGCCT
The DNA here is from genome assembly GCF_963932015.1 of Anas acuta. Classification (NCBI taxonomy): domain Eukaryota; kingdom Metazoa; phylum Chordata; class Aves; order Anseriformes; family Anatidae; genus Anas; species Anas acuta. The sequence continues at coordinate 3,524,924 of NC_088991.1, forward strand.
AAAATCAATATAATGACTGGCTGCAAGGGTCCTATCCCCTCCATGGGAAGACCCAATCCCTTAAGCCCGCTCTGGCATTTACCATGCTAAAAGGCTCAGCAAAAAGTCTTACAACTCAGCAAAAAAAAAAAAAAAACACAACCTAACAAAAGGCAGCAGTATCTACTGCTGACTTATCAAGCAGAAACAGCACTGCAAGCACGCAGTGATCAATGAAAGTAGAAGAAGTGAGGGCGCACTCAAAAAGAAACCAGGCACACCATTAATTGTGCTTGCAATACATTTGGTACATAAGGGAAGTCTGATCCCTTCTTTCGGCAGCAACTCCATCATATACTGGCTTTAAACGATTATGAAACTACAGTCCAATTATATCATGTTACTCAAGTGACTCGCCAGATACAGTACACTGCATAAGAAAGCTATTCAACAATACTAAAGCAAACAATAATTCTGGAAGACCTCAAAGAGAGAGACCCCAGTATCTTCACAACAAAGCTTAAGTACTTCTATAATGAAATATCCCCTCAAGTACATGAGATACAATCACTATTTCATAACTACATACAGAACATCTTCAGTAAGATCCCTTCAAATGTCAAAACTGAATTTTAAAAAATATCCCATCAGCCTGGAAACATTGAAAAATAACCAGGATGCATTTTCATTTAGCTGCATTAAAACCTGCAGGTTCACATTATGTTTTTCTCCACTAGATCCCACTTCATGAAAACAAAGAACTAACTACATTTCCACGTTAACTTTGCAAATCACACTATGTTTCTGAAGCAATCACAAAACCATTACTACATTGTGCACCAGCAAAATACATATAGCCTTTCAAAAGCAGTACTGGAGTTCTCTGAAAACACTGTATGTTACAATTCTGTCAGAAAAATATATAGCATAAAATCACTAGTTTTGTTAAAGATAGCTATTTGGCATACTACCAAAGGGACCCCTACAGCTCCCTTTCCATGAGAGGATCCCACACAACCGTAACTCAATCATTATGCTGGGAATCAACTGGAAAAAAAAACAGCTGTGAATTAAGCCACTGACCTAAAGGGCAACATTATTTTGTTGTCATTAAATCTGTGCACTGGTTAGTCAATGAATTTTCTAAAGGCCAAAGCGTTGATGATGAACCTTTATACCAGGAGATGAGAGATTCAACCACCTCTAGTGCCTATTTATTTTCAAAAAATCAAAACACTTATAACAATAGATGGCTTTTAAAGGATTATGAAAGAACAGTTATAAATTCCTCGAAAAGAGAGGTCTAAGTGGGTCTTTCTTGGATTTCTCAGCACACTGACCCAAGGTTCCAGGCCTCCTATTTTCGCCTCTTCCCAAGTGGAAGAATTCTACTGCTGTCCCACTCTGAGACCAGACTCCAGAATGCAATTATTACTCACCAAACCTGGCAGCAAATAGTTTTTTTTTATGCAATCAGGAAGTCCTACTGGAAACCAAAGCTGGGGCTTACATACTCCAGTGGCTCAACTACTGCTACTGGTACAACATCCACTCCATCAAGCACTGAGCTCTGCCCACATCCTGTGCCACAGAGAGGTGGCATATTCCACCTCTCTCACAGCAGGTATGTTTCAGGAACAAAAATCACTACTCTGTCAGCAGTTAGTTTACAGCATGGTATTGCTTGACCATCATTTCCAATTTTAGCTCCTGACAGGTTACCAGTCCCTCAACTGCATCCAAGCCCAAAACACAAGCAACAGTGGCCATATTTCAGCTGATGGAAGAAACCTGGGATGCTGGCATGAAGGAAAACTGAACAATCATTTAAAAACATGGGTAAACAGTAAAACATTATCAGCTGTGGAAGCGACCATCATTTACCAGCTTTCATTAAAAAGCAAGATAAAACAAAAACAAACAAAACAAACAAAAAACAGCTTTGGAGAGGTTCACATACCACAAGTTTAAAACCTATCAATTTGAAGTCTTCCAACATCTCCAAGTAAACTTGGAAGCCCCAGCTTTCCCAGACAAGTCAGGGTGAGCCTGTAACTTCATCTCCTCATTAATCCCTGAGAACCTCTCCTAAACAGTTTTTTTTTTTGTTGTTGTTGTTTGTTTTTTTTTGTCATGAACTGCTGTGCAAATCAAACCTCATTTTGTTAGTTGGCTCAGGTCAACTAGTAAAGTCTCCAGTACTACTATTTAAAAAAAGGAGTCTGCTTACATACTGTTGGCTATTTGAATTGTCATTCTTTTGTTTTCTTTTGGGGATCCTTTTATTAACAGCAGAGACACTCTGTTCAGAAAAGCAATATCCGCATTCAACATAACCCATTACTGAATTATGGTTCAGTTCCAATTCAGTGAAAAATTATTTACACACGTAACATTCTCCAAATTCATTACCTCCACAGAGCTGTTATTAACCACCATTTGTCTGCATTTGTCTCTACCTCTACAAAGATATAAATCTCACTCAAGCCAAAAGTACAGTGGAAAGGACAGTAAATGTTGCTGTGCCAAAGCTAAACAGCTTGCTAGAAAACAAGATTTACTTGCTAAGTTAGTAATCCTGCTGGACCTAAACAGGTCAGAGAGCCAACTCCAACCATCTACAAACTCACGCTGAAACAAATGATGTTCTCAAAAATAACAATTTTTTCACCTTCCATTAGAAGCCACTCATCACGAGGTCACCTAAGAGTCCTCAAAGATAAGATATTGAACTTGATCTATCATTATTATTCTCTTATAACACTCTTTACTTAAACAGAACAAAACTGACTTAGAAGCTAAGTCAGAAATGTCGGTGATCATAAATAACTATGGCCAGCAACCTTCTTGAGTATGTCTGTACAAGAGTGAGCGATTTATTAACTTCTGCTATGTCAATATAAAAATAATAAAAGGAAATTTTGACATAGAAATAAAGCGACGCTAATATGGTATGGAGGAGATGCTTGTTGCCACAACAGACCTTCAATGGCAAAACCAATGTTTTCAAGAAAGGAAAAAACATTGCCAGAAGACTTATCAATTTAGAACATGTTACAAAAGCAGAAGCTGCTAGGGAACCAGGATTATTGCCCTCTGTCAGCGCCCTTGCACAGGGGGATCACAAGAAAAACCCACATGAATACCTAAAAAAACAAATCCGACCCAACAGAGAGGATGAAGGATCTTTTAAACTACTGATCTCACCACCAAAGGCAACTCATCAGATGTTTATCATAAAGTGATCAAGATACCTCTAAAACTACTTGAATTTCTTGCCTCTACTAATCCTATTAAAAGGTTACTACAAAGCCATACTGTTTCAGCAAGTAGAAACCTTACACCCTAAATGTAAATTTATTCAGTCATTTTATATCCTTTTGTTCTTCTGTCAGTACTGGCATCTAATCCAAACAGGTAATTTGTGTCCCTTTGTCTTTCTCTTACTATATAGACACAAATATATATGCACACACAATAGCACAGATACACACCCCCAATCAATCAAGTTTTGTGCCTCTCAGCCATTGCTCTGATCCTCTAAAGCCACCTAGCTCTTTCCTCTTCCTTTGCAAGCTGATCTCACATTTCTTCCTGGCACCCAGGCTGCCCTGCTCTGCAACCTGTAAACGTCTCTCTCTCTCTCTCAAGGGCAGCAGAACCATAAAGGTTTTCAATTAAGATCTCAACCACTCTCTAGTACAAACGTACTTAATACCCTTCTGGTTTTACTGATAATTTCTCATTAAAATAACCACTTGTCCTTTACATATGCGTAACACAATAATGACTAAGAGACAACTGGCAGTCAACTGGTAACACCTGAAAATCACTAAGGAGAGACACAAACTTGTAGCTTACACAGTCAGTTTGTTTGTTTGTATAATTACACTTGAAGCTGCCCTATACAATACTGATTTCATCTCATTTCTAGGAGTCTCAAGTCTTTCAAGCATTCCTGTGTAGAACTCTGATCTGCCTTCCGACTTTGCTTCGTTAAAACTTCATTATACACATTGCTTAGCAGGGGAAACAGACATTACTTGTGGCTCAAGACATCCCAAGTTGCAAATTACTGAAGGTTAGAAAAACATTTGGAGAAGTAGCATAATATGGACACTACTCATAGCTTCCTCAACCACCTTATCTCCTCTTTCTGCTCATCTCCATTCTTCAATATTCAGTAAACCAATGGATCTTGTTTCACTACAGAACTGCAGTTTACTGGCTCTAACAGGGCCGTGAACCTGTCCCTCTCTCAGTGCTAAAATGTCCTAGTCCCATGAAAACTGTGTTTTTGTGGACAAATAGGATGTCTAGAGCAAAAGCAATTATGTAATACACTTTTTGGAAGGTCTTGTCTTCAAATTTGCTCGCAGACTTTAAACTGTCTAAGATGTTCTCAGAGAACGGATTTGCTGAACAGTAGTCTAAAAATACAAAGGAGAATACTATGACTAAGAATACCCAAACGGAGAGAACTATCCTGGAAAAAAAATTCATTGAAAATTCTGTCCTTTAGCTGAGAAGCAACAATGGCCTTTGAGGGATTCAAGCTAACAAATACAACTATGATTCACTTCAGATATAATGGATAACAGTACAAAAAAAAAAAAAAGGCATATGCTTCCAAGTTCTTCAAGTTGCCAATTTAGGCAAAAATACCATGAGCTGAGTCTGGAGAGTTTTCTGGCATGCCTTTCAGGGAAAGAACAATTCCAACAATAATAATTAATTTCTGTGGTCCTTGCTACTAACTTAACAAAGAAAAGCAGATCGAGGTATCTTACTTTTATTGGTAAGATCATATGGTAGAGAGACTAAGGGTCTCATGCAGGTTTGTCCACCATAATGACCTCGTCAGGAACAAAACAAACTTCTTCCAAACCTCACTGCAGTGCTTTATGCTTCAAGTCACTCTTGCCTCCTCTAATAACTTGCACACAGAAGCTGGACAGAACCTGCAAAACACTGTCACGCTTAAGGGTCAAATGGCCAATCCATGTTGTTATGTAATACTACCTCTTTCTTTTTAGACTAACCCAGTTCCTTAAAATCAAATAGAGGCTTTATCTCTGGAACCATCTGAAGATTCCTGATCTCTCTGCAACGGCTTCTTCCAAGAAAATTTAGGCATCTCCAAAGACCTAAACTTCAGCGCCAAGATCTCAGAGACCACTATGGACTGCTCTGGTTTTCTCCTCCAGAGCAATTTCCATTAAACGTTCCACATAAAGGACAACTAAGGAAGTACATGATGCTTATGTTGCCTCAACTTTGGATTTCTGTAATCATTACATTTAGATGACTGCCACTCTGAGGATGAGCAAATATCAGGCATCTCCACTTTTAGCGTATGGACTTCTAAATGGATGATAAACATTTAAGAATATAATAAAACCTTGGCTATGCATTTTTGAATGGCTTAGCAACTTTCCTTGGGGGGAAAAAACAAAAACACCACCACTTTTTCTTCTTCCCAACTGAGACAAAATTTCACGAAGTTTCAATGAAAGCTTCAGAAATAACCAAGTCTATAGCCTCCATAATTTAAGTTCTGCATTACAGCAGTCTCAGGCTACAAAATTTAAAGAAATCATACTAAGGAAGCATTTTGGAATAGCCCATTTATTTAGCAGGGACAAATTTCTAATTTCCAACCATAAAACATGTAGCAGCAGACTGTTCACCACCTTATATGTTCATCAATTCTGTCTAGTGTAACTACACTACTACTTTCAGCTTATGACAAATAGGAGTCAGCTGCTGCTGAGCATCTCTGACACATTCAAAAAAGAAAACCCACTTAAATTAGCAGAACGGTATATGGTAGTAGGCAGTCTTCAAGTAGGTTATTCCAAGCTATTTATATTACGTATGTGAAAAACTTAACGCCTTGAAATCGTCCAAAATGAAAAAAAAGCCACTGGCAGCAGATAACAGATTTCATATTCTCCCCAAAAGAAGCACTACTGGGAACTTTTTGTATGGGCTCTGATTTCTATATTAAAATATAGTCCAAACATGGCAAGCTGCAATAATTTATCCCTAAGGTTAAAAAGAACCACAATGGTAAGCATACATGGGAATATTTGTCTCACTTGAATCTTTTTTCTGTGAAATAAGAGAAAGGTAATTTATATTCTGTTTCTTCTTCGCAACCCTTTATTTTTAATACTTGTTTTTATCCAGGGTTTCTTCCAAATGAACAGCACTAATCCTTACTTTCTTTCAATTTCTCTCCCAATACTTTACAAGAACTCAGACATTATGGTGGTGAACATCCCAAATTAAATTTTTGCCACCTGTCTTTTCTGGGTCTGCTTACTTTTCGGTTCCACTTGAACTGAACCAGAGCCAGAATCAGACTCCTACTTCTTAATGAAGAGGAGAGCTAATCGCTACAACTCCACATTTGCTCAGCATTTAATAATGATTAGTTTTAATACTACATTTCCATTTTGTTCTCCAGAGTTTGGATAATTGCTTGCACAACGCTGTACTGAAAAAACTTCCCTTTATCGCTCAGCTTCCAGTTTTTCATCTGAGCCAGTGGTTTGCTGAAGTCTTGTTCTGCTCATGCCTAGGGGATGCATCACGTACAACTACACACCTTCTGGCACCACAGCTGCCTATGGAGAGGGCTTCTTCCCTCACTACAACCACACCCTTCCTATGTTTTTGTCAACCACCTCCCCAGCCTGCAATGCTCTCACCACAGAAAGTCTGCTTGCAGGCAGCTGGTGCAAGGTTTTGCTGACTGGCATTCATTGGCTGCTTAATGCTGCAGTCAAATTTAAGTTCTGAGGACTAGAAAACATTTTTTTCCCTTCTAAAGCTTACAAAGAACTTCTGCATAACGTAATCTTCCCCAAAAGTCAGTGTTTTAACACCTTTATCTATACAGAAGAGCTGCCTTGCAACTTGTCACTCACTGGCAGCTGAACTTCTTCTGCTCACTAACTGGGTATGGGAACAGTGGGGCACCCGATCCTTCCATTCTTGTAGCCACCTGGCAAAGGGGCTGGAAGCAGCCAGATTTACTTTGCTGGCCTGAAGAGTTGCCCAGCAGTGGAGCAACAAATGCTTTTCTCACCTTTCCTAACACACCTAAAGCTCACAAACTCTAGAGCTTCATCTGCATAGCTCTTATCTCGGTGCAGAATGCCAAGCGGGAAGCAAGGCAAGTGATGCAATTCTACGGCAAGGTTGAAGCAGAAGTAATTCTGATGCTGATTAGAAGGTGGTTATGACAAGGATCCTCTTTCCTCTTCTTTTTCAAACATGCTCACCAAGTACTATCAAGCAAAGCAGGTGGTGTTTCAGATCTAGAACCCATCATGTGCCAGAGAAGCCTGCAGAGGAGATATCTTTGCCGGCAGAGAGGCAAGGGATAAACAGCAGGAGTATGGTTATGACTCCTATGACTACAAACACCACAGCCCTAAGCAGGACCTTGCTAACAATGCCCCAGAATTCAAGCTAACAGGAAGAAGGGCATACAACGATTTTTTTAAAAGCACCAAGAAACGTGAGAACTAGCTCCCTACAGCACAGAAAGGTACAAGTGTCTTGAGGAGACATACACCCTTCTACACTGCTGCTGTCCTAGCGGCCTCGCCACGAGCCAGCAGAGCTGTCCCACATTCTGTGAGATGCCATTCTCAAGAAATCAGCACTTTAATCACTTTGGCTGCAAGTACTCAGCATGGCAAAAGAGCATCCACATCCCGCAAGCCATGTCTTCCAGGAAGTTACCAAAGGCTAGTCAGATCACAAGAATGAAGCCAAATCCCGTAAGGCAGAGAAGTGTACATGCAGCCTGGAATACAAGAAGGGGGAGAGCAGGCACAAAGACATGACAACTGCAGCAAACACCCTACAGGATAAACGCCTACAGCCAAAGGAGGAGGAGGGTGTCCTACTGAACAAGCGAAGCTCTTCACACTAATCCCATTTGCCAAGGTCCCAGTTATGAAAATGAATGGCTTTTTAGAAGGTTACACAAGTAGCTCTGCAAAGATACCTACTTTTGTCCACAGAGCTGGGCTGAACGACACCATAGCTTCTGGGCAGTCACTCTAAAGCACAGCACTAGCAGTAAGGATATCTGCATCGTTTATCAACCCAAGTTCAAATGATTAGCTATATGCTCTCTGAAGATAGCACTATGGCTAACTTCAACAGCTGCACTCCGTTTTATGGATACTGCACTCCCCAACACACTTTGTTTTTAAGGACTTGCTTGTGAGAACTCATGAATTAACTGCAGCAGAGCTGCCCCAGCTCGTTATTTAGATGCAAACTTTGCAATGCTAAACCGAGTACTAATATAATACCCTGCTCCCTAGGAGCACAAACATCATAAAAAAAGGTCAAGCATTCTCATAATGCTTTGCTAATGAGGGTCAGGGCCTGACTGGACTTGTTTTGGCCTCCAGCCTAGCAACAGTTTCTGTGTTGGCCAAACTCTGGGAAGTCTACTATTAGTTTTAAATAATTTGCACCTTTCCTGCCTTCCATAGAAGCTCTTACCACAGCAACCACCAGTATACGGCTCGAACAACTTCTGTGTTAGCATACAAGCACTTCGCTTCTGAAGACAATAATTTGATGCTACAGAAAACCAGCAGTTACCTGTAAACAAGTGCTTAATGTAAAATAGCTATTGAGCTTGCTCCTTTAATCGTGGCATGAGTTTCAAGAGATCCAAAAACTACTGGCTAGGTAAAGCAAACATACTTCATTCATTGCCTGGTCACAGCCTAGGTCTGTACCCTAAGTGAACTGACAAAGGCAAAGCTCTATGGTCTTTCAGTAACTCAAAAATAATTATTTGCATTCTTGAGTTATTAAATACTCAGTAATTTATTGCAAAGGATGCTAGAGATGTACACATGAAGTCAGTCAAATTGGAACCCAATGCATTTCTCACAGGCAGACAGGTTAAATAGGAATATACATGTAGAACGTCAAAAATAATGTCAAGAACTGGATTTGCAAAATGCCCAGAAATCTTTATATCTTCAATAGAAGATAGAGTAAAAGGAAAGGTGACTAAAGATTTGATTGCAACTAAAACAAAAGAGGCAATAAAAATGAACGACCAGATTGACGGCACAGGGAGAAGTGGCTGCTGACTTCTCACCCTACAAGGTGTAGGGACCAAACAATTTCTACCAAACCAGCATTGCAGTGAATCGGAGCCTTTATGATAACTCTGTGGTGGTTGTGTGTATCTGAAGAAGGAAAACCAGGGCCCTTTCTTCAGGCCATCTGTGAAGTGATCTCTTGTACTAATAGAAACATACGAACAGTTCATTAAAATGAGTTTATGAAGCAAAAGGCCCTCCAAGTCCATTTAACTTCATTTGGAGTTTATCAAAACAGTATTTGCTCTGTTCACCAATCAGACCAGAAGAGGAGCTTACTGGTTAAGGCAAGTTTTCTGAAGCTGTACAGCTGTTTTCCTCCTCTGCTGTACCAAACTGCGGTCATCAGTCCTGCTTTAAAATACACTGGGAATTCCCTGCTGAGCACTGCTCATGCCAGCCAAAATACATTTTCTGCTGCACAGTACTTAAAAAACTTCCACCACAGGATGCCACTTTGAATGAACCACTCAATCCTTCATACTCCAGCGTTTAACACTCAACAGCAAAGACAGTGTTAAGTCAGAAGATGCTGAAGCTTGTATGAAACCATGACACATACATAAAAACAGAATGAAGTCAGACAGACACACAGACACCAAACAGCACTTCCCCGTCCGCGTTCCTCAACGCTATGGGTTTTGTTTTATGTCTGGTGTTGATCTTTAGCTGTGACCAAGCAATCATTATAGCTGTTGTGTAATGTTACCAAGTGTGACAACAAATACAAATTATTGCACTGAGACTGCCACACAAGTAAGTTTCCACTGCCACTCAAGTACTGTAGAGTAACAACAAAATTTCCGACTTCGGACATCAACAATACTAATGTCAGGAGGTACAGCTGAACTCCGAGTAGGGACTCCAGAGGAAGGGTTTTTTTATTTATTTGAAGACCATACTCTGAAACCTGTAACTGAAATTTGGTAAGTTTCCAGGGAGTTTTACAAAAACGGTTGTAAAGAAACATACTGACACGAGCAAGGAGTCCAGCACATTGTTAAATTTAAAGTTGGAGCCTTAAGTTGTAAAGACTAAAACTCACTAAAAGTGAGACTCCATTCAAGAAACCAGAAATCAAGAAAAGCCTGTAATCCTATGAACTTTCAAGACATTTTTATTTACACGTGTAAGCATATGCACACATCTGCAGAGAAGCCTTGTGTTTCCTCAGTGCCTTAGCAGAAAGCATCAGACAGTAGTTTAGCATTTCAGAAAATTCAGCTTTGGAACTGCACAGGAAGATTTTAAACTATTCCAATGTAAATTACTAACAAATCACCAACACTGGTGTTAACACAATATTAATACACCCACAAAGGCAAAACATCAGATAGCCGGTAACAAACCCTGGAACCATTTCTTTCTTACAGGGTCAATTTACACTTACTCTGAGCAGAATCACAACTTTCTTGGGAAGTGTAAAAACTGGTGGGCACGAGACAGGCTAGCTCCACGTCTTTAAACTGCACTGACTTTAACCATCTCCACACTTCACTAACACAGAATCAAGGTGATGTAGTAGCACTACCCCATACCCTTCTAGAAGATGTAAACTGACAGATCCTAGACCTGAAAACACATGGAAGTAAGAAGGCCAAGCACACTGACACCACAGTGTATCTGTACCCTAGCCCTGCAGCCAAGGTTGCTGCAGAGTACAGCACGGCACCAAGGAAGAAAAGAAATGGTCCATTTCCCAGCCACCTCTTTGGACCAACACTGGATATTGCCCAAGATTTGTTTTAAAGCAGAGGCCTTCGATCCCAGATGAAGCCAGGCAGATTATTCAGGTGGCAAAGAACGTGGTTGCCAGCAATGCTTCTGCTGGCGGCTGGAGCCTTGGCACGTGCACGGGGCTGGCAGCCTCACACCGTTCACTGCCTGTGTCACAGTCCCCCCTGCAAGATGAAGAGGATATGAGCAAGCCATCACCAAGGCACGTGTGGTAAACATCCTTCCCAAGGGCTCCTCAGCCGCACAGGAAGGCAGGGCACGGGCAGCACTGGCCATTCTGGGTGCAAAACCTTGCTTTTGGTTATCATGTACCAGCCAACACGGGCAGAACAAATTGTGCCAAATAAGGGTGCTCAGCACCAAAATAATCCCATTAACTAGCAGGCTGTTCCCAGGAGACTTTCGGGAAGGGACTGCAAGACACAAACATCTGGCACAACAGTTAACCTGGTGGACTGACACACATTTTCCCTAGAAAGAAGTTGGCATTAATGGGAAATAGGCAAGCTGAAGAGCTGCGAAGATGAGGCAAATACTGTGCTGAACCAGGAACTCAGCAGAGTAATTTCTGTGCGTTAAAGGAAATCTATGCAGCAAGCAGAGATTTCAGAATATTTAAGGGAAAAAAGAACCTAATGCCCCACCGCACAGCTTCAGCTAAACTCCTCTTTGTGCACCTACCCTTCCCACCCTGTCACACCAACCTTGCACACACTTCGGTTTAGGTTTCCACTCGAGCACCTTCCTACTAGAAGAACTGTAGCGAGCAGCACAAATCCTGAGTCCTTCCCCACTGGTGTGCTGCCCTTTTCCACAACAGAAGGCAGGAAGTGGTACTGTTTGCACTGATCACGGAGGAATAGGGTGCGTTGCACAAAACCAAACCAAAAAGGAAATAAAGACAGGAGAGTTATTTGTTAGAAAGATATGAAACGTGAGAAAAAAAAGACTATTCAGTTTTCCTTCTCCCTAAATGCACAGGGTAAAGTGTTTTGACAGTTTCTGCATCCCCTCACAATGTATTTTGATTGACACTTCTAAACCCTTATAGCGAAAAACCACCTTTAAATAATTGCAGTGTTCCACAACTCTACACACCAAGCTGAGTTTCAAGAACAAACAATGGCTGATTGACATTTTGTATAAGCGAAAAGTTTTGTCTGGGGCAACGGTTTTCAAACTCTGTATCATCTTCCATACCTCCAGGACCATTTTTACCTGCCGTCCACTCCTGTAGGTTGAGAGCCACTGCACTGGTAGAAGCAAGAGGAAAGGACATGCCTTGCAGAGCGTGTCCTGAGAAGGAGAGAGGGACTGTTTTAGAGGGCAACTCAATGTGAGGTGACATTGTAGGTCAAAGAAAGCTGTTCAATTACAACAGAGATAGAGGAAAATGGTGAAAGATCAGTGGAAGACTGCAAGAGAAGGAGGATTTGCCAAGTCTGTTTTCACCAAGGCACCACTGGACAGATTCAGCGTCTTCCCACTCTCTTCTTTTGACCCTATGACTTACTGCCTCCAGCCCAACAGCTCCCTAGCAATACCTTCCACCAGCACGCCATATCCTGTGCTTTAGGAATTACACTCAGAGATAGGAAAATGACAGTTATTTAATCCATGTCTGGGGTGTGCTGAAGTCCAACATCTGCGCCCTTTCAAAAACTGGCATTTTGTCTCATTCCTACTAACTGCTCCAAAATCCCTGCCCTTCAGTCCGTGCTGTGGTCCTCAGCTCAGCAGCCAAAAGTTACAAAAATCCAGAGGCACAGCACACAGTTTTTGTTCAGAAGACAATACATCAGAACCCCCAGCCCAAGTGATTCAGTCACCTGCTTTTCTTTGATCTTGCCCAGTTTCATTGTTCAAAGACCTGCAAGAAATGAGTCACGCTTGTGTGAGGATACCTGCTCACACGTCTTTCATCCTCCCTGTAATTAACAGAGCTCAAAACAGCATTTCTGTTCAATTGCTGACTTTTATTGTAGGCTACTACTCTTAAACCAGTTATTGTGGTCTACAGACAAAACTTCCAGAAGGATTCCTGGCAGAAAGCTGCGACATACATTCACTGAAAAATGCCGGTTCCCATTCAGCTTTTTTGCCATGCGGGAAGAAGCTCAGCTTCAAAGACAACATCACACCTTTGTGAGCTACCTGGCTATTGATAAGACTGTGCGCAAATCTTTTGACTGCTACAAGTCACGCTGCCTCTGAACATTTGGCAGGAGCAAATTATTCACTGACCTAGAATTTTACATGTAATACTGAGCAACTTTTTCAGAGTTGCTTCCCCAACTGCACAAACATAATCAGCTCACAAGGCTGCTGAAAGCAGCAGTTCTGCCATCTGTCTGCTTATTCCCACCTCACACTTGTGCGGGCACAAGTGTTTGTGAAGCCACACAACGATCCAGAGGGAACCAATCTCTGAAAACCAACTGGGGAAAAAAATAAAATGATAATTAGATCATTCTTCCAGTCTGATACACAGTACAACTGTGCATGCTGGCACGAGCATGGGAACATGCACAAACGGTATCAGTAATGCTAACGGCAGTGCCATTTTCATAAGTCCATTGACACAGCAACTTTTTAAACCAGGTCAGGAAACGAAATCTCAAGAATGCATATGCACACACATGAATTTCAGAAAAATACAAGTTTTCCTTAACTTGTTATTATGTCCTTTTTAAAGTAAGAAGTGGGAGAAGAAAGGTGAAGTGATCTGTTAGCTACCAAGAGGAATCCAAGTGCTTGCAGGAAAACATTTCTGTGGTTAACTCTTCACCTCTGCCTCAGTTTCCTCCATTAATAAAACAGGGACAGTAACAGGAGAATCTTCAGCAAAACACCATGGTTAAAAAAAAAACAACACACCACAGCAGCAAGGTAACGTTGTCACAGAGAAACATGGACAGAATTCAACTCACTCTCTTGCACTAGCAAGGAGTGAACTGGCACAAAGGTGATGCGGTAACCAACAGCGGTCTGGGGTGGAGAACAGATACAGGACAGTGCAGAGCAAAAAGGCTGCTTAGCGCAGCAGTACCTAAAAAATCGGTTTCTTCAAGACGGACATGGATTTACAAAAGACCTGGGTAAAGAAACTCACAGTGGAGTCTCTCTGCCCTCCTCTCATTACTGGTGCTCTGGTGTAATCACATGGGAGGTACGAAGAGAATATGGGGAGGACTTGCTGGGGTGGCAGGTTAAGTAGGAATCCTCTGAGCCGGGTTGTCATGACAGCAGCTGACAGTATGCAAGAGACGTATAGATCCTGAATGGTAGAACAGCAAGGACTCCAAACAAGATCATTAACACATGACAGTATTTTAAACACCGGGAAGTATGCACTACATCTCATTAATGAAACATGGCACACACAATAACCCTTTGCACCAGCGAGGGTGCGTGTGGGCAGGGGACACACAGAAAATGTTTCCACTAAGTACCCACACAGAATGGGTGCTATCGAGACGCTGAGAGCCACGCCGCACCGCAGATGAAGCAGTGGCATGCACTAGTGTGGATCAACTCTGCCGAGCCTCAGCTGGAGCTCGCCCCACGAGCTCCATCCCGTTTTAAAGCACAGTGAAGGGGTGGAAGCGGTTTCACAGCACCCCTAAGGTCGGCTTTGCGCTCACACAGCCTCGAAGCGGGGTAACTCATCCCAGCCGGGAGGAAGCAACTTCCTGCCAGGCAGAAGTTTCTCCCTGAAGTGTCTGAGCTGCAACTGCAGCAGCACGTCTGTCTGTCTGTCCGTCCGTCTCTCCGTCCGTCCCCCGGCACCGGCAGGTGCTCCTGGGGGCCCTACAGAGGCAGGAGGCTGTGAGGTTCTGCACGAACCCCAGACGAGAGCAGCCGGGGACCGGCACACAGCAGGCCCTCGGCGGCAGCTCGCACGCGCCTGGGAGGCAGAGGAGGGCGGCAGTAACAGGTGCTCGGCGCGATCGCTGCAAAACTTTAGAGCTTCGGTGCGGGAGACGGCCCCGGGGCTTCAGCGCATCGCCCACGGGCCCCTCCGCAGGGCACACCGCGAACCAGGGGCTCGGCGCGGGCTGACCCCAAGCAGCCCCACAGCCGCCGGCAGCCCCCTCGCGGAGCCGCGAGCCTCCCCGCGGAGCGGAGCCCAGCGGGGAGCCGGGCAGGGCACGGAGCCGGAGCCGGGCATTTGGGGCCGGGGCAGCCCTGGGGGCACCGGTGGGGGCAAGGACGGAGCCCGGCGGGGGCGCCCGCGGGCCGAGGGGGCCAGGCGAGGCCAGGCTGGGGCCGGGAGCGGCGCGGGGCCGGGCGATACTCACTAGGGGTCGTTGGTGAAGCGGGGGCTCCGCGGGGGCTGGTAGCCGTAGAGGTGACAGTAGAGCACGTCGAAGCAGAAGCAGCACATCTCGGCCGACACCACCATCTTCCTGCAGCCGGGCCCGCCGGAGCCGGCGCCGGGTGAGGAGAGCAGCGAGGCGGCGGCGGCCGGCGGGGAGAGGCCGGCGGCGCCCCCGCCGCAGCTGGGCGGCAGCGGCGGGGCCAGGGCGCAGCCGGCGGCGCCCCCCGCCAGCCCCCCGAGGCCGTTGAGGCGGGGACCCCCCGGCGGGGGCAGCGCCCCCGGCTCGCCGCCCGCCGCCGCCGCCGCCGCCCCGCCGCAGTGGGAGCCGCCGCCGCCGCTCCCCGGCCCGGCGGCGCCCGACGGAGGGGAGCTGGAGAGTTTCTGCTTCTTCACCCCGCAGCAGCCCGCCGCCATCTTGGAGCCGTCTCCCCCCACGCAGCGCTTCCGACCCATGGCGGGGGGGCCGGCCGAGCGGCCGGGGGACGTGCGGCGGCCCGCTCCGCCTCCTGCCGGGCCCGCTCCGCCTGCAGCGGGGAGGAGGAGGAGGAGGAGGAGGGAGAGACAGAGAGACAGAGAGAGCGGCGTTAGAGCGAGCCAGCCGGCCGGCCGCCTTCCCCCCTCCCCTCCTCGGGCCGAGCCGCCTTCCCCCCCCCCCCTTCTGTCAGGGCAGCGGAGCGGCTCCGCCCCGGTGCTGGCAGAATGAGGTGAAAATGCCCCCGCACAGCCCCCGAGCCGGCTCCAAGCGCCCTGCTCAATAATTCAAGTGACCTGAGCTGCCTTCGGCTGGGCAGCAGAAGGGAGGGGGCGTGCTGGGGCGGGCAGGCGGGGAGCCCTGCGGAGAGTGCCGGGATGCACCTATCGGATGCACAGCCCTCTGATGGCTGAAATGTTAGATTTTATATAGACACACAGCGTGTTTTTGCATCGCAGCTTGGGCGATTGCCTCGCACCCCCCTAAGCGGCGGCTCCTTGGCCCCGGAGCCTGCAGCTCGGGCTGCCTCGTGGCGAGCCTCGAGGGAGGGGAAGGCCCGAGGGAAAGGCCGGAGCTCCGCAGGGCGTGAGGCAGCCCCAGTTAAGCTGGGCAGGCTGCCGGGGGGGGGGTTTATTTTAGCCTCACATGTCTGAATTTATTGAGAGACTTCACAGTGGCCGTAAAGTACTTAACAACCTATATATACATTTTTGAAAAGAACACCATTGGTGTCACGGAGCTAGCTCTGGCATGGGATATAGCAGCTGGGTACCACAGAACAGCAGCACGGCCATATCAAGGTAGGCAAGGGAGCGAGGGCTGCCTCGTACAGCTAAAACTCTCTCTGAATATTGCAAATTTAGAGAGACACAAAGTCATTATCTAGTTGCAAACGCGGTCTACAGAAAGGTTTTGCAGGCGCAAACTACAGAGATTCGGATTGGAAAGGGTTTCTTCAGCATCCTAAATCAATAGTTACTGGAGCTCTAATACTACTTGGTTAAAAAGCCCTTCAAGGGCTTCTGTCCAAATACTGGCCAAAACTTCTCTGTTTGAATCATAGCCTGAGGTGAAACAGCTGCAGGGAATAATAGCAAACAGAAAAGAGAAGAATTTGATGGTGTAAGGCAGTCTTTCGTATTTTAAATTTTAATGTTTGTGTTTGGAGCAGGTAAATACTTGAGAATGGAACCCAGTTTCCCTCTCTGAAACAACTTTCACTAAAAACAAAGGCAGTGTCTTCCACTTGAGGGATTCATTTGTTTAAAATCAGTTAGCAGTGACACCTTCTGTTGCTTTTGAGAAAAGAGTTTCTTCAGGTATTGAATTCCGGCTTTTTCTAAGTTTTTCACTGCTCTGTAGTCTTTAGCACTAACATGCACAAAAAATATAAGAAAAAAGAAAAGCTGATGATATGGGTAGAAATACAAATCAGTCACTCCACTGGGACAGGCAATTGTGAGGTTCCGGGTAAGTCTCAGAGCTAGGACTGATATCCTCATGCAGTATCAGCAGTACTGATAGTGCACAGTGATCATGATTAAATATCGTATTGCAGTGCTCCCTGAATGAAGGGCTAAATTAAATACGGTACTCATTCATTAAAAACACCTTCCTTCCTCCACTTCTGCAGATGCTCTTCTCTGAATTTGCCTGCAAACTTACCAGCAGTCGTGCTATTTTTTTCCTCAGTATAGTGTAATACGTACCAAATTTCTCTTTTGTTGAGACAATAGCAAATATATGAACACAACTGCAGTAACTACTGCTCGGTGGAATCAGGAAGACACAACTGTATCGTCTGATATTTTGATCATTATCTTTAAGTGGAAAGAACTGTAGATTAACAAAACAATTTTTGTAACTCAGTGGAAAATTTCCATTTATATTTGAATAAGAGTTTATTCTTTGAATGAGATGGCTTTGGTTAACTGCAACATCTGTTTCATTGGCCCCTTAGCTTCAGGTAAAGCTTGAGTTCCTTTACATTTCCTATTATAAGGAACCCTGAATGTGTTCAGTTTCTTCATTTATAGAGCGTTTCTATATTTTGCCAACTTTAGCAGATTTTCTCCTGTTGGTTGATGACTGTGCTGTGCCTCGTATGCAGTCAAATTCACTAAGTGAATTCAGCATAAAAAAATCCTAACAGTCTGAGTGGAGTCTAGGATGGTAGTGCAATTAAATCAGTTTAATTTCGGTGTGATGTAGCTCTTCTTTCAGACTCCAGCTGTGTAGCACTCTTGCTCACTTTATGTTCTAAAGTCCCAGTGATTTTAAAATTGTTGCTTGTTACAAGTGAGAGATTTAAATTAGTTTTCAGTTAAAATTCTTGTCAAGTGCTGTTACAGACATGGTGATAAGAAAAATAATACTACTTGTAGAAAGGCATTTCACAGTGATCCAAACCTGCTCTGAAGGATTGCCCTTCTTAAACAAACAAACAAACAAAAATCCAAACAGATTGGCTGGTATCTAGGGGAAATGGTGTTTTACTGGGCATGATTCTTCTGAATCCAAGGTCAAATTTGCACTGACTGTAGTGGGAGTCAGGTAGCTCTCAAGCAGGCCAAAAGACAAGCTGTGTTGTGAGTATCTTACAACCTAATTACTAGTCAAGAGCAACGAGAACAAGGAAACAATGAGCCAAAACTGGGCTGCACTGTAAGCAGGACTGATATAATCCTTGCCTTATTAGTATCCATTCTTTTAATAGGCACTGTGACAGGTGAGAGATTTAAAAGGGTACTTAAAATAGCACGTTTAGGCTGTGGTTCTGTGTGCATTTCTGCAGTAGTAGTAATGTTGGTTTAAGCAGCTCTACCTCAGCTGATTGTTCTTTTTCCTGTCCCACCCATTCTGCTGTGTCCATGCAGCTGTTTGGGCAGATGTGAGGCAGAAGATGAAACTGAAAAACAATTATTCTTTTCCCTTGATTATTTTTCAGCCAAATTAATTCTCCAGTCCGCTATATCAGAGGGCTGCCCGAAAATCTGTGTGGGTCTATTCTGGGGGGACTGTACAAAACTGAGAATTAATAGCCTTGAGCAGCTTAAACAGTGCTGTGGAAAAATGAGAAAATGCAGCCCAATGTGACGTTGCAAGTATTTATGGGGAAACTGTCAGAAATTAGAGGCTTTTGAGTTTTAAATAATAGGTGATGAAGGCCAGTGAAGGAAAGATATGAATGAGAGAAGGTAGATGAACAGCCTTGAAAGTGAAGAAAAGTAGTTTATACTTAAGATTGTAGAAAAGTCAGAGCTAGGGAATGAAAGAAAGGGAAATGGAAAGAAAGCCCTCTTTTCCAAATACATCATTTTCCACTTTCTTAGAACTAAGGGAAACATTATACCACAGTTTATTCTGTAAAAATGAACTCCCAAAAAGTGCGCGACGTACATGGTCAGAATCTCTGTGAAGTTGTTAGTTTTATTGTGGAGGATATTATTCTAGAGAAGAGTCTGTACTTACATTCCCCAAAATTCAGAGGTTAAATTCTATCTTTGTAGCTTCCCATCATAATGATCTTTTTTTGGATGGGTCTGCCATAAAACTGGAAGATTTACATTCTGAGAATTCCTTTGGTCTGGGGAGTTCCCACCCATTGTGGAGACAGTCTAGACAACTCTCCCCTTGCACTGCAGCCTCCGAGGCATTATGAGTGTAGCTAGGAAGAAAGTGGTTTTGCCTGGTTGGCTTTCTCACATTATTCCCAAACTGGTCTATCACACTCTGGAGGCTCATATGAGTTTTCCTTGGTATATTCTGTGCAGACAGAACAGTCACTGTTCTGCGGTAGGCTCACTGCCTCAGCTGTGCCCATGAGAAATTAGACGCAGCTCTGAATCTAGGCCAGAAAGTGTGCACAAAATCCAATAAAGTTAACTTGCACATGCCTGAGAACAGTAATTGTTCTTACCAGTTAGAGGCCATATCCTGCTATTGTTCCATATATTAAGCCCCTATTGAAGTCTCTCCTAAAAAATCTTGTACAAAAATTCATTTCAGGATGTGATACCAGCCAGCAGACAAAAGGTCCTCACATGTTGTGTTACTGGAATCCTGGCCCTGTTTCATATTTTGAGCTATGTTACAATATCACCACCCTGTGAATCTAGTCTGTGTTATTTTAAATTTAACATTGTTTTACAGGCATTTTGCACTCTTATGCAAATTTAGGGTTTGGTCCCGTTAAACCATCTGTGCATGGAGCTTGCACTACAAAACTGGGCATAGACTTGCAAAAAAAAGATGTCCAAGTGTAATTTCTCTATATATGTAGGATTGGGCAGTCCTCTAACTAGAGACAGAAATGTTAAATGTTAAAAGTGTCAAGGGAGTCAAGAAAGTCATTTAATTAAAAACCTAAATATCAAAGCACTTGTAATAAGGTGAGACTAGGAGTAGCTTTTCCATGGAATTCGTTTCACTTAATTTTGTGAAGCTGCGTTCTTCCTCCAATACTATGCCAATGCAATGTCCTATCCTCTTTGAATGTATTTTTCCATTGTACAGTGATAAAAGAATATGTAGCTTACATAGCAGTATTCTCACTGGAAATTCACCATGGTTCTGTTGAGGTCAGTGGAGCTTCAGTGATTTATGCTAGCTGATACATTAATAATAAGCCTTAGGACATATTTTTTGACATGGCTGTTTGTAGTTAGTCTCCTTCACAAAATGTTTTCCACTGCTGTACAGCAAGCATATGGATTAGCAGCATTTCTCTTTTATGAAGAGTGCAAAGTGCTTGTTGTAAAAGTTTAAAATCAGTAAATTTAGAACAATCCGTGGGTATCGTGTTTACCCAATGCAGTCATACAGCCACCCTATTGAAACCTCACCACAATCGAATCAGGCACCGCAGCTGAGGTGTATAAGGATAGAAAGTTATCATTCATTTCCAATTGAATAATTTAGGAGGATAGAATGTAATTGCTGAGAATTATATCTGATCAGAACATCACAGTTACATTTCTGTTCATTTCTAAGAGTTGTACTAGACCTCTAACCAGGTGGTCAGTAGTTGATTTCACATCTCATCTAAAAACACTGAAACGAAACGTACATAAAAGCTCAGTTAATGCAAGGAGCAGAAATTTCAGAAAAGAGGGGAATGTTAGCAACATTAATTATTTGTTAGCAGTGTCAGTTGATTCGGATGACAGAAAATGCTCCCATGTAAGGAAGCTAACAAGCATTAATTTTGGTCTCCCTTTTGATTTAAGACTACTTGAGCTTCCTTTTCAGATGTTATTTAATTTTCTTGTGAAGTGTTTTAATTTACTCTGACAGCTGCTTTTGCTATCTTTTTGCATGTGTTATCTAGCTTTTGGTGTGAAGGAATTTCACCTACATTCCTCTAATGGCAAGTTCTTTGCTTAGGTTCATGCTCCCTTGCTCTGGTATTCTACACTGCTGAGATAGCATTGAAGCTGCCAGCTCTCTGTGCCTTTCGGAGAAGGGAGATATGCTGTTCTCCAAAGACTAAAGAACTTTTTTCTTTAATCTTTGTGAATACCAAAAATCAGTGAATCTTTCTGCTTGCCCTTTACTATTCTCACTTCTATAAAGGAACTCGTTGATCTTAAGATGGTCAAGAGCTGCTTCCACTGTTCCAGGTGGGGCTTCACTAGTCACTTTATATCAGACAATTCTAGTCATGCCTCACAAAATCTTTAAGCTATTGTTTTAAGAGAACGTTCGTTAGCTGCACTAGACTATTGCATTAAAAAAAAATATGCATGTCAGTCATAAGTGTTTCCTTCTACAGTATTATTGTAACATACTGATTATTGAATGTCATTTTTTCCTGTTTCTCTAGATATATTAGCAGCCTTTATATTCAATGCCTAAATTTCTTAACCTCCTGTCTTCCAGTGCTTCTGATCTGTACGTGTCAACCTGAATGTCATGTCAATCCTCCTTTCTGTGACTGGTTTTATAAAATCACCATTTTTGTCATGCTGGTGCATTTATTTTTTTCTGTGCAAAGAAAAAAATGTTCCCAGTACACTGGGTTCAAACTGACAAATGCCAGTGTTTGTCATAAAGGCAATGGTACTTTGGTGCTATAAACCTCTAACTGCTAGAAAGGGCTAAATTCATTGTCTTAAAAAAGCTTAGATATCCATACAGAACACTAATTAGTAGCAGATGTTAACTCTTGTGGCAAAAAGCCAGCGAGGCTCCGGCAAAACCTTTCTCATTGCAGTCATCACTTTCGTCATTGGCAATTGGATCAGTGGAGCCCCATGAGGCTGGTTCTTATGGTGCCTCAGGAGTCACCTCTCACCCTCACCCTGTCTGCTTTCCAGTATTCAGTCCTGCAGATTGTTCTTTTTTTCAGTGCAGAAGCAAAAGCCAAACAACTCACGTGCACTGCATCCAGCTATTAATTCTTTATTACATCCTTAAGGCTTTGGAGGAGACTAGTAAGCCTCAAGCTGCTGAATAAAGTTTAATCTGAGAATTGGTAGCACCCAGTCTCTCACAGAACTGCAGCCTTATTCATAATTTTGTTGCTTCCTTTCCGCAGCATTCACATTCTCCAACGTAACATTTTCTGATGTACTTTCTATTGCAAATGTCAGTTCTCCTCTCAGATATGTACAAATCAAATTACTCCAATGAAGTCAATAGAATTTTATTGTTACAGAACAGTGAGTTCCACACCAGGCCTTTTAAACCTGTAGGTTCTCACTGTAAATTGATGAACAACTTGTCTGTTCCTAGGTCTCTTGAGCTATCCTCTGGTCTCAGGGAAAACGGTATCTATGTGGATACTCACGTATGAACACACCAAACTTGGTTTGCGTGCCTGTTCTCAACAGTTTCTTCATGCTTCATATTCTAATCACCTACTGACTGCCAGAGATTGCACAGAGGTAACATATTTTTGTATAAGCACTGAGCATTTGATTTGAGGAAATGACCATTTCCGTGCAGAAGTGATTGAGACAGTCATTAACACTACCAACCTATCCTGATGTTAATTCAGCTTAAAAAAAGCACTCATCTGCCTGTGAGTTTTAATGTCAACGTTGAAATATACTTGTCTAGTGTTTCAGTTAAAACGGGGCTTCTACAGCTGTTACTATTCCATTTGAAATACATCTTTCTAATAGTTTACTCATTTTGGTTAACATTTCTATATAGCATTTTTATGTATTGGAAGAGTCATTGTGACATACTGCAATAAAATGAGGGGAAGTCTGGTGTAGGAAGTGATCTAAGGGACAGTTGCTGAAACATTTCAGGGGTATTACTTCATGGGCTAGGTCTGTACAACTAACATTCACTTTAAATTAGGGGCTTAGAAAAAAAAATCTTTAAAAAAACACCTATTTAACTCTGAAAAAAAAATAAAGTCTGATTTCTCCCAGTTTTTCTATTGCTAAGGTTGTATTTGTTTTCACAGGTCAAAGTCCCACTGCCCAGTGTCATCACATTCAAATCCCACAGTAACCTGTAAGTATTCCACCTATGCATTTTTAACCACAATAGAACAGATGCATGAAAACTGTTGTGATCATCTCATGAATACTGAAAGTGTGCCTTTCATTGAGCTATCATTAGGCGTTATATATTGGGGTAGAGTGTGATTTGTTATGTAGCTTGTCTTTTTATGTTAAATGCCTATAGTTCAAGAGTGTATGCTTATAGTACAATACATCTACATTTTTAAATACTAGCTCGTGATCTCACGCGCTGCATCTAAAATGACAGATTCACAGTGTACCAAATCTACTTTTAACTGCTTCTGAAGGTACATTAACTTTAAACCCATTTTTTTTACCTGGTTAAATCAGAACTGAAAGTTATCAAAGAAAAATATTGCATTTGCCCTTTGATGAACAATTACCAAGTGTTAGATATTCAGAGTGGAAAATGGATAGCGTTTTATTTTATGAGTCCACTAACTAATAGTGAATTAGAATAAAACTCCTGTGGGAACTCATTTGACATTCACATGAATAACAGATGAGTTCATTATGATCTCCTGCTTATAAAAAGAATGGCAAATGAATTCATAATTATTAGGCATTTAAAAATAACACATTCCCCCAAAAGATATAATTCTGCATTAAATACCCGGCTGTAGTTCAGCTGCAGGGCTTTGAAGAACCTGAAATGAAATGGTAGCACAGCATATAGCTGAAACTGAATGGCAGGCTGATGATTTGGTCATTTGCCATGTTCTTTAACTGCTCGTTAACCAAAGTAATGAAGACCTATATTCTGTTTAATGTTTGAATTAATTCTGAAATTTATAGCGGGTCCTTACTTCTGAAGCAGAGACTACGGATTAGATATATGGTGCATGAAACCATTATACTGGGTATGCGTATGAAGAGGATTTCAGTGCATATGGCTACTGACATGGACTCATGTCCTAAGTTCCTATGGGCATCTTGTTTGAAAATTTATTAGACTTGAATTTTGCAGGGCTCTTTTTTTTTTTTCTTTTTTCTTTTTTTTTTTTTTTTCCTGTGGGATAGGCAGCTGTGTATATGACAAATACTACTCAGGACAGTTATTTTGCCAGAAGTGATGTTCTCAAATACTTGCCAGGCCACCACATTAGCATATTGCTGACAGCCTGGCAGGAGACAGCTCTTGTACGAATTGTAACCCTTGCCCTGTGGTGACTCTAAGAGCACAAGGGTCCCTAAAGGTTACCTTGTCTGCCAGGCAGAGAGGGAAGTGAGAGATGCTGAGAACAAGAATTCAGAGGATAACACAGAGAACTTGCAGAAAAGAAGGGGATAAGGAAAGTGCTTTCTTTGAACTACCTCTACCAAGGGCATAAACAGAAAAGGGATCAGAAATAGTTTAAATGAAGGGTGTTTTAAGAGCCATGGACACTAAAGAGATGCAGGATTCTTGCTTGCCAAATCATACATGTCATCTTGATAGTCTTTTTGAAGGTGGAGTAAAGAAGCTTTGGGTTTTCTGTATGAATTTTGACCCCAAAGGTCAAAAAACTTTTTTTTTTTTTTTTTTTTTTTTTTCAAGGAATAGGGAAGTAATGCTGTGTACATGACTGATGTCATCTCAGTACAGAGGTAAGGAAATGTGTGAAAGACCTTGTGCACATATAGATACTACAGTCACATTACCCATGTTACCATGTTTTCTCACGTTCCTGTCTCCCTAGCAGCAGCCCAAGCCCTAACACAGCTATGTCACCATGAACTATGTGGTCATACCTACATCACAAAGTAAAGCAGCCATATCAAATGGGATCATATCTGTACTTCACTCAGAGGTCTGCAGTGGCCTGAAGCTGCAGTCCATCATGAGGTGAGTGGACTCTGTGATCAACCTAGGCTGTGTGCTTCAGAAAAAGGGCTGTAAACACAAAAATAGCAGAGTAGGAAGGATGCACAGAGGCAAGGGTCAGAGGATTGTGGTGTTAGGGCCCTGCTGTGGAGTCATGAAAGGGGGCACAAGGACTACAAATATATTAGCCAAAACTGAATTCTCTAACGTAGTAGTACTTTTTTTTTTTTTTTTTTTTTCAGTACTGTTTGTGTAGCTTTCACTAATAGGGAAAATGATCAGAAAAGCTGTTTGGGCTACGCAAAGTTTGTAGAATTATTTGAGAAACCATTAAATGAAGATTGAATGATTTATTTCTGTACTGGAACAAGAATTGCCAGCTGTGCTTTAACAGTTGCAAAGCTTCCAGTGGAGGAATACGATTTATACATTGCTGAATTACATTGCTTTTAATTTTAAAGGTCTATTGTCAGTATTCGTTTGAACTTCTGACTTTATCTGGTACAGACAGCTAGGGCCGAGCAGATGCTTCAGATGAAAAAGAAAAATGCCCATAATTAAACCCAATAGATAAAAAGAAATCATGCATCAGGGAAACTGTTTCCTGAGTCCTGTGAATTACTGACTGAAGCATGTGGTTTGATTACAGTTATTGCCTTAATGCAGAGTTTCAAGTCTTAAAGGCCTCATGAGGACAATGCAGGAAACCTGTTCTATCTGCTATGTATGAAGGAAGGGGTATGTGAACTGTTGTATTCATACATTCACAGTTTCCAAGACCAAGGAGGTAACAATAGCTATTCATGCTAACTATCCTACATACACATTTCTTTTCCTTAAAAGGTAAGTAAGAAGTCTGGAGGTTTGCTGGGTTTTGGTTTTGTTCAAAACCAGTGCATTATGAATTCATTTGTGATGAAACTTTCAATGTTTCCATTCTAAAACATCTGTCATCTTTCAGAAAGGTAGTTACTTGCTTATACATCATTTAATATTTCAGTGTATTTATGATTGTCAATATTTGGGTAAATCAGGGTGGCCTATTGCATCTCCCTTCTGTGAAAAAGGGAATCCCTTCCATGAAGCTTGTAGACAGCTCTTAATTAGTTACTTCTAATAAAATCTGACAATTGTGTTCACAAAGACACCTTTTGGAAAATTAGGAAAGGAGTAGTGTTAGGAAGAAATTATTACTTAGAATATTCATAGAAGATTCACTTTATTTTTTGCAGGAAACAGGTACAATTGTGGCGGTATTTGGATTATATATATTAGATTTAGAGACTTGGCTTCAGAATGTGCTTACAATATGACAAATCTCAATCTGAATCACCTTAATTTGTTCTATGTTGTCCTGCAGCATATAGCAAAACATGTTTGTTCTAAATCTAATGAAACAGTAATTAGAGTAAGTAAAGGCAATTGGCAGTGATTGAAATAGTAATAATACACTGCATTTCAAACGTTTGTTTAAAGTGACCTCAGTCTGTTATTTTACTGCTAGAGAACAAACCTCTCTCAAATTGCATTTGTCTACCACTGAAATGTTCCTATAGTATGCACTACCCACATTAGGGCTAATTGATAATAATTCATTCTCCAGAAGGTTTGCTATTATCAGCTTTGTTTATGTAAAGTGGAGATTAAAAAATAGTTCTGTTTCTTGCAAACTGCTGTGCAAATTTCATCTACTCTTATTAGATCTCATTATCTCCTAGGAATGATATGTGATTCCTCTCATAGTGGGGAAAAAGATAAGCAAATATAACATAGGACTCAAAGAAATCTTTGAATTTTAGTAGGCAGAACATTATTTGTATTTGTTAAACCTAAAAAATATGTTATAATCTTTCTGTTCTACTTACAAGTAATGTTGCCATAAAAAATCCATGCCAAGAAAGGAATAAATCTTGTGAATGTAATATGTATATAGCATGTATCTAAAAGGAAGCATGAATAGAAATGTTACCTTTTTCATTTTTTTATTTTTGCTTTATCCCATCTTGTGTCCTAGTGCTCTTTGCTGCTCTGATTCAAGACGCCAAGAACTCAGAGATAGGTTCATTAGGAAAATACATATATCTGTTGCATTTCTACAGTTGATTAAATGTAAAATCACATCTTAGCTCTTGTGATCATGTGCTCTCTGAAGTCTCCAAGACATTCAAGTGTATAGTTAATGTAAGAGCTGCTCCTTTTAGCTACTCTTTTGATAATTAACTTTTTTTGTAACATACCTCACTGATTCAGAATGGTATTTGTTCAAAAGGATGGAGGTCTTGTAAAATAAGTGGTATTTTTACTTGCAAAATTTGAAAAGAGAAAACATACAAAGCTCCTCATCATAAAGTTCAAACTACTTGATGGCATCTGGATAGAAATCCTTCCTTTTCCAGCTGTATTATTTTTCTCAGTTCTAGGGAACCTTTGATATGTAGCTCACAGGCAACAGACAAGATGAGGAGAATCCA
The DNA here is from genome assembly GCF_963932015.1 of Anas acuta. Lineage (NCBI taxonomy): Eukaryota > Metazoa > Chordata > Aves > Anseriformes > Anatidae > Anas > Anas acuta. The sequence continues at coordinate 3,552,341 of NC_088991.1, forward strand.
ATTAGTTCCTTACTCTCTGTAATTTATGAACTGTATTCACCAGATGATTAATTTTTATATATCTCATTACATTTATTAACATACAAATGCATTTAAATTTCTTATTTATGAGCTTGCACATCACTGCCTGTATGCTGATGGTACAGGAAAATGTAGCTCTGTGTTATTTTATTGGGAACTTGTTCTGGCTTTCAAGCACTGAAAATGTGTTGCGATGTTTCTATTTCAAATACTGCAAGAGAATTTTAAAATCCACGTAATTTATTTATTTCAGTATACTGCTTGGGAATATCCTCTATTTTTTTTTTATTCTAGCAATTTTTTTACTGATTTTTCTCCTCTACCCTTGCCAATTAAATGCAAAATATTAGGTCATGTCCTTTCAGGCAATGTAGTTCACACATTTATATATTAAGCACTTTGTAAGTACGCTGCCTTTTTTCAAAGAAAAAAATCTTGAGGAAATAGGTTTTCCTCTTCCAGAGGTAGTTTCACTGTTTTGTTTATTTGATTTTTGTTTGTTTCTTTGATTGCTTGTTTTGTTTTTATTTCCCCCTTTTGTTATTCTGCAGAGGTACTCTGTTAGGATTTGATGCAGACTCTTTAAATCAATGGGAAGGTTCCTGCTGACGGTGGTGGGCTTTGGATGAACGCATTCTTTCCTGTGTCTGAACCAACCTCAAAAGCAGGGGAAAGATCCCAGGCGTTCACAGTTGAGCTATTCTGATCTCAGATGTGTTTAGCATTAGTATGAGAATGAAGAACATGGCACGTCCACCCCATTTTTCTGTTGAGCCAGGCCAGGTGTGGTGTGGTAAATCCAGGAGCCTGATGTGACACTCTTCTTCGTCCATGGAAATTCTCCGCTGGCAACTTGCAAGCAGCGCGTGGCTGCCTGCTGCTGCCTGGGTGGTGCAAGCTGGGCAGACCTTGCCCTACCTGAGCTCCGAGCCACCTCCTGGGGCTGGCGTGGGAAACTTCCCTGCGGAGAGCTGCGCAAAGGTCTGCAGCAGGGCAGAGGTCCTCCTGCAGCCCGGTTTGCTTTATTTTCAAACGCCATCGGAGTCTGTCTGGTATGAAACAGTGCTGCGTGTCTGCACCCATGCAGACCTCGCTGCATAGCTTCTACTTGACTGGAGAGATAAAAATAATCCCTGACATAAATCAACTTTGTTCTGCCTCAGAACATAATTTAAATACCTTCTCCTGGCTGCTCTCCCCTCTTTGTAAAAGCAGCAAGTTCCCTTTCTGGCCTTCACACTCCAGTCCTAGAAAATGGTTAATGAGGATCTCTGGCAAGGCAGAGATGCCACTGGGAAGGGACAAGCAACATCACCTAGAAAACGGTGGCAGGAGGCAGGAAGGTTAGAAAACCTCTTGAATATTTCCTTTCCCATGATTATAGGGCCAAAACATGGCTTGAATTTAGGAAAATAACTGGACAAAAATTTGCAATGGTTTTTAAATTCCTAGAATAACAGAGTTTTGAAAGCACTGGGACCATTTTTGAGATTGGGTTGAACTAGAAAAATAAATTCAAGTGAAATAATAGATTTTTTTTTAAGTTTTTAGAGGAAAATTTTTAACACATATAAAAAGAAACTTTTCATCTTTGAATTCCCATTTTCCACTTCAAAATTAGTATAAATTTAAAAAATACTTATTGTTCCAAGGAGACACTATTCTGATAATATTCAGGTGACTTGTGAAAAGTCGTTTGTTTACACCTCTGTTAGGGTGTAAGGACACAGCTCCTCTCTTCTGGTCACCAGAAGAAAGTGTGACCATGTGTGAGAGCATGAGCCTTGTGGCTTACCCTGCCTGGGCTCGACTCCTGTTCATTGCGATGAAGCTGTGGTGTGCAAGGGCTTATGAACTCATCAGGCTGCACAGCTCAGCACACACGGAGTAAATGTGACCTTATCAGTCACAGAGCTTTCCCTTATACTTCGTGTTCTTGTTCTTCTCTTTCACCTTCCTTCTTCCCTAATCAGCCCCAGCTCGTTTCCAATAAATGCAGCATGTAACATCATTTTCAGGTAGTCCCTGGATGAGAACTCCACATGCCCAGTCAGACTCCCCCTTTTTCTCAGGCTGATCTGGGCAATTCAAAGTCTAAATCTTCAGATCAGGGGTTCATCTACTTTTTTGTTTTGTTTTGTTTTTAAATATTGACCCTGCATGCCTGACTTGGAAGGATCCTTTCAGATTTTAGGAAGACTTTTGCTCAGTCATCAGTGTCACCACAATGCTGTGGGCCTTTGGAAGCTCAGAATGCAGATAGTTTCCAGGAAAGGAAAGGCTCAGGAGGCTCGGGAGACCTTTCCTAAGGGAAGTAGATAGGGAATGAAACTGCTGCTGCATGTCTCCAGTCAGAAAACCACTTTAAGACGCATGTGACTCTAAATCTGTGTCTTGTCCCATAGATTCCTGTCTACTCATACAATGGGGTTTTGCTGTTACTGTTTGATGTGTTTTAAAGAATACTTCATAGGGCTGATCTAGTAGCTAAAATCTTCACCGAGAGGAAGGCACTATGGATATTGAGAAACTGTTACTGAGATGTAGCCTGTGTGATCAACACAGCTAATAAAAGTTTGCAATCTGAAGAGAAAAAAATGAGCAAAAAGAGAGAAGGGAGTGCTGTTGGTGCAGTTTTGCAGATGGAGAAGGGGCCAAGCCTTCATTCTGCAAAGTATGGAGGCAGAACCTGATTTTTAGCATTTCCAAATGTGTACATTTCGACATATTCTGTTTGATCCTGGCAATGCTTTATGCCTACGCATTTCTAATTTTAACTGTTCTGATTTTTTTTCTACTATAAAAGAGGGGGGCTTTTATAGATTCTCTTCAAACTGCTTTACTTAAATACAGAAGAACATCTACATTCTCAGCAAAACATCAGATTTTCAGTTTGCGCATAGGTATGTGTTTGTTGTTGTTGTTTTTGTTGTTTTCTTTTTGTCTGTTGCAAATTTTCCATGCAGCTGTTCAACTGTACATGTCTAGCATCAAGAGAAACAGAGTACCAGATTTAGTTATATTGGCTGGTTGGGCTAACTTTTCAATAGAAAATAACAGGGTTATTTATTATATGGCTCCAAAGTAAGAGCCTTATTCTGGAAGGGATATTTCATTGACATTGAACTGAAAGCATAGGCATAATGCAATGAATCTTAACATTGGCTGGGCTGGTTCTGGACGCCTGTGTTATTCAGTATTCATATCAAAATCCCTGTGTCCAGCACAAGCAGAGTAATGGGATGAGACCTTTTCCCAACAGTATAACCTTTAAGACAAGTTCTAGCAGTCAAGCAGGAAACGATAAAAATAGTACATTCATACTGCTTAACTTTGTCCTGTGTATGGTAGCAGATTGAATTCAATGATGCTGAGTATGAAGAGGTTTAGTCTTCACATATGCCTTGACACACTCTAGTGGCAGAAACTTGCAGTGCCATTTGTTGGAGCCTAGTCAAGTCGTTTTCTTTTCCATGTGAAGCAATAGTTACAGCAGATGAAAATTTTGTTGATCATTATTAAAATTAAACTAGCAGTTCACAAAGTACTCTTCCAGTCCTGTACTTTTATATAATCTGTATTTTTTTATATATTTTAATATATAAAATACTGATTCAGGGATTTCACTTGTCTGACATTCGTACAGAGTTTTGAACTATACACCCTGACCTAATCGAGTCAGTGAATTATGTCCACAATACGTATGCAATATGTCAAAGTCAATAAACAGCAATTATCCCCAAGTCCTAAGCGCTTGTCCCTTAATGGTAATGGATGCAGATCTTGGGCAACCTCATCTTTTAACCAACCATCATTAAATGGTAAATCAATAACCATATCAAAAAATGTATTTATAGCTAAGCTCCTAAACTAGTGGTTTTGCTTATCACGCTAATCATAAATGATTCACTTCTTTGTCTTATGAGAAGACATAATGGACCACTTGGCTGCTTCAGTTCTGTCTTCATTTTTTCCCTCACAGAGCTGCCCTGTGGCAAAAGTCCTCAGATAATGCAGTAAAGTATCTAAATATGTGCTTTCTCATCACAGCAGGTAGATAGCCCTACCTATGGCAAAGTGGTTCCTCCAGGACCAAGAACTTGCTGTTGCAATACTTTTGGTTTAGCTGTGGGCTACTACTGATCCTCCAGCCTTGTTGCTGTTGCAGTTTGTCTCACAGTAGGGTGGAGTATCTTTTTGGTTTTTATTGCAATTCACACTAACAAGGCTATTTTGCAGAGCACAACTCAAAATTTCCCTTCCTCAGGAAATTTCGCAGTTTTGAAACTTGCTTTTGATTGCATCACAATGGAAACAAAATCTCATTTTCCGCAGAACAGAAAGAAGAAATATTTCATTCAAATTTCGTGTTTGCATTCGTTATTGTTGCTTATACAAAGCAAGTAGATTACATGTCTCTAAGGCTCTGCCTGTTCCTTCCTCAGTACTCTCTGTTTGAGGAACTCCTTTCCCCTGTATAGGTGAAGCACTCTACGGTGCCCCTGTCGGCAGGGGGGGCTCTATGTACCTGTATTTCCCGTTGTCTTTCAGTCTCTTTTTTTCTAAGGATTTGTGCCCATTTCCATCTCAGATTTGGAGCCGTTGCCATCAAATTTTAAGTTAGACTTTATTTTTGTCAGCCATTAAGTAACTTTCAAGTTGCTTTCCAGTTATCTGGATATAAAATAGTCATGTAGATGAACTGCTCTTGCTGCTCTGCCTCTGAGGCTTTTATATTTTGATTTTTTTTTTAAGAACATTTTCTCTTTATATTGGTAAGTTGCTTCAATAACAGTGTATCTAAAAGTTCTGTCTAAATACAAATGCTTATACGAAAATATGCCTTTTCCTCAGCTTCTGAGAGAAGCTTGCTTTAGATTTAAGAGTGAGTAGTTTTTAGGCTGGTGTAACTCATGGTGTATTGGTGTAATAATTAGAAAGATGCTAACCCAAAATTAGAACTGGTGTGAACAAGTAAATATCCCACTGAAGTCAACAGGAATAGTGCCAGTATATACTGGGAATATATAGACCTTGTTTTTTTGCATCCTCATTTGAACTTTTGTCCTCTGATAGCATGGTCAGACTATATATATCATAACATTTGTAGTTATGTCATAATATTTTTTTTAATTATTAGTGAATAGTTCAGTTTTAGGGTTTTTTTTCCCTTGTTCTGCTGCCAAGTTCCATGAGAACACAAGCTGTGAGCTAGATCGGAGCTCTGAATTCTTTTTTTCTTTGGAATGGACAAGGCACTTCCAATTCCAGGCATCTGTTACGTTTTCATACATAGCTACATGCAACCCTATTTGGGTGATGCGTTATTGTTCCTCACTGCTTTGTAGTGACACAGATAGAAACGGAACAGCATTGGCTATTCCCTGTGCTGTCTCAAGAGCCATGCTGCAGGTTGGCATAGTTGAGAGAACGTAAATTTGGGCCACAATTCACAGCTCAGTTATTAAAGGTACCACTGTTCAACATACGTCTCAGGTACACCATGCTTACAAATATTCTTTTACTTTGCCATCCGTTCCTTTTGGATCTAGACTCTAATGCAATTAAAGAGGAAACCAAGTCATAAGAAAAAAATAAGAAAATGGTGGATGAGTGAGCATCCAAAGAATACTGCCTTGAGGTTCAGTCCCCAGTTCCCATGGAGGCAGCAGGGGTTAGCCCAATGCCTGGGCTTTGTAAAGCTGCAGCGTGGAGATTATCTCCTGGCATCACTGTTGAACTACTCAACTTCTGGCAATTTTTGTGCTTGCTTTGTCCATCTTTCCATTTTAAATTGGTATCAGATGACTCTATAATTTATTTTTGCATCTACTTCAGGCTCACATTAAAAATTAATGAACATTTGAGTACTGTATGTCAATGTCTTAAAAGTCCTCTGAGGGCATTCCTTGTGGGGAAGGGGTCTTTTTCTAAGACAGAGAGGACCAAACTCAGAGCAGAAAGTCACAATGTACGGAAGGCTAAAAAAAATTGAATAGTTTTAGTGGAAAATTGGAAAATATGTAACTAAGATTATAGCTAACTCGCTATCTCGCTAACTAGCTAACTATAACTAATACGTTTAGGCAAATCATCTCAGCTACACTGAGGATTTATGTCCTCTGGTGCAGTCAAGTGAATCTGGTCGTCCTGCACTCAGAGCCAGTTCAGATTCCAAAATAATATAGCTCTTGTCACTGCCAGTTTCCTAACTGAGAGTGTTTGACAGATTCTTCCATCTGGTATGCCCAGGAACAGTGCAGATTATACTGTCCACGTTATCTGTTATTTCATCTCAAGGTGGGAAACGAAGATTCCTTCTGTCTTCCCTTTCCCCTGGACAGTGAAGATCTTCTTTATAAGCATCACCAAATAAAGGTATTTGGGACTATGAGACTCCAAGCTTTGTGCAGCCCTGGTTCCATTTTCTTACTACAAGTTACTAATCTTAGGAGACTTAATTTGGAAGTTTAAAATAGTTCCTCCTTCTGTTTAAACAGTTTGGTTGCCTTGATGAAAAAGCCAGGTTTATGTTAAAATTCAGGCAAAGCTTTATAAAAATGCATGGAGATTATACAGGAAGCCAGTGTACTGCCGTCTAAAAATTCTGTGAAGTGGCTCATTTGTTTTCCCCGTGATTCTGTAAAGTCACTAAATAGACAAACACATTATGTAGATAGAGAACTGGAGACAGAGGTTATGTGACGCCCAAGGCGATTCAATGAGTCAAAGCTGAGCCAGGATGAAGTTCCCATTTTAGTGTGCCTATTAATAATACCAGCACAGACAAACTACGTGAAAGAACTAAATTTGAAGCTTGTGTGCTATCAGCATGCTCTGCAGGGCTGAAATACTGCTTGTTTCCATCTAACACTGAAGTGGTCAAATTACTAGGTATCTATATATATCTATAGGACTAGGTCACTGTCATATCTGAAGGCCTTCTCATACTTAATGGTAATAATCTCTTTTCTCTTCTCCAGCTGAGGCCTGTTTTTCCTTTGCAAACAGAAAAATGTTTCATTTGAGCCTTTTTATGCCTTTGGCTTTTGAGGACTGAAAGGTGAATACTGTGTCTGGCATCAACATATGGTCACATCATAACCTATTCAGGGTAAATGTGAAATGGTGTTTGTGAGAACAGAATTTTACCTGCATTTTTTATCCTTGTTAAAAGTGGTATTTACATTTAGTAGATGGTTGGTGCATTCAAATACTGTATTCTCTGAGTTTGTATATTGTATCTCGCTGTAGGTAAAGTTAGTGGCTGTGGTCTCTAACAGGTGGTGGTAGAGGAAATGTGTTACCTAACCAGGAGAGGTTGGAGTTGGGATCTGCAGCGTGTCATTTGTGTCTGCTGGTGACTTGCCTTACTGGTTTAGGCTTGAATTTTCAAGAATGAGCACATTTTTAGATGCATTTGCTAGTAGTTCTCCTTAGGATTGCTGGCCTGATCATCATATGTACTGAAACCAAAGTCAATCAAGAATCAGCAAAGTTAAAGAAATGTCCACCAGAGCTGACTAAAGAAAGGTTGGAAGATGTGATGGGGAAGTTAAGGAGTCTTTCACAGCTGTGTTTAACTGGAGCCAGTGTTTAGAAATGCAAAAGGCTGTATCAGAGAGGGTTACTATCCTGCAGTCTGCAAAGCATTATCACTGAATTCATGAAGCTGTAATGACAACTGTTTGTTTTCCTAAGTAGTTTTAAGCAATATTATTTTTAAGTTTTAAGATTCAACTAAGTCTTTATACAGGTAACATTTAAAAGTATTCAGCTTACCTATTTCAACAATGTCTTTTTATTTCGTGGCAACAATTTAAGTATTTTTAATGCCAGAGATCTAGTCTTCTCATCCAGTGGATTTATTTATTTTCTTTGCAAAATTCTGTGTAAAATTGCCCAGTGACTGCAGATGAACTGTTTCTTGTGGCTTTGTTTTATGTAGCCTTGGACATTTTTAAATGGATCTCTTTGATATATTGTATTGCTGCTGTGGGAGCTCACTGCCATGCAATCTCAAGATAATATAAGTACTTGAATATTGTGGAATTTGCAGTGACTGATTCCAGTTTTAGGGATGGAATTTCAGTTATAAATTCTGCAAGGATACCTTTCAAAAGTTAGTTTGTAAAGAACAGACATCCATTTCTGAAGGTTAACTTGAAGGTTAACTGCAAGAGAAATGCTGATTTGCGTTGAAGGCTGCTTAGAGCCTTCTCTTTATTGGTACTGCAATCTGCATAAAGACTTCTGAAGTGCCCGAGTCTAACTACTGCAGTCTGTATGGCAGCTGTAGTATTTACACAGCAACTGAGCTATGATACTCTGACCTGGTTTGGACAAAAATTTAAGCCTGGTTTCTTAAGGTCTGGTGCTTTGGCATCAACCAATTTTTTCAGTCCAGATCTATACTACAGTTTCTCTCTCTCATCCATGTGGCGTGCAATTTAATTTTGGTTTGGGGAAGTACGAGTCTCATGCTCTCAGTATTCCCCTCCCTCCACAGTGTACAGTGGAGGGAGTGGAATCAGTATAGGCTGGCGGGCTAAATGCTCAACTTGGCTTTTGAGCGAAAGAGGAAAAATCTCAATGTGAAATTAATTTTCAGTATTCGTTTACACATAAAATGCATTCAATATACCCTAATCTGTGCAGTCTCTTAACAGATTTCTTGCATTCTTCAGAATATCAACATGAACTAAGTTTGCTCCATTCATCCCTCTCTAGCTCAAAGTGGTAATTTTGTTTGTGTGTCTTAAAGAGGGTGATGTTATCACACCAGTGTTACCTTAGTCTTTGTATGGAAATATGTGCGATGTCAAAAGGAGCAATGTCTATTAAAGTAAATTGTAGCACCTGCCCGTTTGTCCAGGCATTGCATCCAGGGATTGATTCTTAATCTCCTTTATATTGACATGAATCAAGGGTAGCGCAGTAACCATAGAAAACAGCTTGCAAAAACATACAGTGCTTTTGGTAATTGATCATGCTCCATCTTAAAATAGATAGATTGGATTCTTGCTCTCATCTCACTGCTGCAGTGTATTGTCCTAAGTCTAGTCGTAATGGTTGATTTATGTTTGTTTGTTCTTGGGCCAACATTGTTATACATCTTAAATAATTAATTTCCCTGCTGGTGTCTTTACCAAAAGCACTAATAGTCCCAGCTCATTGTTATGAGAGGTTTTCGTCTCTCTGGGACATGGGTGACAAGAACTTTGTAGTATCCCAAATAGGGACTCAGTCATACTTACAGGGTGGCATCAGTGCTATCCTGCCTCTGGCGTCTTTATCTTTAGTGGTACACTGTAAATATATTCTTGTGCTTTTCACTTCTTGCACTTTGAACCCAGTTCCTCCACCAGATTTAGTAGAATCAGTCAGGTGCAAAGTAACAGCCAGGAAGTGTAAGACTGTTCTTTCAATTTTCCTAAAGGGCTCAGCCGTCTCATCAGGTTGTTGCAGTGTAGAAAGTTACTGCTTGGCACTGGAGCCACTGAGAGTTAAAGGTACTTGGAGTCTATTTATGAGTAGTCCAGGAGTATTTTTTTTCTCATGAATTTTCAGCTAAAATTGGAAACAATGAAGTTAAAAAAGTCAGGTGAAGAGAATATAACTCACTAATTACCATGACTGTTCTCATGCACGATAACTGATTTATAGTAACTGTAGTGTATGTCTGAGGATGTCATTAAAATTGGAGGGACAAATTTTGTGATTGTTCAAGTGAAGAAATAATTATACTTTTGACTCGTGTTCAGCCTCTAGAACAAGTTCTGCTGTAAATCAGCATGTGTTCCACTTCAGCCACTGCCCTTATTGATATCCGTTAGCCCTTTGCATATACTTGTCTCTAGGCAAAGACCATCAAATCTGAGTTATGGAGTGCCTGGCATCACTGCTGCTGCTGAATTATAAATTAGTACATTTACAGAGTCAGTTAATCTTTAGTATCTTGTGTGTGGCTGATTTAATGTATATGCACCAAAAAAGAAAAAAAAAAAAAAAAAAAAAGTACAGCACAGAGAGCTGCTGTCTTCTCCTAGCTTTTCCACTTTTCACAAGCCCCAGGAGGGAGTGCAAGCGATCCAGTGCTCTTTTTTCTAAGGTCATGAGGCAGGGCCTCAACCAGGAGAATGTGGGCACGGAGAGGTACGTGCTGTTACCTGGGCTAGGAGCCGTGTGGGCAATGGGTGCTACCTGCAGAGTTTCAACAGCACCTCCAGCTGATCAGGAGGTGATTTCTATCTGTTCTTCCACAGTCAGCCTCTCTTCTGCTCCACTGCTCCCTCTACAAGAGGAGCCGTGTCTGTATTTTCAGGGACAAGGCCTGCCTACCAAAGGTGGGACCCCTCTCACACACCAGCAACAGCAGTGGCCTCTGCCTACCTGAGAGGGCTGCTATTCCTGGTCCTAGTCTGAAGATTTTGTGTGAAAGGGCTGTGCAGGAGTCTGTGGGGAGCCAAAATGAACGTAGCAGCACAACATGAGTGTGGGCTTGGTTTTGGACATCTGGAGAGTTGCTGATCCCATTAACCTCTGTTCCTTATCTAACGAAGCTGGGGTTTTCAGTTTCCAGAGAGCTCCTGTGTGCAACAGTTTGTTTCAAAAATATGAAGTTAATATATCCTAGATGGCATCTTCTTTTTCATTATTTATATTACTTCCTTTCCAACATTCATTGTGTTTCTAATAATATTTTTTCCAATGGCATAATTTAGTATGACATTTCCTAAAGTGATCCCAAACAAGCAGCACTTGAATTGTTATCTGTGGAGGTGCATCACTATAATGAGTTTTATGTTGCTGAAAAACATTACATTCTGCACAGACTTGTCGTGTCAGTAGACTCCTATTTGTGCTTAGAGTAACTTTTTTTGGAAGAGAAATACGGGATCTAGATTTACATACATGCCCTGCATCCCATCTGATGACATAGCAGTTCCTCTCTTAACAGTAAACAATCAAATGCTTTGCTAACCTTTAGCAAAAGCACATCCAGCTATAATCACTGCTTTCTGCCTATGGTCTCTGTGAAATGCATCGAGTCTCAGGTTTTCCAGCAAGCTGAGTGCTAATGTTTGGGATCAAGTACAAAATGGAACTGAGGACTAAGGGATTGATTCGTCTGTCTCATCAGACTGATTTAGTATCAGTGACTTCAGTGGCACTGAGACTGAGATCCGCCAGTGGGAGGAGAGAGTCAGGCTCAGAGATCAGTCTGATGCTCAGAGAGAACATAGTATCAGAGAAAACTGTCTATCAAAACTGATGAGAGGCTTTTGGAAGCGAAAATACCACTTCCAGAGCCTGATCCGAAACACACCGATACCAGCTGGAGTTTTTGCTTTTGGGTTCTAGTGCGCCGCATCCTAAGTCATTATATTCTGCATGGCTTTGCTATTTTTTGTTTGTTTGTTTGTTTAATTCTTTGCATATTGACATGGTAACTTTTCTGATGCTGAAAATTAAGCCTTAAATAAGAACCCAGTGTCTGAAGGTCTTTGTTGCTGAACATAGTGCCTTCAGTCCACTTGTGCATGTTTCCCCCATCCCTCCAATCAGTTTTCTAAATCAGTCAAAAAACATTTGCAGGCTGGAAAATGAACAAAAAAATCTCCCTTAGAGAAAGGTGAAGATTGAATTAACTCCTAAAATACCGTTTGGAAGGATGTGCTGACTTTTGCTTCTTCTGCAGACTGTAATACCTAAGCATTTTCATAGACAAGACAATGGGGCTACATTTGTCCATTATGTTCTTGTCTGTCCTGGCAGCAGATACAGATAGCTTCTGATTGCTTCCTCTATCTGAAGGCCTCCCTACCTCAAGTGCAAAGTCAGGCTTTCTAAAACCTCTCAGCAGGACAGCAGACACCAAGTTGCAGTCAAAGATTTGGATGCTGTACATTAAGCCCTCAGGAGGTTTCTCTTTTTGCAATCATCATACCAGTAATCTGGAAAGGATAAAACAATTCAGTTTCTCAGAGAAGCCTCAAGTACAGGAAGGGACCAGAAGAATCCCTTCTCCAGTTTCGGTTACCACAAATTCCCAGAATTTGGTTTGTACATTCATTAGGAAAAGAACTGTGTTAATCTTCCTGCAGTAGTATGTATAAGTAAAATATTCTTACAAGTACTTCTATAAAACGGTATGTCCTGTAAAACAGGAATCTCATCATTCTTGCAGAGCTTACTTCATGCATTTCTGTGAGCCTGTGTAGGAAGAACTGCACGATAAAACCGATTCATTTTTAGTACAACTCAGTCTGCTGCATTGGTTTTACAGCGTATTTGTCTTTGTAACGTTAGCACACTGCTGTGTGGCAGCTTTAAGGTATTATAGCAGAGCCTGTGCACAAGAGAAGATATGTATATAATTGTAAACCAACAATAGCAGGTCTTTTTATAATGTTTCCATCTACAGTATATAAAACAAGTCCCTGATTTGAATTATTTGCTAAGCTAAATAACGAGACTAACAATATACCTAAAATAGAGAAGATCAGGCAATAGAAATACCCACAGTTTCAGTAAGGATTAAAAATTACAGATCTGTAAAAGATGCTAAAATGTAAGTAAAACAAACAACCCCTGGCACTGATCAAAATTAGTGTCAGTCACTGATTTCTAGAACACACAAAGAGACGGTGAGTATAAATGTGTTACTTACAAGTGCTGAGGATTTTAGGGAATGAAAATGGAGACCAGGAGCTGGAGACTGCCTGCCATGCCAGCAGTGTTGATTTGGAAGCGATGGACACAAATAAACGTTCAGCAAAGCTTAAAAAACTGCAATGCAAGGCTAGCCAAAAGTGTCCATGTCCTTACCGTGCTGTGGCTGGCAGGCAATCCGTGTCTGGGAGCCTTCAGTCCCTCTAATCAGGCTCCGGGGATTTTGTTTGCAAGAGAGATTGTCCTTTAAGTGATCAGTGCAGGAAAACAGAGAAATAAAGAGAAATGAGCAAATTGTACAAGGCAAATAGCTGCAGGTCTTTAGCATGCTCCCTGCGTTTTCCTAAGCTGCATCTGCAGTAGAGAAAATATCCCAAAAATAGCTCAGGCTGCCAATGACTTGCTGAAACCTGAGAAAGAATTGCTGAATTTAAAGATCTGGGTTGCTGTGGGTGTATGATTAAAGTGAGAAATTGCTGGCAGGAAGAACCTACGATGAAACCACATGTTTAAGGAGTAACTTGTGAGTTCACTGGTATCAGAACATGAGCTGACCTCTGATTTCCCCCTCCTCCAAGCAATGCCAGTTAACCCTTCGGAGTTCAGCATGGAAGAAAGTTCTGCAACAGGAGACTGGAGAGGAAAAATGACCAAAAAAGTTCTTTTCAACTGCAACATCTGTGATGCAGTGAGACTATTTTGTAGCAGTGCCGTACTTAATAAATTTCAAAGCAGTCAGGCAAGCTGATGTTTTGCAGAGGTCTTGGAAATTGCACGGTTCTAATTTCTGAAAACCTCTGCCTTCTGTGGGGTGTATGTTAAATTCCTCCTTTAAGCCATTTGTAGTCCCACAGAGTGAAAACATTTCAGGTAACATTTTGCAGGAGAAAGGGTGCTGTACCACTTTGAGAATTTTTTCTGCAAGCAGTGACTTATGGACAAAATTTCAAGAATCGCTGGAGTGTCACAGCCTCAGAGGAGACACTGGTGTCTCTGTGCTGTGCCTAGAACAAATGACAGGAGCCTAAGGACTGCTCCAGGTTGTTCTGGTCTGTAGAGGTGGCGCCTATGGATTCCCTGTGCTCACACAGATCGCTGGAGTGTAGCATCCTTCAGCCCCAGCCCTCAGCTTGCTCCCTGGCACTTTTTTATGTTACTTCCCTGATTTAGAAGAGAACAAGAAGCAGTTGGCACAAAGCTGGGTACATTGGCTTGAAGCCATTTAAGTTTCCCAAATAGTGCCAAAAGTAATCCTCAGTAACCTATTTAGGACAGTGTTAAAGCTGCCAGAGCATGGGCTAGGAGCTAGTCCCCGGTTTTCTTTGTACTGACACTGAAAAGGAAAAGAGCTTTCAGTGCTATATCTGGGTTAGGTTCAGCCACATGGGACTGGGTTATGAGAAGCTGCTGCTTTTGGAAAACAACTATGCATCTGAGAAAAAAGGCTGGATATTGCCCTTACTTCAGTGTGCGTTTGTTTTGCCATCAGATTGTCAAGTCATGCCAGACAATAATGGCATCGTAAGGAGAACAACATGGGTAGTGTGCTTCAGCCACAGAGATGTGTGATCATTCCGTAGGACTGTCCACTTTAAAGGACAAGCCATGAAACTATACTTCTTTAAGAATATCAGAGCATTTTGTCTTGCAAATGCTGTGTGTATGGGAATATATTTAATATATACTAGTTGCTGTCGTTTCATGCTACAGTGAAGTTCTCTGGGGCTAAGGAGTTAGGCATTTGTCCTATGAAAATAAAGAAGTAGTTAAGTTGCACATTTACAAAGGCAGAGAATGCCTGGCTGTGACCTTCCCTTTTGCAGGTGCTTTGGAGGAAAACATGCATTTATCAGATCATTTGCTGTATCTGCAGTTCTGACTGTTCTGATCTGAAGTGTTCCAGAAGCTAGAGGAGCAGACACTGCCCGAAGTAGGCTGCTCATTGTTGTATTTATATGCCAACAGCCGGTCTCTGAAGTGCTTCTGCTGACCAAAACTAAATGTAGAGTATTAGAAATTATGGCCTAAATAATTATGACTCTCATGGTGTAGCATCCACTCCCAGACAAATAGCAGTAATTACTCACACATACTTCATATTGGTATATATTATCTCAAATTTAATGGTAAGCTCAAGAAGTCTGATTATGAATCTCCTAAAAAGCCCTAACAAACCTGTTCCTGTCTTTGAAGCAGCAAGTGATAACACAAAAGACTGCATAGTCACCTTTTTAGTAAGTTAATAAAACCTAAAGCCAAGAATAATGGCAGCTAGTGGGTAATTCATCACATGTGGTACTCTGCTAGTGATACTTCAGCATAAGGCTACCATTAGAGGCTAGTATCTGTGTGGTAGTAGATGAGCTATGCATTAAAAAAGGAGATTTTATTTTCTACAAATGAGGTCATTAATTCAAACACTCTTTTTGTCTTTCCTTTTTATAAAGAGGTTGCTAATGCAACACAATAAAGCCGTGCTTTGTCTCGAACAATGGGAAACTTAGTATGCTGAGCCATTCTCTCTCTGTTGAATTTCATTAGTGCTGAGAGCTTAGAATATAAATTATACATGTGAGATAATGCTTGTTTTTGTATTTTTTAACTTAAATATAACATGGGGCAAAAGTGAAAAGAAAAAAGTATGACAGATTTCTGAGCAGAGAACAGATGGGTGGTTTGGCATGGAAACAAAGACGGTAGCATACATTCATCGTTCTTAGAGTGAAACACGGGTGCTTATGGTGCCTATTAAATAGATGTATGGATCAAGTAGATCTCTTTCTGCTAAATGGGATGCTTTATATCATTATACCTCTAAAATATCTAGCACACTCTTGAGAGCTAAATGGTTGGATGCTCTTCTCTTTTTCTCCAGTTCAGTCGTTTCCTTAATATCACACGACTTGAGCACTCTGTAACCTAAGAGCTGGCTTTCATCTTTCCATAAAGAAGTAACTGGAACCAGTGCTGTCTCACCAAGGCTATGCTGTGAGCCTGTCGTATAAGCAAGTGTGAGCAGTAAACCAGCTGTGTGTCTGTGAGCACACCAGGATTTGGATTTGAGCATCCAGTGGCGTTTGAATGGTCTTGCCTGAAAGTGTTGGTTGATCTGGAGAAACACAGTCCCGTTCCTACCACTGCAATCTGCTGACCAGACCAGCGTGGCTGTAAATGAGAACTCCACTAGAGAAACTATTCGAGCAAAAACAAACTGTGAAATACAAGCAAATGTTTTACACACTTCAGTGGGGCAGGATGTCACCAACTGGTTTTCCTATCAGCCAGTCTGGTGTTCAGGGAACTCTTTGGAGTATGAACTTCAAAGTGGTGTCTGGCACATGTAACTTACTGAAGTAGGAAAATTCCCAGTGGATTGACAGATTATTATCTTTTAATGACAGTGCTAGAGTTGGTACAAAAAAAACATTTTGTATTACCCAAAACTGTAACCATGACTTGAAATAAACAGGCCTCACATGGCAGTCCTCATAAAATCGGTGGGAAGGGTACAGTGTCTTACAGTACAGCATGAGAACTGTAAGGATGAACTTAGTTGGAGTTGAAAAAGAACAAAGCTCACACAAGGGCTTTTAAAAGTCAAAACAAGCTAATCACTAAGTTAATAAAATATCTTAGCTACTAGGGTGGAGAAAATCCTTGGTTTAATTACATGAGGGAACATTGACCAAAAATCCTGCTTCCATTGAAATCAATAGGAAAAAAATTGATTCAGGGTGCTGGATGTGGTCCTTATTAAAGTAATAAACTTGGAGAAATCTGCTGAAAGTGTCTGTTAATGGTGAAATAATTAATGGCCTTGAGAATACAATAATACATTATGCTGTCATGAAATGCTGGAAATGAAACGCTCAGTGTAGTGCCCACAAGGGTAAGCTATCTTCTGTTCACTAGAACCTTTTGAAATCTGAGTGGTTGTGCTGAATATGTGTAGTTTACATCAATCCTTTGTTAAATCAGATAAAGTAGCGTTCAGAGCATAACCATAAGTTATTGTTTGAAACGGTTAAGGGCATAATCCCACTTCTTCAATGACAAGGTAGATTTAACTGCCCAACATGTGATGTGTTTCTTCTTCTTACAAAATAACATGGAAAGTTCCATAATATAAAAAAGAGAGAAAGTGAATAAGCCTTAAGATTTTTTTTTCCTGAAATTCTTTTTTTTTTCTAATTTTGAATTGAAAAAATTATCAGCATTCCCACCAATTTTCATGGCTTTTACCATGTTATCACCAAGTCAACATAAACTATTTTTAACAAAGTTTATCAATGCAGGGTTAAACCAGATGTATTGAATCAAAGCAATTGATAGCTCCTTGGGGTATTTAAAAGATTTTTCTCATTTCATTTAAGATATTGAATCAACCTCTTCTGTAATGCCTTTCACGGTGTTTTGTTTGATATGAAGTGGCAATTCAGACACAGTAGTTTAGAAAATGGCAATCTAAAAACCTAAACCTAAGATCCACTGAATCTTGAGATGCTTAGTATTACGTGCTAAATGAACTTCAGGTTGGAATTCCAGTGACTCCAGTGCACATTATTATTCATACAGATATTTTTTTCCTTCTGGTAAGTCCTCAATGGCAGCAGTAGTGTCCCAGGGCATATCATAATAATACATATCAGTGCCTTGACGGATATTTCTAGCTGAATCATTTCAACTGTAAGGGGCTGGGTTTGATAGCGTAGGGCAACCTGAGGTTGATGGATATGGTTGCTGCAATTGTCTTTTTCTTTGTTTCGGTACAGCTAGCACTGTTTATCTGAGCAGTGTGCAGAAAGGTGCCAAATACCTCCATTATGGCAGAAACCTGAAAAAAGGACCCTTCCTGTACATTACAACTGAACCACAAGGGCTTGCTACGTCATATTTCTGCCATTCTAGCTAAAGCTAATTGGATGCAGACACTTTCTGTTACCTACCAGAAGCTCTTCACGTTTCCTCTTATTTCTTCTCTCCACTTTTTACCTTTCTACTCTACTGTCTGGGACATTTCCTCTGTGTTTAAAACTCACTTTTAATCCCAATCTCCCTTGCCAAATGCATTCTTGTTGCATCTCATCCCACCCTGGTGTGTTCCAGGCCTATTCTCTTGTCCTGTGTCTTGGTTACCTTGATTAGTTGGAAACCTACTTTTGGGGTGGGTAAGTCTAATCCTGTATAACTGCAGGAAAGGTCCCGACATTATTTAAGCTCTCTGTAAAATTTATTTTCTTTTCTTCAGAGGGCCAACTGACAGATTTTGTGAGATCCCTATAAGGATTCTGTCATAATCAGTGAAAAAGAAAATTAAAAAACCCAAACCACAGGAAAGCCAAAACCTTTCCCTCCCTCCAGGCACTTAGTTGCTCATCAGTCATCACTGCAAATCTCCACAACTGCTTTTGGCATCAGTTCAAAAATTCTGACTCCGTGCTATGCTTTGAGTGATTAATGACTAGCTCCAGAGATTTTCTCTGGTGATCCTCACATGAGACATAAAGGAATCAATTGCCTCAGCAATGTCTGGGAGCGGAGTATGTCAAGGATATAGTTTGCTTCCCCGAGTTTATAATGAAACATCTTACTGCATTCATTGCCCTAAGGTACTAATTTGATACATTCTGCATCTGCTTGGCCTGAGCATTGCAGATTTGCCTCAGCAAAGTGAGAGTATAGTAAGAAATTGATACTAACAACCACCAAAATCACACTTATTGGCATGCTGTGAAGCATTCAATGTTTGTTCAGTTTTTTATATACAATATTTTTTATCAGAACACTCCAGAGCAGCTAATTTTGGGATATTAACAACTCCATTCCCAAAAGTTTTATTGTGAATGTTAGGGAAAATAGTAAGCAAAATGATCCTAATTCTGCTGCATCGTACAACTGCGATTCAGAATAGCTCTAGCACTTTTACTCAACCTTTCTAAACTTACTCCTATCAGATCAGTAGAGTTAGAAAATTAGTATATCCTTTTCTAAGCTGGGATTTACAGTGGTAAAAACAAGAAACGTCATCTCGTAGTTGGGATTAGCTCAGTTTCTAAATGCATGGATTTACGTGAAAAGAGTTTGGGCTTTCTGTTGGACTTGATTTGACTTTAAAGTTTCTATTAGAAATCAGATGCAGCTGGAAGCCCAGAAGTGTCATCCTGTCTGATACTGGTGGGAAATGTTGCTATTGCAGTTGCTGTATTGCCGTTCCCTTCTCTCACCATCATTTTCCATCTCTGGTGTGGTGATTCTGTCCTAGGATGGCTTAAACATACTTGTTATATCTCTACTGCCTGCAGTCAGACTATCTAAATACAATATATTATATCTATCTATTATATGTACATATAATGTACACACATATATACATATGTACATTATCTATCTATTATATGTATAATCTATCTATTATATCTAAATACACCGGGAAAGTATGCATAACAAAGTAGTACCGCGGCAGCCCTTTGAGTTAGGGTAGCAATTTTGTAATGAGGAAGAAATGGAGTAGAGAAGTTAAATGTCTTGTGAAGAGCTGTACGGGAAGAATAGATCAGGCCCTAGACTGGAGTCCGAGCCTGTGCTTTCCTTCAGTGCATGGCTTGCTTCTGGTACGTGTTGAAACTGGGAGAATTTGAAAGTGTCCAAAAACAGTTAAAAAACCCTGAAAAAGAACAAAACATTCAATGCCAGTTAGGTTTCACGTTGTGTACCATCACTGCAAAATTTTCTTGGAGACTCGTTGCTACCTTTTCTGTCTCAGAGCTCGTTGCTCTGCGTCTGAGCTCTCCACAGCAGTGGCATTTTGGTCAGCTCGTGGTGTTCTTCCTGTAAGTGAAGAAGTCAGGCATCTTCTGTGGCTACACCTAGCCTTGAAATTTTGTATTTCTTGGGCTAGGTAGGAACAGCTGTAGGAAAGCCTGTGTTCTTTAATACCTTGACTCAGGAAAGCACAGAAACATGTACCTGGAGATAAGGTTGCATTGCAGTAGGGCTATATTTAGTGCTGTATTAGGACTATATTTAACCATTCTTTTGATAAAGTTGAATTCTGATAGTGTAATTTCCATATCAGAGGGCCTATGGCCTTGCTCCAGTCCTAGGGCTCTGTTTCTCACTGTGCGTGCAAAGTTTTGATTTCCAGAGACAAGATTTTGTAGTGGTTGAATCAATCTGGCTGAGCACACGAGGTCTTACATTCCTCTCCCAATAGCCTGCTGCTTCCAACACCAGTTTATCTGATGTGTAAACTGGCCAGCAGGTTTTCATAAAATCTTTCTTTTTCTTCAACAGTTTAATCCCTTGGTCTTTTCTCAAGAAAAATTCTTATGACTACAGTAAGTATTCTGCCTGAGGCCTGTAGAATGATACCCAAGGTTTAACTCTGCTGTTTGACAGTTCTTGCTTATAACACACTGAGAAATTATTCAGTATGAATCCCTGGTGGATCTAATTACAACCTGTCAACAAACTGGGTGTGGACAAGAAGCTGAACATATTTTAAAGTGTTGTTATTAGTTTTAAGCAAGGAAAATAATTTGATGGTATTTTAAGAATGTCCCACCGGTTCAAAAAGGCCCCAAAGTAGTATTTAAAAGCAGTTCCTCATAATCATCCTCAAAGACAGTGGTGCAGGATTCCTGTGTTATGGTTAATGGAAAATAATATTTTCATGGACAAACAGAGGTGGAGGATCTGTTCCATGTAACACATTTTTCCACTACAGCACCATGGTTTTCAGTAGTGTTGCTTTTAAACCCCTCCCAAGGTTTAAAATTATGGGGAAAAGGTTAGTGGAAATGCTCTGAGTTTAATACAAAGTTCTCAGCAGATGTAATGTTGCAGTTCACTGTAAAATGAAATTAGCATGCCTTCTCTGCTTCTATGTTTTTTTCATACTTGGTATTTAATCATCAACTGTACTGTCTGTTTGGGCAGTACAAAAGCTTCATCAAATCTGCAGTTGAGATTTTCTAGTGCTAACATGCTTTTCTTTTTTCCCTTTAACCTCTCCCCGTGTGCCCTGTTGAAAAGAAAGGGGGAGAAGGATGTAGGGGTCAGCAGGGCCGTCTTGAATTGCCTGGGCTCTGGATGCTATGGCCGGTGGCAGTCTGATTCGGCGTGGGGTAAGGGGAGGGAGGGGAGCAGAGTGTCAGACATCTTCCTGATGTCTCCCTCTCAATGCTTTTTCAATTCTGCTCAATTGGACGACAGCAGTGATCTTTTGCTAGGTCTTCAGGGGGTATAATCTGTAAAATATAAATTTCCTTGCCTTTCAGAGTATGTTTCTACAGATGCCTGACCTTTACTTTGCTCTGGCTTTCCAATTCTGCATTATTTCAAAGAATAATTTGGTCTTACAGGGAGCTGAAGAGCCTGCCTTAGCCAAGTGGCTGCCAACCCACCTTCATTCTTTTAGCAGCATTTCCAGTGCTTTCCCTGAGATGGCTTTTTTTTAAAAAAACAAACAAACAAACAAACAAACAACAGAAACTTGTATTTGTTTATTTTTTTTTGTAATCATGGAGGCCATTTAATCAAAATATTTAATTATGTCTCTCTCCAATTTAGGTCTGGAGCCAGTTTGGCTTTGTTATAATTAGAACAAGATTTTCTAAATGACAACCTTTTTCAGTGGCTTTCAACTCAATTAGAGATCAGAATCTTAACTTCTGTTTAGGGCAGGCATTCAGAAAAGTCTCTGAGTATATCTGTAACTCATGCTGACTTCAGTGGTATTGTTCACAGCACTGCACGGTGCAGATAAGCTTATGCTTAAATGCTTTGCTGGCCAAGGCCTGAATATTAACACAGAGCTGGGGAATTTGAATGTGTTTTACCAGGTCAAAGAAAAAAACAAATTATAAATATCCGTTTTAGAACAGCCCTTAAACTTACTGATTTAGTTTTTAACTTCAATGAATTTTATTGGCATCTGAATTCCCAAGTGGATTGAGTTAGCAGCAAAGTGACCCCAAGTCATAGAGGGAATATGTGGGACTGGCAGAATGTGTTTGGATGTGTCAGACCCCATGCCTGTTGGCTGTTGTGGTTGGGTTTTGTAGTGCCAGCCTTGAACTGCAGAGTGCCCTGTACATAGAGTGCTAGAAAAAATGCCCAGGCACTACCGTGGTCTTGGGAAGCATGGAGAGCCAAGTAAGCAGAGGGCTGGAGCCAGATTCGGTGATGTATTCAGGTGTTGTGATGGGGCAAGGATTAGTCAGGGATATGTATCTCTATACAGCATTGGCTCTCCCCAAACACGATGCAGTTTAATTTGTACTGATGCAAGTGAGTAGCCAGCTCTGCACTTTCTCTGTACCCAGGAGAAACACCACAAGTGTAGAAGCTTCACCAAGTAAGATCTTTAAAATGTGGTTTCAAGCACAGATGCGAAAAACAACAACCACTTTTTGAAAGGAAAAAAAGGTCTGTGTTCTGAGGGAACCTTCATGGATCCTGTGTGCTGGTTTTCAGTTACTAGAGGGCAGCATTGTATAAACAATGAGAGCATGACATCCTTGGGAGCATCCAGTGACTGAGTTTAAATGGGGTACTTCTCAAGGATATCAGCAGTTTCTCAGTTTTGTGATGAGGATGTAATTAACAAAGCTATTCCTGCTTTGTTTGCTGTCTTAGTGGTCTTAACATTCACACATCTGCATTTCCCCTATATCTATTTGGCTAATCACAAGTGATTAAGAGATGGTTACCTTGTTTGCTTCTCTTCATGCAACAGCTAACATAATAAATAAAGAAATTACAAGTTTTTAGGAATAGTTTTCCGATTTATTTTATTTAGCATGTGAGAATAGTATGCAATTACTTAGTTTTCCCACTTCCCCAGTAGATGGCATCTATGAAATCTTTAGGTATTGGCCCCTGTAGCAGAGAATGGTTGGATATAAAATTTGTGACAAACTGTTTAGTTTTTACTGATGGGTGTTGCTTTGCATTCTGCCTCAGAAGGGTGTGCCTCTGCTTTATGTTGCTCCTCTCTGGCAATTCCTTATTTTGTTAGTGCAACGTGTGCTTTACGTGTATTAAAAATGAGTATCGAATCAGTTTTGTTCACAGTGTTCATAAACAACCAAGCTCTAGAACAATACTTAAATTTACATTTCAAATACGTTTACAGCCCAATTTCCACTTATAAGGAATTATAAAATATAAGGATCTGGAATTCCTGCAGCTTCAGTAGAATTATGAAGCAGAAGAAAATCAGTATTTTAAATGTGGCAACTGATTTGGGGATTCTGGGGAGGACATTTTTATCAGGCATCAGAAAACTAAAACCATCTCCAAACTGAGAGCTACTTCTGAGTATTTAACTATACTTGCTTTGTGTACTGCTGCTTTCTGCCTCCTGTGGAGATTTATTTTGGTTGTTGTTCACTTAACACATTTCACAGAAACAGGCAAAACATCTACAGGGCTGCCCTAAGCTTCCCCAGCTCTCAGCATGCTCCCTGTGTCTGGGGAGGGCTGGACTTCACATTCCAGCCCCAACCCTCTCCATGCACTTTGCATGGAAAAGCTGTTGGCATTCTTGACATGGAACTGGATGTGAGTGATCAGTTATGCAGAGTTTATCTTGCTAGACAAACTCTGTGCTATTGGGGAATCCTCAATGTCTTTTTAGAAGACATTTATGTGCCTTTAAACTGGCATGAATCCAAGGGAAGGTACCGAAATTAACATCTGTCACAAAGTTTCTCTCATTTTGTCCCAGATCCTGTCCCTGCTACCTTTAAGCTCTACCGATGCCCTTCATGATCTCTGAGGCCAAGGTCATTTCTCTAATCCATGTTGCATGGTGGACTGCAGGATTCCCCTCTTCTCTTCAAAGCCTGATGCTCAGGTAGCAATTCCTTCCTGCAGAGTCAGAGACTGCCCCTCAGCCCCCGTCGCTCCCATTCACCCCAGTGCCCGCTCCTTGCTTCTGGATGCAGGAAGGAGAAAGCTGTCAGAGAACACCTGAACCATAGGATCCTCCCTATTTTTTGTCATTGGTTGGTACCTCCCAGTTCTTGCAGGCTAGAATAACCCTTCCCAGGGAAGGTCACCCCATCACTGTTTGTTATGTGGTTTCTTCCTTCTCCCCTGTACCTGCCATAAACTAACTTAGGCTGGCAAAACAGTTCTGGAGGGGGTACAGCACTGTTCTAATCTCCAACACGATTCTGCAGGGTAAGCAGCAAACTTCAGTCTCTCCAGGCTGGCAATCTGCTTCCTTTCACCAATGCTACAATCAGTTCATTTTTCAACTCTCTGCCTTTATTTGCAGGCTCTCAGTATGAAATTTCTTCTGGTTGTTTGTCTAGTTTTTAGTTTCACAACTAAAGAACAAAAAACACTTTTAGACCTTCTTTTGAAAACCTTTTTTATTTTTTTTTTTATTCTGGGGAGCAAAAAGCAGCCAAAGACACAGTACTGAATAAGTCCAATTATGCTGCATTCTTGTGGTTGAGTAAGACACAGAGCGACTAAAACAAGCTAACATAAACAGGGAAAGCCAAATTAAATACTTACATTCATATAGTGCAAGAGGATCCTGGGCTGAGGAATGTAATTCAATCTTTATTTATTTTTTAAGTAGACAGTGCATAAAATAGTTGGAGATCTTTGCAATGCAGCTCCAAGGTAGTAGAATACTTTTTGTCTAGAGAATCAGCTAATACAGTGTTGTGAGTGAACTAAGTGTTTGCTCAGCGTGCAAGAGAGCTTTGCCAAATCTAAAGAGAGGATCACCGAGTCAGTCAGGGCTCTTCATAGTGCAAAAGCAAATTATCAGATGGATACCTGACACCAAACAGGGAGAGAGAATGGGGGTGTCTAATTGACTCATCCACAGTCTGCTCGGCATTGGAAGTGTGAAGACCTACTTGAAGCAAAAATGATTGTGGTATGTAAGGAATGCAGATGTTTATCTATATATCATTGCCACTGGGCCTTCTCACAGTCCAACTAATAACTGTGCTGCAGAAAAGCTTTTGGACTTTTCCAAAACAAATTTGACCTTCCTATCACTCCCGACTTTGGTGTGCTTTATGCAAAAGAAGATGCATGAAAAAGCAGCTGCAGCATAGTATGGATGTTAAGGAATGGCCACAGCACATTATTTTATAGCTGAAGATTGGGTTGGAAGGATTTCTTTTGGAGGCATTGCAGTTAGCTGACAAATTAATTACTCTGTGCCAGTGATTCCTGTGCTACTTCGAAGGTCTACCGGTAGATGTGTCAGAGGCTGCCAACTGGTCCCTGAAGCACTGATGCACAAAGTGGCTATTTCCTGCTGTCAGGTTGAATTGAAGAAGCTACAGTTTATTAAATACTTTACTAGTTGATTTTCTGTGCACACAAATGCCAGGAGCCATTACTGGGTTGTTTGGGGAAGGAAGGAAATTTGGTACTTACTCACAAATCAACCAGAAGCTGAATCATAACCTTCATGAAACAGTGGTCCAGCTAAGGGCCGTGTAGGTGATCGGTGTTTCCAGATTTATCCATCTTTGACAAAGGAAGGTCTGAAGGCTGACTTCTGCTCGATGTTAACCTCAGTAACAATAAATGTCAGAAATTCCAAATCCACGAAATCCCCATAACCCTTGGATTTATAATTGTGTATAGAATTTAGCTTGAAGACTGTGATAACACGATAGATCCACAACTTAACCATTTTGTGGGGGAGTCTCTCACTGTCCTCCTTTGCCAAAGTATCACTTCAGTCATTGTAAAGAATCTTTGTAAGTGCTTTTTTTGTTTGTTTGTTTGTTTGTTTGTTTTTTTGAAACAGTTCCAAGAGGAGGATGTGAGAGTATGGAACCATTTGTTGTCCTATCCTGGGACAACACCTTACAGCCTTTTGGGGTTAAACCCCATAGGTCTGGCGGTTTGCCTGGAGTCAGTTATGAAGGCATGGGACAAAATACTCAATCTAGTAGCCCCAAGTGTTTGTCATGAATTTCAAAGTGTTGTCATCCCAAATTATTTCAGCCTATCAGTCTGTCAATAGTATGTTTTATCTCCTGTTTTCCATCTGCCCCTTTTTCTTTCTTTGAACACCTATGTTCTTCTGCTTCCTCCTCTACAACTGTTTTCACCAAAGAAAATCCCTCATTTTTTTCTACAGTTATTTATATATTTCAATTTTCCTTTAATATTCAGTCTGCACAGTCTCCACATGAAAGATTACCAACCTTGTCTTTGGGTTATACCATTAATATTGACTTTATGTTGCAAACCCTCTTCAGGTCGCTGCTCAGCCTTGCACCATCCCCGGCTGTCATATGTAAACCAAAATATCAAGAAGTAATTAGTTGTTGAGAATGGTGGCCTAGCTTTAGCTATGCAAATGAGTATTTGTTAGCAACTAGATTTTTATATAACAATCTCCACAGAAGTCACTACAGGAAACTCAATGGTTCTGGAAATTTCTGATTAAAAAAAAAAAAAAAAAGACATGAGGACGTGAGGCCTTGTAATTTGCAGAGCCACCACATGGTTCTCTGTTAATGCTGGAGCAATGTGCCATTAGAGAAGCTCCTGGGGCTGCTGCAGTCCTTGATAGGATTGTCCTTCTCTCTGTCCTTCTCTTTCATGTTGAAGGCTGGATATTTCTCATCCCAGTGATCTACGTTGGTGGGATGTGGATTGTTAATGGATAGTGGCATCCTAAGTGTAAGACTACATGTGGGCAATCATCACAACAGAGATATCTGAGATATGTTGCCAATATACATGCATTCCCAGCTCACCCACCCTCTGCTCTACCTTCACATCCCATTGAAGATTAAAGCTGAGAGGAGCTGACAGCACAAAGCGCACTGCACCCCTTGGCACTGTGTATGCAGGCCATGTGATGGTGTAGGGCATGAACACTCCTCTCTGGGTAGAAAAAAGTGACAAAAAATGGTTCTCTCAGGAATATTCAGGCACATACATAGGATGAGCGAGTGTGTGGGGCTCAGAATTAATGGACTTTCTGGGCCTGTGTAAGTAACCTCCATTTTATGGTGCTGTCAGGGAGCAGCTGCAGGGTTTTGTTGCAGACGTGCAGGGAGTACGTCGTGCTTGCTGTGTCTGGCAGCACTGCTTCCTCTGCACTTGTTTGCTTCCTGGCAAGGGAACCTCCAAATTCTACCCAATGGACCATGGTAAAAATCAGCTGAGTGAGCTTGATGTTTGGGATTTCCTCCTCGGTGGTATTTCTAGCAAATTGGGTACCTGAGTTCCTACAGGGCTGGTATATTCTAGAAATAAATGCCAATTTTGTGGAGGTTCACAGGATGTTGAGCATAATCAACACCCAAGGGACAGCCGAAAGAACAGCTGGAGCCTTGCTCTCAGAGTGGGAGAGCTCAGTTCTGTTAAAGGTAATGGAAAACTTTGCTGTTCTGTTTTGGTGCTGAGTAACTTGATCTTTGTGTGGTTATTTTTATTCTTTTCTGTTTACATTCTTAGTACCCTTCTCTAATTTTTAGACATATATATACTTTCCCTTCCCTTCTCCTGTGCACTCCTGGATAAAATTTTGCTGAAGCTCTTTCTCCCTAAAAACACACACTAATGCAGATTAAAGGTATCTGCTTTTGCAAGAGCTCTGTATTCGCACCGTCACTCTCTGGATTAAGGTTGCTGTGGTTTATGTACGTGCAGCTGCTTTCTAATTAAAGCCCACATC
This sequence comes from Anas acuta, assembly GCF_963932015.1. Taxonomy (NCBI): domain Eukaryota; kingdom Metazoa; phylum Chordata; class Aves; order Anseriformes; family Anatidae; genus Anas; species Anas acuta. The sequence goes on from NC_088991.1 coordinate 3,579,720, forward strand.
TGCCCTGGCTTTAACACCAGTCAATGGTAGTGAAGCCGTTAACCCTCTCTGTTACTTCTGCCCTTTGTCCTGTAGACACATGAAAGGCCGTGTGTGCAAGTAGCTTGAGAAATGAAAAAACAAGAGCACAGTTCTCAGGCTTGTTGGGTTTATGCTTAGTCCAACCAAGGAGGGAAGAACAAGGAAGACAGGTTCTGTTCTGTTCCCTCAGTCTTAACAGGACTTTGGCTTTTAGTCTAGCGTAGCACAGATTGAAGACTGGGCTGCAGTCCCTTCTGCTGATCAAAGACTTTTTACATTATCATGTCTGCTCTCAGTCCATGTAGGTGATTACAACCTCTGACAAGTCTCTCCTGGGGAGGACAGGCATTTGTTGTGTAAAAGGGCTTATTACTCTGTCAACCATCCACTCAAGGGATCCACCGCGTCCTTTCTCACTTGCTGTGTTGCTTCAGCTGTACAAAACAAGCAGGAGAGCCCTGCGAGGCTGGCGATGGAGACTGTCCTCTTGCTTCACGTCCAGCGTACAGAATTGAGGAGGCCATGTCTCCAGAAGGCATTTTTGTGTGGTTCCTCTAAATGACAGATGAGATAAATGAGTGCAGATACGTGTTTTGTCTCATTTCCTTGGGACTGAGCAATAAAATAGGGAATCTGTACTATACATTAAAAGCAAAACAAACAAACAAAAAATACCAAAACCCAACAACCAACAAGGAAAATTTGGCTTCTCTTTGGCTCTTTGAGCACTGTTTAGACTTTCAAAACTGCATCAGGCCAAGTTTATAGCTTATTATGCAGGCTGCTCTTGATAACTTCTGAAACTTCATCCAAATGAAAGATTCAGATCCTGGGTGGAGTAATGCTAATTATGATGTAACAGACCTGAGGTCAATGCATCTCCTCCCAGTGTGTGGTCTGTGAATAATACGTGGGCTTGTGGGTCCCAAAAGCAGTGATCTCTTTGTGAAAGAATTTGGAAAAAAAAAAAAAAAAAAGGTAGCTGTATCACAGTTAATACTCCCATTTCCTCAAAGAATCCATTCACTTCAAAGGAGGAAGGACCATGCCTCTTCTACATTCATTTTTTAAAGAGTTCATTCATTTTTTTCACTTTTTTGAAGTGAAGGCTCTCCGATGACAGCAGTTGGTACCGAAGCCCATATGGAGACATCTTTTGGAAGCTTCTGTTTGAAACGAGTACCTGCAAAACAAACTGAAGTCAGTGTATGGTGCAGGTGGCTGGCAGTTTCTGAATTCAGCATATTTTTGGTTTGGTGCCTGCAAGTGGGTCTGACTGTAATCTGTGAGCAGTGATAACCACAGAATGTAAAAGAGGATATGAAACATTTTCGTCTCTCTAAACGTGAATTTAAGAACATTGTGTTAGATGTTGCACATTCTAGGACATTAGCCCTGGTGGCTTCTCGCCTCACTTGATAAGCATACTGTGTAGAAATGAATGGCTACACGGCAGCTTTAAGGGGAACCTAGTGGGATTCTTTTTAATAAAATTAAAAAGTCTTGTCTCAGAATCACAGACTGGCTGAGGTTGGAAGGGGCCTCTGGAGATCCTCTAATCCAACGCCCTGTTCAAGCAGGGTCCCCTACAGCATGCTACCCCGGATGGCATCTAGACAGGTTTTGAATATCTCCAGGGAAGGAGACCATGCAACCTCTCTGGGCAGCCTGTTCCAATGCTCTGTCATCCTCACAGTAAAGAAATTTTTCCTCATGTTCATCTGGAACTACCTCAGTTGCAGTTTGTGCCCACTGTTTCTTGTCCTGTTGCTGGGCACCACTGAGAAGAGTCTGGCCCCATCTTCTTGACACCCTCCCTTCAGAAACCTACCACATTGGTCCCGGATTCAAAATAGGTCCTGCTGGATGTAGACATGCTTTGTGGGTTTTCAGATGGTGATTTTACAAACGTGTTAAATTGCAAAGCTTTTGATTTGTGTCACTGTTATCCCTTTTGCTTATGCCATGGCATAAGAAGCTGAGAAGGGAACCTGGGCACTCTCTTGTCAAGACTTGATGGAAGAAATAAGCCGTGAAGCTGGTCTGCAGCATGCTTCAGAGCTTTAGAGCTGATGCTTCCCATATACTTTCGGATTGCAAGTGCAGGGTGTGTTGCAGATCTTGTAGCATGTAAGATAAATACTGTCCTATAAATTATTCTTTGGCCATAGGTCCCTGAGAGCCATTGGCCAATGTCTGCAGCCATGTACCAACGTCCTGAGGTGTAGCGAAGTCAAAGGACTATAGGCACTGGCAGGCAGGTTAGTCGTTTTGGACAGGCATTATATTCCTGTTTTGTTAGCAGAAAGACACCTTTAGTAGAGGATATTTTGTACTTGCTTTCGCCTCAGGTATATGCCTTACGTGTACCTTTGTGTGCCTGTATGTCTAAGTGTATGTTTGCTTGTGCCTAGAATCCACTAGATTTCTTCAAGAGCAGTGCCCAATTCTTCAAATGCATATAAGAGTAGAGTTACTGTCTAGGAGATGACATATGTCTGTTTCCTGGGTTAGAATTTGTAAAAAAGAGGAATTAACTCACTAAAAGTTTCCTTAGGGACAAGTTTTCTAGGCTATTCTCTCTAAGAAGAGATTGATAGAAGTAATGTAGTCAAGAGAGAAAAGCAGGCTCTTCTGGACAGTGATTCAGAAGAGGATCCTCATGTGCTTTTTAACTGTTACTTGCATTTTTAGTCCTGTAAAATCCTGCTTTTTCACCAATTGTAATATTAAATGTCACAAGCAGAGTGGATTTCAGTTGGAAATTTCAGTTAGAAATCAATGGAAGAGAGAAGATAACCAGCCTTTCAACTCAGGACAGTGGAGGCAAAAAAGGAAGCACTGAGAAACTCCTCTTGTGGATAAAAACAGGTGGCTGATCAGTTCTCATAAATAGTCTGCTTTCCTCACATTAGCCAATATTTTTTATTAATTTCTTCAATTGACGTTTTCTGTTATCTGTTTTTAGCTGGAATTGAATTAGATAAGCATGCTTTCTGAAATGAAGAGCACACGTTTTCTTACTTACTCCCTGGGTCTGGTGGTAAATACGATGCACATTAGAGTATAATAATGAAAAAACTAATAATCAAATGTAGTTTTTTCTATTAGCTTTAATAACTCATAATGTTGCCTCTAACTTAGGAAAAAAAAAATGTATTTATACATTTCAGATATCCTGGCAAGCTAGGTTCTGAGGAGATAATGTCTGAATAAGCATGGTTTATATATAATAAAAACATAAGTGGTTGTTCTAGGTATTGATGCTTGGCAGGGAATGAACTGAAAGCATGAATGCACATAATATATTAGAGGTATGGATAGATTGGTCTGCATTATTTTTTATTAAAATTACAGAGTAATGCTTAGTCACACCTTAGGCGCAGTCACTGGAGTAAAGGGAGATTATCCCCCAGAGGTAGGAATCACCTTTATTCCATTGGTGGCTGTGCAATTAAAACCACACTTGAGGGATCACATTGCTTTAATTCCTTTGGTACAATCTTTGGATAAGGCCTTTCTCTACTTTAAATGAACAAGCAGGCCCTTTCTCCTAATGGCCAAGTTATGTCCCATTTTACTGTGGTAACTAGAACATACCTCTTGCAATTTTATTTGTGAGTCTTAGTCTGTTCAGTAAGTACACTTCCATCTGTTGTTCCTTGTGAAACTGAAAAAGGGAAAACAATCTTCTTTTCCTCTAAGTAGAATGCAACTCCAATCCAGAATTTTAAAGAGAGATGTGCATTTCAGTTACAGAGCAAAAACAGATTTTGAGGAAGATCCCCAAACACACATCTGCCACCTCAGTGAAGGATCCCAGACTGGAAAGGGCTTGCTTGTGGAGAAATCCACAGGCCTTAGAGCAATAATTTCTGTCCAATGGACAGGGAATCCTGCATGACCAGCAGGTTTTGGGAAATTTCCACTGGATTGCAGCCACTGAGAGTTTGCAAATATCAGGCTGAAAACACAGAGCTGCCTCTCCCCCGGGTCCAAATGTTACCTTGGAGGAATAAGTGAGTAAGTGAATGAATAAGAAGATTACTAAAAAATATAGCAGCAAGCAGTTCCATTTTTTGTCTATTTTACTTAACAACCAGCTCAGCACTCACACAGTATAGACACTCTGGATTTGCATATTCTCATATTGTGATAACTAAAAATGAGTTGAAACTAGGAGCAAGTATAACTAGTGGCTTTGGAGACTTGTGACCTGCTGCAGCAATAAGAGTCTGTGTAAAAGGTGGAATCTGTCCCTGAACTCTTCCTTTTGAAATTCTTAACATTGAATAAATAGTTGCTCTTGACACTGCATTATCTTTTGGGGTTGGTATTTGTTTTTGAAGAAAAGTTCGTAGAAATTTCTGATGCTTAATGAACTAAATTCAATCTAAGAGTTGCTGGTGTTGATTTTTTTGACTATTGAAAGTCATTTTGATGACTTTCTCCAAATTGTGTTATCCATTTTCAAAAGCTTATTGTTGTTTTTGCTTCAAATCTTGCCTCTTGGTTGCAGATTATCAAATTGTATAGGAAATCTCTTGTCCAGTATTTAGTCACAGACTGGGTTTTGTCCCAAAACCACACTTTCATTTGATCATGGCACACCTTATGCAAGAAAAGTTATTTTTTTCCTAGTGAACAGCTGCATTTTCATTGCATGTTCTGGGAATAACTGTGAACTTATGAAATATAGTGTGCTAGGCCTTCACTGTATGAATGCGGTCACCACTCTTTTGTCATAGAAAACCAAATTTTCTTGTATCTCTTTTGTCTGGAGTGGTTTTAGCAACATTCCTCAAAAGAACATTCCTGGGGGGAGCTAGGTCTCTAAGGCAGCTAAACCAACAGCAATCACCTTCCCATGCCTATTTATCAGGAAAATCATTCAGGCAAAGCAGGATTAATGTGTGTGGCCTTGTAGTCAGGGCTTTGTGAGTACAAAATGAAACCTTCAGATGTATGAAATGCACACAACTGTGCAATAAATGTTAACAAAAAGATCTTCCATTTTCAGAAAACAGATTTTCTTTCTTACCTTTTATGTCTCTACCTTTGCCCTTCAACTGGCATGGAAGGTAACTCTAAATCTGTAGAATCTAGAACATATGGAATTGTAATGGTTAAAGCTAATAGTTTTATTATGTTTTTTGTATTTTTTCTTAAAGCTTCAGTTGCTAGAGTAGTTTGATTCTGTAAGCATCTGAATTTTCAAAATCTGTTCTTGAGCCTCTTGTTTTAAGAAAACCTCAGAATCACAAACCTCATAGACTTAAAACCTGATGAAAAAAAAGGTCAAGGTTGATTAGAAAGGGTTGTATTTTGATTTGGCTCATTCTTTAGGGAAGGAGAAGTTGATTTATTTTTTAAATGCTTGAGACTGACAGTCCTTAGTATCTCTCACACTTTACAACTGCTTAATTACATCCCTTCTGAAATGGCAAGAGAGACTCAAACTCTTAACAGAACGTAACCAGTTCCTACCAAAATGTATTTTTGTTGGCTCCACAGAAAACCTCTTCATCTATTGCCACCAGTAGTTGCTTTACTGAAACAGGGCTGACTCAGAGAGCTGGGATACCTATTGCAGCTGCTGAATACAAAGGGATATATCCGCATAACACAGTGCTGCTTCTTACTGGGATTCCTCCAGTGCGCTTACTGCCAAGAGCAATAGAAGAGCTCTTTCCATGTAGGCTTCAACTGAGCAAAGCTCTCTTTGATTTGAAAGTTAGTTTGGCCTCAGCAATGAGTACAGAACTAGGCCATACAAATAGTTTTAGTATAGATCAAAAGATTATTGTATGTAGATATTAACAGCTAGCTTTATTGATATTAATGAGGAGACACACGGTGCTTACCATCTGCAGATGTTGGAGTGGGTGGATAAGATTTGGGTTTTAGGGAATTGGAAACAACCTGATTTTTTTTTTCCATTTGGTTAATTATGAAATGATTCTTAAAACAGGTAAGAGTGACTAATTTGACCAATGAATTTAATAGGATGAAAGGCAAGTATAAAAACAAAGCAAACAATAAAGGAGAAGAAAAACAACATGGGGGCTTTAGCTTACATTTAATAATGTGGAATTGCTGAAAGTACCAGAGTGAAACTTTTCCCCATAACTAATAAGGTAATTTTTCAGATTTAGAAGTTCAAAATTCAGTCAAAATTTGAATATGATAAATATCAGTAGCAGAGATTGTTGCTTCTGACTTGTACAAGGTTTAGGATGCTTATGTATCTTGTGTAAGCCAAAAATCTGTGGTTTGGAGGTGAAAGAATATGTATGGGTGTTGTTAGCTATCTCATCACATAACTAATTAATTCATATTGTCTGTTCATTGTCTGTTATATTCTAAGTATTTAAAACAAAAAGCAAATCTTCATATTGTATTTAGTTCGGGGAGTTGCATAGTTTTTGCTAGTGGTTCCTTCCGCCTGCTGCTGCGAGAAAAACCTTCAATGTACTATTTACGTGCAAACTGTTGCAGTATTACTTCTCTGACATTTTGCTTGTTTTAACGAATGCAACAGGCTTCAACTGAAGGAGCACACCCATCAGCCTTTACTGCTGCTATAGTAAGAGTCTTCACTTTTAAAGGGAAAGCTGACAGTGACATTTTTGATGTTGTAAACCATATAACCTCAAGCTTAGGTGATAGCAGATTTGTTTAAACATAAATTAAAGAAGAGTTATAGCTAATTTGTGCTTATTTCTGGTACACAGGATGAATTTATCATCCTTTAAGAGGAACTTTCGGTGTACGCAATCCACTTCTCTTCGATGATTCCTCTTCCATCATCGGTCCCTCATCTTTTATGGGCAACTTTTTTCTAGCTCCTTTGTCTTTCTTTTCAGCCGTGGGTCTCCTGAGCCACATCGGTGCCTATGCTCCAAAGCACAGTGCTGCTCTGTAGGCCTCCTATCAGCACGTTACATAATGTTAGTCTTATTAACAATGACCGTTTTTATCTAAGCGGAGCCAATGAACCTTAGACTGCTTCAGGGAGGAGGGATGTATTACACGATAATTACAGGATGCTAGAGCTGTCCAAGAACATTTTAAGTTGAATGTACTTGATATTATGCAGATATAAAAAGGCTGCAGGTGGCTGCTCTCTCAGCTTCACCTCTTGACTTTTGGACTGTGCCTCTGCAGAGGATTTTCAAACACTTCTATGCCGGGACAACAGACAATGGAAGGCTGCCCAGATACAACTCGTATCCTACTGGGAGGAGAAGAAACGGCCATCCTCATGTTCAGCTCTCTGTGCATGAGTATTTCATTTTGGCCAACAGACATAGAAAAGAAATAAACAAAAGAAGTGAGTGCACTTTGAGTAAAAACTCCTACTTAAATAGCTTGTTAGAACAAAGTGCTTCAAAGAATCTCAGGAATAAGCAATAAGCTACTGATTGTACCAAAAAAAAAAAAAAAATCTATCTATCTACCTATCTATCTATCTCTCTCTCTCTATATATATATATGAAATGGAAGAATCTTACAGTATATAGAAAGGTATTTTTTTATTTGACCTAAAGGCCTAAAAGGAATATATTCTCCATTCAGTTTCTTATTTTCTTTTAGGTGGGCCTGAGAAAAACTGTTCTGCATTGCCTTTTTTAAAGAAATGAATCTTGTCATTTGTGTGTGCTTTTATCATACTTTCTTATAGGGATAATATTAAGTTTTCTACCAAAACATCACATATTAGACTAATCAAGTCTAGACATTGATTTCAGTGGGTATTGGAACTTTCTTCAATGTTTTCTAGAAAGGTTTCCTTCATTGCTACTAAACTTGGACAGCAGACAAATGAAACAGATGAAAAAAATGCATTTGGATCATGGCATGTAAGAAAGTGATCTCAGTTCAGTAACCTATCCCAAGATACATGCTTTTGATGTATTTTTCAGAAAATATGTAACTTGCTATAAAATATATTATTAGTGAAGAGCTTCAAAGCAAAGCATTCTTCCCTCCCACTTGTGATTATTTGATAAAGAAAGACTCTTAACATAATCATATGGTTAAACAGATTATGTAAAATAGCTTTTAGCAATTAATATTTGAGTGAAAGCCTGCTCCAAAGTGAAACCATAATGGATCTTTGTTACATTATCAGATTTCATAAAGAGGATGTTTAGCTAAGCTTATTCTGTACAAACAAAGCAATAAAAAACAGGCGTGAAAAACTCATCAGTTTAGGATATTTCTGCTGTGGAATATCACTCTCTTTGGTGATGCTACAGCAGCTTTCTCTGTAATTCCAAATCTTTTATCTTGGAATATTTTAACATAATCAGTGCTTTTTCACTGTGATCATAAGGTTTCATTATTTTTTTTAAAGCTGTTAAAAGAGAGAGTGGTACTTTGGCATGGATTCACAACAAGCTTTGATGAGTTCCAGAAAAGTGACTGTTATACAAATACAAGGAATGAAAAGAACTTGTTATCTTTAACAAGAGCTTGATTGGATGTAATAAAAGTTCCTTGTTAATTTACTGAAGTTAGCAGCTATGCTGGTAATGAATTTATAATCAACAACATTTGATCTTCTGCGGAAGCTTTTGCCCCTTTCTCCCCCCCAAAAAAAAATGTTTCTGGAGAGAGTCCAGATAATTTTCTTTAATTGGGATTAAAACTTTAAAGGAGTGTTCTTTATGGTGACCCTTTTTGGCAGTTTATCAGAATGCTTATGCAGCTGGTAAATGTAACAACCAAATTCTGTGGAGGGATGACTATTTTTCCTTAAACAATCTCTTGTCTCCCCACCCTGCCATGGGCAGCACATTGTTTACAGCAACACTGACAAAATAAAGAATCACAAAAATGAGTTACGTGAACAGGAAAGCTTTGATTGTACGGGAATAGCTCCAAAAATGTCTTTTGTTTAATGCATGTTAAGTGAAGTCATTATCCTAGAACTTTGAAATAATCCTACCCAAATAGACATAACTTGTTTTTTTAACTAATTATGTTCCATTTAGAGTTCTGAGAAATTGCCTGGCTTTTTAACATAAATTAGGACTGACATTCACATGAGTACCAACACAAAGGCTGTTCAAGTTTTGTGCTGCATTTGTGGACAAGTTTTCCTGTTGACTCACTTTGACTTTACAGGCCCTTTTACAAAGCAGTGGTGCTGGAATTCGGTGTTTTGGTGAGGAGGAGGTCATATGCATGGGGTAGTTCTGTTAATTTTTTAAAAGTCTCTGAATCAGCTCTGTACTCCCCAAGCTCCAGCCCCTGCCACGGACTGTCCCGGCCCACTGGCGTGAGCACCAGCGGCACGGCGACAGATGGGCAGGGCAGACAGGCAGCCCATATAATCCATCCTATGCCGGGTTTATAAGTCAATAAAAATGCAATAAAGAAAAGGGTCTCATTAGGCAGAGGCAGGGGGCTGATTGATTTGCAGGCCACACTCAGTTTATAGCTGCCTTCTGTGTGAAAGTCCACCTTACAGTGTGAGTTTACCCTGTTTGCACGGCTTGTTTAGTTGGACTTAATTTACTTCTGGTAATGTCGAGCATTTTTCATGTTTTTGTGGTGACTTCTCCCCCAGTTTGGCACCTAAGTACGGACTCACTCTCAGTTTGCTTTGTATAAATAAAACCCTGAAGCCAGAGGTCAGGAGAAAGGCTGAGGGAAATGCTTCTACGTGTGGGCTGCCTGAGCAGGCAGGGGCTGTGTAAATGAAAGGGAAACTTAAACCGACAGAGCTCTCACTTCAACTTGCCCGTGTTGTTCTGCGCTGCAACAAGCAACACCTCCAAATGCTGAAAGAGGGTAAAGGGAAAATTCCTGGTGCCTAACCAATCTCACTGATTCCCAAAACAGTCCTGTTTGCCTTTCATTGTACGAGCCTTTTTTAGGGAAGAGGCTTTTCCTTTTTTTTTTTTCTGTAAAAGGCAGAAGAGCACATGGTTTTAGAAGAGTAAGGCAAGGCAGCGGGGCTGAGGGAGTGCCTGCACTATGGAAGCGCCTTTCTGCAGGGCACAGGGCAGTGGTTCGGATGCACACGTGCCTGCTGGGGGCTGTGGAGCAGGCCCCATAGGTCCCAGAGCCTCCGTTCCCCTGCCTGCACAGTGGGACCGAGGGCCATCATCCTCAGGAGGCTGAAAGCACCTCTGTTACAGGCAGATACGGGAAAAGTGGTTTCTCTTAGGTAGGACTGAGGAAGTGGAAGTCTTGCCCATACTGAATGTATTCCTGGGAATCCCACCTAAAGAGACGATGACAAATTCCTACAGATGTACTGTTGAACCAGTCTTTATGAATCATGGGTATTTTTAATTGTAAATCCTTTAATATTTCAGAGAAGCCAGTTAAGCTCTTCCTCAACTATCTCCTGTGTCTGTGAGTTCTAGAGATTCTTGTTTGGCATTAAATAATTTCCTTTTATTGATTTTTATTGATTTGCTGCCTCTAAGTTTTATTGGATAATACCAATACTTAATAAGGATAGCAGTTCATGAACATTTGTAATAATTTAAGGAAAGGGCAAGCCTTTGAGTAAAAATGCTTGTTAAGTCTAGTAAGTGGAATTTGTTTCAACATATTCAGCATTATTAATGTTCCCCAGAAATTTCAGCCTTAAGAGGCCTGTTATTTGGCAAGTTGAAAGTTCTCACAACTCACATCGATGACATTTTAATTCATTTACTCTTTTTTACTGAATATCTAAAACTCTCTCTTTAACCTTAAGAAAACAAAATGAGAAAATTGGCAAACTTAGAAATAAATAACTTTGATCCAGCCAATAATGACTTGCTAAATTGTATCATCATGTCAGAAAGATCTGAGTGTTGAGTTCTATCAGGGAATTCCAGTTACCATTGTAAAACCTTCCTCAGAATCCCCTGGAAAAAATCTGTCTGGGTATTTAGTTCAATCTTTAGTATTATTAGTGTCATAATTCTCTGTTACTGTTGCTGTTGCTGTCTCCCCACCCCCACCCCCCCCTTTATTCCTTTTTATTCAAAGAAACAAGCAAAGAAACAAGCAAGTCCCATGTGATACAGCTAACCACACAACTCATCCCTACCCTTTGATACTACATATTACCCCCCCAGAGTTGATTCTTCAAAGCCATTGACTGGGTTTGAGGAGCCAATTTCTGTTAATTTTAATGGGGATTAGACATCCATCCCCTGAGGCAGCTTTGCAAAATCTCCACCAGATTCTTTATGGCTCTTCTTGGAGGCAACAAAATGTTTACCCACTTACGGAGTTGCATTTCCCTGAACACCGCTAGCGTAAAGTTAGAGATCATCTTACTTCCTCAAGTGTAAAGAGCACCATTTCTCCATTCAGCTAAATTTGTAATTCATTACGATTGTGTCCTCTTTATAAGCCAGTTTCAAAAAGGAAAGACAGTTTTGGAAAGGAGCTAGTAGATCATCATTTTGGCATGCAAGAAAAATCATACCTTGGTGTTTGACATATACCCTGTAACAATTCATTTATATCCTGTTCTGGATGTTACAGTGACAGCTTTCTTCAGAAAACTGATTTCCTTCCATCCTGCTCTGAATGACTTATTTAAAACGTATTTCATTTTACAAATGCTGGCTTTCAAAACAAAATTACTGAACCAGGGGGTGTGGAAGGAAGGGGAGAGTTGCCTATTCCAGCGGAACAACAAAGCAGCAAACTGAAGTACATTTTCTATTCCCTGACACGCATACCCTGGCAATAGTCTGGATTCACTTTCATCCTTCCATCTGAATAGACTCTGGGAAATGATATGATCAAACCTCAACTCTTTATGTTAGGTCAGCTTCCTTAGGTATCTGTTCTGCAAACATTTCCTTTGAAAAAAGCAAGAAGTTTGCCGTGTATATAAACAGAAGTATCCTTAGTTACAGCAACATGGACGGCTGCTAAATTATGGTTAAATTGTCATTGTTTAATTTATGTTCTGTGCTGTCTTCCATGTATATATCCCTTAGTTATGTTTTTGTCAGTTGTGTTTTTTAAAATGTATTATAAATCTGTATTTCCCTCATAAACGAGTCTGGAAAAGGGCATCTGCACTGGAAACTGGTTTTAGTGACTTGACACTTTGGCTCTTTTATGTTGTGAAACGAGTTTTAATTTTCTTAACATAGGCCAGGCATGGTACATAAACCTCTTCCCCCCAGGGAGGCTTTTATGTTTGATTCCTTTAGTGGCAAAGCTTTTGAATTTCTCCCCTTGATTGACTTGATTATGATGTTCCCAGTATATATCCTTCATGTTGATGAATTCCTGGTAGGGATCCTCAAAGGAGTTTACAAGCCTCAATGCTAGATGAAACAGAAGAATTAAATTATCCCTGCAAAAGCTGCTACTAGTGAAAATAGGAAGTTGAATATTAGTGCTGAAGATTTATTTATTCCCCGGGTGTCTAACTGAGATACCAGGGAAAGATTGATTTTTAGAGAATCGGTGCTCTGAGGTTTCTGCCAGGTGACTGAATCTGCACAAGCTCAGCCCCTGGTTTGGAAATGCGGGCCCCAAACCCTGTCAATGTGTCCTGGTTTGCTCTTCTCTTGTGCTTTGTTAACGCTGGAGTCTAACCACCCTTGATGAACGTCTTCTACCCATTAGGAGAGCAGAGTTGGTAGAATGTCACTGCTATGGGGAGCACCTACTCCAACAGCCCGTGAAGAACTAGGCAGTGTGTAGCTGCCCCAGGGACATCGTACAGCCCTGGGTACCCGCTCTGCTAGAGAGGATGCTGCTTGGAGTACCTGCATGGCAGGCAACGCCTGGCTTCTGTTTCACAACATGTTGCCTTGGAAGAGGGTAGATTTTGCACTAGGAAATGTGCCCGAATCAGCTGTATGTGGTTGGCTTCCTTAACAATGAGCTCCTGCAGGTCAGTGGTGCCCAGCTTCCCACCAGCAGCTCGCACCGTATACAGGAGTGGCTCAAGTCACCCTGAGCTCACCTCGTCCGATGGCACAGAGCCAGCCACAAGCACTGTCCCGACCAACCCACTCCGACTCTTTGCTGGGAACACAAAGTGCTGCTGAGAATGCCTGTGATGAAATAAGGGTGATAAACAGCATACAGTGCCTGCATAACATATTTACGTACACGTTTGTGCAGGATAGATGTGCCAGGGTACTCGGAGATGGCATCCCTAGGGCTGAGGCAACTGCAGCAGACTTGACAATTTTAGAATACACATGACAAGAACCAAAACCAGGGCAAGATATTTTGACCTTAATATAATTTTCTTTGTTGGGTTTCCAGTCTAAAAAAAGACTCACATTTTTTTAGGAAGAAAACCTTTATTGACTCTGTCTAACACTTAGTAAACCACCCTGATCAAAGGATGAGTAATTTTTGGCTCTCAGCTTTACAGTCTTTTGTCTTGATAATATAAAACTTCTTGAAAATTCACACTTTTCTAAGGTGGATGATGCCAAAAAAAAAAATAAAAATCTAGCAGAGACTTGAGAAAATCCGGCAAATAAGTGATGGTAATTCTGTGAGCTGCACCTTTAATCATAAGATGCTTGTTTGAGCAGGAAAGGGCTGAGAAGCATTTCCAGTAGGAGACTGGAGCCAGCCTGACCTGCTTCTTCCCCTTTTGTGCTTTCACACCCATTCTTTGGTTTTTCTTCATGTAAAATAAATAGAGATGATTGGAAAAGGAAACCAAGTGGGGAAAAGCAAGATGAATGTTGTATTTTTCACATACAAATACATTTTTTTGCCCTCATCAGAGACTATAGCTGGAGCTTTTTCACAAACTAACTCAGACTGGAATTAATAATAAAGAAGTGGAAGGGCAGACAGGAGAGACAGAGGCATAAGCTGCCTGAAAACAAGCATAACTTCAGGCCTGGACATCCGTGTGTGTAAATTCTTTTCTAAACTCATAAAATAGAAATAATACAGAAATGAAATACAGGAAAGCAAGAATGCCTCCGAGTGCAGAGCTCCCTCTCCCTCCTTATGCACTGGCTGCAAGTCTCTCAGCTGCCATTTGTCATTGGTGTTAGAGCTGGCTGAAAAGTTTCCAAATTTTCTGAAAACTGTCATGACCTCTTTTCCTGACTTGACAAATACAGGGGTATTTTTTCAGGGTGGGGAGAAGTGTTATTATCATTAGTGAAAGCGAGTCTCTTTTTTAAAAAACTGTTTTAGTGGTCGTTTCTATTTTGGTAGATCTGTGTGTATGGAAAACGATGCCAGAATGCTAACAGTGAGCGCTGCCAGGAATCACTGCTGATTTCTCTCTTTCTTGCTCTCCCATTATAAAAGTGAGATGATTAGGGGTTTAATTATCGATTCTCTCATTCACATCAGTTTCTAATCTATATTTAACATTCTGGACATCAGTGGTCTTTTGCGGTAGTATTTTCAAAGACTCCGTGCTGGCAGAAGGGATTTTTTAATCAGTTTTGAATTTGCTGCTATTCAGTAAATGAAAGAAAGAGAACAGCAAGGATTAGTTAAGATCTTGGGGTGTAGCTGGTTCCTGGTGGTAACTTTTTGATCCTGACCAAGTAGCAAGGTTACATCAGATCCAGACCTGTTCTCCCCAGGAACCTCTTGCTGACTTCTGTGTACTGAGGCAAACCCGTGCTACAGAGAACTGGAATCAAAGGTTACTAACTCTGTAAATGGTTCCAAACGGAGACTGGAAAGGATCTAAGACAGAGCTATATTTTTGGATGGCAAGATTAATAAATGAATGTGAATTGCATAAAAATAATTTCAGTCAGAAAGCTTCAAAGTTAGCCACGGATTTTGGAATTTGCAGTATGAAACAACATTTCTTCAGTTGGTTTCTGGTGAGGTTCTGATGTTTTCAGAGCTTTGTAGATATTTTCAGACCAAAATTAAAAGCAATCCGATGATTCAGATAAATTCTGGGATTTGCATTTTTTGGAGTGAGGCCACAGCGAAGGTTGAGATGTCTTGTGCATTGGTTTCAACGTGTACTGGGGATCGTCTGCTTGATGGCAGGGAAACTTGAGCTGTGAGAGCTGAAAGCTCGGACTGGTGGATGTCTGCCCCCTTCCCCAGGGGTCGTGCCACTGCTGTACCATGCAGGCTGTTTGTGAGCGAATTCTGGCAGTCGTTCTAATGCTGTGCCCAGGCGTGCGGCTGTGAATGTTTCATAGTCCACTCTACTGGCTGTGCTGGAGGAGGGATGTCTGGAAATAAGGTTCACCCTTGCCGAAGAAGTATGCCACAAATGGGAGCCAAGACCACAGCAGCAAGGCTGGCACGCAGACCGACGGTAAAGCACTGCACAGGAGGCTGCTCAAGAATTTGCAAAGCCAGTTGACCAGAGCTGTTCAGCAAGGGACAAGACAAGAGCCGCTTGTGTAGGGGTTTCTTCACCCTTTCTTTTCCATTCTATATCCTTCCCATGTTTGCCATCTGCTCAAGTGTAAAAGTTCTCTTTTTTCTCCACCTTTGCTTCCTTCCTTCTTACCACCTCCTGTCAGGAGCGAAGCTCTCCATGTCTCTGTCCTTGCTCTGAGGAAAGCAGAACAACCCCTGACAAACATCCAGCTCTCTGAAACTATGAGTGCTTTGTGGGAGCTTCAGTCACTGGTTTGCTTTGTCTTGTTCTTCAGGCTTACTTTGTAGCAGCCCTTGCCAATAAGATGGCAGAAGACCCGCACTGTTCTTCAGTAGCCTTTAGTGCTTTTGAGTTGTTTGCCAAAGCTGGTTGAATTTGTAGCAAAAGAAAATAATGAGGAAAAATGCAGATGAGGTAAGGGAGAAGCTTCAGGGACCAGACCAGAATGTAGATGAGGGATATGAGATCCTGGGAATAGTCAACTCTAGCATGGCTTTGACTCCGTTAATGAGTGTGAATGGAAAAATGCATATTTATTATCGTTTCATGGTGTAGCGTGTTAACAATTTAGCTGTCACCTAGAGGCAGTTTCCCAAGTAGCAGAAAGGGCTAATGGGACTAGTGCTTCAGCGTGGTCCTGCTGCACCTTCAGCTATGCTCTCTTTTTAGGACAAGCTTATTCAAAATGATCATCTATCACCACTGCCTTTCACTGATATGATCAACTGCATGAATAAGATGTTTGGAAAGCAATGTGCTTTGCTGTCTGAGTGGCAGAGGAACTAGAAGGCGAGGCGGGTTGCCAAACATAAGGGAAATGCTAAGGCTGGTGAGCAGGGAAGAGGATTGGAGTGAATGGACCAGGGCTGAGCTATCTGGGCAGAGCGAGGAGCAGAAGGCTGAGTGCAAACAAGGGGGCAGCTCCAGGAGTAAATATTGTACGGGGCTAGGGGAACAGCACAGAACATTGGCATAGCTCTCTTTCCCCACCCCATTCTCCTTGGTGGGCAGGTGAGCTGTCTCTTGAGCCATGGACAGGTCCCCGTGCAGTGCTTCGTTGCAGTGAGAGCATGCCGTGCCTGCAGGGCCGTGGGAGCCGGTGAGGACAGCGAAAGTGGGAGCGCAGAGTGCTCAGGCTTTGGCTCTCGCAGGGTGTCACGGAGAAACTCCCCAGCTGTGGTACATTGGCTGTCCATTTTCTTCACTAGCTTCCAAATTTTACATGGAAAGTTTTTACAGGGTCAGAAAGCTTAGCTTTTTAGTAAAGAAACTCAGTCTGCACAACTCTCTGACATTCCTGAAAGCTCTTCTACCGTGTACTTGGGTATGTTTGGAGCGTGTACATCGCCTCCACTGATCTGATTCCCAGGGCCCAGTAAAATGGAGTGTATTTCAAAACACTTGGCTTCTGTTGGGTAGAGGAGAAATTAATGAAAAATGCCTCCAAAAATTGAAAGCTTTAAAACCTTCAGTCCTTTAAACCCCAATTCCCATTGGTGCTAGCTTCCCTTTCATTGCAAGATAATGAACCTTCACTTCTGTTGTGTGTCCTCGCCTTCAGCGTGCTTCTCTGCATAGCTCCCGTCGTGGTCAATTAGCTGGCAGGAGAGGCCCACAACAGCAGAGACCATTGCTTAATTGTTATTGTGGGATCCTTATGAAACATGCAATTGCTGGGGCTCATTTACAATTCTAACACATCCACTGCACCCTGCATCAGGAGTCCTGTGAACTGGACAAAAGTTAGAAAGTGGCAGCACTGCTTCTGGCCAAAAGCTCATTAACATAGACATCTCCTGCTAGTGAACATCACACAGATGACACAGACAGCTCACTCCAAACGAGAGACATTCTTTTGTTCTGCCTTACTAAGGCTTTCAGATAAAAAGAATTCGAGGCTACTCAAAGGGACAGCTGTGATATGAAGGGAACAGGTTTAAAATAGCTCTCAGAAGCAGTAAATGCTTAATGATCAGATCTTTCATTGGTCTTGGAACATTTGAGGAAACTCAGCCAGCTAAAATTTTTGTTGATTACTTTAACAGAGGCCCTTTGTTCATATTATCATGCAGAATAATTAAGCCAATGCAAGCAAGTCCCCTTAGCTATACATAATTAAAATGTTAGACTGTGATTAAACAGATTGTATTGGCACAGGGAGCACCTATTCACTTCATAAAAGAGTCCCATCACTGCGTTAAACTTCTTCTCACCTGAGTTTATTTGTTATTATTTTTGAAAAATGAGTTTAATACAAGACAGATAGTGGAGGATGTGCTTCCAGTGAGGAGTTAATGAGATCTTATAATGGAGGAAAGAGCTATAACCAAAGTATTTAGTCTATAGGGTGAAATTCAAGATGTGGAGAAAAGCGCATCTATCAATTTTACTGTACTTAAAAGTTCATTCTGCAGGGATTATATCCAATTTTCTCATTTCCTCCGCGATTTTTGGCATCTCCAATGCTTGGTTCTCCTGTGTTTTATTTGTTTTGTTTTGTTTTTGGTTTGGTTTACAAAGTCTTGTTTTACTGGAAATCTCGGAGAGGAGAATAGGTACAAGAAGGTGTCCTTAGGTCTAGGACTGGAAGAAAGTTGGTAGGGAGGAGACACTTCATAGAAATTGTGTCATTTTTATACAAGGAAGAAGTCTCTATAGGTTTTGACTAATTTTGTTGTCGTTGTTAATATATGTTAAGTAACATTTTACTGACCAGTAAAGCAGTGGCTTTAAGATATGCTGCCTATGGAGGCAACCCCTGAAGAGATCCTGGGATTTATTTTGACTGCCTGACATGTATTGGACCAGAGAGATTTTTATTTACAAACAGGGTCCTTGGATATGTTATTTGTGATGGAAATAAAAGCTAGACTGGACCTTAAATGCTGTGTTTATCCCATTGCACCAAAATAGAACGGAATGGCGACTACTCTGTATTCTCTTCAGATTTAATCCTCTGGGCTAAGCAGCCCCCTGGAAGCCTCTGCTTGGAAACGTGTCATGATTTCACAGGTTGTTCAGCAGGACTGGCAATGAATGATTTGCAGTGGCCCTGAAAACTGCAATTTAAGAAGAAACTGTGAAGATGAGAAACACCTCTCTCCTTACATTCAAAACAGACAATGTCACATTTCTTTATCCTTTATTTTATTTATTTATTTATTTTTCTTTTTAATCGTGCCTTCTGTCCAGATAGGAGTGTTTATTCCTCTGTCTGGTCAGATGTTCCCCTACTGTGCTAACAGACTGATTTCTGCAGAGTGTGACCTGATAGCTTACTTTGAAATCCTACTTGAGGTATCTTTTCTACCAAGTTTCACAAAAACCTTCAGAGTTTATCATGACTTTGATGTGGATTTATGGAGAATATATTTTAAGGGAGCAGTAGCAGGTAATGAGGTTCTGGTACATTTGAGCTGTGCAATCAGAGATCTGGCAAACCCCATTTGCCTGCTACTGGATTCCTGGCTTTAAGAATCTTCCATCAGACCAGTTTTGCTGGAGCTTCATTTGAGAAGTACTGTTCTAGCAAATGCACCTTTCAACATTGTAATCATTAGCAAAAAGATAGAGCATCTCTTAAGAAACACACTGCTTGATGGAGAGGCCAGACAGCAGAGCTCCAGTTTTGAGCAATGCTTAGTCAAGTGCAGTTACGGAGTTATCAGGAGTTTCTCTGCTCCTCAGTTTCTCTAGGGCTTGCTTAACTTCCTGCTTGAAAAATGAATTACTGGTGGCTACGTTTTGTTAGGCAGTCCATGTATTAATACGAGCTATGATCAACATGAGCGCAGTAGTTATAATAGCTTTCTCTTAATAAGAGTGATCTCATCATGGGCATCATTCAGATGGAGTAAATAATTCCCAACACGTACTGACGAGAAAGAAATTGGGAGCTCGTTGCAAACTGATGTCATGGAAAGAGCCCAGTCTCTTCAGCTGAGACTCATCAGTGCAAGGGGCTTTAAAAAGTGTCTGACTTTAGGCTGAGAAGAAAACGCAGAGTGGGAGAAGCTCTTTTAAGTTTGTAAGTCTCTGGATAAAAAGCAAGGCTTTGGCCCGTGTTGTCAATTGAATCTTTCAGTTAGTTATGACTGCAAAATAAAGGAGGCTCTAGGCTGAATTTCCTTTGAATTCATAAGTAATCTGCATTTTTTCCTCTCGCTTGTTAAAACAATCCATAATTTATAAACTCAGTCTTTCAAACAAAATAGCAGCAGGGGTTTTATTTCCAGAAATTTAGCACATTTGCTGATGCTCAAAATAACTTTTTTTTTTTTTTTTTCAATTTATACTTGGTTATAGTAACTTACATGGTGTGAAGTGAGTGAAAAAGGCTACTGGTTGGATTTGGTTGCATGATTTTACAACTGTTTTGTATTAAAATGAATGGCAAAGTTAAATTTAGTGGATAATCCTTCCTGATTGTAAACATTCCCCAATGTTTTTTAATGCTGTCATTTGGCCATTTATTAAAGGATGCCACTGTCTGGCTAGATCTAAAAAAAAAACACAAAGATTTTGTGAGACTTCGCTTATGTGAATAGGTAATATGGCATTCACAGAAAGGAAATATTTTCTAATAGCACAGAATTGAAAACGTGATCTCAGATACAAAAATACAGCTTTCTGGAATATATTTTCACTTGAAGCTTTACATAACATATATATTTTTTTCTTAAGTATATTTACAACCAAATCTTCCTTTTTCTAGGAAGAACTTCATGATGACTGATTAATTGATGACTACTGTTTATTAGTTTATGAGATGTTTATGTAACCACGACTATAAATTCTACAGATAATTTCACTTGTGAACAAAAAGAAATGTCCCCAGGTCTCACTTCTCTTGTTTGATGCTGCTGCATCATTTCCCATTCCATCCTGAGACCACTACAAAAAGTTTGTACTTGAACTGCATCTTTAACATTGTACAGCTTGGCCATGCTGCACAACATTTTAATAGAGGAAATGAAAATAAATACCATATCAATTTCAATCTAGAGGTTTTAACAGGAAAGTCTGAATCTTCCCATTTAGAGATGTGGAGCAAAAAGATAGATCAGTACATAAACTTTAAGTATCACTTGACTCCTATTTAAACCTCTAAGCTGAGGCCCCAAATCAAGTTGATTGATTGCCCATCCTAGCTGTTGGCAGAGGGGAGAAGGGAGCTGGGGAAGAACAGATTAAGGTACAGTGCTGGCTAAGGACCACTGCGGCTGGGAATCTGTTGGTGAAAAGTGTAAAATGTGCCTTTGGTACACATGAAACACTACAGCACACTAAAATGTGGTTGATGCCATTATAGTGTGTCAGTGTAAGTTCTTCAGGGACTCTTTCGTATAGGGATTGGGAATTTCACTATTTACTTCAGTGGCAATAGAACTCAGTTTTAATTTGTGTTGGCCTGAACACACCTGATTTCTTTGTGTTGCGATTCTGAAACAAACAGGAAGAGAAAGAAACAGGAGAAATAATTCTGTAGGAGATCAAATTGATCTTGGTGGAGAGATTAACTAATTATTGGTGCTGTTTGTGAAGCAGTTAGCAGCACTCACAGCTTAGGGTGATGTATCTCTTGAGCTGAGGTCAGCTGAGGACAGAGTGTGAGTTTTTCCTTAGAGTTGTAGTGAAATCAGGCTTCTTGCCTTTTTTGGATTTACTGACCTAGCATCCGGTGCGTCTACATGAAAATCTGCTTTCTCGTGTTAAACTCAATTACTTGCTTTTGCTTTGGATGCTTTGCATTCCTGCTCACAGTTGGGTTGGTGTTATGTGAGAAGGGCAGGGTTGTGGGTTCATGTTCATATACTCCTGTGGTTGCAGACGTACTTTACCCAAGAAGTAAAATGGTCCAAAACCTCAGTGGAGAAGATGAAGACATTTCTCAAACCCCAAACAAAAGCAATAAATGGAAATAAGGATTAACTGTGTCAATTTTCACCCCTCCCACAATAAATCTCCAAAATCTTGGCTTTTATCTTAGATGGATAACACAATAGGCACCAGAGCACACCAATATTACGCAAATACTTCATGTGCTATCAATTATTTTGGAAGTATTCATCATCTGAATTGTGAAATGGTTTGACCTTTTTTTCCTAATGGAGAGTGTATGAAGATGTGAGTCTTAGGCTGTCACATTCTTTCTCTTGTGCTTGTGTAGGTATGTTTAAAAGTCATTTCAGAAGAGCACAGCACCAACGAGGGCTCTCCTCTTGGTACCCTGCCACTCCTCATTGCTCTGTAGAGTCCTGTGGAGTCAGAGATGATCTGCAGTACATGACAGGCAAATAGGAGTGAAGTGAGACATACGATTGTTTAGTGCAGTGCTAAAAATCACTTGGATGTTATGAAATCAGGAGAATACATCCAGTAGGAATGCAGCTGTGCAATCCTGACTGGTAGTGACTCTCAGTCCACAGCTCACACCTCTCAGCCCTGGAAAAGGGAGCTGGTACAAGAGGAGCTTGGAGCAGAGTGGGTATGCATGCCTCGAATGTGTTCTCACAGAAAGGATCCTTGCAACAGATGCCTCGTTAAAGTTAAATGGTGGCTAAGATGAATTTGCAGGTTATGAAAAAAAAAAAAACAGAAATCAATTTCATGAGGAATTTCCAGAGGCATCTTGAATTTCAGATTTTATGTACTTACTGATTCACAGGGATTTACTGTGGACCCACTTTGAACAATCACCTTTCCCAAGGCTGCTATCTCTGTTTTAGTTAAACTACTAGCCATGTGTAAGTTCATGTTTTACACTTCTTTCTTATGCTCATTAAGACCATCTCTTTAGTATTTAGCACAGATCGATTCCATCAATTATTCTGATCTTCAGAATATATATTGCACAGAAAGCAATATGCCCTGGACTGTTCTCTCAGTTGTCACTGCTTGATGAATTCTTTAGTTGGAATGCGTGTATGGTTGTCAATGCTTTGATTTTCAAAATTAATCATGCAGGGTAGGTGAAAGCTAAACTAAATGTTGTATTTCCCAAAAGTCAAACATATCTCTGAGCAGAAAATTTCTGTGTTGAAGGTTCTATTCTCTCTCCCTAGCATACTGTTGTTGCTTTACAGACAAGTCCTGAAAGCAAACAATCATGTCTCCTGAGATTAACCAATTTAAACGAACTGATAGTTTGAGCACTGGGCTGATCCTTCTCATTTGTCTCTTTGCACTACCCAGGTTGTGCTATTTCTCTTGATTTTCAGCTTAGCTGAGATGAGTGCTAGTGTAAGTTGATTTGCAAAAGTCAGCAGAAGACATTCCTGAGAGAAGACCTGGATGAATGAACTAGTGAAGTGCTGGGGACACAGATGTCCTGCTGCAAGCTTTGTCTGGTTTTCAGACATACTTAACAGTCAGGGCTCAATGTTGATCCTATTGATACTGAATTAGTTGAAAGAGTAAGCTTTTACTGTCTTGGTCTGAAACAGATTTAAATAGGAGCAAGATTACCACTCCTATGGATTAAATACTGCAGCATATTGCAGCCATGAATTAATTGTAGCTAACTTGTCTGTGGTGGACTATGCACTCTTGCTGAGCTCAGAAGGCTTCCCATGAATGCGCTCCCCAGAGCTTGTCAGGCGTGGCTTGTAAGGGGCTGTAAGTCACAACCTCTCTTAACCTCTAAATTTCTCTTAGGTTTTTGATAACCTGGGATCTTAGGTGCACTGCTGGTGCACCTGGTCCTTGTGGTTTAAGCTCATGCTTGAAGCATTAAGGACCTGGGTAAGTGCTGAAGCCTTCCTTTGCACCCTGTCTGGCAGTCAAAGTTTTGAATCTAAGTTTTTTGTAACTTAATGTCTGATCCCATGTCATGCAGCCATGCACATCACCCAGCACTGTGAGCGTGTGAGGCTCCAGCCTGCTGTGAGGTGACAGCAGCAGGGCTGCAGGCAGGAGCACTGAAACCCAGTGACCCAGCAACATCAGGCACAAAATGTCTTGCTTTATTAACAACTTTAGAGTTTATTAATTTATAAAACCAGGTCAAAGTGATACAAGTACATAAATAAGTACCGTAACAGACATACATCCCACAAAGAGAATTGAAAGCATGATGACACTGTATTTTATTATCTTAAGTGACCAGAACTGTAAAAATGCAACACTGCATTTTACTAAATGATACTTATGATTTTTTTTTGCTTTTCTTAAACATGTTTATTATAAAATAAATACACAATCTGGACTCCACCGGTCCTGTCAGAAATACAAAAAGCTGGTTGCCTTCTTCTTCTTCTTAAAAAAACACAATACTGTACACTTTCCACTTAGTCTTTGTTCACCAGCTACTGCTACAAGCAGACTATGCCCATGAGGTGCGAAGACAACTGCTGGTCTTCCCACCTGATTGCGACAGTTCCTCAGAAAGTCTTCCTTACAGTGTCTTCACCAAAGGATTAATTCATGACTTGTTAGAAGATTTCTAGTGAAATTTAGCACTTCTACAGCACATTCCAACCCAATAGATGCCGCATGGTGTGGGTGTTGCTGATGCCAAGCTGCTGCTTCTACAGTTAATTACGTTGCATGAGGTCTTGGGGCCTCGGTTAGGAGGCTTTACGCCCCTCCCAAACACCAACACAGCATTTATGGAGGCAGAGGCTGGGATCCTACAGAAACTTGCTGGGATGATTCACTTAGCTCTCCTGTTATGAACAGTGGTATGGGCCTTCTAATGGCCAGGTGTCCGTTAACCAGTGATGTTGGTGTCTGTGCCCAGTGGCCTGCAGGGCGCTGTGAGGAGAGGCCAGGGCTGCCCCAGGCCTGTCAGAGTCAGGGCCGGCTGGTTCCAGCTGCCCCACCACAGGGCCCCAGCTGGGCCCAGCAGTGACCCTGGGAACACCTCGGGGAAAGTGGATTTCAGAGAGGGCAAAGTGCTGCCGGCAGCGAGGGTTTGGTGTGAGGAATGGCCCCAAGGGCAGGGCAGGACAGGCTCCAGGCCCGGAGCTCCCTGTGGGCTAAGGGGAGCCCGCGCTGGAGCAGGTCTCCACACTGTGGCTCAAGGAGGTTTGGCTCTTACTGATAGCAGGCAAGAATGTTTTATTACTGCAAATCTACCTGAATGCTCCCTTTTTAGCATGTTTTCCTGTTACACAGTGGGCTGAGTTGAATGCTTGGCAGGGAAGGAAATGTTCCTATGTGTTATCTGTGCTCTGACCAGGCCTAGGGACAATGCGGTGGTTATATAGAGGCAAGATTGCTGAGGACTGGAGAGCCACAATGTCTTGGATCACCCTATATGTTATTTTCCTAGTTCCCTTCAGCTTTTCTGTCACTTTCTGTCTGTCCCTCTCACTCGCTCCTCTTTGCTGAGAAGCCCTGCGCTGCGCTCCTACCGATGCTGCCCACGGCAGAGGCAGGCTGGGTGCCATGAAGCAGCCTGCCCGAGAGGCCTGCGCTGAGAGGGAGGCTGCCAGCATCCCCTCAGGGTGGCGAAGCTTTGCCTGAAACAGGCTTTAGCTTCTGGCATTCAGCACTCAGCTCTCTCACACCTCCATCCCTTTAGAAATGGGTTCACCCCTGCAGTGCTGTCACTGGCAGGATGACAAACCTCAAAATCCTTGCTGTCAGTATTGACTTCAATCCCTATGAAGACACAGCCCCTGGCTCAAACCATTTCCATAAAGCTTTGTTTCCTAGTGTGTGTATGAACAGCAGTATTCCTTCCTTCTTGTGGAATAGAAAAAGGGGACAAAAGCAGGCAGAGTCACTTGCTTTGTGGGAATTAATCCAACACTGCAGCCATGAGGCAGTGCAGCATTTTGGTGACTCACGTTCAGAGAAAACAGTTTTTAAAGTAATGACCTTATACTTCTTTTCTTTCTGGAGATGGGAGCCACCTTTCTTAAACACACTGTAGACATGCTACACTAAATTTAAGAGTATCTCAAATTTCTTTTTCACCAATATAACACTTTTCACAGATCCGCTGTGTTCTAGAGGCTTGCTGTAGCTGTTTGATATTTGTCACGGGAGAGGTCTGTCCTTGAAGCCTGAGAACTGAGAGGCCACCATCAGAAAAATGCAGATTAGTTTTGTAACAAATGAGAATAAATAAGTTAAGCACTGTGGCAACTCTAAGGAGTTATTAATTGGGAGGTTTAACCCTCCAGGAGTTTTGAAAGTGCTGCAAGTACTTCACCACCTTCTTTCACATCACTGCAGAAGGCAGTTTATCAGCCAAGACTGTGCATTAATAGGGCCCAGAAGAATGAAGTTATTAGGGCTGTGATAGGGAGCTAATACTTACATTTTTGAGAGAAGTGGGTGGTAGACACAGTGAAAACCACTTAAAAGCGAACGTTTGCTCAAGTTGCTACAAAAATATAGTGATTGTCACTAACACCTGCTGTTCAGTTTATGGACTCAGTTTGCTCAACTACAAGACATCATCCCAAAGGCAGGCTGCTTAGGAGTTTGTTAGTTTAAATCTGTTTTATATGTCTCCAACACAAGTATTTTATCACTTGTATTTTTCTTCCACAACTAAAAAAGATCCGTGAGTCATTTCAACACCAGAAATGGTATAAACTCGGCACAGGAAATAATGCTCTCCATAGCTCCTGCACATTTATTAGGTGTCCTTCTTTTCGTTAGTTTGAATAACTTGCCAAATAATAATAATAAAAATGTTCTGTTTTCTTTTTTTTTTTTAACTAGTAAAGAACTGCAATTCGGGGAAAGTACAGTCTCTCTTTCTCCTTCTTCCACCAGTAATATAGAGACTCATAGTCTTTTGGAGGAGATATTTGAATTGGTTGACACAGACCACTACACATAAAGCAGCAAATTTGCTGTGCATGATGTGAATAATTACTGCATTATAGTTTTGGTTTTTAGGGCAACTGTTGACTTAAGCAAAATAAGCCTGCAGTCCAGCTGCAGATCCAAGTTTTCATAAGTTTTCTTGTGTTTCTCCCTCCAGTGCTGTCTCCCTTAACAGTGACCCTTTTCAGACTTCTCAAGGTACAAAACCTTTACCAAATCCTCGAGCTCAGTCCTGCACACTCTGCTTTCACACATTTGGCTGATCTGAGCTTCTCCCTCGCTAAATATTTTCCACTGGCCTGAAAACAAAAATACAAAGGAGAAAGATACTGACTTAGAAAGGGCATAGGGAACTTTGGAGTCACAAGCACTCTTCAGACAAACTGATTCATAGTGGTCAAAGAGAGGATGTCCAATCCTCCCACGGAAAATATTCGAAGTATCTTACAATCATGTAACATATTCCATGCAAAATAACTTTGTTACAAATAATAAACAAGAACCTGAATATTATCCCTTTCTTTAACCAACTAGTAGTATAAATTGACCTGTTTATTTCATCCAGTTATGAAAACAGATCCTCTGCTTTATGACAGAGTGATTTGAGACTTGAAATCTGATGGTAAAACTAAGTATTTAAAAGTCAGGAAACAAGTCGAAGTTTTTCATGCAATATGAACTCTGTCTCTCTGTGTATAATTCAAACTGTATTTGTTAGATATTAGTATTTCTGTACGGTTTTGATAATTTTAATAGGAATGCCTGATGTCTTGGTAACTAGAATATGATAGTACAGATAACAACATGTGTAGAGAAGGCTGAAAGGAAAAAATTAGGAAACTTTCTAGATGAAAAGGTGCCTACTTCTAACTAAGACTGTATTACCAAGAACCAAGTATTCCTGGATAAAATACTTCCTTGCATAATTGGACCTCAGAAAAAATGTCAACTTTTAGTGCAAAAGAACTGGGAACTGTAAATGTCTATACCTCAATTAAACTGTCACATTAAGTGTCATATCCCAAGCTGGGTGAAATACAAAAAAGAAATTGAATCAAGAGTGATAAATAAATTGCATAACTTTTCAAAAGACAGATTTTAATAGTAAATATGTAACTAAGAACGTAGGAAAGGCTTCTTTCAAATATAACATAAATATATATGTGTATATATTTATGTGTATATATATGTATATATATATATATATTGTCTTAAATAAAGTCCAGTTGTGCTGTTTTACTGACATCAGCCATATTTCAGACTTATAGCAGCACAAGCAGAAAACAGACAATCTTGTATTTTCTCAGAATGATAGGAGACTAACACAGCCTGGACATGAGTTTTTGTTACATGCATTTGTATTTTAAATTGCCGTATTTTGATTATTTAATTTTACACATATTGATGCCATGTATTGGAGGAAAATGAGTACACCTGCTTGGCTGTGTTGAGTAACATGGTATGTTTTTCAAGGCTGTAATTACATGGACAATAGAAATCTGACGAGGTCAGAATTTTACTTACTGGGGGTTGTCCTTGTTATCTGCTTGAAGTAGGGAAGTTCTTCAAATTCCCTCTTGGACACTTTCTCAATGTAGAAGTGGCGCAGAATCCCTTCAGCAAAGAAAGGAGAAGTGCGTGTTACTGGAAGTGCGCCTGTTGTTCTAAGCCTGGGTTGCTGCCCAGCCTTTATGTGGAATGACTGCTGTGTCGAGCCACATTGTGAAATAATCCTTACCGATAATGTGGATTTTCAGCCTATTCTTTTTGACTCTGTTTGGTACCCCAGTGTTTATCTTCTGTGGATTTATGATTGCAGAGAGTTTCTGAGGGGTGTGAGAATTAGCTGATTCTTTTCCAACATAGCTGAAACCTTCCTTAGTGTGAGTAAATGTAAGATTGCAACAGAAGCCAAAATCCCAGTGTCTTGGATAAAAACAGTATCATTTTGTTGTCAGATACCATTTTGCCTGTCATGAGTTAGCAGACAACATCACTGTCAAGTCATCACAAGGCTTTGTGGCTTCCTGAACACACAGAGTAATTATTAACCGTCAGCCCCCCGGGACTTCTTTGCTGCTCACAGCTGAGGTTTGGCTTTGTGCTTTGAAGTGCGTTCTGGATATGTATCATCTCCATGGTAAGGGCTGCACTACATGAGGGTTTCCTATGAGGATCACGTGCTTTTTGCTTAAATTGGATAAAGTAGACAGGATTTTGAGGGAGCTGGAGGTAATAATTTAACCACACTAGCTGTTCAGGATATGCAGAAATGCATGGGCTTCTGAAAACTTTTCAATTTCCTTC
Source organism: Anas acuta (assembly GCF_963932015.1). Lineage (NCBI taxonomy): Eukaryota > Metazoa > Chordata > Aves > Anseriformes > Anatidae > Anas > Anas acuta. Next base: position 3,608,164 of record NC_088991.1, read on the forward strand.
TAGCTTTACAAATTGATCTACTAAAAGATACTGCTTCCACCCTTAATACATTTCTTGCCAATATTCTAGAGCATCATGGATGTAGGTACATATTGGTGAGGCTGATAGGGCAGACAGTGATTTCAGTGGCAAGCATGTGGGTCCATCCAAATAAGAACCTCCAAACACTTGCTTCAAACCGTACTGTCCATTCCTCTGCAATAAATTACCAGGGACATTACTGACAGCTGATTTGGTTTTGTGTCCAGGAGTTTGTAGAAGTAGAGCTTTGGGTGTTATTAATGGTGTTTGTTCAGCAAAGTGTATGTTTGACATGGTCATGGTAGTGATACCCTAAATAGCTAGAAGAACAGCAGCCGTAAGATGCTTGGATTTTATATCGTTCTGGGATTTTAATGGAAGACGATACATGTTTTAAAGAAAGAACCCACTCACCCACTCAACTCACCTTTTCTAATTGTCCACACATGTATTTCTATTTGGGGTGGCTTTTCAGTCTCTACTGCAATTTTTCTGATGGTTTCTCCTTCCTCTGTGAAAATGGATTCATAGACGGGAAATGTCTCTTTCCCACAGAAGTAATCTTTGTTGTCAAAGCTTTGACTTGGCACTTCTTCTGTTTAAAAAAAGCCCAAAACACATTCTACAGCTGTAATCAAGTCTTCCAGAACTTACTTGGCACCAACAGCCAAGCAGGTTTAGTTTAAAATTAGAATTTTCATAGAACCATAGAATATCCCAAGATGGAAGAGACCCATAAGGATTACTGGGTCCAGCTCATATGTTCACTTGTATGGTCTTTCAAATCCATCTCCAGCTAAGCCCCAGACATTCAATAATGTTCTGTTCTGCTAGGTTCTGATTGCCTGTCTGTGGTGGCGAGACAGTATTTGTATTTATAATCCAGTTTTGTAACAAAATATGTTGTACGGGTTTGTGAGACTCCTCATGATCTTTGAACTTGTCCATTTTTCAGTAACAGTAGAAGTCTCAGAAATAATTAATTAACAGTGAAAATCAGTGGTTAGAGAGAATGAAGAGACCCAAAATATTGCTTTGTTGAGGAAAAGGGCAGGGAGAACCTACACATTTTGCTCAGCAGCAGCCAGCTGGCTGGTCAGCACACAGGGTTGTGGCCAGCCAGGAGATCAGTGCATGCCTGGCTAGACACAGCACACGTTATCTCATGACCACCTGGGAAAGTCATAGGGCATATAAGTGGAAATTGTCATTATTCTGATGCAATTGGAAGTTGGACAGGAATGCGAGAGAGACGATGCAACTCAGAGGACAGATCAGAAGACATTCAGCTTTCTGAACAATTGGTGCACAGAATCTCCAAAAGACGGTAACTTTCAGTTTGCTCTTATATTTTCCATTGAAGCCTGTTAGCTAGTTTTGCTGACTATTCTCATCTCAGATGAGTTGAATGCTGTGTATCTCAGATCCACAAGTACCCAAAAGAGCCTAAACACACATCTCCTTCCAACCTACTGCCACTGCATTGAGCTTTTTCCCAGCTAGCAGGGCTAGCAAGAGAAGTGCAGTGTGTGCTTTATGAAGGATTTCCATATGCAACTGAACAACTCATTTCCTTAGAGCACTTCCACCCAATGCATCACCAGCTAAGCACAGAAATGGGCCATACAGATTAGAAAAGAAGTTCAGAGGCACAGAAGGGAATTGGACGCTCCTTTACTCTTTTTATCATATGCAACACACCTGATCATTTGGCAGACCGCCAACAGATTCATCCTATTAACAGATTTTTCACTAGTTGTAGGCACGTCAACGTAAGTTTAATCATTACTGCAGTACAGAAACTTAATGCTAAATTTATGATAGGTTAGTATTTATTTTAAGGATTAAATTATATAATTGACACCAATCATTTTGTAGTCAGAATTTTTGAGTCCTTCTGGTACATTTTGAAAAGGAGAAACAATATTAGGTCCATGCAGATTTCACAAGCTAGAAAATGCTTCGAATGTTCTGAGAATACTGCAGTGGGGGAAGGATGGGAGAGTCTTTCGACAGTAATGGACTGTCTGTGTATGCTTCTATAATTTTCTCTTTGGAAATGAGTGTCAGGAAGTCATACTAACAGTAGAGAAAAAGGCAGTGACTGATGAGAATGTATGTTCCCCACACAGCAAGCCCCCCCATTTGAGGAACAGCAGCTAACAGGAGGGCTGGCCAGGCAGCTCTGCCTGTCCCACTGTGATATCTGCACACAGGTTAGAACAGTGGGTACTGCTATTGCAGTTTTCATCAGATCTTGTGACCAGAAGGCTTGAGCCAAGACCCTTAACATGCACAGAAAAAAGGTGGTCTGTGATCAACTCTTTGTTTTACCTGGACAGACTTTACAGCATTTTCCTTCTACTTTCTGAGGGTATTTGCAGGGATATTGTTCTGGACAATGAATTTTCTTACATTCTTGTTTGGTGATGTTGCAGGTGCACAACACACACTCCACGATTCCAAAGGCCCGGAGGTTAGGGTGCCAAGATTCACCATGGGAGTATGTTTTGCCATTTGAAACACAAACTACAAAAGAAGAGAAAAGGAAAAAGAAGTACAACTGGAAAAGGTACGTTCACTGGCTACTCCTCCACAAATGTTCATTTAATTCATGCACATTTGTTTAAAGCAGTGTCTCCCTCTATCATTTGTTAGTGTCTCTGGCTCACTTCACTGCTTGTTAACTTCAGTCGGAGTTTTGCCACTTCAAATGAGTCTGAGCCTGTGATCACTCATTTCTAAGCATATTTGCCTTGGTTCCAAGTCTGCTGATGCCAGTGTCCATCGCTCTTTTGAGGAGGAGGACATTGAAGGTGGCTGAGTCAACTATTTGACTAGCTCCTCTCCACTGCACACATTTCAGTTGTGCATCATTAAGCAGCTTAAAAAACTAATTCGTTCTTCCCCCTCCTGCTCTTAGTCCACACACAGGACACAGCCTGCTAAATTGGCTCTGGTTTCTAGAATTGAATCTACAGCTGGCAAAATCATGACATTTGCTACTGAGTCATCTGCACAACTTCTCTTAGCGTTAGCTGAACGTGGCTTTTGCAGGGAGAGCCATGATATCAACAGGGTGGATTAGTGCCACCTGGACCTTATTTCACTTTCATGTGGGACTTCCTGCTACAGAACACAGAGCAAGACCAAGGGAATGTTGCAAAATGAAGTTTGAAGTCCATTGTGGAGATGTGTGTGTCTATGGGTATGTAGGGACGTTTGGCTTTGGGAATCACAAGAAAACATTAACTTGAAAGGATGCACATGGGACTGAAATTTCATTCAAACAGCATCTAAGCATCTCAGAATATTTTTCATCAGTGCCTCTGGAAGACAGAGAAGTACAACTTACAAAAGGAGAGTGGAAAAATCCATACCTGGTGGAAGCCAGTTTGGGTCACCCTGCAGTTAATGGGAATTATATCACTTTACACCATGTCTACATTTGTCCTATAAACCTTACTTCTTTCTTTTTAAATATTTTATAAACACAAAGAAAAATGCAAACTAATCCTAACAAGGTGAAAGAAAGGGCACTGCCAGATTTCTAAAAGCAACTAAAGTGAAGCTGGGCTATGTTGTAAATATTTCCAATTCTTCTAATATGCCATCATTTTTATTAATGCTTTTATTTGTAAAATATGTTCCTATTTTGCCTGTAACTTTCAAGAGCAATTTAATTTTTATCTGTAATCTGAAATTTACATCTAACTGGTAACAGATGTGACCAACTGGCTTATACTTTTACTGAGTTACTGAGATTTATGGTGAGTGTTCTTTGTAATGTATTGTCTTTCATGGGGTTATGCTATCATTTGGTTTATAATTTGCTACTTTTTAACTCTTTCTTAAGACATGGTTTTGTTTTAGTGGTGGAAAACAGTTTTTATTCTCACAAAAAAGCAAATAATCTATTGTCTGTATACTGAGAACATGAGAGAAAAACCTATAAATGAGATAAAACTAGTAAGTACTCAGCAGGCTCCTTACATGCTTAAATACTGTATTATTCATTATATCTATGCGTACATAGATTGCTTCCCCAGCAAGAGTTCTCCAGATCCTTTATAGACATAAATATTTCCTGACAGGGGAAGAGATACTACTTGATAGAATGTAGATACATTCTCTCTGTTTCAAGGATTTATTTAGCACAGAACAGTTAAATGAGTACTCTGAGGTAGCAGATGAAGCCTCCAGTGGAAGCCCAAATACGGCACATAACTTCTAGCTCCCAGGTGCCCTGTTTTCAGTACTCTTCATGTTCAGAATTATAAACCTGTACCCATGCTATTTCACATTATTTTCATTTCAGGGTAATTGCTACGTGTTTATTTTTTAGCTTGTTGAAATATGTCTCAAGGGGCATATGCATTAATTAATAAAATACTTGTTAATTACATAAGAACAAAAGAAAATACATGGTCAGCATTCCGGTTTCCATCATGGGGGTCACTCAGACACTCTCTAGGCAGCAAATGTCTGAAGCTGTGGCAGTTACTCTACTGCATCCAGAAATATGCTACTTGTCTGTACGCTTTTTATTTGCTGAAACAAATTGGTTAGAAATCTCTTTGATGATGTCTTCATGTATGAATTACATGTCAAAGATATTGCACTGTGTGGAGATTCCTGCTCCTAGATTCAGCATAAAACACTGGCATGATCTGAATGTTTTTTCATGGTTGTTCAGGTGGATAATAAAGATCCTATGGCCAACATTCCTTCTGTTAGTTAATACCTTAAAAGATTAGTTGGCCCTAATACAAGAGCTTTTAACTCTTTGTGGGTAGTTTCTGAGTGCGTACTGACTGGTATTTGTGGATAGCTGCTTTTCTGAGCATGTACATTTCCAGCTATTTCTTTTATGGCTTCTTAGGCCTGTCCCTGCAGACCTCTAGTGACTTAGGTACCCCCCCCCCCAGGAAATGAGCATCCTACCCTTTGTACTGCACAGCACCTGCTGTCCCACAAATGGGAGAATTGATATTTTCCCTCTATTTTTGTCTGTTCTGTAATGCAGCAGGAATCCGTTCTGTTTGTATAAAGTTTGGCAGATGGGCAGTCCTGCTGTCCCCATGATGTGGTGTGTCTCATATTATCAGAAGGCACTAAGGGACTCATTACTCTGGTTGACTTTGCCTGGTTACAGCATCCAGTCTAGGCTAATTGCTTACTTTGCCTCTGCTGTTAGACACAAGGGAGAAGTGCCCCCTGCATCTCTGACAACTGCCTTACGGTGGGGGGAGTCATGACATTTTCTTTCTTGAGAATAATTTAATAAGCCTTGGAGGCAGAAAATTCCCTGATACTATGGCAAAGGTTTATGGTCTGAGATTTCTGGGGTAGTTAAAACACGTGCTTTTTACAGCTAGTAAAATTACAAGATAGGAAAATAAAAGAAAATAACCACTGTCTATTTCCTACTGGACAAGTCACCGTGTGAACCACCCAGCAAATCTAAGGGCATCGTAGTGTCCTTTCTGGCTCTAAGTGCTCGCTTGGCTGCTCACAGCAGCACGTGTGCTCAGAGCTATGCAGCACCATCCCACAAAGTGATTCAGAGAGCAGCACAACAGCGTGGTGTCTGTGCAGAGTGAAATGCACTGTAATATGTGCAGGCACAACTGACCTTAGTCAAGAGCTGATTTCGTATCCTTAATAGTTTGTTGCTTTTGCCTTTCTGATTTGCACTGAGTCTCCTGATACCAGTGCGAATTTCCAAGGTTCTGCTGTGTATTTGGAGGATTCTTTCTGAGCTGTAGGGAGGTGCCTGACCCAGGGTAATACCATAAGAAGTACTCATCTTTACCTCGTCCGTGCTTGTGCTTGTTGTTGATGACAATTTGTACGATTGTTCCAGATGCTTGCTGGGGATCTGGCAGGACTCCGCGGTTACTCCTGGCACTGGGAAACCGTGGCACATTGACCACCTGCCTGGCAGAGCTGGGCGACAGGTCGTAGTGGGAGCGGTGGTACGAGTGTCTCTGTTGGGAGACATGAAGGGGCAGGCAAGTAAATGTCTTGCACCAATGAGCATGGTGAAAGAAGCCGTACCAGATGCTTAATGCAGGCAGTGGTTGTTGCCACCACCACCATCAAACAGGCCTCAAAAGTACTGAGTGGCACCATACAAATAAAGGCCATACAGGTTTTGCAGCTAATTAACATGGCAATGAAGTCCCCTGCACGTACACAGCTGGAACTCAGCTCACCGCGCTCTGCATTCGGTCTAGGTGTCTGTATCTAAGTTTGGCATCTCAAGTCCCTGATCTAGTCAGTGCACTGGGAAGCACTTTTAGAACATGATTCATCTGACCTGTTGTGGATCTCTACATCATGAGGAGATGAATCACATTGCAGAAGAGCCTATTTCACTCTGTTTATTAGAGATGGAGTTCAGGGCTAGACATATTCGTTACTTATGTCTGTTTCAAGATTAGATAAGGATAAGTGAGCCTGTCTAGTCTTCCTCATCAGAACTGCTTTCTCCTCAGGCTGCAGCGGCAGAGCACACATGCACAATGACCATCCAGATCCTTGTTTGCTTGCAGCTGCTCTGAACTCTCCTGCAGGGCCAGGGCTGGCCGACTTCACACAGACTGAGCAGAACCTTGCTGGAATCTGTCTCTCAGACAGGGAAATCTCATTGGATTTGCAGAGGGAAGCAGTCTGTGCAGTATGTTTTCTAGAGCAAAAACGGTGGTTGTTTTCAGATAATGATTTTCCGAAATACCCATGGGCATGAAGGAATAGTGTGTGTTACAGCAGTTATTTTATGAGGCATGATTCGTCTCACTAATCCAAAGACCTGTTGGTTCATGTATTTGGGTAGTGTGCCTAATGCTTAAAAGCTCTTAATGTTCTCTCCAAGTGCTGTTATAAAAAGCTTCTCTTGAGGAGCAAGTTGTTAGTGGTTACTCTTAATCCCAGAGGCAGTGAAGCCCCTAACGTAAATATACATACGTATGTATGTCAACTGGGAAGGGGTTTGTAATCATGATTTTAAAGTGTTGCTTGCATAGCAAACAAAACACTTCGGAATTTTATTCTTGTAGAGCATATACAATGAAGACCAAATCCAGAGCCCTCAGGAGCTCATGGCAGTTTGTAATTCAGGGTTACTCATGCATTCAGGTTGAGTTTATTAAGGAGTTTGCTGCAGCAGATATTCCTATACCTTGCCAGATCTGTTAATATCCTTTTCTTATTTTTCCTTGATACATTGCCATGTACGGCAGGAAAATGTGTCTTTAAATTGTAGGTCACACTTACAGCTTCCCTGTTGGCTGGCTGCCGGAAGATGTCTCCGTCGGTATGTTCCCAGGATAACTCCCCATCTCCTGGACACGAAGCAGAGTAGTATCAGTCAGGGGAGTAACTGTGCAATGCTCAGGGATGTACCTAGGGGAAAGGTCTCACCCAGCTTTAAAGCTATGTTTAAGGTGGAGGTTGCATTAGTGTGTAGAAGTGTCAGTCTGTAGTCTGACCTGCTTGTCACTAGATTCTGCAGAGAGCAAAAGGAAGATGACTTCCCAATATCTAGCAAGCTCAGGATGAAGATTTACTACCAGATTTATGTGGCTTAGTGAGATGCTATGGGCTAGATGATTTCCAGTACCCACCAGTGTGGGTACTCAAGACAAGGAGACATAGCTTAGCTCTCCAAAAGGCTAAATCGTGTGACCTTCCATCTGCTGTGTGCATAAGCACAGCTACTGTTGCTCAGTTGACAGTAACTTACCTGAGAATCACAGCCTGAATTACATTTTTGTAGTCCCCTCTGAAGTGGAGTCATTAATTAACATTTCAACATTTTATTATATATATCAGGAAAATATATGCCAGACTTTGTCCTGCAAATTTTCTACCCCATACCCCATGTCTTTTTTTTTTTCCTTCTTATTTATGCTTCACTTAATAAAATTTGTTAATTCATGTGGAAGCCAGTGAATAACACTGCAATAAGTTACGGCAGAGTGTGAGATGTTCAGCACTGTTATTTTTGAATCGGGCCAATAAAAGTAGTACAGAATAAGGCTCCTAACACCAATGACACTCGTAACAAAGCAAGGGCATTCTGACTTGTCTTTTAGAACAGAAAGGGTTTTGCTAGAGCACTTGCAATTTGTAGATTTAAGGCAGAAGTAACAAATGCTTTTGCGAATCAGTGTGAGGGGCTCGCAAAGCCAGGCTCTGGCTCCTCATAGCCAAATGTGATTCATGGAAAGGAAAGTTGGAAAGGAGAAATTCTCAGTTTCTATTTAGGAGTAGCGTCCAGCTGTTTTCTGGGTAAAGACAAGCTTCATAAATATATACATAGCTGAGCGTGAGCCACAGTGAAATTTGCAGCAGGGAAACATCAGTTCAGGCTAGGGGGAGAATGTGGCTTTAAGAAGTTGTTAAAGACATAGTTAGAGGTGTTCCTTGGTAGGACAAGCCATGGAACTTGAACTGATATCTGATTCTTGGAAAACTTGTACAAGAACAGGAGAAATCATTTAGTGTGGAGCTGACCTTGGAATTTATCCCAGCCTTGGAATTCAGATATAGGTCCAGATAAAATTGTTTTGCTAGTGGCTCCAAGCCTAGCTCTGGATGTGCCAAGCAATTAGACCAGAGCACAGTGCAATACCACCACAGCACGAGCCTGCTGCTCTACACGGATGGCTCATGGCAGGGCCAGGCACAGACACAGCCTTGGGCCCTTGCCCCAGGACAGCTGCTGCAGCAGAGAAGTGTGTGATACCGCCTTGGGAGAGCCACGGTGCCCATGCAGGTGTGTTTCCAGTTCTGGGCTTAGCTGGGTTTCACTCGGTCAGATCCACCACGGACCCACTACCTTCTGGCGTACTACATGTTATCATTTTATCCTTTGCATTTTGAGAACTTTAACTTAAGAGGAAGTTGAATCCTGACATAAATCAGCATCTGAACCACAGTGCTTGAAGCTTTCTCTAGTCAGTAGGAGAGCAACAAACATGAAAATCAGCAACTTTGAATATACTATGTTAGTACTTTTGGCAAGGCAGGGAACAGAAATTGATTTGGTTTCCTCCTCGTGAGCTGTGCCGAGATCTCGATGCAAACATTTTGTTTAGGTTTGCGTTTTGTGAGAGTCACAGGGGGGAGATAAAACAGCTCAGCCCATACTGCAAAGGACAAGGTTGATTATGAGAGAAATGGCAATTTTAACATTTTAATAAGAATTAAAGGCAGTGGAATACACAAAAAACTGTGCATAAATGGAGACACTGAGTCTCCTTTACTGCATAATCCAGTTTAATCTCACCTCTTACATGGAAATTCTAAAGAGCTTTTGCCTTACTAGTGACTCTCGGGCTGCAGTGACTGATTCTGCAGCATGAGGCTGGAGCATACCTAGATCCGATACTTTGTACTTTGAAAGGCAGTTTGTTTTTTGCAGCTGGCAGAGGTTGGTTTCAAATCCAGATCCAATAATTACCAGGGAGCAGACACCAGGAATCATACGAATGGCAAGGACTTGCTTTAATTGAACTGTCAATGTAATAAATGTAAACCAATATATCACTAGATTTCACCCTGAGAAATTAGGACCATGACCTTGCCTTCCTGAGGTCAGCTTCATAAGCAGTTCATCCCGCAAACGGTTTCAGGATTTGTAAAGGTGCCTCGCAGTAACGCAGCAAAGCAGCAGAGAATGAGCAATAATTTTCAGGCAAAGGAGTACTGCACAGAAATCCTCGCCCTTGCTCTGACTGGGAGGATGTCTTTATGCAGCTCACAGCATTGCCCTACCGGGAGATTATGTCAGTTCCTGCATGGTGCCACACTTAAGCTAATTACCACTGCAACTTTGTAGGTTAACTAGCTTAGACAGCTTGCTGCTCTGACATGACTACACAGCTTCTGCTTGAGAACTTGCTCCTTCAAGGCCTACTGTAGTGTCTGTGCTTCAGACTGTGTGGACCGGGGGACTGTTAGTCTGTGTTTCTCAACAACCATAGGCAAAACTATGCAACTGACAATACAACACTCCTATTTTCACCATGCAATAGTCCCAAGTACAAACAAAGAGAATTAGAGAATTTCAGAAGGACAGAGATGCAAGCAGGAAAGGTTTTCAAAGCAGCCTGGCATCGCTGCTAACAATAGAGTGGCCCTTCAGAAAACTTCAGGCACCCTTAGGTGCCTGCCTGCATCTCTGAGAGCTGGCCAGAGGTGCTTAGATACCCTGAAAGTGCTGATTCAAATGGCAGTAGTGAGATGAAATACATATACAGATATTTAGACAGGCTTTTAGACAGACATTTCGGTTTTGACGTTTGGGAAGGCTGGGAAGGCTGGCAGCATGCTTCCTTGTAATCAAGTTCTCTGTGTGCATGTTCCAAAATGCAATCGCTAGTAAAATACCAACGTTAGCTGAATATAGATCGACATCTAATTTAAACTGGAGTAAGTGGTCTTATCCTCTGAGTTGAAATTCTTGTGTCTTGTATAACTCGAGCAGGTCTGGTAACTTGTCAGGTAGAAGCTCATCTTTTATTTCAAAGCTTTTCTACCCAAAGTAATGGCACCTATTTCAGTTCATCATTTGAAGCCTTGATTTACCTCATTATGAGCATGCAGCTTTATCATCAGTGCATTCTCTCCCTGTTTCAGTTTAGGAAAACAAAGCCAGCAATGCTACCCTGCTGGAACGTGAGGTTTCGCCTCCCAACATGCCTTGGGTTGTGAGTAAATGGGAAACTTGTGGTGTCCTGAACCCAGTGCTGGTGCACAGACAGGGCTGTGACAGGGGAAGGAGTGCTTTCCCCGGCGTGTCCTGTGGGCGGAGTAACACTTACCTCTGCAGACCGGACAGCAGGACTCCGGAACAGAGACTGGGAAAGAGCAAGTTAATTTGGGACAAGTCTTCAGCCCACAGTACACATTTCCTTCCTGCCGGTAAAACAAGGAGCATTTAGAAGGAGGCATCAATTCATATGGTACTGTATATACATTTTTATGGACATATTTAAATCCAGTGTAGGTGTTTACATAAATGCCACTGTAGTAGCCAAACGCAGAATATGAGACCAATGAAGAGTCTGAATAGCATTTCTTAAATTTATTGTCACGTAGAGGAAGGTTTCTTTCTTTTAAAAAATGGGGAAAAAAGCAATTGTGGGGAGGGAAAGAACTGCAGTGATTGTAGGCTTAAAATCTATCTGACCTTGCTACTAAAGCCACCTGGCATAAAATTCTTCCTGCTGCTCTCCTTTTGTTGTGTTTTACCACTGAGGTGGAGGAAGAACTGAGCAGTGACTCAAACCTGCAGTCACAAAGTTTGTTCAGTAGTTGGCGCCTGTTCAATTTGTAATTAATGTTGAATATGATGATAATTTGATCAGAGAAGGTCATGATACTAAAGAGCTGGTTGGATCGAGAGGGATGTTGTACTTCAGACGGGGACTGCTCAAATATGCTGGATCTGAGCTGGTGACACCTAGAACAGCTCTGTAGCCCAGGCTCAGGCTACATTGCTGCCCAGTCTAAGAGCCTGTGAGGCTCTTAGCAGCTCAGTACAAATCAATCCAGGTTCAGTCCCTGATTTAGTGCTCTATTTTCCAGTCAGGTTGAGGTGAAATATTTTCATATGCCAAGTAGCAATATTTTACCTGCTGCCTGCCTGCTGTAAGCTTACTTACAGCAGATGCTTGACAGGGTAAGCTTTGTCCACTGTGTTTGAGTAAGAGGTAGCCTGGCATTCCCCATGTGCCACGGGCTGGCTCAGAGTGCTTTTGTGAGTTTCAGCATCAATTCCCAATTCCCAGCCTCTGCTGTGTGCTGCATGTTGCATACATTTCAGTGTCACGTCTGCTAGACAGGCAAAATGAAGCATAGACAGAGCAAGGCTCTGACAAATTACGGTACTTACTGAGCAGCTGCACTGGGCACACTGGTTTGCTTGCCTGTTTTGGAAAAGCCCCTCTGCCACAAACATTTCTCCATGATGGTAGGTGGTGCCATTGTATTCGCAGGATTTCCCAGTTACTTTGCTGCTTACTGAGAAAAGGGAGTCCTCTGGAAGCAATGGGAAAGGAACACTTCATGCAGATGTTATCGACAACGAGCAGTATCACAAATACAGGGATGGAAAAGCTTCCCTTCTCCCCCAGTTCTCCTTATTAAGGATGAGCTCTTTGTCATGCTGCAAAATATTTGTGATGTTCTCACGCTGCTATTTTGCTGAACTTTTGTAATTCACACTTCAAGCTGACTGTCCTGGTTAATCTTTGGATTTTGATTTGATCATCAGTGCCAGCACTGATGGCCATACCTCATGCTGCTGCTTTTTTTCTTGCCCGGTGTGCTATAGCACTTGCTGTTAGGATGGGTAGGTGCAGTTATGTGCCTACTTGTTACATTTGCATGGCTTTTTCATGCTTTACTATAGAAGGCATTAGCACTTTTCCAGGATGGTTTCTCCCTTCTTAGGACTGGCATTGTTTTATTACTGATTTGTAGTGTTGTAGCAGACAGAAATCTTAGCTGCAGGTTAGCAGAGAGTACCACAGGACATGCATAATGCTGCTTCCGTGCCGTGCACAGGTACAGCCCTTCTGGCCTACGGGAGGAGTGACACCGCTGATGGCACTCCGTCAAGAGCAAACAAGCCCCAGAATAATGGCATTACGTGCATGTTTGTGCCCAGCAGCCCTTGCACCTTGCTGCTGCTGTTGTATTCCGAATGGGCAAAGCTTTTCAAAGGCAGACCTCGAAAGGCACCCAAATGCTGATGTTTCTCTTGTATGCATTATAATGGCAGATGTGCAAATCAGTGCATTTTGTTTGCACAACTGAGTTTATACAATGAAGTATACAAGCTGGCAGTGCCAGTTCAACCGTGAAACCTCCTGTTCCAGCTCCAGATCATGTGGCATTCTGCACCAAGTCACTCCAACTTTCTTCTCAGACTTACAGTTAAACACATCTTATGTTAGGATATTCCCTAGACTGTTTAACTCCTGAACACAAACAGTGCAAAGGGGTTATACTTTACCTGTGAAGTCTAAGTCACTTGATACGTATTGGGCAGCAAATCTGGCACTAAATGCATTTATGTTTACATGAGTTTAGCATCCCAGCATGGGAAGAGGCATTTTGAACAAGAGCTCTAAGGAAGTAACAGTGGAGTGTTTGTTCTCTGGAGCCAGAATCACTGCAGATTTCTAGGAATGCAGCTGAAATTTCATGCAGTGGGTTTGGGCTTTCATGTAAAAGAAACCTGACCCAAAAATTCAGATTTTGCTGTAGGCCCCTTCATCAGATTTTTTTTATGAAATCAGATTTTTTTTATGAAACCATGACACCACGGAACACAGTTGTTCTCGGCAGGTAGCTCAAGTGAAAGAGCAGTTTTCTGGTGATATGCACTGGCATTAAACAGTGACATTTAGAGTTTTCTATAAAAGCATGTACTTTGTTATGTTGGCTTCATCAAATCTTAACGACCTTTTGAACTGTAAATATCAAATCTGACTGTGGAACATACACATATGGTATGTTTCAAATACTTCAGTATTTGAAAATCTAGTGGGTCAGCAAAGAACCTTCTGCCAGAGAATGGCAGGAATTAGCCTTTTAGCGCCCATTTAGGGTCCCATGCTTGGTATTTAATTTCTTTTCATGAGACAGACGTGGTGTTTGCACTTCCTCTTTTGAAGTGCACTCTGCACTTTCTATGTGGTTTGCTAGTAATGCACATTCTGGAATAGCAACGCGTATGTTCCAATTGAGGCACAGCCTTGGAAAGTCATCAGCAAAAGATTCAAGTGACAAATTCAGCTACTGTCCCATCAGGCCCAAATATTGGAAAGCACAAATAAAGAGGCACTTTTCAGCACTGTGCCACCTGCCCCAAGTTATGTCACCATCAGTTCTTGGCCTTTCCAAGAGTGACCTCCTGGAAAGCAGAAAAAGGGATTGGCAAACCCTTAGTTATGCCCCTGCACCTGGGGCAACTGGAAGAGCAGTAGAACTGGAAAGAAAATGAAAGGAGAATGCAGATGGATCTTGTCTGGATATGAGGGCCTGTTCATGCAGCCTCTGCAGGGCATTGCTGTGCCCAGGTAGGATGCCTGTCCGAAGACAGTGTTCTTGTGGTCTGTTGCTTGCAAAGGCTCAGGCTTGAATGACTCATCCAGACTCTTCAGCATATTGGATAAAGACAGCAAATTTTACTGAGGTTTTATCTTGTATATGCCACATTGCTCAGATCACTCTGAAATCTCCAAAAGCCTTTAATAAAAGCTTTCCAATAAGGGAAGGAGAATGGGGAAACTTTTATTTAAATAATTAAATTTACCTCCTTATCCATGAGACTGTTGAACTGTTGTAGGGTTCCTATAGGATTACAGGGTAGCAGCAGATCAGCCCTGGCATGTGACTGCAGAGACACAAAGCTGGGTGAGACAACCATTGCTGCCTTTCTAACTGGAAAGGAAGGTGAGCAGCAGAGGGAAAAAAACAATTTTCTTATATAGCCAACGCTCACTCTGATTCTGACTTCTGCCTTGATTTCCAACACTGCCAGGTTAAGCGATCACAAGAAATCTCCTAACCAGATTAGGAAGAAGGTCCTTTAGACCACTGCATTATTCAAGGAGGAAGAAGACAGCTGGCAATAAGATGGCTTGCTCTGGACCAGCATGGGCTAGCAGCTCAAGGTGTGCTGCTGCATTGTTTGCTTAATATTAGGGTCTACAGAGAATATAGATGGACTCCTTAATAACTGTAATTCTCTCTCTGAGGCCCTTGCATGTATGACATAGATGGGGTAGGAAACAGAGACTCTTAGAAATGTACCTGAAAATGAGGTGGGCTGGCCACCTGAGATCAGCAGGGCACCAGGGGGGACACAGTGCAATTGTTCACTTTAGCTGGGAATGAAACTATTTGTTCCAGGAAGATCTTCCAGTAACAAGACATCAAGGGACTGTGCCTTTCTCAACTGTGATGCAGATGCTAGTAAAGAAAAGCTTTTCTTTTAAATGGATCTACCAATAGCCTTGCTTGGCCAACAGTAGTAGGTGGTGGCAGTAAGTAGTTTTGTTCATCTGTATTTCTTTCAAGGTTGATCATGGAACTTAGGCCTATAATGACTAAGTCATACTGGACAGCCCAAAACACATGTACGCCTGCCTGTCTGTGGAATATGGGATGCAATTCTATTGCTATTTTGATGTAATAATTATAAGAAAAGTCAGTTTCAGTTACAGGGAATAAGACCATGTTTTAGGTCCCTGATGCTGCTGCACAAACCTGTGTATGGGATTATCTGCTAGCACGTTCAGTGACTGGGGCTATTTGGTTGCATAAAACAAGTTTGGAAGAAGTTTTCAGATCAAGATCAGATGACTCTTACTGCGAAAAAATATAGACAGTCATATCTTGGAGACAGCACGTTGAAGAGTGCAGCTGATCCCCTCCAAATGCAGCATCTGTCAGAACCTGGAAGGAAGCTTTGTTTCTATTGCATGCCTACATCTACTGCTGGAGAGAGAAGGCAGCATGTGAGTAACTTTCTACAACTAGGACTTGCCTTGGTTTCTTTTCCAGTGCTCTTAAATCATGGCTAATTAGAGGAGCTCAAACTCCCTCATCTTCTCTTGTAGAATGTGAAATTACAGTCACTTCATATTGCTTTAATAACTGCCACGTTTGAACTAGGCAAAATCTTGACATGAATGTTGATACCAGCATGCATTACGCTGTGCCTCGGTTAAGATATGTTAGAACTGGATTAATTAACTGCAAACATCCTGCATTGCTCAAAGCCCTATTTGTAAACCTCATTTTCTAATCAGCATTGTTCCTAAAGCTTTATCTGGCATTTTAATGGTGCTGACTAACATTGCTTTAATTAGGCACCTCTGTAAAGTACCACGCAAACCATCTGTGTGAATCCTTCTAATTAACTGGGTTCGATCTGAGCTTTTCTTTCTGGCATTCATAGCGTGTCAGTGGAAGCAATATAAAACATGCAGGGTAAAGGTGTTATAGCATCAATGGAAAAGGAAGTATCTTTGTTTCTGGGGTTGCTATTTATTTGCTAAGGGCTCTGACATCAATACAGAAATTGACAGGCCCTGCTTGCATCTGACAAGGATTTTAGTGGGACTGAGATAAGACCATGAGTTAGTAACATGGGTAGTGCTGACATATCACAATTTTAGCATTAGGCAATGGCAGGGAGCTATGATGTGCAACCGAGGTTTAGCACGTGACTTGCTGTGGGTTTGAATTTACCCTGTAAGTATCTTTAAAGGCTGGATCTGGGTGAAGGTTTCAGGTTTTGCCAGCAGACAACAGAACACAACTGCATCAAAAATTGATTAGCTTCAAAAATTTAAATTTTTAAAAAAAGCAATTGGAGGTTGCAGTGACTATGCTTGAGTTCTTATATCCCAGCATGCCTCTTTTCCAAACGGGGGGCTCTCTCCAGCTTGTGTTGTCCACCTAGGCTGTTTTTCACTGGTGTGCCATACATACACAGTAAATCCTGGCCTCAGTGAAGCTAACAGAAAGATTTTCCTCAGGATCCAGCCTAGGTGCTTGCTGTAACTCTGCTTTTTAAGGTTATGTTTGGGGAGATGGCAGCCTATACTGGGAGGATCTACAAAACCATGGTTTTCTATCAGTCCAGATCTATGGTACGGCCTGATACAGAAGTTCACTCGGAACTGGAACTGCATGTTGCTGTAGTTCACTTGTTCTCTAACCTAGTGTCCATTTGATAGGAGAGTGAAGAAACAGTATGGCAAGAAGTTTGCCATGAAGGGATGCTTGAAGTTTGCCATGAAGTGCTGTGTTAATGCTTTTCTGACAGTCTCTGACACAACAGTTAGATATGAATTTGATAAACCACAAGTGTTTTACAGAAGTCTTCTGGCTCTATGGAATCTACTCGTCACATATTTTTCGTGGAAACCTGCATGCGTTCACAGTATCTGCCCATGGCTTGGGGTTTCCTGGAAACAAGCTTTGAGGGCAGCCATACAACATGCACAGACCCTGGCCAAGAACTCTGGGGGCTTCGTGGCTGCCGGAGCCTCCAGTCTCCTGGGAGCGACAGAATGGTGTCACGTGGATTGCAGTCAGTTTTGGAAACAACATCCTTTAGCTTCTTCTGTTTGCAACTGTTTTTCTTCCTGGATTGTTACAAAAGCTTGTTCCTGAGATGCTTTACCCTTACTTGGATATGAAGCAGAAGAGCATCAGTTATCTGCAGCTAATCCCTTGAATAGCTTAGACAAATTCCACTGGCAGTTCCTGCTATTTGAATCAGTGGCAACTTCGCTGAAAGTATTTCTGTGTAGACAGTGAGAAACACTAACTGGCTATGGGCAAACTGGCCTTTTGGGCAGTGTTCCTGTAGGGTCACTTCCTTGAGGTTTCAGGATCCAGGCCTTACTACAGTCAGTGAAGTGTGCAACGTGGATCCTTCTGTACATAAAGGTATATGTGCTGGCAAACAAACCAGCTAACAAACTGGCAAAACAACCGCATAGTCATGGCATGATAATCAGTAAACTATTTCTGCTATTTCTACCTTCAAGACAGAAAAGCCAGTTGCTTTTTGGATGGCCTTTGCCATTGTGGACAATGAGACCAAGAATCTTTGCTTTCTTCAAACTGTGCTGAGTTTTACTGATCTGAAACCAGTAACAGATCAAAGTGGTAACTGAGTGTGTTCCCAGAGTGGAGAATGTACAAATTAGGCAAGGAAGGTGTGTAGGCAAAACTAAGGCCTCTGCACGGTAGGACCCTGCACAGCACCCCAGGAAGGGTCTGTGGGTTTTTATTGCATCTCTGTGAGATTCTTTCTTGTACAATATTCTGCCTGTTCTTGTTAGTACTTTCCTTAACACTCTCACTACTGCTTATTTTAGTATCAGAACATCTGGCAAGGATCATTTTTAAAAAATCCTACAGGCTCTTGGCTTGCTGACTTAGAAACTATTTTTAAACTGCAACGTTCAGAGTCACCTAGTGTCATTTACAGAAAAAGATGGGCTTTTAACATCAAGCAGAAATGCTAGGCGCTCAGCCTGGCTTGGTTTTCGCAGTTTGTCTGTTTTATTAACCACCCTTATAAAAACAACCAAGTGCTAAACAATCTGAAATTAATCATGAGGTTTAAAGCCTTAAGAAACTTACCATACTGGGAACTGTTCTGCAGATAGTCTCTCCGCTCCGTTATAACTAGGCAGATGATAGATTATGAATTTCAATCCAGAGTGGATTTTATAAAACATGCTTTCTGAATCAGCATGGAGCATAAGTACGTACAGACCAAGAGAATGTGGACTTTTTCTGGAGTCCTATTCACTAGTCAAGCAATTTTATCCTGTTATAATTCAGGAGCAACTGTTTGCATTGACATCTCTCCTGCATAATCACTTGCATTCCCAGTGAACTCAACTGGAAGAGTCGGTTTAGTTGATAAAAAAGGTATTTCACAGCTCTCTAGGATGCACCTTGGTGCAGGAAACTGTCTTTGGACACCAGCTATGTGGTCGTCTCACGTGGTGCTTCTGTACAGAAACCAGTCACCCCAAATTGCAACATATTACTTGCCTTGACATTTAAAATTGGCGTAATAATTGCAGGACAACTATTCAGAAGCAACACTCAAAGAACAATTATGAAGGTCCTTAGTCAAAATGAAACAATTCTTGGAAGTGTGCCGGGCACAAACATATCTAATGCCAAAGGGGAGCGGGACTAGTGTGAGAGAGCACTTCTCCCTGTTTTGCCTATTAAAAGATACATGAAATGTGAGTCAGCTTAGGTTGGACACACTGCCCAACACAGTGGATGGCACTTAGATGATCTTAGATCTGTTTTTGTAACACTGCTTGCTTTTGTAGGAGTTGCACATACCCCAAGGCTTCTTTGATAAAAATTTATTGTTAATTCTCCACCTCCATGGAGTCCAGGCCATTTCCCTACAAGCAGAATCATTCTCTAGGGTAACTTACACAAATGTCAGTAGAAAGAGAGATGTAAGGATGATTGTTGTTTATTGAGTCTTTTTATTGGTGGTTTTTATAGCAATTTTAAGGGCTAACACAGTGGTCTCCAGGTGCCACTGTGAAGGACAAATCCTAGGAGGCCCCAAAATACTCGCTGAAGTAGCTTGGAATACCAGTAATGGGATAAATTATTTACATGCAGAAAACTGCATTTCTGGATCAAGTCCTGCAGGTGAAGTTGCAACTTACAAAGTGTGTTGAAAAAAATCCAGGCAGCGATATGGAACAAGAAGCCAATTAGCACCGACTGCAATTCGTGCTAGGAGGTACAAGCATCAGTGCAAGGAGGACAGAGTTGCAGATAAGCCATTGGAAGCATTCTTTACGCTACACACCTTGTTACCTCTCCAGCTCTCTTCCACTGCTCCCAGAATGTGGGTTACAATAGCCAGAGGCCTCGCACAGTACAAAAAATGCAGTGTTTTCCTATACCACTGAAATGTGTTTTTAACATGGGCTGTCACCCACAGAGGCTGTTCATCTGTCTCAGGATGGATTTCACCCTCTGGTTATGTACTTCCCCAAAGTAGCTCGCCTGAGTACTGTCCCTCGTGGCTATAGCTCTGTCGTGGGCCAGACACCCGCAGAGCAGGAGGTGTGCCCCCCGCGCCAACTTCCAGCTTTTATCTGGAAGCAGAGCTGGGACTGGCAGCAGGAAAAACAGTTCTTGTATCTTGTTTTGGAGTTTCTGGTGCAGTGTTAAAGCTTTAAGGGTACTAACATGCCTAAGGTGCCACCTCGCACGTGGTGAACAGCCCCTTTTCCACCCCAGCCTGGATTAGCCTGTTTCTTTCAAATGGGTCCCAGTGAAGCCAAGGAGTGACCTCTCCAACGAATTCTCTTCAGTGAATAACTCTGGAGAGGGGGACTCTACGCAAACAAGGTGTCACATTTTAATTTCTATTTAGGGGCTGCAATATTGAAAACTAATTCAAAGCACATGCGCCGTGCTTTGGTTCAAAACATTTCCCTTTGGCAGGTACTGGTTTCACCTAGTGCAGGAGAAACTGAGCTAAGAGGAAGGTTCTGAAAGATGAGGTGGTACAGTTCATTCTGGACGGTGTACCAGTAATGCCCTGTGGCATTCATACACGGGGAAGTAATAGTGAGTGATACATTAGGATCAGACTGGATGGCAGTAGGTTTTGACCCTCTTTGTAGTTGGGTATGCTTGCTGTGCACCGACTCACTCATGGTTCTCTTTCCATGGCACCAAGGACACGTACATGTCTGCATGTTTCAATCCTCTGCCATCCTGATGTATGGAAGAGAAACACAAAGCGAGAAAATCTAATCCCTTGGAAGTTCGCTTTGCGAGGGGACCTGTGCTAAGCTCCTCGCTCCAGCTTTAAAATGATGCGTGCCTCTTCTCATGGCTGAACAGCCTTCCTGACAGCTGGATAGGCGTGTATAGCTGTCAGCAACCCTGCAGCTGCTCTGATTCACAGTATCTGAACCAGCATCCTGTCACCTGAGGAATCAGAGCTCTGAAAAAGTGGTAATGAGTACTTCGACTCCTGCTGCCTTGGTGTCTGTTTCAAGGGGTTCAGCCAAAGCTCTTGCCAGGCTTGGAAGGATGCTAAGTGCTAGTGACATTCCAAGTAGAAGATAAAGAAACCTGCCTCCAGGCAGAAATCCTCTGTGCTAGGCCCTTCCCTCTACTACACACAAGCCAATGGAATATGGTTATTATATTTAAGGCAGCTATTCAGTATGAGACACATACTTGGACTGGAGGAATGAATATGCGTTGATAATCTGATCTTTACAAATTCAGAACAGAGCCTAAGACTTGAAGAGGTGAGGGAGGCATCCTGCAGAAAGAGATTATAGCGCTTGCTAGGAGAATGACAGTCAGATTTTAATCACAGTTACGTTGAATAAACCTGGAAGAACTCTGTTGATTGGACTAACCCTGATGCTGTGTGTTTTAAACTGTATTTTTTAAGATATTCTCTTCAAAAAGATCCTAATGTTTATATGGGGAAAAGATCACATAAATAATATTCCTCTGAGTTTATGCAGTGCATTTCATTCACAAATAGCAGTGCTTTTATATAGCACAGAGCACTTGTCTATTTTCCTGTAGCCCCAGTGAAACTAAGGTACAGTAGGTTTGCTTTGTACCCAGAGATCCACTTAATGTTTATCTTCTGAGCCATTTGTGCCAGGAAGGCCTGTGCAAAGAAAGATACAGCTGGAAATGTGGATGTCCTCATTCTGCCAGTGCGGTTCATTTCCCCAAAAAAGCTTTTAGTGCAAGAGACATTCCCTGGTCATCCCTGGTGGTATCCTGGCCACCTTAGCATGCGTGTACTGTGGCTTCTTGGTGAGAGAGAGACAATTGCAGAGTGGAGAAAAAGCAGAGAAGACGGGAATCTCTGTTCAACAAGGCCAAGTGCCGGGTCCTGCACCTGGGGTGCAACAACCCCAAGCAGAGCTACAGGCTGGGAGATGAGTGTTTGGAGAGCTGCCAGGCAGAGAAGGACCTGGGAGTGATGGTGGACAGTCGGCTGAATATGAGCCAGCAGTGTGCTCAGGTGGCCAAGAAGGCCAACAGCATCCTGGCTTGCATCAGAAACAGTGTGACCAGCAGGGCTAGGGAGGTGATCGTCCCCCTGTACTCGGCTCTGGTGAGGCCACACCTCGAGTACTGTGTTCAGTTTTGGGCCCCTCGCTACAAGAAGGACATCGAGGTGCTCGAGAGAGTCCAGAGAAGGGCGACGAAGCTGGTGAGGGGCCTGGAGAACAAGTCCTACGAGGAGCGGCTGAAGGAGCTGGGCTTGTTCAGCCTGAAGAAGAGGAGGCTCAGGGGCGACCTTATCGCTCTCTGCAGGTACCTTAAAGGAGGCTGTAGTGAGGTGGGGGTTGGCCTGTTCTCCCATGTGCCTGGTGACAGGACGAGGGGGAATGGGCTAAAGTTGCACCAGGGGAGGTTTAGGTTGGATGTTAGGAAGAACTTCTTTACCAAAATGGTTGTTAGACATTGGAACAGGCTGCCCAGGGAGGTGGTGGAGTCACCATCCCTGGAGGTCTTTAAAAGCCGTTTAGATGTAGAGCTTAGGGATATGGTTTAGTGGGGACTGTTAGCGTTAGGTCAGAGGTTGGACTCGATGATCTTGGAGGTCTCTTCCAACCTAGACGAGTCTGTGATTCTGATTCTGTTATTATGGGCAGCATGGGATGCTGTGGAACACAAGTGTCATGGTGACCTAGGATAATGCATGCTCTTTTTTCCCCCCGAAATTTGCCAAACTTCCCTCAGCATCTGTGGAGGCCGCTTGCATATATTTGCCTCAGAAAGCACAAAACCTGTCAGCACTACAGCTACCTGACCTCCTGCTCATGAAGCTTCAGTCCTGGACAACTAAACTGAGCGCCAAGTGCCATCAGTGTACGGTGGGACAAACTGCTACTGCAAGGTCAAAACCACCAGCTGCTGACACAGCAAATGTTTTTACCACTATCATGTCAAGAGAGGTAAAGAACACAAACACTGTAAAGTTATTTTATCACCAGAACTGAATCCTGACCCATCATCTCATGAGAATTCAGGAACCTCAGGGAGAGAAAACTTGCAGGGCTATCATCTATCACCTAGCTATACAAAATATCTTTTCTGGCCAGAGGTTCTTAGGGGATTACAGCAGAGCAGAAGAGAGCAAATTGATTTCTTTCCTATCAAAAATTCCTTTGCTTAATTTCTTCCCTGTACCTTTGTTTCCGCTCTCCATGAATGTGTCACCTCAAGGTCTGATCTGAAGTGCATTGAAGTAAAGAGATTTGGAACCTGGCCCAAACACCTACTCCGTGTGGCGCAGTGTAAGGGCAGTTTCCTCTTTCATCTTCTGTCTCATATTTCTAGCATGTTCCTTACCATTTCTAGAGAGGGGACTGTATCACAGTCAATAACTGCATCTGTTTTCATAGAAGGCTTAGTCCAAAACCTATCAAATCTAATGGAAAAGTGTTGATTGACTGCAGTGAGCTGTGGATCAGCCTGCAGTCCATCTGCATTTAGCCTGGTCCCTCGCTCATGCGTTACAGTGGAACTTCTTATAAATCTGTGATTTAAAGAGACATAGATGATGTGTGAAGGTCCCTCTAAAAAACAACAAAAACAGAGCAGTGATGATGTTTTTAAAGCAGTGGCTGAGGCTGACAATAAATTCGGATTGAAAAGTTGTTCACTATCCAAAAACTGCAAACACAAGTTCTAAACAAAATCCATATGTGCCTCTCAGAGGTGCAGGTGACAAAGATATTGCGCCGCAAAATGCTTTACATTAAAATAACTTCAAGGACTGTGTTAAGCTCTAAAAACTCCGAGGTAATTCAGAGTTAATCACAACAGCTAGTCTTTAATATGATCAGATGGGAGAAAGTGTATGAAACTCGTTGCTTGAAGGAACTAGTAGCACCTTATCTAGACACCATGAACTTTCATACAGATTCAAGGCAAAGATGCAGTTTGAGTTGAAACCCCCAAAAGGCTGTTGGTTGTTTTTGAGCTTTCTAGGGCTAAAGTCAAGCTCTTCACATTATTTTAATATATTTTCTGCAGCTCAATTTCCTGTGTTTTCTTTTATAGTGGCATAAAAAAAATGCCCAGCAAAACTCTGAAGGAGTCATAAAACACTTTCTAAGTTGCTCCATTTTAATTCCTGGTTTAAGGTTGAACTTATCTGAGTCTATCTGTCCCTTTCCCAGCCAAGGAAACAAATGGAATTAAGCTTTGCTGCACTTAGAATCCTTTCTGAAGTATCTTTGAAGCTCTTGGAAGTTGTCTTGGAAAACTTTTGAGCAGCCTACTCTATGCTATCATGTCAGTCCAAAGAATGGAAGTTCTAGTCCCGTCATCCATGTGTACTGACACATATTTTTTTCAGTGCATTTTTGATGCTGATTTACAGATAGATTGTTTGAATTTTTAATGTTCAAAGAAACAGAACGGGAACAACTGCTAACCTCAACCTGGCTGTTAGAGCAAGCATTCCGTATGCAGCTACTAACAAAGGGAAATTACAAATAAAACTACGTTACGTGAGCCTGGGTCAATAGGAAGAAATTAGGCGTCTCCCAAGAATGGCTATATCATTATACATGTATTTCCAAATCAAATAAGCAGTTTATGTGAACTATCTGGCAGTTACCCACTGGTGGGACCATGCAAAAACCAGATCATCTCACTAATCTCCGGCACTGTGCAGCATTCTGTGAGTCCTTCAAATTCCAGATGTGAACATCCAACTGGTTGGTGTATGCGAAGGAACCATCCACGAGCATGGCTCTGCAATATCCCAGTACCTCCACAGGAACCAAATGCAGGCTGGAGAAACTTGAGAATTGCTCTTATTGCTAGATAATAGTATGGATTTCTCCAGTTACTGCTCTCAGCTGCTGTGTATGTTGGCATAGAGATTCTGCAGCCTTCTGTAGTGTGGCTGCTGAGCGGTTGGGTCACAGCTTATTTCTGATTTCTTTTTCATCGTCCGTAAAAGAGGTGGCAGTGAAGGCAGTGGTGGAGCTACACGGCCTGCAGGCAGTGTAAAAGTGTGGGCTAAAGATCTTAAGATATTTGGATTCTGAGGCAAAGCAACAAGGGATGGCAGAGGTGAACACTGAAGGGGAGCTGAGTATGGAGTGTTTCTCCCCTGAACTGAAGATCATGTCAGACATGTGACATGATGCTTAGAAGTAGACAGGATGCTGAGAACATGGCCAGCTCTAAAATCTGAGGTGTGCCTGTAGTGCCCAAATCATATTTCTGTCAACTGACTGTTTCTGAAGTGCCAGTTGTCTATTCCTTGGTGTCAGCAAAACACTCCTAGTAGGACTCACTGCTAAGGTAGCTATGAATCCATCACATACCAGACATCACTTACAGAATATATAGATATTCTGTGGATTTCAAATGATCAAGATTTTCAGGAGTCTAACTTTTTTGTTGTCTGTCAGAGAATTCAGCTGCTTCCTACCTGTGGACAACGTTGTATGAGTAAAGAATAAAACCTGCAGGACTTTCAGGTATTGCAGCTGATTCAATGATGTCAATTATTCCGTATGTTTCCCCACTCTTGTATTCCAACAGTAATTCTACACAAATCTCTTTCTGCATACTGAGTTTTCTTTTTCCTCACTTTTTTAGCACTGTGTTTTGTATGGAGCCACTTCTAGGGACTTTCAGCTGTACCTGTGGTGCATTGCTCCATCACTGGCAGATTGGACTTTGTAGGTGACACTTCGGTCAGATGTTGGAACTCCTCCAATCCTAATGGCTGGTGTGATGCAATAGTTGAGCTACATGTATGTGAACGATCTGTGCCTTCCTCCCCCCCTCCCCAAACATTCATGAAATAGATTGTTTTTTTTCTGAACAGAGGAGTGGGAAAACTGGAATTGAGAGCCTGGAGCCCTGGTGTGTGAGCTGGATAGAAATCAGAATGTATTCTCCAAAAGCTTTGTTTTATGTGCATCCTGCAGAGGAAAACCATTCCACCAGAGCCTTCCAGCTGCCCAGGTTGAAGATTTTGGTTGTAATTCAGTGCAAGATGCACTGTACTATCCACATGGTTCTCTGTTTACATATATGATCTATATCAGGTCTAGAGGTGTTGTATGTACTCAGCATGGTGCAAGACTGAGTCTGTACAACCATCAGCACTACCGAATGCAGTGTGTTCCCTGGACTGGCTCAGCTGCTGGAAGGAACCAAGTGCAGGTAGCTCCTCGCAGGCTGATTTTTCCTGCTTCTCGAGAGAGCATTGAACTGCAGTGAGTTCTGTACTGTCCTACTTAGGTTGCTTCCAGGGTCCGAAGCAGCTAGTTCAAAGGTATGGGTATTACTAGGTCATGCTGCAGCCTACCACGCAATCATACTCTCACGTATTTTAGGTGATGTTGTCAGATCACTATTGTGAGACACCTGATTTGGTCCGTCTATGTATTTAGTCCAACTATTTGTATAGGTACCACCTGGCATTTTGTTATTTCAATATCTAAAGAACAACGAGAAGTACATCAGAAAAGCGCTTTTAAATTGATACAGAAAAATCATAGTACCAAAAGAGCTTAAACTCAAATGTGTTACTAATCATGAACGTTCCTGGAAGCCAGTGTGTTTAGTCGGGGCAGCAAGCTTAAAAATACTGGAGCCAGATGGGCTGATTCATGCCTCAGTATGCAGCCTTATCTGCTGAGAAATCGAACCAGCAAATGGAATATGGAAACCCTTTCTCAATCCTGCAGTGTGCATTTTTACTTCTGACGTCAGAATCCTCCATTTACATATTTCAGAGTGTACTCAAAAACTTCTGACCTAAAACTAGATGCTACATGCTATGAGTCGCAATTATTCCATGTAGAAATGAAACAACTTAGAATAAATGTTCCATTTGTAAAGGAAGTAGTCCATGGTAGTGCACAGGAGTGCCACAGAAGACAGCTGCAACTAAATGTTGAGAGCTTGTACGTGAAGTTTATTTTCACAAAAGGAGGTAGCAGGTCTCATCTGCGCTAGAGCTGATCCTGCCCTAAGAATGGTGGCAAATTCTCTCCCCAAAGCACCTCTCCTCTGATGATGCTTGCAGCATCCTGAGGTGGAAGGAAAGAATTCAAGCTCTGCTGCTGTGATCAGATGTATGATTATGGATCCAGCTGAGCCAATAACTCTTTAGCCCAGTTTAGCAATCTGACCGGAGGTTGCTAGAAGGAGTCCCAGAGCATGTGATGTTCTTTTGGATTTCAGTAATCTGTGTAAAAAGGGTCCCAAGGAACATGAAGCTAGTTTTTTTGTTTTGATTCCATGTGTGTGAAGATAAGAATCTAATTCAGATAGTAAAACAAAATAGTTGAAGGATAAGTTTTGAAAAGATGCGAAAAAGCTAGCAATGACTCTGTGGCAGAAGCTGGTGGGATGAACCACTGGTGAAAAGTAGAAGATGCTTCATAACATATGTCTGACAACTACTTAAGATTCTTGGTAGCTGGTGCCAGGGAGACAGGATACAAACACTGCATCTCTTTGTGTCAGCAAGGCCAGTGTCACTATGGATGCGGGAGACATTAATTCCAAAGGGAGAGCAGTGCCAACTTTTCTCAAAGGAATCCCTTCAACAGCTCCTCCACTTAGGTGGTTATGAAGTTCAGTTTCCAACGAAAGTCGCTGACTCCTGGCATTACCTCTGCTTCGTTAAATAAGGAGGCAGTTATTTGGGCTGTTACGCTCTACAAGGCCTGCAGAAAAGCCAGGAGGAAGAGCCCAAAGTCACTGTGACTAGCAGTACTCTTTTCTGAAATGTAGCTTGAAAATCGGAGGAGAAACATAAGTGACAGAACTTCATGAGTATTTACGAGAACAGTTAGATGAATGGCTAGAGGGCCAGAGCTCAGACACCTTCCATCAAAAAATAATTGGGGCAACCAGAGAAATGACATTCCTCCATAGCATGGGATGCTGCACGCAAGACATTGTTTGCTGGACACACAGAAATTGAAAGCTGGCATAAGACGTATAGGAATGCTTGAAATTCCTATTCAGATCAGGCATGAACATTTACCACTGACGACAGAGCATCTGACTATGATACGCATACTCACTGCAGAAAGCAGAATGCAAATAACCCCTGAAATCACAAGAAATCCCTTGTGCTCTTTTGCCTAATGTTGGTGCAGATCTATGTGAATTACAGATTCAATTAGGGGAAAAAATGAAGCTTAGTGGCAATCCTGTTTTTAATGAGCTTCCACCAGCTAGCAGCTCAACAGCCCATCATATACGTAGCACGTAGACTATACTTAGATCCTAGGAGTGGAGAGCAGATAAAGGATCACAATCCGGGAAAGGCTTATTCTGATAATTTTCTGAATTTATTGGTTTAAACACACAGTACGAAAATCTAGCTGATGACCGTGTCATCAAATGGCAAAAATTTAATTTGATAGGATTGGAGAGTTTACAGAGCTCCTTACTCTTCCTAGGTTAATGAGGAATGTTTTAAAATCTTGACTGGTATCACGTTTACATCCCCATGAACAGAAAAAAAAAAAAAACAAAAAACAAAAAACAAACAAACAAAAAACAAACACCAAGCACTTGAAGCAGAAACAATCAATCCAGAAGCATTTGTGTTTCTATATTAAATACTGTACAGAGACACATAAAAAAACAACTGGTCCTGCCCCCAATTGTTAATTACATACCGAGAGTGGAATTTCTCTGATTTAACTTTAGCTGTCAAAAAAGCAAGCATGTAGCATACGCTAGTTGCCTGTACTCCCTCAGTAATCAGTGCAGAGAGAGACAGGCATCTCCAGGGAAAAATTCTTTTCATTCTGGATAACAGGATGAATCACCCTCTGGGGACGGTGTGTTTCCAACAGCTGTAAAGGGTATCTAGATGATTCCCTTGCCAAATGGAGTTTAGATTAGTTGGAAAAACAGACGAGCTTTTGGGCACACCACTCTTTCTTTTGATCTGAAAACTGAAGTGATGTTCATGTTCCTAGCATCTTACTATTTTATCTAACAGTACTAGTTGGTCAAATAAAAGATACTCCCTTACAGTCTTTCCTCCTTGTGTATTAGACCATCGTATCTAAAACCCTACCATCAATTAGATGCCAAAATACTAGACCTAAAGTTGCATGGGATGAATCTTGTCCCACAATGCAAGAAGAGTGAAAATACCCAAAGAATGTCCAATAGTTATCTCAACTGAAAGTGAGAATATAATATCCTGAGCCAGAGGTGGCTGACAGCATGCCAAAGTCACAGTCAAACTGACCATAACACATCCAAGTGCAACCAGTATCCCAGTAAGTCAGAGCTAGACGAGAAGGTGAAGTCTAGCTGCAACCTAAGTTAATTCAAATCTTTTGGGGACCTGCAGACTGCTCCTGAGACTTGGCTGCCAACAATAAAACCACTAATGACAGGAGAAACAGACTTGAGGTTTCAGACTCAGTGCTGGGGTACATCATGGCAATAGAAGGCTACTGTGGAGAGAACTGTTCTGAGAACTGTTGGGAGACTGCCCCTGTGATCAGAAAGCCATTAAGGCATGCTGACTGTAATTATGGTATCCGTCCAGTTGCTTCCTCTGTAAATGGGATCAGGTTGCTTTCTTTCACTATACAGAGGTATATGGGAAGACACAGTGCTTGGGGTATAACTATAAAAAAGACTGAACACTAAGAAATGTCTTGGAGAAAACAGTGCTGCACTGATGAGCAGGAATGAATCGTGTTTGGGAAGCTTCTGCACCTCTTGAATGATGACTGGTATTTAAAGGCACGTGTCCTTAGGGACATGGTTAGTGGGTGATAGTGGTGGCAGGGGGATGGTTGGACCAGATACCTTGGAGGTCTTTTCCAGCCTTAATGATTCTGTGCTGCTGCAGTGTGTGTGAAACCCAGCCTTGTGGACTGAACGCTGTTATTACCTTACAGTACCTGGTCTCTTCGTACCCTGGGACAAAGGAAGGAATAGACCTCAGGAAGGACGGAGCTCATCTCCCTCAATTGTGTATGGTGACAGTGTAGCTGTCCGTATCCAAAGCAGTGCTGTAATTCTGTCTATAGCTCACAGAAGTACAGCAGCAGTTCCAGGATACAACTCAAATGCTTCAGATCTCTGACATGGCATCAGATGAGCTATGCTCAGGCTCCTCCTCCCCACTGATTAAAAAAGGATTCTAGATACTTAGCTCAGATATTGATGTAGGCAGCTGATAGACAGATGGGTATAATTGTCAGGACAGATGAATCCTACCAAAAATTTGCCAGTGGGTGCCATTTACTCTCCAGTAAGTGTGACCAGCACACTCCAGTCCCTGCTGAACAGCAAACTGACTCGTGCTCATGTCCACCACTGCAAACTGCCCCCTGCTCCCAGGTTTTGGTCAGGGAACAGCTGCTTTCCTCAGACAATGAAACTCTCTCTGGAGAAAGTCAAATAAAACTCCTTTCTGTGATGCTGCATGAATACTCTTTTATAAGAAATGAGGGGTGCCACTAAGACAGACATTTAGGGGAAAGCTGCAGTCAAATCTACCAGCCATTAGGCCATGTCGGGAATGCTGTAACAGCCTCATGAAAGATCCTGCCTAGTCTCTTTCATACAGTAGCTCTTAATAATGAGCATATAATAAATGTACAGTCTGGAGGAATTTACTATACAGTATCCAATTGGATTTATATAGTCATAAACTTCCACAGCACTGCTTCTATGATTTACAACAGTCCCTACTAATGAAGCTATGCCTGGATATGAGATGTAGAAGGCAAAATTTACCAGACTGGTTGTACAGTGATACTATACAAATGCACATTTGCCACAGCAATTTGTAATTGCTCATTAACAGAGAGCCATTGCGAATAGCCGTGTATTTTAGCCTGCTCTTATGAAAAGGGCCAAAAGCATAAACCTAGGAAATTTGTGGGATAGGGTTTTATTGTGATGGAGTTTAGAGATAGGGGAAGGAGTGGGGAGCAGATAGCCCATGGACCCCATCTGTGAAACTTCTGCTACCTTCTGCCTGGACTGCAGGGGACTGGGCTTGGTGGTGTACCTGATTCCTCCCCGGATACATACTTTTGATTTCCTAAAAAGCAATCACCACAGAAAATATTCTAAATTACTGTAGGACAAGCTTCTCATGACCTAAATGGATATGGAAGGATGTCTACTTCACAGAAGTTTTCCAGTACAGACATGCATTTTGCTGTTACTCAGCATATCAAATAGCTGTTTCAGAAAGGAAAATGCCATTAATATGAATTAATGTCATTAATATAAATTACCTGGGCATCGTGGGCAGCACAGCTGTGGTACATGCACAGGGGAAGGACAGTGTAGGCTCGGGCATCTTATTCTGCTGCACAGTACATTTCCATTCTGCAGGCAGAAAATAATACGATACTTTGCATGTAATGAAACGGGCTGCCTTACAAGTGTCTGTGTTATCTATTCTAT
This sequence comes from Anas acuta, assembly GCF_963932015.1. Lineage (NCBI taxonomy): Eukaryota > Metazoa > Chordata > Aves > Anseriformes > Anatidae > Anas > Anas acuta. Next base: position 3,639,226 of record NC_088991.1, read on the forward strand.
GTTTGGATATTTTAAAAACAAATGCCATTTTACAACATTCTGGTTCCTGTCACACCAGCGTACGCCCAGACTACTTTCACTGCCTCTGAATTTAAGCTGGAGGTCAGATTGTAACAGAAACCCATGCAAATCTTAAAATCAGAGCAATTGCCTAAAAATGGATTGCAACAATCTTCATTTGTGTTTTCTTTTGAGCAGATTGTGCTTGGGAATTGCATTTCCAAAACTAAGACACAGATAATGAATGGTAGGTCTCTGAGATATCCCCTACTGAGGGTTAGTTCAAGACCGCAAGAGACAATAGTGTCTGTAATTTTTCCTGAAAACTGTGGAGAGTCTTTTGTTTTCATTTTATGGGTTCCCCAGTAGACAAAGAACACCAGTTGGTAAGTAGCCATTTTTCTAAGAAATATGAGCAAGTCTTGGGAATAGTTCTCATTACTCATGTCATTAACATAATATTCTATTTGACCACATCTAAGTTTTATTTATAATTAAAACATGGGGAATTTTGCCTTCTCCAGTGTCTGTAACCAGAAAAGACTATCCATTTCAGATTCCCATTTCCCATCTATAATTCATCCTCCTAATTTAGCTCTGAGTTGCTCATGTTTATAGCAAGAAAGATCTTTCAGCATGAGCATTGATACTATGCTTTGACTGTGCTGTGGCTATGTCGGTTCAGGTGGTGTCGGGAATAAACCCACTGCATTTTCATATGTCTTCTGGAGCACTGAAATGTTTCCAGCAGAGGTGCCAGCTTCCTTAGATTTCAGTTGTATAGGATTTTCTAGCCATCGCCTTCGAAACAATCCCCTGACTCCTCCATACCTGTAGACCGCAGGCTGGAACCATGCTGTAAGGCACTTACTACCCACGAACATTTATGCATCTTCTCCAGAAAGAGACACTAAAATGATAGCCATCTGTTTCCAATGGTGATTGAGATTAAATGTACTGATTGTATGAAGGGGGAGAAAGTCCTAGGCTGCAGGCTTTTGCAGGATGAGGACTGTTGTTGGCCTGCACAGCTCCTTGCCCAGCAGACCAGGGTCCAAGAGCCTGTGAAGCACTGCTGCCAAAGAAGGGCTGGCTCCGTGTCGCTTCCTTGGCCTGTGCCATGGCCTCTCTCCCTTTTTATTTACTCATCCTGCAGAACCTCCTGGGTGAAACATGTACTTTTGGTGCTTCTGCAAACCTATTTAACTGATCTTATGCCTAGATTCGCAGAGATGGTTGGGAATCCAAGCCCTCCTGACTAACATGGGATATAACCTCCGTGAGTTAGGGCCATGGAAAGCGTTCCTGCGCCCGACACGACAGGTAACAAGGCAGCTCTCTTCCTGAGCTGCGGCGTGGTGCTGCCTGGGGACAGCGTTGGGTTTAACCCCTGAAGTCTGCAGATCTGACTCTGGCCAGGGAGGGGGGCGGTTGGCGGCATGTGTGCAGGAAAGGAGGAATGGGGCAAGAACACTGAATTCTGTTTACGTTTATTCTGGTTTAAGTATGTAAATTATAACTCGTAAAAATACAATACTACATACACAAAACCAGGAATGCTTTTTTTTTTTTTTTTTTTTTTAATCTCAGGCTGAATAATTTGGCCTCTGTTTAGCTGGTTAATGTGTCTTAACTTTCTCTTCAACATTCAAGTGTGTGTGTGTGTAGAAATCTCTCTGTTGCCTGGCTGGTGTCACTTGTTTTGTGTGGAGATCATATGGACCATGATGTTTGAGGCCACAAAAGAAATTTTGGTCACACCGGTTATGTACACCCCTGGGATTGTTTTTACTTTCCTCTGAAGTGTGCAGAAGTAGGTTGCTGTTTTTCCCATCCCTCCACTGTCACATCTTCCTAAAAATCATTAGGCAATGACTTGTATCCAGATCTTCAGGGTTTCTAGCGAACTTCATCCCCACCCAAGACACAGCTTTCCAGCAATGTAATGAGTGTTTTATCACATACTGACTCTGAGGGAGTTTACAACTTTGCATATAGATCAGCAGAAGTGAGTAGCAACTCCTTTTTGTTTTACACAGGGACTTTTTTCTTTGTAGCACAATGCTTTTGCTCTCACAGATGCACAGACGGGAGAGGCAGCCAACCTTGCAGGACTACTGTTTGTGCATCTCTGCACAGAGCTGTAGTAGCAGATCCCCCAGAGCAAATGCTGCACAGGGGCCCAGTATTTTACACTTGCAGGGGGAGGAAATAGCCAAGAAAAATGTATTCTACATTAAATACAGCAGACAAAACTCAGCATCTGGAGTGTCTCATGTGTTAGTCATTATAAAGTACTCCAAGGGACATATTCTGCTCTCATTCTCCTGTCCTCCCAGCACTGTACAACATACTTAGAGAGTCTGTGACTGCTGTGTCTGGGTATCAAGCATCAACTGATGGTAGCCCAGGGCCTGTCCTTTCCTAGCCTGGCCAATTTTCTCTGCCCTCTGTGCCCACTCCTCATTTTTCATCATCTTATTGTTCCTTCCTAGAGTCTTAAAAATGTTATTATCCATTTATTGTTATTATCCACTGTTTTTTCAACACTTTAAGGCAGCAGGTGCTTTGACTATGGAAATGCCTTTAAGAAGATGTGGGCAGTGTATGTACATCAGAACACAATGAAATTTGGGTTCAACATAATCCTCCGTGCTGACAGCAGTACAAGGATTGTATTTAAGTAGTGAGGTCTAATTATTCAAGGGGTAATGCTCAGCACTGACCAAGCTCCTGGCTAGTTGAGGAGCTTTTTTGGCTACACTGTACAAGCATTTTTGCCACTGTTGGCCTTCTTTGTTAATGTTTTCCCTTCACAAGGACATTTTTCCTTCATTGCCTCTATTTCCTGCAGCATGATCAGGACCCACCAGTGAAAACTGGTTTGGGCTTTGTCAAATTGTAGATACAATGCAGAGGATTCTGGCCAGTTAAGCAAACAGAAGTTGTAGGGAGAATAGCTCGATAGTCCTACCTCTGAGCAGAGACAATTAACGCAGTAAACAAGTCCATAGGGTTCTAGGTAAGGATGCCATCTTTCTCCTACACGGTACTTCTTGTCTTGAAACACACAGTATGTATCTGAATCTGTAAACCAGAGAAGAATTGAAAGAGTTATGAATGAACAATCCCATTCCATACTTGGAAAATAGCTGACAAAATGCCTTTCATACAGGGTGTGTTTATTCTTTGAGCTTCAAAAGCGTAGGCTCAGATCCCATTTAGGTAACAAAATGAAAGTGCTTGATTGCTCAGACAGGTTTATATACTAAACCTTTTCATTACAAAACCAAAGCAACTGGCTGCACTCAGGAAAATCTCAAGCTGTACAGCAGAGATTTTGAACAAGGGGACTACAGAAGGAAGATCCATGTGTTGCATTTACACTGCACATGGAGTATCTCCACGTTGTAAGAACCTGATAAAAAAGAAGCTTGTCCTAGTATTTCAGAGCAATTTGTGCTGACTTATACACGCATCAGCTTCCAAATTAAGATCTTTATGTTCATTAAATACTTGTAATTTTGCAGGTACAGTTTTGCAGATATCCGTCTACCTACAGACATTACTGCCCTGTCTCTCCCTGTCACATTCCAGTTTCATAGAGAAAACTCAAATCTCCTCAGTAAAAGGATGTGGTTCTCTGTGTTGCCATAAGAGGAATCCTTGCCATACCTTTATGATGTCCGAATTCCATTTGATTCATCACTCTCTGTATAGCTGGTGCTTCAGGGTATCAAACAAAATACCTGTCTTCCAAGAGACAATCTCAGCAAGGACATTCTTAACATTTACGGGGCTACGAGAAAGTAGCAAGAGGTAGGGATTGAAATCTCTCCTCTCCTTTCTTCTTTTCCTCTCCTCTTTTCCTCTATCTGTAGAAGCACAAGCTGCTGACAGTGAGGCCAAAAATTTTAACAATTTCTTAATGGCAAGCGATGTGCTTTATAAGAAAAAGGCCAAAATGCAGCCTGCACAGGTGGGGAGAGCATTCCAGATAGCGAGTGGCACGGCTGTAGCAGGCAGTAACTCCTACAGGCTTTGTAGAAGCATTCCCTGTGTTTTGTTTGTATTCTTTTCAATGCTTCTCATCAAGTTTTTGACAGTGCTTAGACTCTTAATTTTCTCAAAGGATGTATCTAATCCAGTTCATATGAGGTTGTTTTTGGAACAGAACGGAACAGTCTTGGACGAGCTTTACACTAGCTGAAAACCTCAGCACAATAGTCTTACACATGGGACAAAATCCAGATAATCTGTCAGATGTTTACAGAGGTCACTAAAATAGAATTAAGCACTCTCTTGATTCAGGGTATTTGAAATAAAACAGATTCTCCAACTGATGTGTTATGTTCTTTATGAAGCAGTGAAACCTGTACAGCTTTAGGAAAATGTGCCCCAAACATGGGTGTGACCTGATTCCACTAAACACGGGATTAGGAGGAGGAAGAATGGTAGAAGGTTTTGAATGCAGTCCTGCAGTTTAGGACATTCTTGTTTGAAAATCTTTTCTGATCCACATTTGTCAAATAGCAGGAAAACGTCAGGTTTGAGTGAATGTGAAGGCTTTGTTTAGAAGTCTACTTACGTTTTACTTGTTCCAGTTTACCTCCATCTACGAAAAGGAGACAGACCACACCAAAAAAGATAAAATGAAAATCCTCCAATCTCCACTTTTTTCTCATCTTTATCAACAAAAGGGAGAGAAAAAGCCTCCAAGGTAGAGAATGTTGAGCTGTCGGGAAGAAAACATGAAATGAATAAAACTAGAATCCTGCGAGATAACTTAAATTCTCTGACATGTCTTCGGCCAGCACCCAGCAATCCTAAACTGCAGGAAGCAAAAAATCTGTCAGTATCATAGATCTTCATTTCATGGAAACATCTTTGGCCTCAAATCATCCCGTTTTTGGAAAAGGGACCACACTCTCATTCATGAAAGCTGAAAAGTGGACATCTAGTGGACATCAAGTCCTGTTTGATTCCAAAGTGGAGAAATCTGGCATGTAAGCAATCTCAATTCTTACACAAGAAAAATAGGTTGGGAGATTTTCTTGTAGAACAGCTCTTTTGGGTGTAACTTAGGAAATACAGGTGTCAGTGATAACATGTTTGTCTCATTGTAAAATTACCCTTGCGTTTCTCTGGTATATTGGCCCTGCACCGTGGAAATCCTTGCTTTGGGTGAAATGCTGGCCAGGCTCTGGGCGAGGGGAGTTTTCCTCACTGAATCTAACAGGCTCCCACCACTATTCAACTCACCCCTCCTCCCATCTCCCAACTACTATTGTTCTGGGATTGGGTATAATTAATTTTTCTAGTGTTAACCCATTCGTTGCCTTGAAATCTGTAAGTACAATAGGGGAAGAAACATGCCCCCTTCCACCTTGTAGATCTTCAGTGTCAAAGTCTTGCACATGGAGCAAAGCCTATTGTATTCTCTGAGAGGTGCTGAGATGGGATCGTACTTGCTGCAAGCACCATTCTCTATCTTTTTCTGGCTTTTAAAAGATGAATTATTTTATAATGAATAAAACAGGGAGAAATGTAAATAACTAAGGTAAAACTTATTCATGATAGCTAATGTAAATTTCTAATTTAGGAAATCTGAAGATGCTTTACTGCTTATCAGACATTCACTGCAAAAGCATTATCTTCACAGCATACATTTGTCCACAGTTTACAATGTAGAAAAGACTTGGTTTTGATTTTAAGAGTCTTGAAGTCGATTCACAGTTTTATAAAAGTTCAAAAAAAAAAAGATTCACTATCGGAAAAATAAACAATCAGCTTCGTAAACTAATTTAACCTCTTCAGATTTCATGTAAATACTAGAACTGTACATGACTGTGTTTCAGCTGACAGATAAGCAAAGCAGAAAGAATAATTCAGGTATGTGTATTCGAGATTAAGTGGTGGAGAGCTTAGAGAAATCAACCGTTGTAAGAAGAATGGAGAAGGCACTGTAAGTTGGCACTGTAAGGCCACTTAAAAAAATCTTCCTATTAAAACTATTGTGCTCTAGGATACCCTAACAAAGAGTAGGGGATCCTTTATCAGAGTGTTTTTATTACCTTTAGTATCTGGGGGTTCTCTACATATTCCCCAACCACAACAAAATGGATATGTGCCCTAACTAACACGTCTGTCTTCAGCGAGCTCTGTGTTCAGTGGGCTCATTCAAAATAATGCAGACTGCATCTGAAAGCATTCAAAAACATAATGCTGTTTTCAAAGCACACTCCCTATGGCAGTAACAAAATATAACTTTCCATTTATTTTGGAAGCTGAAAATAATATTCCCATTTCAGAAGAAAGGTTTAAGTCACTTTTTCCTTTCAACATGTTCAAATCACACAGGAGACTTTCAAGCCAAACAAACTTCTACAAACTTGTTTAAAATGAAAACCTTGCAGTTTAGTCTCAGGACATCGCTGAGAACAACAGTAGCACATCAGCGGGACTGGCAGAAATACGAACGGTCAAATACTTCGGCCTTCTTGGGGGTTGCTTAAGCAAACAATATTTATAAACGGAGCACAATAATCCTTTGTGCAGCACTTTACCTGTCGGCTAGCTCGGCTAGCTCGAATAGATGGAGCTTAGAAACCCATCCATTTTACACGTCACGTCTTCCAAAGGAGGAACGTTTGGAAATTGGGGTTGCGTACGCTCAGGAGCGCTTCCCGGCAGTGAAATGGAGGAGTTAACAGCAGCAACGGGACGGGGACTTTTGATGTATTCCTTAATTCTCTTTAATTTCGGGATTGTTGTTACTCCAAATATAAGCGCATACTTTTCCCTATTAGCACACTCCCTTTACATCCCCAAAGGGCAACGTCCCGAAAACTCCCCCCGGCTCAGCGCAGCCCCTCTCTATTAACCTGTTCACCATCGGCGTGCTCTCCGCGCAGCACGGGCACCGCGGGGACCCGCAGGGAAGCGTCTCCTCCCCGAGCCCAGGCTCCCGGCTCCTCTTTTTCACGCCTCGCCCTGCGAGGAGCCGGCCGAGGGCACGTCGCTGCCCGAGCCCCGGGGCTGGGGGCACCCGGCCGTGCTCCGGGGCGCATCCGCGGCGGGGATGGGGCCGGCAGCGGGGTCAGCCCCGGCTCCGAGGCTCCGGGGCTCGGCGAAGGAAGAGAAGCGAAGCGAAGCGAAGCAAAGCAAAGCGAAGCAGAGCAAAGCGAAGCGAAGCAAAGCGAAGCAAAGCAAAGCAAGAACTCACCCACCTGGGACCGGGCTGGGGCCGGGGGGCTCCGCTCCCCGCTCACGTTGCCGGCATCTCCGCCCGCCCTTTCGGGGCTGCCGGGGAAAGGGACGGGACGGGGAGGGAGGACGGGGGGGGGTCCCGCAGCCGGTCCCCGACCCCCAGGAGCTGGGGACGAGGAGCTGGGGCCGCACCACGCCGAGCCCCGGGCCACCTGCCGCCTCCTGCCGCTGCCGGCGGCCCGAGGATGCTCGGCCGTGCCCCGGCAGCTGCAGCCGCGGCGGCACTGGGAGCAGCGGGAGGAGCGGCGCTGGGAGGCAGCGGCCCGGCGATCCGCCTCCCGCCCCGGCCCCCTCCTCTGCCGCCGCCCGGCCCCGGGGCCGCGGCCCGGGGTGGAGTTTGCTCCTCCGGGGGGGAGCCGGGGGGCGCCCGGGGGGCCTGGGGGTCGCGGCCGCCACCTGCGAGCCCCCCCCCGGCTGGTCGGGTGCAGCCCCGCCGCCCGCAGAGGTGAGCCCCCCCCTCCCCTCCTTGTCGGGTGTTCCCTCGGGAGGTTTCGGGGTCACCCGGAGGGGCTGAATGAACCCCCTGGCTCCTGACGTTACGTGCTCGGTCAAACGGCCCCGTTCCCTCTGGTTTTAGCCCGTGTAACTCATAAGAAGCGAGTGGTGAACCCTCGACAAATGGTCTGAGAAAAAGGGCGAAGGATGAAAAGACACCGTGCGGAGACAGAAACGCCAACCTGTTTCCCCCAGTTTGGGAGCGGGGTGTTTGGGGAGCACTGCTGGGAGGTCAGACGGTTGAAAACTGAGCAGAACTTGTCATTTCTTCCATTTCAATGAAACAGCGAAAGTACAGCACGTGGTGAAACCTTGTGCTGGCACAAGGAGAGGAGGTGGCTTTCTAAGGGCGTTCTGGTGTGACTTCACGAGCAATCAGAGCTGTGTGTTAGCAAAAAGCAGTATTATACCTCTTAATGTTAAAAAGGGAAATAAAAAGAAGCTGCATTCTGGAGTTAAGCTGCTGCCACAGGCTGATAGTTTTGGAGGAGCCACCGGTGACGTAAGAATGGGCAAATGGAAAAAAAAAAAGTGGTTATTGTGAATCAGAAATATTCTTGTAATTTGCACTTGAAAGCAGAGTCTGGGCTGTGCAAGCCCTGGCCCTGCCAAGGTACATGCATGCTCCTGGAGAGAAGTGTACGCACCCCCCCTCGGAGTGGTGGGGCTGCAGCAGCGCTGCTACTGAGCTGCTGCACCGGGCTGGGCTGCGTGGGCTCAGCTGGCGAGGTACACAGCGTGCAGATAGCGTGTGCACCGGGATCTGCCACTGCGCCAGTCCCGTCACATGCTGCAAAGAGCCAGAGCCCGCCCGAGTCCTCCTGGTGGCACTGACCCCGGGTGCGGGGACTTGCCTAGGAGCTGCCCTTGGCTGCCAGGGTGCTGGGTGTGGGGTAATAGGAAATCTTCCCCGGGGTAAATCCTGATCCAGGACCCCTGTAAGACCGATCATGTCTCAGAAACTGGGCTCACACCCCACCAAGAGGTGGCAAAGTGAAGGCTGTAACGCCAAAGGGCAGCGAAGTCAAATGAGATAAAGCTCTCACTGTGAACGGGAAGGAGTTTGTTCCTGGGGTGGGCCAGCAGGATGTGGTGGGCTCTGAACACCTCTTCACAGCTCTGGATAGAGACCAGATTGCATTGTCAGAGCTGTTTCTTGGATCTAGTGCAGCATTTACAACTGAAGCTCTGCTCTTTTGTCCAACTCCTCACAGGAGGCTGAAGTTGTGCTGGAGACTCCACACCTGGTAGTTCTCCATCCAAACCAAAAAAGAATCCATTCCCTCCAGCATTAGGTAGAGAGAGCTAAACTGATAGACGTCAGATTTCAGAGGAGTTAACGAGACACTGAAATGCCCTCGGTAACATCATTAAAATGATGTTACTTTATAGAAAAGGGGCATTGCGTGGGCTCTCGCAATTCGGGTAGGATGTTTTGATTTTCTGAAATCCCTTGTCACTACTGCGGGTGAGGGCTGGGGTCTCTGTGCTGGGCTGTTGCTCTGTTGCCGATGTTGCTGCTCAGAAGCCATATTCTCTTTATGGCTGGCAGCAGGCAAAGTGAGTGTTCATATGGTGAGCTTTTCAAAAGGCATTAAGCTTCCTGGGGAGTGTGAGTATCTGTTGTCCTCAGTGTTACTTAAGACCAAACACACAGTTTGCAATTCTGTCTAGGAAGGAAAAGAGATTGCAGATCTTTGTGGGCAGGAATCCACAGGTCCTTGTACAGAGGCTCCAAAGTTTGGTTTTATGGCATCTGTGTGACTGGTAGGCACAGCCTGGTGCTTGGCAGAGCTCGGGTTTGCTACCTGGGCATCCTCCAGACCCGCTTACCTGCCACACTGCCGACCCCTCTCAGCCTCCCCTAGACCACATCCCTCCCCGGCACGGCCTCCTCTGTGCTGGTACAAAGTCCAGTGTGCATGGATAAGGACAGCAGTAGTCCTTGTAGTACTCTTTATGCATAGTCAGCATAATAGTAATGAGAAATTAAGTATTTTCTATAGTCTGTGACCCGAACTCTTTTGCAGAGAGGTTCTTTGAAGAGAAATTGCTTATTTGGCCTGAAGAGTGCCTTGTGAAGGTCACTGCAGATGCCAGCACTTTACACTGCATCCTGCGAAGCTGGTTCAGAGGTGATGGTATCTGGCGGCTTCTGGAGATACTAATTCAGGTGTAAGACCTTTGCTGAACACTGAACTACACAAAAAGGAGACCTCCTCCCACTCTTTGGCAAACCTAGATTGGAGAGAATTGGCTGAAAGAGCCTTTCCCTGGGACTGGGGACTCTGTAGGTGGGCAAGACAGTGGAAACCCGGCCCTGGCCATGCGGCCCAGGCTCACTGCTAGTCCTGGTCCTGCTCCTCGGGGAGCTGGGCAGCGTGCCTGGGGCGTCCCTGCAGGCAGCTGAGTGCTGACCTGGTCCAGGCAGGTACAGAGCCTGCCTCTGCTTCTTGCCATGCATCTCCTCGGTTGGCAGTGCAGAGGGCAGTGTGACACACACTGGGCGTTGTGCAGGAATGAAGTGATCGCAAGTGGCCTCTTGGTGAGTAACCCTTGCTGAGCTTGCTGAGCTTGCTGATGCCGCTGGATGTGGGTAAAGCTGCACCCATGCCTGCGCCCTTCCTCGTTTCCCAGCTCCATCAAAGTATCATTGAAGAGTGAGTACGGTTACATTTGGTACCCTTTGTATCTCGCCCACTATGCTTTGCTGGGTGTTGCAGCCAATGCAGCCCTGAGTCAGGGAGCCCGTCTTATTCCCTGCAGAGCACAGCGCTGCCACGACTGAGGAAACACCTTGCCCTGTGCTCTTGCTCAGCAGTGGGCTGGGACTGAAGTTTCTGAAGGTGAGGGCTGCTGCACACGTGGGACACGGAGAGCTCCAGAGGAGCAGCAAGTACATAGCTGTTACCCTTCACGCTGTCGGGCAGAGCTCACTGTTTGAATGTGCTCAGTGTCCTCGTGATTGGAGAGGGAAGAATTGCTCCCAGCAGTGGGCATTAGGGATTCAAGGATGCCCTACGTTTTTAAGAGCACATCAATTTAGCCATGTAATTCTCATTAGAGGTAATAGAACTTGAACAGCTAATGAAGTGTGACCCTGACAGTAGAAGTCCATTTCCTCGTGCTGTGCCTTGCAGTGACTTAACAGAACACAGGTATCCTACTGTTAGTTCTCAGTTCTTGTGAGGGAAAAAAGCAAGATAAAAGATTCATGCCAACGCTAACATGTTTATACACCATGCAAAGCTCTCTTAACTGGATTAGATATGGAGTTTTGAGAGACAGTAGATGTGATACAACTTCCATTTACCTCCCTGTCTTTTTTTTCTTTCCTTTCAAGTAAAAAATAATTATCTATGGTCAATTTTTCAATTCTGAATATGTGTGAAAAGAAGTTCTTAAACTAATGAATGTCTTAGCTTTTACATTCCTATAAATTCTTTTGAGCCCTTTGGAAAATGTATCTTAAAATGCTAAATATTATTCCCAGGATTTTATAATAATCTCTAAATTACTTTCTGTGGTTTGGATCAGCCCTGCAACTATCATACTGGGAATACAATCTGGATGTTCATCAAGCAGTCTCCACATACGCTGTTAAACAAAAAGGACTTCAGATGTGCATGATTTTGTGATTATGGCATAGGATGGTCATGAGCATTCTCCACCCTCCTGTTCATTCTGTTGCACTGACTTCATCTGTGGTGGGGTTTCAGTCCTCTAACACTAGAAATTAATTTACTTATTTAGCAGAGACAGATGGAGTTAGTAAATCTGAGATCCTTGAATGCAGTTTGCTAAAAACAACAGCAACATTACATAAGACATCAAACTGCTCTCCAATCCTCACCTTGATGCAGACATGTTCCTCTGAGGCTGAAGAGTAGGTGGAAGTCTTTCAATGTTCTGTCAAAAAATGCAAATAAAATATGCATTTCTAAATCTCACTTCCAGATACAGAGGTGCACAGAGAGTCACCAGTTGCCAGTAACCAATATGAAAGTGCAGCAGAAGAGAACCACCAGTTTTTCATCCTGCCCTAGAGCAGATGATGCTTTGCTAGGTGTGGTGTTGAGAACAGCACTGTACGGGTACAGAACAGACAGACGTGTGCTCAGAGGTGAGGAGGCTCACCTGAATTTTGCATTGGTCTCAAAGTGTTCACCTGCAGCTGTTTCTAATCCAATCCAATCCAATCCAATCCAATCCAATCCAATCCAATCCAACCCAATCCAATCCAACCTAGATATTTCTATATTTCTATTTCTATAACCACAGTAGTGTGCACAGCTGTAACAATAATCCTGTAATTCTCTTCTACCTTTACCTTTCAAAGAAAACCAGCAAGACAACTGGAAGCAATCCGTGTTTTTTATAGATTCGTGAGCTGCATATAAAATATACTTCACCACAGTGTGTCAAAGCATCAGTACTCAGTGGTTTACTGAGAGTGAAATAGTAATGAAAAATTTCAGTGTCATCACCAAGATATGTAGCAGCAATTATTACTCAAACTTTCAAATGAGCTCAAGGAATCGACATGAACTACAATTAAATTGTGAAAGTGCTGATCTTCGTGACATTCCCAGAATGTCTTCGTGTCTGTCCTGTCTTGAGATTTCCCAATTCAAGTTGGGAAATTCTTGACCAGATACATCTTTCTGTCAGGGGTGCATTGTAACCTCTTGACAGAAACCACTGATTTCTGATTCATCTCTTTTGTGTGCTTGTCCATCTAATTTACTTGTTTGTTTATTTGTTGTTTATTTAAGAAAATTGTTAGTTGTGTCAGACTCGTCTTTCTCTCACTTTCTAGTATTAACAACAGTACTGGATTTCTTTTGCATTATTTAATCTTGTAATGGATGTTGAAGGCATAGCATTGATAAAGCAGTTGAAAGCAGAGCTCTAAATCCCTAGCTGATCCCACGTATTTCAGCAAACTAGAAGGGGTGTTTGCTGAAACACCCCTTTGTGCCTGATTTGGACATCAAGTCCAACTCTTCATCCCAAACGCTCAGCTATAACTCTTGTAAGGACAGCATTTCGGGAAGAAGCCTGAACAGCGGACTGTTCCTGCTTCTCCCAGAGTGTAATGCTGCACGGCATGCCGTAGTGTCTCGGCAACTGTTTCAGTAAGTGAAAAGCAGCATAAAGCAATCCTTGGGAGTGATTGTTCTGAGGTTCTGGGAGGAGCTTCACCTTGATTGTTTTTTCAGTACCTCAGTCTTGAAAACAGCCAAAAGCAGTACAGCTCACATAAAACAACAGATGCCATTGGGATTATTGACCAGAATCCCTCTTGGTACAAATGTGCAGGCATTTCAAAGAATCCTGGTAATCTGCACTCGCTGAGGATCTATGAGGTCTGTAGGAGAAGCAGTAACGAATCGTACAGATTGATCATACCACAATAAAACTTCACTTGCTGATGCATTGCTTTACAGCTGAGATCCACCAGAAAAGCCCTCTTCGGTCCAGTTTTCCAAGGCGTGACAGAGGGAGTCGAGGCAGACTGAACGAGGCTCCATTTGCAATTCAATTACACTTTTATACAACCGTGATTAGTGCTGCTAATCTGGCCTTGGTGAGCCAAAGACAATAACAAGGAGGTTACCGAACACCTCGGGTATTATGTAACTCTTTTCCTCTGAAACTTGCTGGTATGGGAGTGCTTTTGAAACCCATTAGTAAAACTGATTTTGCCAAATGAGCCTTCTCTGGGGAGAACAAAGTCAAATGTGTGCCAGCATGGAGCCAGAGCCTGCCAGGGGCTTAGCGCTCGCAAATCCCATCGCTACCAGTGAGACTTGAGGATGCAAAGTCCTTCCTGTAACTGAGCCCAGCTGTAAAATGAACTAATAGCTGTGAACCTGTCTCCCACGCCGATAACAGCATTGTGTGTTCGCTCGTAACAGCCCCTAATGCATCGGACTTGCACTAAACTGCAACACCAGTCTGCTTGCTTCTGACTGCCCGCTTGGGAAGAGCCATGCTGTCCTCTTGTAGCAGCCGTCTGACCACAAGGGGTACTCACCAGCAGGGATTTAGGCCAGTGGGAGCTGTGGGAGCCCTCGTCTCTCTTGTCCAGGGCATAAAGCTGGTCTTGAACCTGTCTTCACCGGAGGATGGTGATTCTTTCACATGAACAGAGTTGCAGAAAGGGGGAAAAAATAGCCGAGCTTTCACAAAAAGCCACAATGAGTGTTCAGCAAAGGATGGGTAGAGTGGAAATTTCCAAGAGGATACAGCTGAAATTGGAAATGTCTCTTTGAGAACAATTATCTACAGAAGGAGTTTAAAAGAAGGAAAAGGGGGATTTCCTTTAATCATTAAAAAAGCAGTATAAAACACATGGAGAAAATAAACAAACAGCGAAGACACTGTTGCTAGTGGGCTGGCTTTTAAAGTATTAATAGAACCTCACAGAACAAGAGTTTCTTTTTTTCTTTTTATCCCGGCTCCCTGCTTGCAAGGTTCTTGTGTGAACATGCAGCAGTTTCCAAGGCTGTGAAATTATCAGACCTGGACAGATGCCAGTACAAACCAATTTATTGGGGTCCAGCAATTAACTAAAACCTAGAAAGCTTGATTAATTGTGGCACTGCTCAGCAGGGAACGTTCAAGAAAAAAAAAATCAGGACTAAACTCCATGCAGCGTCTCTGTTCCATATCCCAATTTACACTATACGTAAAGAAAAGTTTCCCCTCTCTAACTACCCTCAGTACTTTTTTTTTTTTTTTTTGCGCCACGTACAAAGAATAATGACAATGCCATTTGAGAAAATGTTATGTCCTGGCTCTCTAGATAATCATTTCATAATAGCTCTTATCCAGTTACAATTTTTTGATGTTAAATTTCTATCTTATTCTAAGCCACACAATAGGATGTATTATTTTAAAACATTGTTTTGTTAAGCTTCTCTCCGGAGGGACGTGCGGAGAATCCAGCACTGCTCTGCTTCTTTATTTTTTCTCTAACATTGATGTGTGCAAGAAAAGTGAGGGTTTGGTAGAATTATTTAGGATACAAAACGAATCAAACAAAGAAGTTGAGCAGCTAAGAACCAATTTACTAGGGCACAATATGCTGGCTGAAATGAAATCTGGCACTCTGAGGGGACAGACAAGAGCTTTTACAACTGAGGTATTTAAAAGCTGAATGAAAAATGTCTTACATGCTGTAAGAAGCAGTTACAAGGTGTAATTAAGGTGTTAGCTGATTTCATTATGATAGTGTTAACAAATAGTGTCCACATAAGGTGTTTTACTGTAGGGCTTATCATAAAACCCTATGCACAAAGCAGAATTTTAAAATCCCATTTCTAGTTGTACGTTAGTTGTACTCAGTTGTGCCTCAGTTGTACGTTAATCACTTTTAGTATAGATTTTATGGCAAGAAAGTAAATATCCCAGCTCAATGCAATGCTCTGCTGCAGTGTATTATAACGGATAATACAAAACATCGGATCTAGCAATTCATCTTAATGCTTCCTACATCAAAATAATTCAGGGACTAGTAATGGAAAAAAGCTGTCAGAGGATAAAAAAGCAGTGGTAAAAAAATAGTTACTCCTACCCAATGAAAAAGAAAAGCAGGATGCATGCAAACGTTTTTAGCTTTTCAACATCATTTTATATCCTAATCTGCATCCAACTGCGACAGTGTCACATTCTCAGATGTAAAGAGTGCAATCCACAGACAGGGCTAAATCACATTAGGCACTGGTGATAATAGAGCCCGTGCATGCATGACAGTCAGGCAAGGCATCTAGCTGGGGCTGCAGGGTGACGGGGGCCATTCAATGAGGTAGGAAGGGCTGTCTCCTCCAATTTCACTGTATTTATTGGGGATTTAATGTATTTTTTAAAAGATATTTGCAGTGGAAATCGGTTTGTCGGAGGTCATCTAATTGAATCTACAGCCCTGGCAACCCTTCACAAAGGCTGCCAGAAATGACCGAGTTGCTAATGTTCAACTGTGAATACCCAGCAGGGGTCCTCCGCAGGGCTGAATACAGTCAATTATGTTATTTTTCTAAATATTAGTGACTCAGCTGTCTCTGCTTGTGAAGAGTTGCCAGGGTCACAGATACAATCAGACAGATCCTCCCCCCCTTCGCGTCCAGGAGATGGGGAGAAGCTTTTAAGTATCGCGTTGAATCATCCCGAAACAGAGGGAAGGGTTCCTGCAGGGCTGCGCTCCTGCTCCGTGCTGGTTGCCTGCAAGCCTTTGGGTTTGTGGGGTCGTTCCCCTCCTTCCAGCGGGCCAGACAGGGCAACGTGTCGTTGTTTGGGGGAGCGCTGTCGTGCACAAGCAGTCTCACTGAGGTCTGGGAGATAAAATGTGAATTTCACTGCTTAGCTCAACGGGCATTAGGGCTGAGAGCAGACAAAAGACACAGGCGCCATCAGCTTGTGTCTTCCCTTTACAGCTGTTTATTTTTTCTCTCTCCTCCTTCTCCCCTCCCATGGTGCTCCAGATACCTCTCTGTAAGGAACATTTCTTATGTACATAACAGTTCAGTTTCCCATTCTCCTCTGCAGATTTGTCAGTGAGGAATACAGCGTGGTGGTAAGGAGAGCTCAGAAGCAGGTCCTGAGCAACATCCACTGCCCAGAGCCTCTGCAGCTGAGCCTTGCAGCAGCCCTGCTTCTTTGCCTCTTCCACGGAACTCTGCAAGTATTTCAGTTTTTGATCACAGCTTCCTTAGTTTTTGCCACAAAGGCTCTTTTCCAGAGCCCAGCCTCCTCCAGCAACAGCATCCCTATTCCTGTGGTCCACAGCCCAGCTCTTCTTATCTGATCAACAGCATTTGGCAGGAGGAAAAAATCCTTCCAGAGCATTTGAGTGCCAGTGCATCGTTTTGGCCCAAGTTTGGGGTAGTGCTTTGAAGTTGGCAAAGTTTCCTAATTTACTGCTGTTAAATTTTATCCAACTTTAGGAAAATTATGTGATTGCGGCCAATTCCCAGCTCTTCTAAATCTACTGCAAATACTTCGCCAGCATGTGTCCAAGTATAATCCAATTCTGATGTCTTTAATGCTGATACACACAATTTCCCTATAAGTACCTTCAGGCATGGCATCTGAACTGCAGTGGACAGTTCAGCATCCAGCTGTCTGGAGCCCAGCTTGCAGGAGGTGAAACCTTTACTCCTTTGGCTCCCTGTCCCTCTGGGCACTGGAAAGCCCAGTCTGGGTCTCTAGTGAGCACTTCTGGTGCCTCTCTGACCTGCTGAACGTAGGCAGTAGTCTGTATGGGATGTCAGCGCTCCCTTGCAATGAGCACAGGCTGAGGGTCATGCAATGTCTCACTATTTGCCTTCAGTGCATTTTGCATCGGGGTACTGGTGTGCCAGCTGTACTAGAAAGACAGGAGCCAAATCAAACTGCAGTGAAGGCAGAAGTGAAGTTGAAAATGCTCCAGTACTGCAGAGAACTTGACTCTGAAAACCCGACGCTGTCGAAAGGGTGCCTTTGTAGCTTGCTTGTGCTGTAAAAACAGGGAGGAAACCAAGCCACCCTCTGCTAAAGCTGGAGCTTCCCCTGGCCAGAGCTCCCCTAGGGACAAAGCAAATAACCCAGCAAGGCAGGGAAGGCTCGGTGTATTTAGACAGCCTTTCCTCCTCTGATCTGCGGGTGCCTCTCAGGAGGAGGAACTCCCTGGGAAGGTTTTGATGTCTGGCTAATTCCCAGGGCCAACGTCTCCCTTCTTCAGGAGGAAATGGTTTGGGGCAGCAGCAGTGGTACTCTGAACCAAAGAGCAGGTGGTTTCCTGAACGTTTTCCTTTTTTGGTTTTCTGTCTTTCCCCTGCATTTCTGTCAAGATGGGCAGATACACGGCGTCAAACTGTCCTCAGGCTGAATACGAGGACTCCATTGTGCGAAACCGGAGGCCTGGTGTTACAGACAGTGCCAAGTTATGTGTGACCTGTTCTGGTCACAGGCACGGTTAGGTCAACAGCAGCTTGTCTCGCACTTCGGCTCATCCAAATATTTATCAGTGGGAACTGATACAAGCAGTGATTTCTGTTGCTACGAGCAGAACATGCAGCAGCCAGAGGAGTGTTTGCAGCTTCTGGCTCAGCACATGCACCTTGCTTTTTGTTGACCCTGGCACCAGTTCTCCAGGTTCTCTTCTTTCTCTGTTATTCTACAACATCCAGTACCTGAAGCTGTTAGCCGAATTGTGCCGATAGCAGACAGGGTTTGTCAGTGTGCTCGTCTTGGCTTGCAGAGGAAGAGCGACCTGCTGACTGTGTCAGCACAGAGCTCTGCCCTCTTCTGTGCATTCGGAAACACAAATACCATTCCTCTTTGTCACAAGAGGTTTTGCACTCCAGCTCTGTGGCTAGGGTAAACGAGTAGGAAATTTTTCACTCCACTTGACTCAAATTCATCAATGCTGGCAATCGATTGCTTTTTGGTCCTTCAGTGCCACCGCTTTGACAAGCTGACAGAACTGGCTAAAGGAATACTTACAAGGATCTGGTTCGTGATTTAAGGGTAAGAAAAATATTGTCTGGCAGTATAGTGAATGCAAAATGATTGTTTGCTGGTGCAATACCCTTAAAAACGCTTCCCCTTTGGATCCAGTCGCGTTACAAAGAAGTTGAAGGCACTGCCAAAACGTGCGTGCCCCATCTGCTAACTGGGGCATCAGCCCCTTGCTCGTCCGCTGGATTCATCGCTGGCAGTGATAACCGCTCTTACACCACACTGTCTTACCTCCAGGAACTGGAAAACTCGTGGACATTTCATGTTATCTTCTTTTTAAGAAATGGAGAAGCTGAGACACAGTAAGAGGAAATGCTCTGGGAGCAGTGACCGTCGGGCTGAGAGGAGAGTTACAGTAGCTCCTGTCTCCTGAGTTCAGCATGTGTGCTACCGAGGGATATTTCTGCTCAGTAAATGTGCTCTTTCTTGTACTTAGGCATTCCTTCAGGTATTTCAGGTCCTGGGAGGATACAGATCTCCCTCAGGTACAAAATGGTGAGGTCACACATGTGAGGTCACAGTGTTACTTATTCTTCTACAACGAGCCCTTAAAAGAGAAGGGAGCAGGAGCTGATATTAAAAAACACACAACAACAAGAAAACAACACTCCCCCCTCCCCAAACTGGGGAAAAGTTTTAAAAGAGCCAATCCTCTGTTTGCTTTTCCTTCTACAGGCCACCTTCCAAATGTACACAAGGGTAACTGTGTTACAAGGCATGGATTAGCAGCAAGGTTCTCTAAGGGAGACCTGTTGGAGTTATCTTTAATATTAGAAGCAGAGTGTTTGTTTTCTTTAATACGGAGGGCAGCACCAATAAAAATACCAGGCAAAGAGGCCGGTATTACTGGCTCACGTCTGCTTTTATCTCGGAGTGGAGTTATAGTAGAACGATTTTTGCTTGGAAACTTTAAAGCAGGACTGCATCCTTTCATGCTGAAATCATATCTCCTGCAAGGATTATTGGAGGATATAATGTTTCCTTCAGCTTCTTATTTTCTCCACTCCTGAACTTGGACTCCTGACCTTAACTTTTCTCTGGTTATGACCGAGCCTTGGCCTTCAATTGAATAGCTGAGCTTTTTACAATCAGATCATGTCCCGCTCTTGTAATTTCAGACTCATTTTGTGACATCGATATTGTAGATCTTAATTAAAAAGTCAAACATTTTATATCTCGGGTAATGGCCGTACAGGAACTATCCGGTTTTGCTCCCATGTGTGTAGCCATCCAAACCATTAGGTGTGTGGGACTGAAGTGTGGGGAGCCATGCGTGGTCTGTCCGTGGGCCCCTTCTCCTCTTTGTGCTCTCTCTGCAGCGCAGCTCTGCACCTGTGGCGTGCTGCGTGCGGCCACAAAGAGAGCCGGTGAGTGGCAGGTAATTCACCCTTGGTGTTGGCTAAGGCTGGAGCCGCTCATTAGTTGAAACAGCTAATCAGGCAGAAATCTGCAGGGCTCTGCACTTAATTACAGGGCAGGGTTAGACGGTAGGTAGTAAAAATATCTGGAACTTGGCTTTACCAATGTCTCTTGCTAGCAGCAGTGGGGGCTAATTGCATGGGACTGTCCGTGTAGATAAGGCTGGGTGTACTGTTCAGTGAAATACTGAATCTGGACATCCTTCTGTTCATGGGACTGGTGGCTTTTATTTATTTATTTATTTTAAGTTGCTCATAATTAACTGGATATGGTGTGCCTTGTGCTTTCTCTCACTGAAGAGACCCCAGGGAGGCTGTGTTTTGGTTGTGCAGCCACAAAGCCAGCTTGATGTACAGCTACAGATCTTCTAGACGGTTGTCACCGTCACAACTACTTCAGGGACATTTCTCAGTTGCATGAGTGTGAAAGAAAGGAAAACCAGGCATCTCTGCTCTACCCTCCTATAAAACCTTCACTTTCTGTAAGTAAGCCACAGCCTGTTAGGAAGGGTTAGTTAACGCTGCCTTCTGGTGAGGGTGGGTATTTTCCGAAACCCAAATTCAGAGGTTACGTAGTGGAGTCTATCAGGTTGATTAAATTATTTTCCAGAACACAAGAGATCCATGAAGAAGCAGGACCAATAGCAAAGATTTGTCTCTGAAAAGAGCAGATGTAATCTTCACTCTGAGTGAGGCTGATGACAGAAGTGTCCCTGGTATAAATGGAGGCAGAGTCAGTACCTACTAAGGAGCATCAGCGTGCTGGGTTACCGCTGTGTGAATTACCTGCATAGATGAGGACAGAGCTGTAATTCACTGTCCTGAAACAGTAACTTGTTAAACACACATGACATGGAAAAAGTAACTCTTCAGGCAGTAAAGGGAGGCATTAACCATTGCTAATTAAAACTGAACTTGCAGATATGCTGTTCTTAGCAGTCTATAGGTAGGAAACACTGTCCCTCAGTGGTAGGAAGGAAGAACTGCTCAGGAAATGGTTGCACAATTATTCATTCTTGTGGTGTGCATTGTGATGGATGTCTTTTTCACTAGCAATTAATAGCAGCACAGAGTGTGCAAGGCCTGGAGTTATGTCCTGTTGCTGAACACCAACCAAAGGAGTTTGAGAAGCCAAGCCAGCAGCAGTCAGAGGTGGTTTATTTTCAGGACATGCCAAGAGGTACCGAACTTGCTGCTGACATCTTTTGTACCACGCTGCATGCCATGCTTCTGTGTCGGTGCTGTTACACTCCCAGTCTGTCCCCCATACTGGCAGAAAATAATTAACCTTCAGTTCCCATTGGAGCTGAAAACTGGCTGGGGTGTGTTCCTGCAGGTACACACGATCAGACAAAACGCTCCGTTCTTCCTAACATCCTGGGAGCCAAGCTTCCTCGCTGCTTTGGCAGGAGTCCCTTCTGGGTCTCAGGCTCCACTTTGGAGAAGCTTGCTTCTTTTTCTCTGCGCTGCCCTGGGCTGTGGATAGTCTGAAGATTCAGGCTTCAGGGCTGCATAGTTTGCCTGCAAGAAACTCTTTATCACTTAAAAAATGAGGAGTTGTTTTCAGCTGGATCTAACTGCCCTGCGTTAGAGGATGCTCAGACTATTTTCACGTGGATTTGTGTGGCTTCTTGCAGATCTCCTTGAAATCATTATTCAGCCAATATGCTATTTTCTGTCAATGGTTGTATTTTTTGTCTCAGCTCCGGTGTGTGACAATTGATTGCCTTCAAATAGGAAGGGAAGGGAGTTTGGTGGGAATGCTGCTCAGGTCTGGCTACACGCTGATACCTTCTCTGTACCTGCGCCTGGAAGGTCCTGAAGTCTGACACTTCTGAATTATCCTGGCCCATCCTGTACAGATAGTGTAAGCCTGGAAGACTTGCTACTGATTGTCTGGATTGTGTCTGCTTGGACAGCAGGCCTCCGGGGGTTTGTGTCTTGACTCCTGGATATACAGTATTCAGTGTAACGGGACATATTTGATGTAGATGTCTTGCCTCCTAAGATTTTTTCTGCTGTAGAGAAGGGCCAGCATGCATGTCATATTAGCAGAAGAGGCTTAGAAGGTGTGACTGTAATAATCATGATTAATTTTGCTCTACCACTGTCAGAGGAGAGAAGAGAAAGGAGCAGACCCTTCCAGCAGCACGCTGTCTGCCATCTCACCGTTACTTTCGGCCTCACTTCTGTGCTCACAGCTTTCTGCAGTCACAGTGGGTTTGTTTGTGGTCAGTGTAAATCTTGCACTAAGAGCTCTGGGAGGCCTTCAGCTGAAAACCCATCCCAAATCCTCCATGGAGGCTTTTCAGGAGAAGAGTTCAACCTGTCTGAACATTTACACGGACACTTTGTCTGGACCTTTCTCTTTCTTCGTAGTCTTCTCCCTGCCTTGGTGCATCCTTACAAAGCTTTAGATCAGGACTTTCTTTGGCAACGTCTGTGGAGATCTCCTATGGAAACTCGTGCATTGCTAACCATCAATTTACTCCGCTAACTCAACAAGCAGATGTTTGGCTACAGCACTGGCCAAAGTAAAAGAAGTGGCAGTGAATAAAAGCACCATTTTTCATTAAGAATATCAGTAGCGTGATATAAAAATTGCCAAGTTTTGAGGAGAAACAGTCTTCTTCATTTTTCTTTTGTAATTGCCTCAAATATAGCAGAGTGGCTTTTTACTTCGAGTTTGTGGTTTTTAAGAGCATTCATTTCCTTTGGGAATTTGTCTCTGTTTTATTAACAGCAGATTGTTTTTTCGTATTGCAACATTTATGGGGGGAAATCTGTAATTTTTATCCATACTGACAGTATTTTACTAATAAAATACCGATAATAAAAGTGAGACATCACTTACCAACTTCTGGAAGAAGAAGAAAAAAAGGAAATAGAAGAGTACTTCAAATGGTAACCAAGACACGACCTCCAGAAGTGACCTACCATTGCAGCTCCATCTGTTGTTGCAATGTTGATGCCTGGAGCCACAAGGTAGCCCTGGACTTGGTCTGCAATGCTCTGTGCGTGCAGTAACACCTGGTCTGGGCTGTGTTATGGACCCGAGGACTGACTGCTGTATAGTTTCACATCTCCCTGCAGACGAGAGTAACTCCACCCAGGGAGTGGGACAGCTGGCGCCTTTTTAATGAACACCAGTGTTGGACGTGTGTATTTGGGTAGCTCCCCGAGGCCTGGGGGTACCTCTGTGCTTTCATCGAGGAAGTGTTTCAGGATGTAGCCTGTCAAATCTCCTTCACCACCCGTCCCTCAGTCTCTTGCCCTCTGGTTCCCTTCGGAGCAGGACTGGCCCACAAATGGCTGAGATGGGGAGCGTGAATGCCCCGAGGAGGCGAGGGGAAAGGAGTGAGGTGCGTAGAAGCAGAGCCTGCGGGCACATTTCCTGGGAAACACTTGCAAGGGTTTTCCACTGGCCTCGTCCAGCTCAATGGCTTTCCATACCTGTCGCCTGGCTGCACCAAACGGAACGCCTGAAACAAATGGAAGCTGGTGTGAGTTCGTGGGGTCTTACCGAGCACTGCTCCAGAGCTAGCTGCCATGCTGCTCTTCAGGCACAGAGCTGAGAAAAGGCATCGCTCATTGGGTTGAAGCAAAACACTATTTCTTTGCCCTTCTCTGCCTGTAAAGCTGTCAGTGGATTGCTCAGCGCAGTCTGTAAAAGAACAACTTTCTCTAATTGCAAGCAGACTCATCCTGGAAGTGCTATATGGCAGTGAGAGCACGGCATATGTGCAGACAGGACACCTACATCCTTCCGGCCGTTTTAATGCTTCTGTCAGGCGACAAGCAAAGCGCTTCGCCTCTCGGTTTCCCTGCGGAGAAGTAGCGTGGAGGTGTGGGGCGGTGCCGCTCAAGCACCATCTGCGAGGTGCTTTGGGATCCCAGGGACAGAAGAAGGGTGGCGGTGTGTGTGTGTGTGTGCTGCCACATCATGGAAGTCAGAAATGTATTTTGGGGAGCGAGGAGGGATTTGTAATAGTCTGTGTTAGATTGTTAATGGCAATTTGCTTTAATTACGCCGTGTATTTGTTTGCACCAGCTTCATGCACGGTCTTGTTCCTTTTCCATTTATTTCAGGAATCCTATAGGGGCTGGTTGATTTCCTACATTTGAGAAGAATTTTAAACACTTGAAAGTATCAATAGCACTTTAGTGGTTTCATGAAACTGTCGATTTTTTTCATTGGTTTTATGAAACTGCTAGATTACAACAGATGGATTCATTTATCTAGCTATGTCTTTATATATATTTAGATGGCTCCCATCTCTGTGGGACTTGTGTGCCTCCCAAGTATTTTAAAATAGAAAAAAGCTGTTTCCTTCTCTGTCTTGCTTTCGATGTAGCCCGTAAGAGGAATAGCTTGATTAGTTTATAGGGCTTGGATTTGCTGGACTGTGTACTGGCATTCTCTGCATGTTTCTGTGCGAAGAAATGAAGCTGAGGAGGGAAATTTTGCCTTTACTTCTGAACGCCATGGGATCTGGGTTATTTCTACCTCCGTGAGGCAAAACTAGTTCAGGAATACTGCCTGGGAAAGATTAAACTCCGTCTTGTCTTACCCCCTTTGTCAGGGGCTGCCATGTTCCAGCGGGAGCCAGCTATGGAAGAAGATTATGAAAGGCTTTGAACATCCGAACAGAAAACCAAGCCTGTACTTAGTAAGAAAGCAGGGTGAGCAAAGCACCAGGCTGATCTCCATTGCTAAGCAGACATCTGCTGTGTTTTACAGCAGCTGTGGTTTATTTCAAAGCATAGGGAGTTGCAGTAATTAAGCTGGAAGACACAAATGGATGAATCAGTGTGTCCAGGCGGCGCTCCTTAGCATGAGGTGCAATCTTCTGGCCAGTCCCACCTGCGAGAGGGCATTGCTGCTGACAGCTGGGTGGGCATCCAGATGTGGTGGGGAGGCTGCAGACCCCCTGGGGCTGGGGGACAGATGCAGCCTGCTGCTGGTGGGATGTGAAGGAAACATGCCGCACAAAGCTCAGCACGGTGCTGAAGCTGTAAAATTCGGAAGAGCAGGTCCTCAACGTGCAGCTGGCAAAGTAGATGTCAGCATCACTGAGTGCTTCACTTTCCCCACGTGGAAGCAGGGGGAAGGCCAGAATTGTACAGGGGATGAGTTCCAGCACCGCGCTGTCAGCAGGTGGCTGCTGCAGAGGCACCAGAGACCTCAGAGAAGGGAGCCCCGGTCATCTCCTGTGTAAGTCTGCATCATCTGTTGGGAGTCACTCCTGCCGTGCAGTCCAGCAGCGGCTGTGCCACCTACCCACGCACCCGTACGGCCCTAAACAAGGGATCAGTTGCTGTATGCACAGGGCTGCCCAGGCTCGCCTTCATTTTCTGATCTGAGTGGCATCAAACACGGCAGCATGGGTCCACCAAGCCTCCTGGGGCTGTGGAGACACTTTGAGGTTGAGGCCACCAGATGCTCACTACTCGTGGCACCCCTGCAAGCTGGGGTCTGCTCAGCTCCTCGTGATGAAGTGTCCTGCAAGGCTGCTTCCACCCGAGGAGAGGCTCCCAGCTGGGAGGTTACCGCTGCCCTCAGGCAGCCGGCTGCGTTTTCGGTGCCTCTCTGCTCCCAGCTCCGCGGGGGGCTGTGGGGTTAGGGCCTCGGGGAGGTGGGGGCAGCCTGTGACTGAGCCCCAATTCCCCGGTTCCACATCCCCAGGAGCAGGGGCAGGGGCAGCCCTGGGGGGCCGCATCCAGGCATCCCCACGCCGCTGCTGGGCCGCGTCCAGCCCTGGAGCATCGCGGAAGGAGGAGGGGGGCGAGGACGGGTTTCACTTCCGCCTGCTTGCAGGAACCACAAGCCCCCAGAATATATTAGAATAATACCAACAGAAAGGTCTCCCCCTCCCCAGCCCCTTTCTGGCCCCCCCTGAGCCGAGGGAGGGGGGGGAGAAGAACCGAAAGGGTCCGCGGGCGAGCGGCGCGATGCGGAGCCGCTGAGGCGCTGCGAGCATCCCGCCGGCAGCCGCAGCCGGGAGGACGAGCGCGGCCTCCCCAGCGTGGAAGAGGCCGGCGAGAAGGTCTGTCCTTTGCTTTGTTACCCCCCGCAGCCGCTAAGGCCAGGCAGGGCACCGGCACGGGGCTGCAGGCCGGGAGGGATGGGGCAGAGCCCCCAAGCTGCTCCCCAGGCCTCCCAGCGAGCTGCCGAACCCCTGCCTTCCAAGCGCCCAAGCCTCCCTTGCCGTGTGCTCGGCGTGAAGCTCCAGGGAGCTTGGAAAATGGCCTGGAAAATGCCCCACGGGTGTGCCCAGCAGGTGCGGGGAGCGGGGAGCAGCGGGGAGCGGGGCTGAGGGGGCTGCAGGCTCCTGGGGGCCCCCTGACAGAGGTGCCTGCAGCAGCTTCCCCGGCCGAGGCTTGCAGAGGAATTGCCTTCCACAGATCAAGCATTTTCCAGCTTCTGGCTCTCCTGCAAGCTGAAGGCTTGCCCGGATGGTCTTGTCTGTCTGAGCATGAGCCACCTCCAGACTCACGGGAGGAGAATAAGTGGGATGGGGCTTCCTTCAAAGCCAGTCGCAACCTGAAGCTCCCCGTGTTGCCCTGCTATAGCCCGTCTGCACGTCCAGCCCTCTGGGTTGGGTCTGATAACTGTGCCCTAGCCTGAGGGAACACCCCACGCTGGCCGAGCGGTTTGAGATTGGTAAGGGTGAGCAGGATACCCCAAACTGAGATGGGCACTGCACATTTCTTCTGGAGTTAAATCAGGCCCCTTGGGATAGGGGCAGAGCTCCTCTTTATCCTTGCTGCTGCCACTTCGGTGCAGCATTTGGGCTTTCTCTCCTGCCAGCTGCTGGGCACGCTGTCCAGCAGGGAGAGGAGCACTGAGACCATGCAAAAACTTTGCTGCAGCAGTCAGTAACTTCCCGAGCTCACAGGAGGGATGGCTCACTGGCTGCTGGAGCATGTGCCATCTTTTCCCCCCTTTTTTAAGAAGTACCTGCACTAACAAACTGTTGCACTCTCACTTGTGAATAGTTTTCCTCACAAAGACGAAACTTGTGGTCTGCATGTCTTTAAGGGATTCTCATTTGAGTGAGAATTGTCAGGATTTTTTGAAAGCTCAGCTTAGGATAACTGTGTCTTTAACCACAGGAGTAAATGCATTGACAGCCGTGAGCTCAAGTGTATGTTTTACAGCATAGAGAGGCCGACGAGCTGAACAGGTGTGGCCATTCCTGTAAGTTTTAGCTTCTTAACTGGGAATCCTAAGTGTGCTGGCTCTGTTTATATTTGTCTTCATTTACCTTTTAAAATTTGTTTGATGTCTAAGAGTGCCGAGCACCTTGAATTCCAGAGCACTTTGATGCCTCAAATCTATATCCTGGTAGCTGAGCCTTTTACTTTGGAAGTCTTGCCAGAAGCCTGCTCAATTCACTATTCCTTAGATTTAATGTGTAAGGGAAGGGATTTGCTAAGTGTACTGCAAGGTTGTGGAAAAGACCCTGGGCTGTCACGGCCATGGGGCTGCACGAGCTCTTCCTGTGCCCTTCTCTTTGGCCCTGTCCGGCCAGCCCCAAACGTCAGAGCTGGGCCAGTTTCGGGACCACTCACCTTCCTTTCTTAGGGGCCTTTTCAGAACCAGCCACAAGAGGGAAGAGAAAGTGCAAGCTGTCGAGTCTGCAGAAATGTACAGAAATGAAATATGGCACAGCACGCTCTGTTCTGACAGCGGGATGGAAGAAATAAGAAGCAGGAAGGTAAAGCAGGCTGAGAGTTAAAAAAAAAAAAGAAAAGATGAAAAACAAAACAATTAGTCCATCTGCTGTCTTGCTCATTTCCTTCCATGAAGCCTGCAGGTGTGTTGCGAACAGTTTAAAGCTCCTGTTGTGTAGCACGTGAATCGGGCTGCTGACTCGCAACGGGGACGAGCTCAGTGACTAACCTGCTAGCGCCCGGCCGCTGTGTGCTCCGACGCTGTGCTTGGTCACAAGTTTTGGGAGCGGCCCGTAGGGTACGGTTATCCTCTTGCTGGTGGATCTGCAGAGAAAGGGGAATCAGTTTCTTTCACTGGGCTTCCCTTTGCATAACTTCTGAGGTCCCTTCTGCTCGTGATGCCCCTACAGTTTGTGGTGGAGGCAAGGCACGACTGTTGCTTCTCGGTCAGTGGAGAGGAACGCCAGCTTGGAGCCAGGTAGGTGGTGATGTGGGACTGCTGCTCTCACCTGGTGGCAGTGGTGGCAGCAGGTTAGCTCTAGCTCACTACCTGCAGCTCCTCTGTGAACTGGGTCGCGGAGGGACTCCAGTGGTCCGGAGTCCATCGGGAAGCGTGGCCGAATCTGCCTCCCGCTGGGGACGCTGGAATCACAGGGATTTCATCTGGCTCTCTAGGGGTTAGGATCACAACCCTGCCCCAGCTCCCCAAGCCCCCAGCAGCAGCAGTGCGATTTGAATGGCATTGTATAGATTTTTCTTTTAAACTGGGCTTAATCTACAGAAGCCAAGGGAATCAGAATATTTATCTGCATTAGCAGAATGGCATTAAATCTCAAATCCTCCACTGACATGAATATTTATTTGTATCTTAGCTGGCTTCAAACTGCATCTCTGGCTGATTGCCATTCCTGAGGGTTATTTTCACGGAGGTGGACGCTCGCACACTGATACACCTCCAGATTTCATGTTCCCTGATATTTCTCAACAGATTGTCAGCAGTTGGCAAAACAACCCCATGAAAACAGACACTCAGCAAAGAAAGCAGGGGCCTGAAAATACCTTTGGGCATCAATAGGTATCACTTTAAATCATCAGATCACAGCTATTCTAGTATAGGTAAGTACTGCAGTCTCTCACAGTGCTCTCTAAGGTTAGGAAAGTGCCCTAAAAATTGCCCTCAGCCCTTCAGGCAGAATGAACTGCATTTTGAGAACCTGTAGGATTTTTGCTTCCAGTTGTTCTCCCCAGTAATCTTTCTTCCAGCACATCCTGCTCCAGAAGATGTCACTGTGATGGGGATTCAAGGACCCAGCTGTCCCCAGCCACGCAGCCCAGACATGGAGCAGAGCAGGGGGTGTGCGGCACTCCCCTGAACGTGCTGGGGCCATGGGGCCCGAAGCATTCACAGAGTGCCCCGGGGAAGGTTTCTGAGCGTAAAGCTCTCGGGTGCAGGTGCTGACCTTGGTGGGTGTTTGGTGGGGAGCGCTGTCGTTTATCCTGGCTGAGCACCAGCATCCTGCTTCCATTCTTCATCAGTGCACATTTGAGTATTATAAATGTGTATTAATATTTACTAAGGTCCTTTGGTGTGGCCCCAGATATACCCAGGAAAAATTGTAGGGTATTTTAGCATGGAAGGGACCTCTGGAGGTCAGCTAGTCCAGCCTCCTGCTCCAAGCAGGGCCAGTTTGTAGCAGGTTACTCAGGACTTTGTTCAGTTGAATTAAGAGTATTTCCAAGAATGGAGATCTCATAACCTCTTTGATCCCGTTTTTGACCATCGTCATGAAAAATCCAATATTTAATCAGAATTTCCCATGTTTCAGCATGTCTGTTGGCTATTACCTTTGCCTGTGCACCTTTCCCAAGAGTCCCACTTTTCTAATACCTTCCTGTTAGATCCAGGTATATATAGATTGATAGAGCGAGGCTAGAAGAGATGTGAAAGGGATCTTTTTATAGCAGCTGCTGGTTGCAGGCAGCCTTACAGATTTATGTATTCTAACTTGTTTTTTTTCCTCTGCTTGTTGAGACCGGATTTTGGAGGCAGCATTTGCAGCACAAGAGTGTGTGTGGTGCAGTGAGGTCCCAGTGTTTGGGATGTTGGGTCCCAGTGTTTTGGGATATTTCCCAGTGTTGATGGGAATTTGGGATGGACACAGCTCTAGCCTGGTGACGAACCTGTCTGGTGGTGTCACAGAGCCTCCTAAGCTCTGCCTTCAGACCCATCAGTGTGGGGCAGACTGCGGACTGTGCGACAGGACTGGAATAAGCACTGATTGAATGTCTCCTTCCACCTGTTGTTTTTTGTTGTTGTTGTTTGGTTGTTTTTTTTTGGGAGGCTCTTGCAGTTTCAAGTGCTTGAAACCCATTCGTTGGCAGGTCTTGCTGTAAAGAACTCATTTTTGCAGTGGGTCCATCCCTTAGTATTTGTATGCCATAAGGCAGTTCCTTCCCCAATACCACTCTGCCCGAAAGTGCCCCAAGCACTGCTCACAGGCTTCGAACCTTGGGCACTGTCTGCTGGCGGCGTTTCTTGCAGGCTGGCTTGTGACCGGGAGTGTCAAGCATGCCAGAGGTGACGTGTTTCTGCAGGACGGGAATGGTGTGGGTCACCTCTGCCCTCACATCACCAGCACCCACAGCTCTGGGACTTGTGTCAGCCGAAGCAGAACAGAGATGAAGCCATGTAGGATATAAACCCTCCTTTGTAGATGAAGCAATGTTTAATGTCTCCTCCTAACTGTAGCATTTGTGAAACCTGAACTGGAGATGTCCAGACTCAGTTTTCCCCATGCCTCTCACCTTCTGGCCGCTGCCCCCTGTCCGTGATGCTGTTGGGTTGCACCGCGTTTGTCAATGAAATCCCTTCCAGCAGCCCAAGCAGGTTAACGCACTTTGACCTGAACATGATGATGGATTAAAAACCAGTTAGCTCTGATTGAACTTTCAGTAATAATTTCTGTTCTAGTCCGTAATGGCTAATTCATGCAGAGGGTAGCAGAGGGCAATAAGCAAACAGTAAATTTTACGTAATAAGGCAGAGAATCAGCTGGAAAAGCTGCCCCGCTGTCTGGCAACTGGTGCAAACTGCTTTATTTTCGTGGCAGCCTACGAACTGCCCTTTCAGATCGGGTCTGAAGGTCACCTGCTGGGCTGTTGAGCCTGATAGCAGCGGTCCTGGGTGGCCCAGGGGACAGCACAAAAACCTTGCTGCAGGAACGTGTGGGTCAGTCCACTTCCTCACGTTATGGCTCATTTTTGCTTCAGAGACCAGCATGACATGTAATATGTTTGCCAAAAGTTTACCATTAGAAAGTGAAGAAAGCTTCCCAGCAGCACTGACATTGAATCCTAGAACTGTCTGCCTCGGGGGGCTGCGGCATCTCCACTGCTGAAGAATTTCACGAGTAAGAAAGCAAGTATCACTGAGAGCTTTCTGTTCTCACATGGTGACTCCTGCCTGCCTGCCACTCTCCCCTGCCCTTCTCCCAGCTCTTGCCACCAAAACCATCACTTTCATCCCACGTGTGGATGGACATACTACGTGGGGCTGGGCTGGCAGTGCTGAGGCTGGGCACGGCACCCTTCTGTGGGGTTAAATTGAGCTGAGCAGCACTGGTGCAGGACAGTGAGCATGGGGATGTCCTGGGCAACAGCTCTCTAGGCTCCTTTGGAGGCTGTATTTGTCGGCATTTCTAACCCTTTTCCTTGAGCTTGTTAAGTTCTTGGTCTGGATGACTGCCTGGCTGATGAGTTCTAGGTTTTAGTTATCTGTGGTGTACAAAGAAAATGTCTTATTTACTTCAATCTGCCCAGTTCTTAGTGGAAGCTATGGTTTCATAGCCTGGTGGAGCATGGATATGAGGGCATGCTGCAGCCAGAAAAACGTTTCGTGGTGTTATTGGCAAACACAGAGAAGTTAAACAAAGCATAGGAGATGTTACCATGAATGTCTGCCAGGATACTGAGGTAGTTACACAAATACACTAAAATGTGAGCTAGAGCCCTGGGAAAAGATATGCATAAAAACAACAATCACAGTTCCATTGAACTCGGTGGGAGTTTTTGCTCTTATCTTCACTTTTGCCCCACACCTACCCTTTAATATATCTCATCAGTCTTTCCATTGCACAAGGGCCTCATCAAACTTTGATTAGTCTTCTTAGGGAAACCAGTTTATTGCTGAGAAACAATGAACCGGAGCCTTCAGCTTAAACTAAAAGTTGGGAAGAGCCTAAAACCAAACAAGGCAGTAAGACAGAGGAGCTCTGCAAGCAGCCCCGAAGGCTGTCACCGAAACAACCTTCTGTGCACATCCGTGCAGCTCCTGTAGCAGGGGCACGTAGAAGAGTTTGGTCTCTCGTTGAATGCCCCTGGGCAAGGCAAACCTGTCCGGGAGATCACTGGAAGATACCTTTCGTGCTGAGACCACGGGACTGCAACCAGCTGCTGCGGATTCTGTCCCTGCCTCTCCCGTGACCTTGCGGTGAGAGGCTGGATTGCTCAATTAACCTCACTGCTCTTTGCCTCTTCCAGCTAGAAACTTGTTTTTATTTATCTCTTGGAGGTCTTTGTGAAAACCATGCAAACTCATCCTCGCTCTTCGCAAGGATGGCCAGAGGCAAATGACATAAAAGCTCGGTAAGTGCAGCCCGTTTGGGCCTGGCAGGTCTGTAGCTGCCACTCACTGGAAGCTGTTCCTCACGGCCGGACCAAGGCAGAATATCCTCCTTGTTCAGCTTCGGCCAGGTGCTTCCAGGCAAGGGGAGAGCACATGCCCGTGACGGATGACTTGAGGTTTCGTCACGGCGTGGGGTTTCCTTCCTGCCATCCCACCCACAAGTCACGGCAGCCATGGGATAGAAGCTTTGTATTCTAGGGTTTTCCCATGGGGTCAGAGAAACTGCCCATCTTAATTTTCAGGACGTTGTTTGTATTGTTAACTAATAAAGAAGTCACTTGTTTATGCCCTTTTTTAATTTTTACCTTTAATTTTTATCAAAAGCTGTTTAAGATTTTTCCTCTGCTAACAGCTAACTGCATTTACCACCGATCTCCTCAGCTGTCACTGGAGGATCTTTGGCTCTGAGCCTGCACAGGAAGAATAGGGAGGAATAAGCCGAAGGGCTGTTTTTAGGGGATTTTTGCCTATTGTTTGTTTTCTTCATAATCTGTTTGGTGCTTGTTTCCATGAGAAAACTCCAGGTAACCGCAGAATGGAGGAAATTCTAGTATCTTGGGAACTGAGGGGTGAAAGATGAGAAATCTGAGGGAGAGAAGATTTGCAGGCAAGAAGCTGTTTATGTTTTTACAGAACATTCAACACTTGCCTGCAGTGCTTTAGCTACAGAGTATTATCTTTTTTTTCGTTAGACCACCCCAGCTTGGCTACTTAGCAGAATCTGAGAAGAGTAAATGAGATATTAGAGATCATATAAAAATAATTCTTCTATGGACATCATCCCAGCTCTGCGGCTATAAATATCCAGCACAAATGCAGCATAACATCTTTAAATACAGTGTTCTACTGGAATATTTGGGCTTGTCTTCTTCCTTTCTCTCAGTCTCACTCCGCAGTGAGTGTGGGGTCTTGGCAGTGCCAGGAGGGGTTGAAGCTGCCCCTCCAGGAGGTGTTACTGCCCCTGCATCTGCTCACCTTTGGGAACTGCTCATAAGGAGACACCTGCAGCGGTGGGGAGCTCTTTCCCCAAAGGTAGTGTCAAGAAATGCTGCTAGATTCACGTTTTCTCTCCATTAAGCAATGCTGAATATTGACTTCTTTCCAGCAGGTTATGTTCCACTGGCAGGGTTGCAAGCTCTCATTTGATATTGTTTTTTAGAACTGTCATCTCCATAAATATCCAACTAGAAGGAATTTGAGTGAAAACTGAAATCCTCAAAGCTCAACAATCCTCAAAGCTCAACAAAAGTAAGCCCTATGCAGATTTGCTTGAGATTACATAGGGATCCGGGTTTCAGTCCCTGTCCCCAGTGTTTTTTCATATTTCATCTGTCAACCACGAAGTCCCCAGCTTTTGTCAGTCCTCTTCTAAGGAAGGACACTCAGAATTCAGTGGAGTCCAGTGATCTCGTGACCCAAAGCAACCCCCAGTTTATGCAGATGCTTTCCCCAAGCCCAAAATGTTCCTAGAGAACTATCATTTTCAAGCAGTTCATTTAGCAAGTATTCTGCTGAGCAAGATACAGAAATAGTTATGTGTTTTCACTGCCCAGATAGGGCTTCTTGAATTTTCCAGTCACGCTCAAGAACTATTGGTATTTATTCAAGTAAGATGATGAGATGACTTATTTTCAGTTGGCAATTAGTGCATT